>NC_056725.1:219989300-221189300 GCF_019279795.1 Protopterus annectens
GCTAAGTTCCATCAAGAATTCATACACTTATTAGAGTATATGATTGAACTGCTTAGGGAGAGTTTGCAGGAACAGCGGGTGGTGATTAGTTAGGGTTTAAGCAAGGACACTGCCAGTGCTGTTATAAGTATAGTTTGAGGCTTTTTTTGAACTGGGTTAAGGAGGGTCGGTGAGCAAGTTTGACAGGTCGCATATTCCAAGTTTTGCCTACTGAGTTGGCGAATAGAGAGTCCCCATCCACATTTATGCTCTTAGTTGTTTGTACCAGCAGTTTGTCAGCAAAAAGTAGTGACCTCAGGTTGCTGTTTGGTTTGATGATCTTATTTAGTGCTGGTGTTTTTTCGGGTTGATATAGTATTTTGCAGGTTATTATATGTTGGTTGTATCGGAGAAGACTGGGCCACTCCAGCCATCTTAGTTGAGATAGGTTGATATAATGGTGGGTCCTAGAGGTAGCACCTGTAGCAAATCTAGCAATATGGTTGTAACAACTAGCAAGTTTGGTAAATGTGGCTTGGTTTAGGTTAGTGAAGAGGAGAGAGGAATAGAGGAGAGTAGAAAACAGGTGGGACCTAGCAATAGTGGTTCTTGCAAAAGGAGTGAGGAAGGGTTTGATCCTGTATAGGAGCCCAGTTTTTTGTTGACAGATTTGATGGTTTGATCGACATGGATATCATAGTTTAGGGCGTTATCGACTGTGATGCCCAGGAGTTTTGTGTGAGTATCTGGGGATATAACTGTGCCATTGTTGGAACTTATAGCAAAGAATGGTGAGGAGGATTTGCAGGTGGGCAAAAGATGAGCAGTTTAGTTTTGTTGGGGTTTAATAGAAGCTGATGGTTTGCAAACCATTTTTCTACATCATTGAAGGTATTCTGGGTTAGGGTCATAAGCTCAGTTGAGGAGGAAGTGGTACATATTAAAATAGAGTCATCCACATATTGGATGCGGGTGGCCTTGGGAGTGATGGTGGGTAAGTCATTGATAAAGACTGAGAAGAGTAGTGGTCCTAGTATGGAGCCTTGGGGGACTCCTAGAGTAATAGGTAGACATGTGGATAGGGTATTCTGCCATAAAACTGTTTGTTGTCTACCGTTTAATAGAGCTACTGTTCAGTGACAGTTCATTCAGGTTATGGAGAAGCAGTTGGTGACTGACCATATCAAAGGCCTTAGAGAGATCTAGGAAGAGAGCAGAGGTAAGTTTGTTATTGGTTTGGTTGATGTTGATAGAGTTAGAGAAGGATAGGAGGCCTGATGTAGTGCTGTGGTGTGACCTAAAACCATGCTGAGAGTTGGCCAGTAGTTTATTTTGGGTGAGATAGTGCATTAATTGGTTGTGGATGCACTTCTCCATAATTTTGGCCAGTGGTGATAGTATGGCTATTGGTCGGAAGTTTGAGAGGTCTAAAGAATTTCCTCCTTTATGAAGGGGAATGACATGGGAAACCTTCCAGAGAGAGGGGACAGTGGCTTCAGTCAAGGTGCAGTTTATTATGATTGAGCCAGGGTATGGAATGGCATCTGCCCCTTTTTGTAAATATTCTGGTGGGAGGAAATCAACTGCCAGGGTAGTGAGTTTTAGTTTGTTAATTAGAGATTGGATGGTCGATGTAGATACAGTTTGGAAGGCAAAAGGGAGTGGGGTAGTAGTTGTGGAGAAGTTTTGAAAGGAGCTGGTGGGAAGTAGTTGGCTAGCTAGTGATTGGATGGTTTTAGTAAAAAAATTGTTAATGATGTTAGCAGTTTCCTCTGAAGTTTTAAGGTCACAAGTTGAGGGGGTGGGGTGGATTTTTGGCCAGGGTGGAGCAGTTTGTTTATGCCTGCCCAAAACTTTTGAGGTTTGTTCTGGTGTTTTTGCCGAAGGTGTTGATAGAAGTTTTTTTGTCTAACAATGTGGCTTTCTTGGTATCATTCCATAGTTGTCAGAATTTAATATGGTCAAGTGGGTCTTTGGAGGTGCGCCCTTTGTCCCATGCTTTATTTCTTGCTATGATTTTGGTTTTGGTTTCTTTGGAGAGCCAGGGGGCGGTCTTAGGTTTGGCTCTGAGGGTGCAGATAGGAGCGTGGGAATCTAGAATGGAGAGGAATTTAGAATTAAAATAGTCAACAGCATCATCTAGTGGAAGTTCTTTTAGTATGGCCCAATTGCATGCTCTGAGTTCATTCTGAAAGTCAGTGGAGTTAAAGTTCTTGTTGTTTCTGATAGATTTATAAATAACTTGTTGGTGGTTATCTACTTTATGCTTAATGATGTAAGTGAGTAGGTGGTCACTTATATCATCTGGGAGGGTACCCGTGTTATACAGGTCTGGGTGATTGTTGATAAGAATCCAGTCCAGGATACTGCCTTTGTAGTTGGATTTATTTATTCTGGTGGGTGAGGATACAAGTTGGGTATAACCGTGAAGGTTTATGTGGGTGGTGGGAGATTCAGAGGAACAATTGTTCCAGTCCATATTAACATCTCCTAACACCATAGTTTCATGGGGGTATGTGTTGGAAAGCCATTGGAGGAAGTCTTCTAGAGTATTTGCATTGTTGCCTGGGGGGATATAAATGCAGGCAATGAATATAGATTTACTTTTGTTAAGCTGTAGTTTGATAACTAGGGCTTCTGCATTATTGAACAAGGGGGGTTGTTGTGGGGCTAGAGTGACATCTATTGTGTTTTTAAAGAGAACTGCTACTCCTCCATCTTTCCTGGTGTTACGGTCTAGTCTAATTATGTTGTACCCTGGTGGGATAACCTCATTATTTTTAGTTCCTGGTTTTAGCCAGGTTTCTGTAAGACATAGCACATCAGGTGAGTAGGTGGCTAGAAGGGCATGAAGATTATGGACCTTGTTGTTAATGCTCCTGATGTTTAGGTGACAGGTCAGAAGAGAGTTAGGGGACCTTGAATTTGGCCATATGTTGAAGGTGATAGTGGGCTGGGAGCTTGTGGGAAGGGTGGGTCCAGGGTTAGGGTGGATGTCTCCATCCCTCATCAGAGTAATTTGTACAGTGATTATTAGTCTCAGTGCTTTACTTATTATTTTACGATAATATCAAGTTTGGGGGAGATGGACCATGGTCCAGTTAGTTGATGACTGTTAAAAGTAGAGAGGACAGGTTTGTAATGAGCTAGAGGTTGGTCTGATTCACTCAAGGTGGGAGCACAGATGGTATGAGATATGGGGAGGTGAAAGCCAAGATAGGGCTGGTTTTTATAGATGGTGAGGAAATATAGCCCAGGCAATATAACTGAGAGGAACATAATTGGTCTCATCTTAATAGTAGTGGTACTTGGTAAGAAATGTGGGTGGAGAATTGAGAGGGTTGTTGGCAGGAAGGGGTGGTGTATGGGGAGGTGTATGGAGGTGTGGGTTATCTATGATAGGTTGTAGGTGGCAGAGTGGTTTATTGGGCTTAAATTTAGCACTAGTGGGGGGGGATTGGGGGAAGGGTGGAGGGCGGAGTGAACCCAAGCAAAGGGAGGGCAAGCGGAGCAGGGCTATACCAAGCTACAAGGATTTCCAGGGCCTGTGAGTATGCAGGCTTAAGGAATACAACTTTACAGTGTTTTTACTCAGTTCTTTTTAAAGTGCGCTGCAATTTTCTCAATTTTATTCAATTCTTTTTAAAGTGAGCTGTGTTTTACTCAGTATTGTATTAAACAAAGTTTGTTGTTTAGCCAGGCAATTTTACTGACTGTTGGGAGTAAGCAAGCTTTTAACCTGAATTTTGTACAGATATTTGTTATTTCTTTAGCAACTATGAGATGAAGTAAGCAGAGGGAATGTGTTATATAGGCTGTTTGAGCTGTTGAATGCTTATTTTATTTCTTATTACAGCAGCCTGACTAGGGAATCTAAGACTGTTAAGCTATCTTTTACTATGGACCCTAGGCTAGCTGTAGACCCAGTTAAGCCAAGCAATCTATTAGCACAACAGTTACACTTAAGATATAGACCTTGCAGTCCTTTTCCTTAGTGAGGGACGATGCAGGAATGCTTTTCTTTTAGTTTTCAGGATGATAGTTTCTTTTCAGCACAGACTGAGCCGTTCAAGGTAAGGACAGGTGGGGTGGAAAGACCTGGTAAGGTACATATAGTCAGTGCATGGATTCGATATGGAACATAGCTAACATAACAGCATGCAAACAGTATTATACATTCAGGCAGGGCATTCATTAATATTAGTAGTACCACAGCTTCTGCATTTCTCTATATTCAACTGCAACTATCAGTCAGAGCAGTAGTTTACAGCACAGGCAAGTTCAATGAATTTTACACAGTTTTTCCTATGTGGTTTTATGTTATCAGTAGTTACAGCATTAAGGCAGTACAGCTAAATTCACTTAGTGAATGCTAGGAAACACTTCTGTTCATGATTCTTGAACCAGCATAATAGTATATCACAGCAAACTATGTTGCCAAGCTTATAATGTTAAAATTACCACATGCAGTCAATAAATATGCTTAGAAAATCACTCCTGGCTAGCAAACTTTACAGGTAATTCCACTCATTTTTTTAAACATTCTACTGGTTTGGCGAATTAGAAAAACATTGCTATGCATGTCGCTTAGCTTTTTTAGTTGTTTGTTTACCACACAATCAGTAAAAAGTACAAAAAACAGTTCTAGCATACCGTTTGTGTAGAAAAACTGCCAATTGGGTTCTTAGGCACTAGGGTTTTGAAAATGCCGGCCAAAGCAGTCCTAGAAGTAATCTCGCATCCTGGGGTGGGAAATCAAGCTTTTGATTGGCTATACCAAGCTACAAGGATTTCTAGGGTCTGTGAGTATGCAGGCTTAAGGAATACAACTTTACAGTGTTTTTACTCAGTTCTTTTTAAAGTGAGCTGCAACTTATTCAATTTTAATCAATTCTTTTTAAAGTGAGCTGTGTTTTACTCAATACTGTATTAAACAAAGTTTGTAGTTTAGCCATACAATTTTACTGACTGTTGGGAGTAAGCAAGCTTTTAACCTGAATTTTGTACAGATACTTGTTACTTATTTAGCAACTATGAGATGAAGTAAGCAGGGGGAATGTGTTATACAGACTGTTTGAGCTGTTAAATGCTTACTTTATTGCTTATTACAGCAGCCTGACTAGGGAGTCTAAGACTCTTAAGCTATCTTTTACTATGGACCATAGGTTAGCTGTAGACCCAGTTCAGCCAAGCAATCTATTAGCACAACAGTTACACTTAAGATATAGACCTTGCAGTCCTTTTACTTAGCAAGGGACAGTGCAGGAATGCTTTTCTTTTAGTTTTCAGGATGATAGTTTCTTTTCAGCACAGATTGAGACATTCGAGGTAAGGGCAGTTGGGGTGGAAAAACCTTGCAGTCCTTTTCCTTAGTGAAGGACAGTGCAGGACAGCTTTTCTTTTATTTTTCAGGATGATAGTTTCTTTTCAGCATAGACTGAGCCATTTCCGGTAAGGACAGGTGGGGTGGAAAGACCGTTTGTGTAGAAAAAATGCCAACTGGGTCCTTAGGCACTAGGGGTTTGAAAATGGTGGCCGAATGTGATATGTATATATTTACATATAAGAACATGACTGATTCAACACTATTTTCACTTACACGTACTAAGCAATTGTAGTAGTCAAAGCAGTTGTTCAGTACTATTTAGTATGTGTACTGAATGAAAGATTTTTGAAAAAGCAACAGATATCTTCACAGCTGAGATGGCTTAGTGGTTAAGTGCTGTGACTATAGTGTACAGGGTCCTGGGTTCAAGACCTGCATGGGCTATTTATTTTGCTGCTGGACAGAACAAGGACTGATGGATACAGGGTGATTAAAGTGCTTTAAAGTGGCTTTATGTGGGTTTGCATGTGTTTGCACGAAGCTAAGTACTGCTAATATACAGCTAAATGAATACACTCGTACACCATGTAGACTTTGCTTTCCAGTGCGCAAATCTGCTTAGCATTTACATTTTAGCAATGCTTAAACCTGTTAAGCATAGGTCACTCCTGGTAACCAGCGATCATATTCCAGTCTGATCAAATAACAGGGTAATGACATCTTTAATAACTATTTAATTCCATTTACATAACATGCTTCTATGTGCTGTCTTTACAGTAGCATGGGGTGTGAGTAAACTGTATGGGACACCTGAGTATACATGGGTAGTACCACAATCCTTTCTCTGTGTATGTGTTTCATACTTGAGTAGTATCCCAGGTTATATGCAGTCACACTTGCATGTATGGTATCATTAAGTTACTACTTTTAAGAGTGTTTTTCCAAGTAAGAGTAGATTGCAGATTGCCGTACTGGAACCATACACCCCTGCATGCAAAGCTGGACTCGAGTACTAACTATCATGTTCTTAGTATTTGAGCTGTATGTGTTTATGCATCTCCTAGTGTATATTGATCTGCTATGTTGATAGTAACTGTAGACTACCATGTTTTCATGGACATGTCATTGATGACTGCTGTAATGTAGTAATGGCATACCTATCAGTTTCCAACATCTATCTGTCAAAACATCCATCCTAATGCATAACCTGTTGCCTATCTACTTTCTGTCTGTCCTCTGTACAGATGTGCAGATGTCAGGTATTCATCTTGGCTACTTACAGAAAATCTCTGACTGACACTGACATGTCTGCTCAGCTCTGTTATGAATGCCACAGCTAGGAAACCTCAGTTTGTATGCACCACATGCCATGGATACTTCAACCAGACAAACACAGTTAACAGAACATATTTGGGTACAGGTCCCTAACCCAGACACCGGCCATGTTATGCAAATATGTGTTGCATACATGTCAATTGGAACACCTCACTGCCCCTCTTCAAGAGAAAACCAGATGAGTGCATGTTGAATATAACTGTTTCCCTGGGGATCACTCAAGTGCCATCAGTTGATAGATGGCCTGCTGACAAATATCAGGTGCCATGATACCAGTGTATGCACATGCCCTAATCTTCTCATCTCTCCATTGACATTAGCCTGGTACAAACCTAGGAACACCTGCACCTATGGACCTCAGTACTGACAAATGTATTTGTGTGCATTACTGGGTATAACAGTGTTTGTGTGTTCTACAAATGGGTAGATAGGCATGGGTTACCTTCTGAGTCCTAGCAAATGTGAGTATGTGTGTGTGTTTATGTGTGTGCATTTGTGTGTGAGTGTGTAGATTTGTAGGAGACAGCATTCTGAGGCCACATCCTCCAAATATACTAAACCTTGCCATACATTATAAGGGATGGTGATGTTGCTGACATTAGCAGAACCATGACAAAACCCTCACCCTATTATCCCTGTGGCATGTGCAATAAATGCATATCCCTGTAGTAGCAATAATTAGATAGACAAGGGTTTGTATTGCAGTCCTGGTCAATGTGTGATTGTGGGTATGTCAGAGCATTATCATGGGTTTCAGTGAGCACAAAATCCAATGTGGGGGTGGAGGTGCTGGATATACTGTCTTTATACCATGGTACCCCCAGTACATGTCCCAAGGTCCACTGTATGATGACTGCTGTGACCACCAACCATACAGGTAACTGATGGCACTTTTCAGCCCAATGATGCATGTGCTGGGGTCAAAAACTTTGTAACAGTATGGACTCCCTGACAAGGTGGTCAGCACTGCTAAACCCAAGACTGTCAAATGTGTCTGACTGTGTGTGTTTGTCAATGTGTATATGACAGCATATTATACTATGTGTTGTCCATTAACACCCAGTACATCCCCCATTACCATACTGTACAAGGCTTGGTAATGTTGTTCACTTTACAGGAAGATTGGCACACACCTCACCCTACAAGCTCTGTGGTGTGTGCAATTAAGGCCAAACACATTAGTAGCAATAAGTACCTATGTAGGGGTTCTAATCTCAGTGTTGCCAAGTAAGTGTCAATGTATGTGAAGGGATTTACTTCAGTTTGCAGAAAATATATTTCCCAGTAGATCACCTGTCCAAGAACTAACTGGCAAATGGTAACATTGCAAAGCAATCATCTTGGGGAAAATCATTTCAACAAAAATAGTAGTGGATGTGTAAATGCCATTTTCCTCACTGTACACTATACAATGATACTGGAGTTGGTATAGATAGTTGGGTGTGGTTGTGGGCATAGCCACCCACATTGGGGGTATTGTTGTGCGTATCCCCCACTTAGTGCACTGTTATACTGTCCAGTTTATGTTAAGAGGTTAAGTAGTTGTTAATCACACTATGTGTGGGTCTACGCCACCCCACACCCTCCAATGTAGGGGGCTGTGCCCCCCACACCAGCACAATTATGTATACCAACTCCAGGATTGCAGTACATTGGGGAAAAGGACATATGCCCTGCCAGTACCATTTTCAATTAAATTAAATTTGGCAGACTGATTACTTACTGATGTGATGTTTTAGCAATTTGGTCTTGGTGGAATTACAAATGCCGACATGAGTTCTCTGCACAATGAAGTACATCCATGTGAACTGTATTCTCTGTGTATTGCATCAACACAAAAGCCTGTGTGTGTGTGTGTGTGTGTGTGTGTGTGTGTGTGTGTGTGTGTGTGTGTGTGTGTGCGTGTGTGTGTGCGTGTGTGTGTGTGTGTTATTCACAGACATTTGATGTGTGCCACCCAGTACACTTACCATTGTCCACTGTAGAAGAGCTGCTTACATCAGCCACCATGCACTCACCTGTATACACCCCTCAGACCTATCAGCCATGTGGCACATGCAGTAACTGTTATACAGAACTGTCAATATGTTACCACAGTGTCACACCCCTTGTAGGAAAGTACATCAGACCAACATCCTCCTGACACACAGACACCTGGAATACATTATGGAGACCACATTCAGTCAGTGTTAATAACAGCAATAATGCATCATGGCTGGACTGCTACACACCCTGATCTGTAATCATGAAACATTCCAGCTGACAACACTTTAAACAGCATACATACACCCTGTGCATCAGAACCATATTAGCATGTCCCTGCATCGATGGTATGGATGACAGGGATGTGGCACAGGTATCATCATATGCACAGGGTGTGGTGTGAGTATGCCAGAGGCTTAGGCTGAGCTGTTTGGTTAACATCATGTGTGTGGGTTAGAGGGCTGTTCATTAAATGGCCTGTGCAGACGTGGTGTGTGTAAGTATGAAGGTGCCCTAGCTGTGATGGTGATGTGTGTGTATATGGTTCTGCCAAGTGGCTGCCCTATACAGGTGTATGTTGGACAGCTGTGTACTGTACATGGCAGGGTGTACAGTTCACTGTGTCTAGCCATGGACACAGGAACTGCACCTGCCAGGGGTTCCATGGGCACCATCAGGCAGAAGCCAGGTTATGTTACTCTCCCCTGATGATGCCATTAGTCTGCTGGATCTGCATCCCTTTTGGGACCAGCCAAGACCACATTCCCATGTCCTGCAACATTGTGGTGTGGACAGCACACCACCCTCAGTACTGCTGGTGTCACTGCCACAATGGGACCGTGATGATGGACGGCCACATGGACTCCCAACTAATTGTGGTGCTGAGCTATGTCCACGCAGCTGCCGTCTCTCCCCTGCCAAATGTTCAAGCACAGATATTCCATGGCTGATGAGTGCTCCAATCTCACCCAAGCATCTATCCATGATCTCATTGCCCTCATGCCTGGCTGCAACAAGGTCCTTGAGACAGCCATGAGCACCAGGGAGATGTTCTGCCACAACCCTGTGCAGTTGTCTGGTGTTCCATTCATTACATGCCTGTGCATCTATTACAGCCCGAAACATGCGCCTGATAACTGCCACATTGGCACTTGCTACATGGGCTGGACAGGCAGCAATCCTCCTTTGATCACCCCTGCCTGTCTGCCTGTGTGTGACCTCTCCAGCAGTCTGGCTATGGCTAGTGGCTGGCTGCTCAACTGCCATAGTCTCCACACTTGCATTTCCTGTGTCTGCACCCAGCTGTCCTTCACTTGTGGCCACTGGTGATGGAGAATGTGTGGGCATTGTGACTGTGTGCGGGGATGGGGTTGACAAAGGTGGAATGCCAACTGGTGACACAGCTGCAGCCCATGACAACCCCACCTGTGCCCCACTATGTTTGTCATCATGGTCAAAGTCACCAAACAAGATAAAATCACTCGTATAGTGGGAGGGACTGGAACCACCATGCCCACCTGTGAGGAAAAGACAAGATATGTGCATTACTAACATCATTATATGGTTTGCTATCATATGCACACACACACACACACACACACACACACACACACACACACACACACACACACACACATGATGTCCCACAGGCATTACACAGACCTCCTATTAGGCAGAGCGTGACAGTCATGACACACACACAGATCACAACAGACACAGTCTAGACAGGCCCTCAACATCATGCAGTGGATACCTTTCAACTTAGTTTTACTACTACTTTATGCCACTGGGATGTGTGTGTGTCTTTAGTAGGTGTTGAGCCTTCACCTGGAACACACTACACCCATGTAGACATCAGTGCTGTTCACCTGCATAGCACTGTGGCAAAACCTAGGGAACATAACTACAAATTGTACAGAGTTTTTACAACTATGTTGATATGTGGGTCATACTCCCTGTCTGCTGTACATACCTCCTATGTTGGTCTGGTACATTACTGGTTTGACCAGTGGATTGGTGATCCTACTTTTAATGTCATGCTGTGTTTTCCAGTTGTCATAATCTGCAATACATGTATGTGAAAACAAGGGCATTTCCTCAAACAACTTCACAAACTGACAGTGGATATAGTAAGTGTACACACCGCTCTTAACATGCAAGGGTTTTGTGACATATCACATAAATCACATTAATATTGCCCTGAGATTTCCACCATTTCATATGACATGTGACCTGTGCATTCTGAATGAGAAACATACACATCAGTTAGTGGTGGTACAAATCGTACATATTAGCATTACAATAGCTGGCTTGCAGAAGGTGCACACCTTTAAACCAGTACTTTGGTAAAGCACCTGCTGCTCTCAGTACAGCATTCAGTCCTCTTGGGGTGGTGTTTCTCAGCATGGCACATCTCAACATGGCAATGTTTGCAAACTCTCCCTTGCCAAACATCTCCAAATCTGTCCGATTGCAAGGCCATCCCCTGTGCACAGCACTTGTCAGGTCAACACACAGAATGTGTTTCATATGTAGGTGTGGCCTCAGACTTGGCCACAGCAGACTGTTGATTGTGTTCTTGTGAATCCATCCTTTTGTTCATTTGGATGTACAGTGTGGCCCATTGTTGTGTGCAATGCCGGGATACCTCCCCATCTACAGCTATGTGGCAGACACCAGACAGATCATAGCCACAAGGGACTGGTGTTTGGAAGTGGTCATAATACAATCTGAATTGACTACAACCGCAGTTCAAGCTGGTGAACAGCAAACCCAAAGCAGGACACTGCTAGCACCCTGCTTCACTGTGTGGGTAGTGCTGTTCTGCTGTTGTGCAGTGCTGTTACTGTGCCAAACTAACATGACCAAACTCTACACAAAGAGAGTTCAACCCTGGCATCATAACACCTTCACAAATTTTCACACATGCGTTTTGAAAAGTTGACGCATTGTTGTCCAGACATTATCCAGAACTGGCTGTTGTGTGTTGCAAGGAACAGCTGTCATCATCAAACCATACTCTATACCCAAAACATGTGGAGTCCATGGAAGATTGTTGTCACATGCAGTACACACCCAGTACTTTCCAGAGATGTCTGATACTCATTCACTGTTGCTGTATGGATCCTGGCAGCCTCCCTGGACATTTCTAGGATGATTTCTCCAACATATGTGTAGGGGTGTCCACTTCTTCAAACTGGCACTATTGCACCATCTGTTGTACACCTTTGGATGACTATCTACACTGTGCTCCATGGCATATGCAATGCTGTGTGTATCTGTCCATAGCATTCAATCCCTATGCAGCATGTTAGGCTGTATGCAAACCATGGCTTTTGTTGTAGCAGGCAACTGTGAGTCTGTGTTTGGATAATCCTGGTATGTGAGCTGACTGTTATATGCAGGTACTCCAGGAGTCAATGATTGATGGCAGGTGTGTACCCAATATGATCAACTGCTGTGGTTGTATCACATGCTGATATACCCAAGTATGAGCTTCCTCCTGTCCACACACATGCATCTAGCTTCTTTGACTGTTTCCACTCTACATACATGTTCCCATAACAGAGTTGTATGTTTCACATTTGCATTGCACAGATTATAGGTCACATGACAGGTTGCATGGCTTTGGTCTTGTGTATTGTGCTCACATTGTCATATCTCACACATACCTGGCATTGTGACATGTGTGTACACCTTTTATATGCACTGTCTCACAGTACTGTATACAACATGTCCCTATTATTGGCACTATGTCCCCACATTTTAGCAATCATTATCCAGATGTCCTGCAATAACAGGTTTGTGAGTTATGCTACTGATATGTGACATCTTATGCAAATAGGTCCCGTGATATCATGCAGTGACCCCCAACACAGGTGATCTTGCAGATACATGTAATTTGCTGACTATAACAGTTCAGTGCATGGCCACATGCATGACCTTAAAATGCTTGGGATACCGGTAAGCCACAACAGGAAGATCTCATACTTACCAGCCTCTGGCTGCTGTGCCTCATTTTGATGAGAGGAACCTAGGTAATGTGAGAGAGAGGTATTGTCAGCAGCTTCACAATAGCCATCGATCCAGGAGCAATGCTACATGTATGTGCAGGTACAGTCTACACTATGATATTACACTAGTTGTTATTCTTCACCTGAAATGGGCACATGTGTGCATTACTAAACCCCATCCAGTGCTCTATTTTGCAATGACATCTGCATCCAAAGACTGTTACTACACAGTTGAAATGTAACCTCAGTGCACTGATGTGGACTTTTGCCTTACCTGGACACTCCTCGCCGGTTTTCTGGGTGGCACCCACCTCCACAACAACTCCATCTTTTAGTGGTTGTTCTCTGTGGGCCACCCCAAGGATGGCAAGGAGCTCCTCCATTGCTGTAAGTGGGGCCTCTCTGGATGGCCCCCAACCAGTAGTGGAATGGTCCCTCACCACCATAGCAGCCCATTGCCATGCACGCTGAATCAGGTCAGTTACTCTATGCCTGACATGTTCGTATGTGCAGCCATGGTTCCCCAAGGTGTTCACTCTCTGTGTGATGTCTTCCCAGTGGGCTGTCCTCTCCTGCTGATGTTGGCAACCCCAACTGAAGAGGATGTGGTAGTGTTCCAGAATGGCCTCAGTTATGGCTGCTGTCTCCTGGACATCATAGGCTAGAAGCCTCTGCATCACACCTGAAAGACATAAACAGGGAAAAATACATCACAGGACATCAGACATTGTCCATAGTTCTTTACAGAGACAGCTCACTAGTAATGAGTATCAGTAGCCACAACATTACATCAAATAATACTCCAGTACCTAGCAGCATTGTATGGACATGCATAGCACTATGTGTAAGTAGGCAGTTTGCACCTGATTAATGGTTGGGGTAGGGATGCATGTGGTGTGCATATACTTCTATACTGATATTGAGCCAGGTGGGTGATGTTTGTCCTAAACATGTCTGAAGCAGGTCGGTTTTAGCTATGGTGTGTGTGTGTATGTGTTGTGGCAGACCTCCATTACAGGGTGGGTTGGATAGTTGCCTGTGAGACTGCAGACATATGTGGGGATGGTCTTCCAATTGCCCTCAGTGGATGTGTCCAATTTGTACTAATACTCAGCATTACATTAATGCACCTGTGACCTACTATGGTCAATCAGACACAGGTTGACATGCTGTCCAGATGGCGACTGCTCCTACACACGTGACGGTGGAATGAAGAAGTATAAGGGAGTATGTAGGGAAGGGTGTTGCCAAAGGAGAAGTGGAATTTATTGAATTTGGAAGGTCAGTAGCATGCTCTCTAGGATAGCAGTCAGTGAATGGTAATATCCATGTTTGTTTTTGACTTCATATTGCTCAGAACAGATATGTTACAATAAACCCTGTTACACCAGCTACTTTCTCAGTTTATAACAGCAATATCTCCATCTTGGACCTGTGTTTAGGCCTATGTCCATGTGTATGTCAGACTTTGTCCATATATCATGCAGTCAGAGGCATAGAGATATTGTATATCATTACTAAGTGACGTAATTCGTAATATCATCCCAGTTATGTATCAGACTGCCAGACATTTTATGTGTTAGAGGCCTTATATATGATGACAAGGCCTGGACATTCTTTGGGAGTATGTACAGTTGGGAGGTCTTTGTATTTCTGGCTATTGTTGACAGACTGTCAGGATTGTGTAGCAGTGTATTGTGAATATGTTATTTCTTTGGGGGGTGGTATATGTAAGTGTTGTTTCCTTTTCTATCTGCCTTTGCATTCAGAGCCAGTTTCTGGTGTTCTATCAAGTGTTACATTTTTGTAGGGTAAGACTGTGACATGACCCATAACACAGTTGGGCATCATACTACACTGTGTATTGGGCTAGTATATGTTAGGCTAGTGTGTGAGTGTCAAATACGCTGACAGTTTGGTTCACACACTCCTTATACTGTATACACTTTCACAATGGTGTCTGTTTCTCATTGCTGTTACATCCCTGGAGTGCCTGGTATATTTGCAATTACATGTGTATTCCCCATAGCAAGATTGCTTTTTGTTGTGTCAGTCTGGTTGTAGTTTGGATATTCCTTGGTGACTTGGCTAGCAGCTCAGTGTATTTTGTCTAATGTGATGTTATGTCCAGATATTTGGCAGATGTGTAGTGTTGCCTGGCCCCCATAAGCGTTGTGTATGTCTGACACATCAGTGGGAGGATGTGAAGATTTACGTGACTAACTCCTGGGAAGTCACTGGGTTTTGGACTTGTGCTATTCCACTCAATAGATGTTGGAACAGACAGGAGGGTGTTACTGAATCACATGTGTCACCTCATCTACACCAGTATGTCAGATATTTCGCCAATCTCGTGATGCTGGAGTGGGAAACTAAATTTTTTTTAGTTTCCTAGCGAATTTTTTTCTAACATGGTGTTTTACACCAGGTATTTGGACGATTTATTTCTTTTATGGAATGGTCCAACTAACAGGATTCCCCTTTTTATGTATTACATTAATCAAACCAGATTTTTTGAGGTTTACTCACCAGTTTGACACTTGTGGAATTGCTTATTTGGACCTCTTTATTAGTCACTCAGAGGAAGGGTTTGTCTCCTGTATTCATAGGAAGGAGACATTTTCCAATGACTATTTACAATATAGTAGCAATCACCCCAGACATGTTTTAAGAATGTTTTTAAAGGACAATGCATCAGGGCAGCCCGTATGTCTTCGAACAGAGAGTTAATGTGTAGTGAACTTGAATTTATTAAATCTATGTTCCTTGATAGGGGGTACCCTAGTTTACTTTTGGATGATATCACACAGTATGTCAAAGGTGAATGGGGCAATAAATATCCTCCTATTTTGGGTGTGGGTTCTCTCAACAAGAGTAGGGAAGGTTCCAACACAGTAAATAGGCACAGAGTGTGTGTTCTAACTTATTCACCTTTTGTTCAATATATCAAAAACATTATTTGTGAGCATTGGATGTTGATTTGTGTTGACAAAGATCTAGAAGGCATTTTGGGAAAGAGACCTAGTTTTGTTTTCAAGACTGGACCCAATATGAAGTGTTTACTTGAGATGAGAACACGTATTAAACATAAATATGGAGGGACAAGGAAATGTGGGTGCTGTAGGCAGTGTGATGCCATTAGGGAAGATGAAGGTGTTAGGTTGGCAGATTTTAACAGGACATATGTGAAATGCACGGCAGGGAATTGTAACACTTCTAGGCCTGCCCTGCTTACTACATAGGGAAAACTGAGAGGCATTTTAGAAAACGTATTTATGAACACCTTTATAAGATAAAAAAGAAAGATTCTAAGAATGCACTTTATAGACACATCTTTTCTTATGGCGATACGCACAGGTTTACATTTTCGATTATTGATACTGTGGATGTTTCTCCCTTTGGGGGTAATTGGAAAGCTTTGCTTGCTATGAAAGAAGCTAAATGGCAAATATTAACGGATGCTACACGATTTCCTGGAATTAATGATTTTATTAGCATTAAGCCTTTCTTAATTTTGGCCGAAAGATAGATAGATATATATACACATATATATATTTTTTACTGGAGTATATATTTTTATTGGAGTATATTATCAAGTATTAATTATTAAGTATTTAATTACTGTATTTAGTAATTTTGTTCACAAAGTCATAAAATATTACATAATTTTTTATTTTATATTTACATTTATATTTATATTTATATCTACATTTCATATTTCATAATTCTTTTGAATCATAGGAGGTTGTTGATGCTGTGGGTCAAGTAGGATACCGTCTTTATTATGATTGTTAAACATGGTATTTCTCACAATGGAGCTATGAGGGTATGTTCCTTTAAGTGTATTTTGTATTTTTGTATTTTTGGCACCAAAAATGTTTTTTAAATGAAGTAGCTACCAGTGTTTGGGGTTCTGAGGAAGTCTGTACTATCAGATGAAAGTGCTTAACCCCATGTTTTTGGATTTATTCATTGTCTCATTGTTTATCCAATAAATTGTTTTTATCCCTGGACAAGCTGTGGATCCTTTGAGCTGACTGTGTGCTGGTTGGAATTTTGAATATGTCAGATATGTCCACATTTTCATGGCTCCCCCCCCCCTTGTCAGGCTTGGTTATGCTTTCTTGCACTACGCTGTTCTGAGCATACCTGTCACCAGCCAGATTTTTCCGGACTATCCACGTTTATTGCCCATATTTCTAGTCTGTTGAACAGTATCAGTTTATTCCTTCCTGTAGTAAATCACTGTGATCATGTGGGGTTGTCTGTCAGTATATGATGACATACATTACAGTTTCATAATTGACATCCTCCTGAACATGTATGCTGACACACACCCTGTTCCTGTAGCGACATTCTACATGTATGCCTGAAGGACGTACATTGTGTCCCTAGTTTATGTCCATTGCCCCCCCCCCCATTTTGCAGCCTTTGTCCAGATCTCTTGCACTTAGGGGTGAGAAGGTAGGGTGCTGGGTATGACTCTGTACATGTTATGCACGGATTATGTTATCTTTGTATAGATATATTTATATATATATATATATATATATATATATATATATATATATATATATATGTGTGTGTGTGTGTGTGTGTGTGTGTGTGTGTGTGTGTGTGTGTGTGTGTGTATTTTTTTAATATATGACTATTGATATATCACTATATTTCTTGTATATCTACACATATGTATTATTTTATGATATATATGTACATATTCTATATGTCTAATTTCGTATGTACAGCTACATATAGCTGATGTATTATGCACTTTTCATATGTCTCTATCACCATACACATCTATATTTGTATATTTTTATATTGTAAATGTGCTGATTCCACAGTGTTTGTTCCATAGTATTCTATACCTATATTGAGTGATATATTTAAAAAAAAAACGTTCAGTAATACAGCTCAAATGGGGTAGTGGTACATTGCTATGACTATGGTGTACAGGGTCCTGGGTAGGGCTGATTATTTTGTTGCTAGCCAAAACAGTGGCTGATGGTGACAGTTTTAAGCAGTTGTAAATGGGTTTGCATGGGTTTGTGCAGAGCTAAGCAGTGCTACAACATGGTTAAACCAATACTTGATTAATCTGTGTAGGCTTAGCTTAGCACCGCACAAATCTGTGCAAACCCGCTTACTGCTGCTTAAAACAGCTAACTCTCACTTACCCCTGCACTAATTTCTTTAAAAGAAAAGAAAAAAGGGGTGATAGGAAAAGTGTTGAAAAAGGGAGCATGCAGAGGGAAAGACAATAGGGAAAATAGCTAGGGATGTGCAGGACGGGTGTAGGGAAGGTCCATAGCTGTCCATTTCTTCTACAGCAACAGCTGTGCATATATACTGAATTTGGAGGTATATTTGGACACTCAAACCCCTGAGCGAGGGTGAGGACAACAATAATGTGTTGTGAAGCCAATTAGACCAAATTACATGTGTCCAGTGACATGTGTGTGAAATGGACAGCTATGTATGGGGCGAAAGTTTTGGGGGGAACAGATTGCCCTTTTTTTTTTATTAAGGTTTGAGTGGGATGTTGGGGAAGGATAGTAGGTATATTTGGGGATGTAGGTTGGGTAGGAAGACAAGCAAGACATCATACAGGGGTGGTATATGACACATTTGGGGTAAACACCTTGGACGGGGAGGGGTGTTTGAAAATCGGTAGTCCATGAGCCCCCAAATGGAAACAGTGGGACTGAGGTCCCCACCCATGGGCAGTCACCACTGCACCTTCACAGCCTGAAGGTGGCTGTGCTGGTGGATGAATAGGAGGGGCAGGCTGACCCCTCTAATTGCACCACACGGCTCTCAAGCTGGCATAGCATATCTCCAAACCCCTTTCAGAGCTCACTATGCACCAATCCTGGAACCTGTCTTGGGTGATTGTATCCTGTCAGCGGCTGCTCCCAGGGGGACGAGCCCCATCCCCTGAAGCAGTTCCACTCAAAGGTGGTGCAGGACCAATGGATGAGGAGGTCCCAGGGTGGGTCCCAGATGTGTTGGGACCCAGTGCCACAACCAGATGAGGTGGGAGAGGTGGGTCTACTGGGACCGGTCTTCCAAATGTGCTATGGTGTTGCAATTTTAGAGCATATGTGGGTTAGTAATAGTCAACACAATCCAAGATTAGTTATAACAGCATGCATAGATATTCCCATTAACCCAAAACAACAGATTTGGAACAGTTGCATTTCAAACAGAACACATGCATATATGGAACCACAGTGGCCATTACAACGGCATGCATGTTACATTGATAGCAACAGGCCACCAATGATAGTATTTCAAAATGGAACATTAACAGAAACACATTTCAATATTTGGTGAACAATAGGATATATGTCCCAACAGTAGGTTTGGTGTAAAACATACCGATTGATTTGTGTGTTTAGATTATTGTTGCAGATATGGTGTGGGGGAAGAGAGATGTCAATTAACAACTTGTATATCTTTTCAGTATTCAACAACATTAATGATCATTGCTCTAATCATTACTCTACAGGTATTATTATAATACCCTATGGCCTTGGTTTAGCCAGTGGTATGTTTGTACACAGTGTATAATTCAACTGTCTTATAGCTACTTTCTACTTCTCTCACCGGGAAAACCTGTGGGGGGAATGTTTGTTAACACTGCCTGTCTGTTTCTACACTTATTCCCAAAATCCTAGTTAAAATTTTGTATACTGCTTAGTACCACTCCCAGGATTCAAACCATGGCTGTGTCTGCTAAAAATATAGCAATTTGTGTTTCATAGGTTTACAGGAGTGAGCTATTAAGAAACTGCTGTCTTTTCCTTCAGTGTTTTCTGTCTGTCTCTCTTGGTTGTACAATCTGACCTTGTAATTACAACATTCTTATACAGACATTCCTAGACATATTTTTTATTTAGCACAGTGTGGGAAACAGTGGTTAACACAACATTACTATTCAAATATCAGATCTTGGTGAATGCAACATGTCAAGCCATACAATATCAGAGTAAACACAACCAGTCCAGGATTTAGAACTTTATTGCCAGACAGTTACACTTTTATTTAAATATGACCTATATGGGACTATTACTGTCATATTGTCTGGTTTATTCAGTACAAACCATACACATTTTTATACTGCCGGGTGACATTTTACTCCTTTATATTTATTTGTTATGACTACTACAAGCAGCATTGTTACTCACCAGCCTCGTGATGCAGCCTTTACAACCTACTGGCATGAGCTTTCTTGTTCACAGCCCGCTCAGCTGGAGCTGTAATGAAAATAGAGAAACATTTAGGCATACCTACCCATCATCACATACACAGACTGGACTTTGGTAAACAGTTATTGCTATGAATACTTACACACAGCTAGGACATCTCCCCTCTCTCTTGCTTCTTGGACCCATTGTTCCAAGAAATCCCTCTTCTACTGTTTCAAGTCGGCATAGAGGTGCCAAACTTCCTCACCAGTCCGAGGGATACCAATGGCAATAGTGAGATCATGGGCGAGACTTTCCCAGGCTAACACTTTATATTGGGAGCCCTGGTACTGGTCCTGCAGCAGTCTCACATCATGTTTTTTTACCAGGAGTCCTACCATGTACTTAGACTCCTGTATGCCCCAGCGCTGTGCCCAAAGGCACATTCCCTCTCCAACACCTGCCATACTGCCTACAGTGGAGAGCTACAACCAGTTATGAGCTGTATTCCCACATGCAGGGTTTAAATACAGCCAATTTCCCACCCTTTGCCATGATTGAACAGTTTTGAAAATGCTGAGCTAAGCTAACCTGGTTAGCTATGGTTGGCAGTGCTTAAAGGGGCAGGTTTAGCATTGCTTACCAATGGGCAAATCCACTTAGCTGGGCTACTCATTGCTTTGTATTCATAAGTACACAATGCTTACACCAGGTCAGCATAGCTGCGCAACGCTTAGCATTGCTTATGTTTTATTTTATTGGACTACCACCTGTATGGAATTGATTTATCATCACTCATTACATAATATAGATTAAGTTACCTTCCCTGACATCTCCCAATGTGCTGTAATTACATTTATTCTTGTGTGACTATACTGTATGGTGCACTTGTGTTTATATGGGGGTTTCACTACTTTATTACACTAATACCTCACATCTGGGCCTAATACACTACTCTGGTTGAGAAATATAAGTTACTTCCTACATAAATATACAAATAAATTAAAATTGTAATGTTTACATATACAAAATAGAAATGGCTTTGATGAGGCTCAAACTGTGAATGACTACATGCAAGGCATACACTCTAACCACTACGCTATTGCACTTATGCTGAATGTCTATTGCTATTTAACTTATTGTGCCATTTCCGCTGGGCTAAGCATAGCTAAGCAATAGGCACACCTGCGCAGCTACGGTTAAACTTTATTGCACATGTCAAAAAATGTATTTGTTGTATTTTTTACTTTGTACCCTTCAGAATATCCATGCTAATGCTAAACCTGTTATTCTATCAACTTTCTGGGTTTGTAGGGGCAATTGTCCCTTATGGGTTTGCCCAGATTTCTTACTCTGATGGGTTGGGAGGTGTGCGTTGTGTACTTCCTACCCTGCCAAAAATGCATGCTAATGCTAAACCTGTTATTCTATGAACTTTCTGGCTTCGTCCAGATTCCTTGCTCTGACAGGTTGAGAGGTGCACGTTGTATGCTTCATACCCTGCTAGAAATTCATGCTAATGCGAAACCTGTTATTCTATCAGCTTTCTGGCTTTGTAGGGATGATTGTCCCTTATGGGTTTGTCTAGATTTCTTATCCTGACATGTTGGGGGTGTTACAAGCATTCTCGCTCTATTTAAATTACCGTACAGCAATTCTGGTGTAAAAGGGAGCATGTGCATTATGAGAGCTTTGCTCTCAGACACACACCCTGCACTCCTACACAGAACCATGTCCATTTTACAGCACGGCAGCACGCCTTCATGAATATGCATGGCGCGCTGCCGTTCTGTGCTGGAATGGTCCCTTCTGTGTAGGAATAAGCTATTCCTGCACGAAAGTTTGCTGAATCCCGGGGTATGTCTTACACAAAGATCAACTATATTTTTGCCTAGGCTATACTATCTAGTCATCTCTGTTCCAAAGATTGTGCACAGTGTGTTTAATGTCATCTCTATGAAATGCAACTTGTGAATACTCTGTCTATTGACAATGTCCTTTTCCGCTTGTCATAGCTGTCCCAAGTATTTGCAGTATATACGTATAGGTTCACACAGTACAAACTCAATCTAAATTTTTATTTAGTTAATATGTCATTCTTCTATAATAGGCTTTGTAATGACTTTATTTAATTGTAAATATTACAGTTGTATTATTAAATATTAAATATTTAATAAATCTTATTTTATATTATATATTTTAAAAATCTTCTTCTTTCGGCTGCTCCTGTTAAGGGTTGTCATTTCTTCCTGTCCTCTGCATCTTGCTCTGTCACACCAACCACCTGCATGTCCTCTCTCACCACATCCATAAACCTTACCATAGGCCTCCCTCTTTTCCTGTTACCTGACAGCTTCATCCTTAGCATCTTTTTTCCAATATACTCTGCATCCCTCCTCAGCACATGTCCAAATCAGCGTAATCTTGCCTCTCTGGCTTTGTCTTCAAACCTTCCAACCTGGGCTGACCATCTAATATACTTATTCCTAATCCTGTCCATCCTCGTCACACCCAGTGCAAATCTTAACATCTTCATCTCTGCAACGTCAAGCTCTGACTCCTGCCTTTTTGTCAATGCCACTGTCTCCAACCCATATAACATAGCTGGTCTCACTTCCCTCTTGTAGCCCTTTGCTTTCACTCTTACTGGTACTCGTCTGTCACAAATCACTCCTAACACTCTTCTCGACCCACTCCATCCTGCCTGTACTCTCTTCTTCACCTCTCTTCCACACTCGCCATTACTCTGAACTGTTGATCCCAAGTACTTAAACTCATCCACCTTCACCACCTCTACTCCCTGCGTCCTCACCATTCCTCTATCCTCCCTTTCATTCACACACATATATTCTGTCTTAGTCCTGCTGACCTTCATTCCTCTTCTCTCTAGAGCATATCTCCACCTCTCCAGGGTCTCCTCCACCTGTTCCCTACTCTCACTACAGATCACAGTGTCATCTGCAAACATCATAGTCCACAGGGACTCCTGTCTGATCTCATCTGTCAACCTGTCCATCACCATTGCAAATAAGAAAGGGCTCAGAGATGATCCTTGATGTAATCCCACCTTCACCTTAAATGCATCCGTCACTCCCACCGCAGACCTCACCGCTGTCACACTAACCTCATACATATCCTGTACCACTCTTACATACTTCTCTGACACTCCCGACTTCCTCATACAATACCACAACTCCTCTCTAGGCACCCTGTAATATGCTTTCTCTAAATCCACAAAGACACAATGCATCTCCTTCTCACCTTCTCTGTACTTCTCCATCAACACTCTCAGAGCAAACATCACATCTGTAGTGCTCTTTCCTGGCATGAAACCATATTGCTGATCACTAATCATCACCTCCCTTCTTAACCTAGCTTTCACTACTCTTTCTCATTACTTCATGCTGTGACTGATCAGTTTAATCCCTCTGTAGTTATTACAGCTCTGCACATCACCCTTATTCTTAAAAATCGGTACCAAAACACTTTTTCTTCATTCCTCAGGCATCCTCTCACTTTCCAAGATTTCATTAAACAATCTAGATAAAAACTCCACTGTTATTTCACCTAAACACCTTCATGCTTCCACAGGTATGTCATCTGGACCAACAGCCTTTCCATTCTTAATCCTCTTCATAGCTATCCTTACTTTCTCCTTGCTAATCCACTGCACTTCATGATTCACTATCTGCACATCATCCAACCTTCTCTCCCTCTCATTCTCTTCATTCATCAACCCCTCAAAGTACTCTTTCCATCTGCTCACCACACTCTCCTCACTTGTGAGTACGTTTCCCTTATTATCCTTTATCACCTTTACCTGCTGCACATCTTTACTAGCTCAGTCCATCTGTCTAGCCAATTGGTACAGGTCCTTTTCTCCCTCCTTAGTGTCCAACCTTTTATACAACTCTTCATACGCCTTATCCTTAGCCTTCGCCACCTCTCTCTTTGCCATGCACCTCATATCCTTATACTCTTGTCTACTTTCTTCATCTCTTTGACAATCCCACTTCTTCTTAGCCAACCTCTTTCTCTGTATACTCTCATGTACTTCTTCATTCCACCACCAGGTCTCCTTGTCCTCCTTCCTCTTTCCAGATGTCACACCAAGCACCTTTCTATCCATCTCTCTTACTAGCTCTGCTGTAGATACCCAGCTATTTGGTAACTCTTCACTGCCACCCAGCACCTGTCTTAACTCTTCCCTGAACATCACCTCACAATTACCCTTTTTCAATTTCCACCATTTAATCCTTGGTGCTGCCCTCACACTCATCCTCCTCTTCTTAATCACCAATGTCATCCTACAAACCACCATCCTATGCTGCCTAATTACACTTTCCCCTGCCACCACTTTACAGTCTCCAATCTCCTTCAGACTGGCCCTTCTACATAAGATATAATCCACCTGTGTGCATCTTCCTCCACTCTTGTATGTCACCCTATGCTCCTCCACTCTTGTATGTCACCCTATGCTCCTCCCTATTGTTAAAATACGTATTCATCACAGCCATGTCCATCCTTCTTGCAAAATCCACTACCATCTGACCTTCTGCATTTCTTTGCTTAATACCATACCTACCCATCACTTCCTCATCCCCTCTGTTCCCTTCACCAACATGCCCATTGAAATCTGCCCCAATCACCAGTCTCTCACCCTTGGGTACAGTCATCACCACTTCATCTAACTCGCTCCAAAATTTTTCTTTCTCATCCATCACACACCCAACTTATGGAGCATATGCACCATCGCACACCCAACTTGTGGAGCATATGCACTAAGAAGAAGAAGATATTTTAAAAATAAATATTAAATATGAATATGTAAATATTATTATGCCAATGTGGAGCTACAATAAAGATTATATGGAAATTACTACTGGAGATAGTAAGGTTTCAAGAGAGGTTATGTATCTGTTTAGGAAATTGGAATACAATAACAAGTAGGGAGGAGATGGACAGAGGACCAAGTAAAAAAGAGATTAACAAAAGAATGGAGATTTTTTGAAAGCTACCTGCTGATAGTGGAGTGGTCAGACACTTGAATACAAGACAGGGAAAAATCTATAGGGGATGAATTTACATATTACACAGAGAGACATAACTACTGGTCCAGACTGGACAGAAGTAGTATCACAACAGACAGACAGTAGTATAGAGTATATCACAATCTCTGATAATATAGTGATGGGGTACAAATTAGGGAAGGAAAGCAAGCAAATAAGGAGACACATTGGAGATTACTGGTGCACCTGATAAGTAGGAAGGAAGGGAAAGAACAGTAACCCAGGTCTTAAAAATGTTGTGGGAGGAAAGGCAAAAAACATGAGAGCAGTGGGGAGAAAAGAAATTAGTAACAGATGAAATACAGAAACAACAAGAAGAGAGGTAGAAACAAAGAAAGGGGATTAAGGAAATAATGTTAGGGGATTTGATGGAGATTCAGGAGGAAAAGAGAAAAACAAGAAGGGGAACCAGAACAGGAGAGATAGAGGAAGGGGGACAAATGTATAATACAAAAATGGGAGGATGAAAGGATCTAGGAAAGAAAGGTAGCAGTGGAAACTTTAGTTCAAACTCCAGGGTGACTAAAGCATTGAAAGTAAGGTTGAGACAACAAGATGATGAAATAAGGATTCATAAAATCATAGTAGAAAGGGAAGAGAACATTATGAAGATGACACAGGAGATTCCTGAAGGATTTAGAAACATTTAGAAACTATTACCAAGAATTGTATAAGAAAGAAGAATAAATAATTGGAGAGGGGAACTGAAGAGGTAACAAGGTAGCTGATGAAAGTTCCCAGATTTCAAGAGATAAGAGAAGAAGGTTAATAGAGCCAACAATGAGGGAGGAAATTATATGAGTTTGGGAGAGAATGACAAAGGGAAATCACTGGGAAATAATGAGTTGTCCATAGAGGTATAGGTGTCAAGGAAGGATGAGGTAGCAGAAAGATGAGATTTATTCATCACCAATATCCTGAGGGGAAGTCATCCTCCTGAGTCATGGAAAAAGGTGGTAATATATGAATGCTACAAAGAGAGGAAAGATCTGCTGTCACTGGCCTATTATAGGCCAATATGTATTTTAAATCATGATCATAAATGTTTTACACAATTCAGTAGTAGGGGCTCAGAGAGAATTTACATACTGTTCCCCAAGGTACAAAAAGGGGGCTGGGCTAGACAGAAATTTTATTTAACAGGAGCATGTGCATTTAGCTGAAAGTTTTGATATGTATCCAATACCTATTTCAGATCACTCACCAATAATAATTAAAATAAAAATGCAGGGTAATGAAATAAAAATGAAACACTAATGTTTCCCGTCGTGTCTGTTAAACAGAAAGGAATTTAAGGAATGGGTAATGAACATTATTTAGAAGTTATTAGAAAAGCTAGAAATTTCTTCAGAAAAATAGCTAAGGAGAGAGATAAAATGAAAGTGGAGTTTAAAAATAGGGTAAACAAAAGAAAATGATATATGGTTAAGAAGTAACAAGAATTATTTTGGAAGACTGACAAAGGTTATAGTATTGCAAAATAAGGGGAATCTCACAGAACAAAAAGAGGTGCAATAGCAGAGTGCTAAAGAGATTTTGTAAAGGGCTACCTTGATAACATGCATGAGTTTAAAAAGATTGCTGCTAAGCAACTGTTTTTGATAATAACTGCAGAGCACAAAAGCTTAAACACACTGGCTAAGGCAACAGAAAGTAGAAAGGGTTTTTGCCAAACTTAGGGTGCCTATAACAAGGAAAATAACCAGAGATCCTGTATTGCTATTAGAAATATTTTAGAAATTGTATGAAAATCTGTATAAATCAAAGAAATGTGGAAATCAAGAAAAAGTGCAAATGGAAATATTTATGGAAGAATTAAATATGCCAAGTTTAGAAGTAGATGAGGCTCAATTACTAACAGGATAGTAGGAGCCGAGATAAAAATGGTGATGTATAACCAATCTACAGGAAGGTTTCCAGGAAGAGATTGTGGAAGTTTGGAAGCTAGGAGAGAAGAAAGTGATACAGATTTGAGTGGTTTTGTTTAACAGTATTTTAACTGAGTGTGGTTTTATGGAGGGTAGGTAAACATTTGGTAGTATTAATAAAACAATGATGAGGAAAGCAGAATGTAAGAAAATAACACTGTTGTTGGTGGGTCTTGATGCACAGAACACATTCAGCAAAGTAAGCTGGGATTGTATGAGTAGGACAATGGAAGCATTTGCATTCCTTGACACAATAATAAAGTTAATTAGGAGGATATATGAGGGATCAAAGGCAAAAATTAAAGTAAAAGGGTTACTCTCTGATAAGTTCCTTTTGAAAAGAGGAACAAGGCAGGGGCTTCTTCTTTATCTTTTGTTATTTGTGTTCTATTTAGAACCATTGGCAAAGAAAATAAGGGACCCAGAAATTCAAGGATATAAGTGGTACATTAATCAAGAAAATTTGGATTTATTTGCAGATGATATTATTTTGTAACTGATAAAACCATAAAAGTACATTTCTGTGTTGTGTAACATTCTGAGACAGATTCATGTCTTTTCATGATGCAAAATTAATAAATATAAAACAAGGGCAATTGCTGTAAACTATGAACCCACACATCAATTGGTTCAGCTATACCCATATTTACTGGGACATGATAAAACGAAGTACATAGGAGTATGGGTTAAAATGATTGTGTTATGGCAGTAAAAATATGTGAGAAGAGACTAAACAAAAGATAATTCAAAAACTGAGAGACTGGAAGCTCTGTTTTATAGATGTGAACAGCAAGATGCAAGCAGTGAAAATGTTTTAGTCCCTTTAGCTTTATACAAGGTCAGGCATACTCTTATCAACCAAAGGAGAAGCTGTGGGTATCAATTAATAAAGAGTCGAATGATTTTATCTGGTAGGGGAAGAGGGCAAGAATCAAGTGCAATACGTTGATCCTTCCAATAGAACAATGTGTTTGGGATTACCTGATTTGAAGGGATATTTCAGACCTACATACTTAAGGCTACTATACATATCACAGCAGAAAGCAGTAATTAAAAGTGGAATGGGATGGTGATGAAACAGGGTCAAGATGTAAGGAGAGACTGGAATATTGGATGCATATCATTAAGGTGAATAGCAATAGCCATACAAAATATTATATTTATAAAGTAATAGAAATTATTCTAAGGAGTAAGCCAACACTGGAATGGAGAAAGGAGGTTCTGTCAATAGGGATGATTCCAATTTAGGGGTACAGAGCATAGGTAAGGGGGTGGAATTTACTGAAGAAAACTGTCAAAAGAACCAAGGTCTTGTGAGCAAATAATTTGAGAGGGAAATGTATGAGAATGGGAAGAGCCCAAGAAGACATTTCATCTGCAGGCAAGAGACTGCCTTCTCTATCAAGGATTGATATCAGAGTATAGGCAAAGAGAAAGTATAGGGCAATCCTAAGTGAAACATTGACATTGGTAGAGGTTTTAGATAAATGCAGAACAAAAGCGGCTGTGAAAAAGAGATAATTAGTAGAATGTATAAAATATTGCATGATGACAATAGGAATGAATCCAAAGAGGTTAGAAGTTTGGGAAAAGAGATTGGGTTAGCAATTCACAAAGAAACAATGGGAGGACATATGTATGGCTCCCAAATATGCAATAAAGTCTAGAAGATTTAGGATTTTTGCTTGGAAGTATTTCCATAGATATTTTTATATGCCAAGCAGACTCCAAAGAAATTTTCCTCAGGTAGATTGTAAATGTTGGAAGTGTGCTAGGGAATAAAAAGGTATTGGGAACATACGTTTTGAAAGTGTGATGGCAGACTTTAAAAATTCCTAGACTACTCTGTCAGAGATACTGGGTGAGTAAATTAGTGTAACTAAGAAAATTATTATTTGAGCTGTGATACAGGGTCTGAATTGCCTAGACATAGTAAGGCCTGAGTTTCAGTTTTATGGTTGCCAAAAATCAATTGCTAGAAAATGGAAATGAAGGTCCAAACCAACTGCTTTCAAGGTAATAAATATAGTAACAGAAATAAAAGAACTAGAAGAGGAATCATTAGAAAAGAGTACAAGCAGAATAATGCTCTGGAGGAGGAACGAGGTTTACAGAAAAGCAGGGATTGAATGAACCATGTAATGTTCTATTGACAATTAGTATAAAAGATTATATGAGATATATAATGTTTGCAACTGAAACTATGTCAGTACGGTTTGTTTTCATTTATATAAATGTATGATTGCCTATATCATAAGTGATAACTCAAGAAAGATTTTTTTTATTAAAAATAAATTAATAAATGTATTATGCAAATCCAAGTGTTTAGACTTGGGAATATATTGTCTGAGCTAATAAGAGACCAAATGGGGTTTGCAAGGGGAACAAGTGACAGAGTAAAGCTTAATCAGAACATTACTGATAATGCAAGATTCTCAAGATAAGGAAAAAGGTAACAATGGTCTTGTTGGCTATAGAAAAGGCATTCAATAGAGTAGGGTAGATGTGTCCTTTTGAGATAGCGAACAGGTGGGAATTCCTGAATGAATGGACTGAGATGAAGAAGGTTGAAATAAAAAAAGGACCAATGGAAAGACTGAAAATTAGGGTGAGACTGTCAGGAAAGGTGTAAACTGAGAGGGGGACAAGGCAGGGATTCTGTTATCTGCAATGTATATTGAACCTGTATCAGGGATGATAAGGAATTCAGACATTACAGGATACAAATGGAGGGATACAGTTTAAAAGTTTACATTATGTGCAGATGATGTATTATTGACTATGGCTTGATATGAGGAACATCTTGAGAAATTTTGAGGCAATTTGAAGAATAATGTGATGCAGGTGGCTGGAATACTAATCAAAAATATGGTAGAATTAAGAATTAAAAGAGAAATACCAAGTAGTAGATACACTGGAATGGGAACACCAAGGAGTCAAGGTAAAATGGTGTAGATTGGAGAGTGAAGTGGGGAAGGAAATACATGCCCCAGCAATTGTAAAAAAGAGATCTAAGAAGAACTAAAGGAAGACCTAGTAGAGACTACTGAAAGTAGGGAAGATATGGTTGGTGGGGATGGTAAAAAGAGACTATCAGACCAGCAAAGAAAAAGGGGGAAAGAACTGGAAATGTAAATGCAGAGATAAGAATGGGAACATGTATACAAAATACCTATATATATATATATATATATATATATATATATATATATATATATATACCAAAAGCATATAAATCCAGAACATCTGTGTAAAAATGCCTGCATAGGTATTTTACAGCCTGGCTAGACTGGCAAGGATGTTCCCAGGGATGGGGGGGGGGGGGCTATGTTGGAGATGTCAAGAAGAAAGAGGAACATGGGCTCATGTTTTTGGACCTGCAGGTAATTGGGAAGATATAAAAAGGAATTACGGCAACTGATTAGGGAGAAGATAATACAAATTGGGAAATACCAAAAGCTCTTTATAATAGGAATAAGAGTAAAATCACAGGAAAAAAAAATAATGAGACAGCAGGTTTGTCAATAACAATAGGAAAGAAGACACTCACAAAAATGTGGAAAAAAACAGGAATCACCAATGGGGGAAGATGCAAGCCAAATGATGGAACAAACAGCAGAAGAATAGAGGAAACAAAGAGGGGTCAAAGACAGTAAACATTGCTGGAACAAATGGTCATTATGAGGGTAAATAAGTAACATCTAGTAAATGGAGAAAAGAAAGGAGAGAAAATGATCATGCTAAGGAGAAAGACTGGGATAGAGAGTAGGGAAAGGAAACTTATGGAATCAGGAAAAGACAGAGGTAAACAGGAATAAATCAGAAGTATAAGTATGTAATTAAAGAGGGGAATAAGAGGACCTAAGGAAAGAAAAGGAGGAACAAAAAGAAAGAGGGAAACAAAGATATGAGGAAAATGGGAAAGGAGTAGATAATATGAAAGAAAGACAGAAAATGTGGTATCTGAGTTGGGAGTTGAGTTATGTGTTATTGTTTTTCTTTTTTACTATTGTTTAGCAGTTGTTTGACTAAAATCCAGATTGCAGAATAGAGAGAAAATGGTAAAAATGAAATAGAAATGGTTATGAAAAAGTTGTTAACTCCTGGTGTTTGGTGATGCCTGATGATTAAGTAGTAATAAAGGTTAACATCAAGACTGTAATGATAGCAAGCAAGCTACCAGGAGAGTCAAGTGCACCTTAAATGAGGATTACACAGAAATGCAACTATTTGGAATGGTAAATAATGGATGAGATGAATCTTTAGAAAAAACAGTTAAGGAAGGAAGGGGTGAAGTGGACCCAGCTGACGCATGCTGAGTGATAACGTTTTTAGTGCAAAAGGAGAGATTTGGTATCCGGATACCCTCTACAAGGAAATTAGTGCAACTATCAAGGATGATGAGCTGGTTAAGTACAGGATTAAGGGTTCTGCAAAAAAAAAAAAAAAAGATGGTGATTATGATGGCCAAGCTCAATCTGGCTAAATCTGGGATATGCAAGTTATATTTTTTAACAAACAATAATGGTTCAGGGGTGTGGTGGTATGGTTCATAGTGGCCATGGAAAACAGCTTGGCTTGGTCATAAAGAACATAATCCATCATAAAGGGGATAGTTACACGAGTTATTTACATATTATTTTGAATTATGGAAACAGCAATAGGCTTTCTGTAGAGCCTAATAAAGAATATGAATTGGGTGATATGAAAAAAAAAACTGGGGAAGAGTTACAAAGGAAAAAAAAGAGAAAAAGGAAAACAAAATAGCTTATTAGGGAGGTGAAAATACTTATAAGGAACAAGTAAAGAAATACATAAACTGAAAGGACACGGGAAGGGGCAGTATGTGATCTACATGAGAGCAAGAAAAAAAGCAATAAGGTGTGTGAGGATGGCCAAGTAAAAGGCAGAATAAAAGGATGACAAAGGGATTTATATGTATGAGAGACAGAAAATGGGCATGCAGGAAAGGTTAATTGACTTCAAAAAAATAAAACATAAGGAAACTGGGGACAATGTAACAATTTTTATTAATAATTGTCATTGTTTTGACAAAGGAAGAAGAAGCCAGGATACCAGTCTGAAAGGGCAGGAGGAAAATGGGGGTGGGTAGACAGATTATATGAAAACAGCAGAACAAATGAGCAAAGCATTCAAAAAACTAAGCAAGGACAAGACATTCATGTTGGCATCGCCATTCTTCTTCTGTCTCTGCTGTGGTATTCCACTGTGGAAAGGTCAGTAGATGGACTAGGTCCCACAGGACAACATCCTCCATACGTATTGCAAGGGCTGACATTGCTGCAGCCCAACATGTTGAACATAACCATGGCACATCTCATCATTCATATTCATAGGGTGCAGCATCCTCTGTGGATCATGCCCAGTGAAATTTCTCAAAGGGGACACTTCCATGACTGGGGATATGCATGGTCTGTGCACATACCTAACAAGGGTGCCATGGATCTATCACAGAGGCACATGCACAGTACAGGAACTTCTACAAGACATGTCTACAGAAACACCTTTATACCAAATACCACCACACACCTCTGCCCCACATACATCACAATGGAGACAGCACCCCACCCTGCATGGTCTTCTCAGTTCACCACACTCACCAGACCATCTCACCAACACACACACACACACACAAACATTATTACACCCCCCACAACTTATGTTACTGTAGCCATCTCCACCTGTGTGTTTGCCCCTAGTACTTTGTTACTAGGGTTGCATCTGTCTGATGTACAGTGTGGCTAGTCCATGCATGGTATAATATAGGCTAGTTGTTGTACAGCATGCATCACTGTAACTCGTTTTTATGTCTAATCTGCCCCATAGCTGTGAACCAGATGATGCCCCTTAGCTAGTGCAATGGCATAAGGCACCCATCTCCACCTTGCATGGTCATCATCTGCAGTAGGGTCCTTCATAAATTCCTCACCAGACACCTGCTCTGCTGCTGATTCTGGCACATATTGTCTACCAGTGTCAATACCATGATGTATCTGTTTGTGTACCAACGCATTGTGTGACAGAGTACACATAGCAACATACCATCGGAGACATCTAAGCAGCAGAAGTGGCCATCATCATTTCAAGCACATGCTGAGCAATGATTCTGGTCTATAATAACATAGCAATGTATGCATTCTCTCCCATGCACTGTGAGTTTTGTATTGGTGTCATGAGCTATGGTGCCAGGGTAAAGTTGGCATCACCTCTGTGATGTCACATATGTGCCAGATGTGGGAATTTTGGGGTCTGCATGGATGGCACACTGACACATTGTTTGTATTGTGTGCAGTGTATACCACCTGGCAGTTGATGGTATGCAGTTCATAACAGTTAATACACCATCATCCCGGATTCCCAGCTGAGGCCTTGATGGCAATGTGGGAGTAGTCAATGATATCCAGTATTTCAGAGAGGCTAGCTATTTCATAAAATGTTTGCATGATGTTGTTTCTTTCATCTATGCTATGTGGGAAACACATATGTTCCTTTATATCCAGTAGCATTGCATCATAAAGCAAGGTGTAATATCCATGAGGCAGATGCCTGAGATACACCCACTAAGTCCCCAGTAAAACATCCTTTTAGCCAAGGGTGTCAGTGTTACACATACCTTGGTATACACCGGAATGGTTAATCCATGCATTTTGTTTGTCAACATGTATGGACAACTCATCTGTACCAGCTCCTCAGTGAGGTCTCTGTCCACACAGTAGTGGTCCACTATTTTTTTGTCATGGAAGCGATGAAATGTTAGACAAAGTCGGATCCTTCCTGGACACTGAGGGCAATGTTGCACACCTTTATGAATTCTGGCTTTGAGAATAACCTTGATCATGTATGTTTTTGCTAATCCTGCTGCTCCCCTTTAACACTGTAATGCAGTATCTGCCTCTGTCACATAGGATTTTATAGCATATAGTTTTGCTGGTGATTGTGGTTCATCACACAATTTTTGTCTGCTTCTCAGTCGCTCAACCAATTGCCATATTGTCAACTATCATTTGCATTCACCAACATGCTCATTATCATATGCTTATTTGCGTGCTTTATCAGTCATATTTTTGTGGCCTTGCACCATCTCACTACATGAGTATCTGAAGTGCCTTGCACATCACCGCTTGCCATACAGCATCACCTTTCTCATTGAACTATTTGTTTCAGAATCCCAAAGAAAGTTAGTTACCAGAGTATTTTTGATATTGAACATTTTCTGATAGTGCAGTGTCATTTTTGCTTTCTGTATTCTAAGTTAACTATTATGCAACAGAAAATATATTTTGGAGTTTAAAAGTGGAGGTTTCCTTTAGGCACTAGTAAATAATGGTTAATTAGCAGCTGGCCTGTTTAATGGGACTTGCGCTGTTGTTATGACAAGATAATAAATATATCTCATTGTGCCAGTATAGTTACCTATCAAGTCCATGTTTGATAGAAGGAAAAAAAGAGTGAAAGAAATTAAACATTTACAGAACATTTGTTGATATAAAGCATTTTCTATTATTGAGGTTTTGTTTGGGGCAGTAACATTTATGTTAGTGTAAATTTATGTTTAAGCCATTAAATATATGACTCTTTAGATGTTACTACAGGGACAGCTATGACAGGCATTGTTACAAATAAACTTGCCTGGTTACCACCAGAAAAATTAGCATGAGGCTATTAAGGCCCAAATTTTAGAAGCTCCTGTTACAGATAACTTTTTATTTACTGTCAAATTAGAGATTTTTTTAATTCTTTAAAGGAAAAGCAAAAATAATACCTTTTGGTCATTTCATGGAATGTCTCTGTCTGTAAAAAATACCTGCAAAGAAAGTCAAACCCTTTACAGCAAAATCTTTCCTATAAATATGCCAAATCTATTAAGGTCAACATTTCACTTAATACACTTCTATTATGGCACTATTAATGCAGATTTGTTTTATTGTGGCTGAGGAGTAAGTATGTTGAAAAAAATAACTTATAACATTATTGTTCACCAAAAAATTCAGTAATAGACAATTATGCCACATAATTGTGTATTTTTAGAGCGTTCATATTAATAAAGACCTGGTTTTAATTTGACAAGTCGTCCTTGGTTGCTTGCCCTGTTTGCGCCAAGTGTTTTGAAAGGTTATTGGTTTTGGTGGCACAATTGTCTCTAATACTGAATTTTTTTGGTGGTTCTGAGTTGTTTCAAGAGATGTGGAGAGCACTGTTTCCTCACCAAGGCAAGAGAAAGTGAGGAACGATGGCATCGGTGAAACACGCAAACTGACTGGCCAGCTAACTCAGCTGGTTGACTTGCTAATGCCCATTGGGCATTCCCCTCACCTCAATGGTTTCTCCGGGACTTAGCAGGAACAAACAGGAAGTCTAGATGACTGGGAATTATGAAAGGGGCAGAAATCGGAACAGAGAGGGACTACAAGTAGGTGAGGATCTTAGAAATGGATCAGAAACTGCTTCAAACACCCTGAACAACAAAAACACTGCTGTGGGCAACCCTATAGGGTTTCTGAGGATTTTTTCTTCTCAGGATCATGAAACAGAGAACCCGAGTTCAACAGACCGTTTGGGCGCCATTGGAGACAGAACACAAATACGTGACTGTGTAGTTAATTTTTCTAATGCAGGGCAAAATATTGACTTTAATAAATGGCTGAAAGATCAGGATAAGTTTGTTTTCAACTGTTATAAATGATAATGCTGAACTGGATACTTTTCAAAAAAATTTGGACAAACCGTATGGAATGATGGCCAAATACAAGGCCTTGAGTATTGATACTGATTATTTAAATGAATGTCTTAATTTGGGAATAGTCCCAAAAGGTTTGAGGGTGTGTAAATACCCAAATAATGTACATATAGGGTCTGAATATCACAACAAATTGCTTGAGATTTTTAACAAATGTGGGCTACATGTTGTAAAGGTTATTATTTGCCAAAATGAAAAATTGATGGCTAGTCTACACCAGGATATAGAGGATGTGAACAAAAAATTGTGAGTGACATATTGCTCACTGTTGATACAGAAAAAGAAAAATACTATCAAATGAGAAACAGAGTAGATGAGAAATGTGTTTTAAACATTAAAAGGAAAACACAGAAATTACAAAGGGACATTATGGAATATAGGGAAAAACGTAGTTACCCTACGCCTAAAACAGTTGGTAAAGACAAAACAGATTACAGAAGCCAACTTGCAGGAAAAATAAGAGAACAGAATAAGAATATTATTGGTAATAACATTTCTTGCACTAACAGGTCATTTAATGATGGAAGGAAAGAAAATACCCCTGACATGAACAACCCTTCGGAATACCCCCCACCTTGCAGATCAGAAAGAATAATGAGTAACCCCCCCCAGTACAACCAGGATTTTTACCATTGGAGGGGTGGATGGGGAGAACATGAGGGTGGAGAAGAGGAAGGAACTAACTGAGAACTCTGATGACATTATTAAAGAATGTTCCAGGTGAACTTTGAACAACTATCACATTTTTAATTACAGTAATGCTGAGCTGACGAAGGAACATTTTAACCTTTTTTCAAAAGGATTTATATTTATACCTAATAAGAAATGTGACTTACCTAAAATTATAGTGGACCTTAAAATGTTCATGAAGAAGTTGAACCTGGAACTGATTTTCCAGGGAAATCATAAAACTAAAAATAATGAAAGTTTAAAAAAGAAAAGTGCCTTTAACCCCCCTTACACCCCCAATTGGTGAATTTTGAGAGGATTGTGGAAAAACAACTAAGAAAGGAAATTCCTAAAAATAAAAGTTATTTTAACCTTACTAAGAAAGAGAAGGACATTTTAGATTATTTTAGGAACAACAAAAAAGTAAGCGTGATGAAACCAGATAAGGGAGGGGGAGCAGTACTCATGGACACTATTATATATGAGGCAAAAATGTTGAATATCTTAGGGGATACCATTACTTATATTAAGGTCTCGAAAAATGAGATCAATATAGCATACAAAAAATATATTTGGCTATAAGTGATCTTTTTATGGAAGGGATGATTGATTTAGACACGTACAAATATTTGAAAAACGACAAGCCGAAAATACCTACCATTTTCGGTATTCCCAAAGTATATAAAGACATAAAAAAACCTTTACAACCAATCATATCAGCTGAAAGGTCCAGGACAGCTCCACTAGCCAAATAGTTGCTTAAAAAAATAAAGTTTTTATGGGGAACTGAAAAAGAAATTCTAAAGGACTGAGGGGACTTTCTTTCAAGTATTACTCCTGAACAATACAATGAAGATGTGCTTTTTGTTACAATAGACATAAAAGACTTATTCACAGTAATTCCACACACAGAAGGATTAGAATGGTTGAGAAAGCCCTTATTCAGAAAGGCAAAGCGAACCAGAATGAATTCCGGCTTTGTCTATTGTTAATGGAACTGGTGTTAAAGAATAATTACATTTTCTTTGGTGGGGAGTTTTTCCAACAAACAAAGGTGGTGGAGATGGGGGTGAATTCTGCCCCAACTTAGACAAACATAGTACTAGCCACTTAGGAGAAAAAAAATTCATCCTTGAATCTGAATATAGTACGTGTTGGTCCCTTTATAGAAGATTTTTAGATGATATATGTATCTTTGGATTGACACTTAAAGTAGGTTAAAAGAGTTCATGAGTTACATGGAAAGTACCACTGGATTTCTAAGATTGACTTATAATATCTCTAGGGACAAAATGAATTATTTGGCTGTGACTATACACAAATCTAATTCAGGCTATAGATCAACAGTTTATAGAAAGGAAACCTTCTCAAATTCGTATTTGCATTACATAACTTCCCATCTGATTTTTCAGAAAAAAAAGTGTAATTAAAGGGCAGTATATCTGAGTCAGTAGGATGACATCTAATGATGAAGATTTTCATATAGAATGTAAAAGATTAAAATGTTTATTTTTGGAAAGAGGGTACCCTGTAGACCTGATATATGATATTTGGAGTAAGGTAAAGGAGAAAAGGACAAATAGATTTTTTCCAATTTTAGGAAAAGGGTCTTGGAATTAAACCTAGATAAGATTGGAGAGAAGGAGAATAGTTATGACTGGGCCTTTATTATGGAATATAATGGGGACACCAAACTGGCTTAGGGTGTCATTCAAAGAGAATAGGAGAAATGTGTTGAACTGATGGCTTTAAAAATAACTTATAGGAAAAGCTATAATATAAAGGAATTGTTGGAACATGGTAACTGCCCTGGTGTGCAATCACCATGAAAAGAGTGGGCACTTATAAGTATGGGGCCCATATATTATGAACTGTGAAAAGGTGTTCATCCCTAGTAGGAAAAGAGAAATATTAGGTAAAACTCATAGCAACTGTAATACCCTAGAGGTAATATATTTAGCTATGTGTGACCTATGTGGGGCATTTTACATTGGCTAAACTAAGCGTACATTGAGAAGACATAGCTATGAGCGTTATTACAACATTAACACTCAAAATGAAAAAAATGCACTGTAAAAGCATATTAAAGTTTGTACATGGGCTAGGTTTTCTTTTTTTGTTATTGGAAAAGTGGCTGTGGATTTAAGGGGTGGACCTTGGGAGACGAGACTTGAATACAGAGAGTTATTCTGGCAAATTAGCCTTGAGGCTAATAGTTTCCCTGGCCTTAATGGAAATATTAATATAGCCCCTGTACTTAAATTGAGGGTGGCTAAGTTATAAGTATATTCCTATAATGTTGTATGATTATCATTTGGATGTGTGAAATTTTCTAAAAAAATTTTTTTAGTCTTAACATCCCTTTTTTAATAGTAACGAATATTTGTAAGGGTAGGAAGAAGGTTTACCTTGTGGATGGCTAAGGCTTTTAAAGATTTTTGTACTATATTGTTTAAATTTGTTGTATATCTGTGGTGGTGCAGTGGTTAGCATTGTCGCCTCACAGCAAGAGGTTCTCCAGTTCAATTCTCAACTGGAGTGCCTTCTGTGTGGAGTCTGCATGTCCTCCCCGCAGTTGATGTGAACTTTAAAGACATGCAGGTAGGTGCATGCATGTGTGGGTGTGCCTTCTTTGAAGGATGGGTGCTGGGCTGGCAACTCAATACCATAAAAATTCACTGCCAATCATTAGCAGACTGGAATTCTGCTGTGGCGACCCCTAACTGGGAAAGGCCAAAAAACTGTTTAAATGTGTTGTATTTTTGAAAGAAGCAACTAGATGGAGTTTTAGATCACATTATGTACAGTTCAGCAAGATAAGAGATTTTAGCATAAGGTATCATTGTTTTAAGATTTGTTTTTTATAATTATTCAGTTTTAGGATAATATGCAAACAGACATGACAGTTGTTTTATATTTTACATATAAAAGGATTTTATAAACTTTTAGAAGATTTTTTGGTTTTATATGGCACATGGTGTAATAACTATGACTGGGTTTGAGTAAAAAAGGGCAATGATTGGTTGGGAGAGTTCAGATTAAACACACACACACATTATATATATATATATATATATATATATATATATATATATATATATATATATATAAACCTGGTATGGAGCGGTTTTGATGTATCTGATGAAGTCTGTTAACTTGAGACGAAAATGCAGTGTGTTTTTAGAGTGTTCATATTAACAAAGACCTGGTTTTAATTTTGACAAGTCATCCTTGGTTGCTCATCCTATTTGTGCCAAGATTTTTGAAATGTTATTGTTCACCTACAGCAAATGCCTTTCCAGGTTTATTATTATGTGCCAATAATATACAGCTGAAAGTCATATGATTTCTTTTTTTTTTTTTTTTTACATTTTTGTTTCATTGCTATTTAGCAGTTAAACTGTTCATGATAGGAACTGTAATGTTTATTAGTTTATTAGACTTCAGACCAGATTCCAAATCAATTTGCACTCAAGATAAGACACTATCCCATGCTTGTGATATTGTCAGAAAAAAGTAGTGGTAATTCTAGAAAATGATCTCCATCGTTCCTCACTTCAGATTTGCAAAAATGGAATCACAAAAGTCATCATGGACCATGTTACCACTATGCATGATTCCAAAAGACGTACTACTGTTGATATACTGCATAACTTCAAGGAAAGTATAAACTAGAAGGGCACTATAGAAATGTCGGATGTGCCCCTGCCATAGACACTGTATCAGCTCTTGGCCGGGTTCTCTCAACCAATATAAGTGGCTTCTCTCAACCAATATAAGTGGCTTCTCTCAACCAATATAAGTGGCTTCTCTCAACCAATATAAGTGGCTAATTCCAAAACCTTCTTTTTTACAGTCTCACTCACATTTGGAAGGTTATAGTAAGGATTATTGGCTAATTTATTTTGATTTATTTTCTTTCCTTAGACTGGTTCCCCTCCACAGTTTAGAAGACAGATGAGTTTTTTGTTCAGTTTTCTTACTTTGCACATTTCTTCGAGTGCATTTCCTTATGCTTGCATTTTATCACACTGTAGGTTCTCTGTTGCTATCCAAGTAGTACATTTGTGATGCCTGATGTCACTATACATCTCTTGTGCATTCCCTGAATATATACATGGTAGTGGCTATTTCCATTTACAATACTTCCGCTGCACATTTTGTAGAACACCCTGCTGTAGGCAGGACTGATAACTTATACAGTGTCCTTTGTTTCTTGTCATGGAGACTCTCCAGTGTCATACTCCCCTGCTGACACCTATGATTCAGCTGACAGACAAGCTGCACTGCCTCTCCTATATTCCATGTCTCCAGGTGATGCTGTGTCTATTTGGGATAGATCAGTTTATGCCTTTCATTCATATGGCATTTCATTAGTACTGAATATTTAGTGTTGCCTTATCAGCCATTGGTGTTACCAAACAGCATGCAGGCAGCCTTGCAGACAGTATTCAGTGTTGTGGTATGTTTGTCTGCACTATCCTGCAATGAAGTTTCCTGGGTGGTATTCCTGTTGTCATCAGGGGAGCCACAACATCATGATGGGAAACCTCTTCAAAGCTAATCTATTACTTTTGCAAATTGTCCCTTTAAGTATGGCATTTTAATCTAAGGATTACTGTTAACTGGTTGATATATGCTATACTTTAGAATTTTAATATAATTCTTAAGTGAAAGATTTTAAGTGTAAGTTGAATTGGTTCTATAATTGCATTTGTTATCGTAACCCTATTTCAATAGTGTCTGGTTGTCTTTCATAAAGTTTTTCACTGCTGCTACTTCAGATACATACTATTTTTTTCTACTTTATAGATTATAATTTAGTTACCATACTTATAGATTATACTTTAATTACCATACTTTGTGAGCGAAGACAGTTGAATTTAATTATACTATATATTCAAGACTGCAGAGTTCTGTGAATCAAATACATAGGCATCTTAATATCCAAGGTTAATGCTCCTTGTTCTTTATTTTTATCTATATATTCAATCAGTATTTTCCTGAAATTATACATCATGAGAATATTTTTTTCTGGTTTTGTCTACACATTGCTGCTTTTTTATTTTAATGGCTATGATTACAAACCCTTTAGTTGGTTACAGAAAAGCAGGGCTATTTACCTACTACAAACACTTTTCTCAGTGGGCACTATTATCTTGGAGAACCAAACACAACATGGAAAACAGTTATGTAAGACAGCATTGCATCTATCTTTGTCAGTACGTTGCCAGTGCAAGATCCACACTGGCATTGTACAGGAAAGATTTCACTGCCTTTTCATCTTGTAACATGGACAGGATATAAATGGGGAAGGGTAAACCCAGATATTACAGTATAGTGTTGCACTGTCATCTTGCAAAGGTGCTGTTATGGTAAGTGTACCTGTAACCACTGCTCTTCCTATACCTACACACTCTCTCTCTAAAGAAGAATGGCTCCTATCAGGATTGCGAGACCTGACAGCCTAAATCCCAATACTTTGAAACTTAAACTTTGGCTCTTACAAAAGCAGGGGATTCTGAGCGTTACTGTTTGAGTTTTAAGGCATTTTTGCAGAGAACATCACCTTATGATATGGGGGAGCTGTGCCTCTCACACTTATGCCAGTTATATATTCTGACTCTGCAATCACTAACTAAACAGTAGGAGGAATACTCTGAGATGATGTATTCTCAGAATTAGTGTATGTTCCCCCACTTTGCATTTGGATTGCTTCTGTCCCAAGAATCAAAATTACTGCCATTGGATGTTCAAGGGGCACCTAGGTGGTATAGCCTAGTTTAATCACCAATCCACTCTTTCACACCTGACTATCCTACTTTCTAGATGTTTATCATATTGATTACTGCTGTAGTAGCCTTAGTTGTACGGATTATATCCTGCCAAGGATATAGCAGCTGGCCAGCTTCCAAAGCTTCAAGGCATCTTCTATGTGCCCAAACTTTCATGCAGCTCGAGCTGAGCTGGCTAAAAGACAAGTCTGGGTGCCAAGCCTTGCAGAGCTCTACTGCTGCCAAAGATTACACTCCTCTGAGGCCTTCAAGTTTCAGTGGTTGGCATAGTGCTGTTTCTTTGCTGGATGGATACATTCCCTTTGGGATGAAAACCTCTTTTTTTCCTGTCAATTTTAAAGTTGTGTAAAGTAACTGTAAAACATTTTTTTCTTTGGAGGAATTGTGTTTATTTTACTTTTGGGGGCTGTTAAAGTGTTTTGAAGTGTTTTTACTGTGTTTTCTGTAATAAAAGTGACTTTTAAAGGCATTTGCTGCTTGTCTTCCCAAGGAAAGAGACACCATTTGTGGCTTCACCATTGAACAAACTACTGGTTCCATGGTTGGGCCTTCTTCCAGCCACAAAAAGAAAACATGAAGCAAATAGCCTCTGCCAACACAACAGGCTATCAATTTGCCTCAAACTTAGGTGGATGACTCCGCTGTGGCCATTTATTGTAAGAGGAAGATGCATGGATGGATACAGGGTTTACTCCTCAGAATTCCGATTCAGTCTCTGAAGAGAGCTCAGTTTCTAATTCTCCATGAGAGGATTTCTATTTCTCTGAGACTATTGCTGGAATGTGCCAGTGTGCTCAGTGGAAGACCACTGAGGTTTCTTAGTCCCTCAGAAAATACTGTGATTGGGATTCCTGAATGAATGCAAAATCTGCTTTATGTAGCATTAAATATTTGTTGACACTATTGATTTTTATTTAAACTCCGTATTTATTAACATATTGTTGCTTTGGAATAATGCTTCTTATACATCATATTGGAAATCAGAACATGAAACCTTACTTCTAAATAGTAATAGGACATTGCTTGAACCATATACTCAAATACATACAAACATCTTTATATGGATTTTAAAAATATACATTCAAACTGAAAGGCCAAATCTTGTTCTCACACCTCTTACAAACCAAATATTGCTGTTGTTTAAAAAAATATATATTTTCTAATCAAGTAATTAAGAATTTATTAATAATTATGTTTACTATTGCTTGCACAAATGAATGCTTTATATCTTCTGATACTCAGAAAATGCTAGAATTTAAGAAGGGTGACCTATTATATTGCAATCAATTTCTCTCATCTAATAAAATAAGTTCTGCAGACTATTTGATCAGCAGATATAGTTTGCAAAATTACAACTGGCTGGACATCCAAACTTGTAAGGATTTTATACATGCTCATTACAGGCGTACAATAAGAGTAACTTAAAAATCTTGGATTTTATCACAACAGTTATTAATAGCATAACACTTCATACATATCTGTTATTTATAAAATTCTCAGAAATGATTTTAGCAAAACAGATGTTTCTTTTTGGAATTATTCCAATGAAGTTAATAAACAAGTATTTTCAGAAAAATATAAAAAACTTTGTTTACAGTCGGTGAAAGAATCCACATCTTCCCTGTTCTGGCATGTATACACATGGAAATTTTTACATAGAGGTTTTTTCACTCCACATATACTAGCAATGATGTACAAGAAAGATGAAATGAAATGCTGGAGATGTGGACACTCCGATGCTGACTGGATACATATGGTTGTTAATTGCAAAATAATTTCTCCATTTTGGCTAGACTTTACATATCTTTTTAAAGGTCTATGGAATGACAACTGTATAATTTCTGACTTTTCAATACTTTTTTTCCTTTTCAGTGTTCCTGTTCCTGAAGTCATTCCTAACAAACAAATATTTTTACTATGGTCTATCCTGGCTATAGCAAGGAAATTGTTACTAAAAATTGGAAACCCCAATCTACTCATGCCTTTAAAGTTTATTCAATACATTTGTAAGAATGAGATTGCTACTATAAAAGAAAGGACTAACAACACAACTCATCACTTAATTGCTTGGACAAAATTGTCTAATCTGTTAGATAAATATTAAGTGTTCTCCTATGTATATTGCCTTTTTAGTTATTATGGACATTGTATATAGTTGATTTGATTTTTTCTTGTTACTATACTGTTAAGTTATTGTATTATAAAATGAATAAAACATTTTGGGAAAAAAAAGAAAATAGTGTGATTTATTACAGTAGTAATTTTCGCAATACACACCCACTCTTCCTGTTCTGTCTACTTTAGAGGATGTGTGTGTTACGGCCTAACATTTTCCTGATAGTCAGCCAGCTGCATGTAAAAAGGCAGATAGAACGTATAGAGTTCCTCAGTAGTTTAACTTTCTATACACTATTACCAAACCTGACCCAGCAGCTATAGCTTTAGTTCATCCCACTGCAGCTAAACAGTTAATTCCAGTCCTACTTCTTCCAATAAGGGTGGGGAAATTATTGATAAGTACGGGGGAAAATTGTATACATCTGCAACTTTGATATTCAAAGTTTTGAACTGTCAGGCTCATATGTCAAAGATTGTTCTGACTAATTGTGAAAGTATAATGAGTGTTTTATCTGAAGTTTCTTCTTGTGATGAAAATCTACTTTAAATGATTTAGTTTATTCTATTGCACAAGTGACTACTGATAGTTTAGAGTGTGTATGTATGACTCTCTTGATATTTCTTCCAGGGCTATGGCCACTGATACTGTTTTGAGGAGTTTTGCATGGCTGCCTTCTCAGAACCTCCCAGATGATGTTAAAAATGAAGTTATAAATTCCCCTTTGGAAAGAGATTTAGTTTTAGGCCTCTCTGCTGCAGAGGTGGTCAAAAACAGTGAAGAAAGAGTTAAGCTGGCCTAAGACATTTCAGCTCTCAGTTTCCAACTTTTCTAAAGGATCCTCTAACTCATCATACAACTTTGGCAAAAAGCAGAATAAACATTCTCAACAAAATACAGATTAACAGACACTTAAGAAAAAATGCCAAGGGGGTTCTAAAAAGAAGCCTTGAACCTCCCAAAACCACAGAGAGACCTTGTGACCCCTCCTAACCTGGCCCCTTTTTTCTTCCAGAAAGTCTGAATCTTTATTTTTCTCTTTGCCAACAAATAGCTTCATACAAATGGGTTCTGAAAATCATTCATCAAAGTTACAGAGGGTGGTGGGAGGATATTCCTCCTTTCCAGGAGTCATTTCTAATCCTCCACATCAGACTCTTTTGTTTCCACCAGTTGTTCAATACATGTTATTCCACGGAGTGATAGAAGTGGTTCCTCCTTCCCAGGTAGGGAAGAGTTTTTATTCAAAGATGTTCTTAGTGGCAAAAAAGAAAATGCTTGAAGACCACTCCTGGATCTTTCTTTCCTAAACCTGTTTGTTTTAGTGGCCAGATTCAAAATGATGTCACTTCACAGTCTGTTACTTCTTCCTATTTAAAGTTTCCTGACAACGCTACATTTAAGAGATATTTATCATCACACCACTATTCATCCAGACTTCAGGTGCTTCTTAAGGTTCTTTGCACCTGGATCACATTATCAGTTCTCTGCCTTACCCTTTGGAACATCCACTGTACCAAGAGTGTTCTCACAGTGTCTAGCTCCAATTATAGCTCATTTCAAACTACAGGATATCCATTTTTCCCATATTTAGACATTTTTTTTATCTTTGCAGAACCTTTTTCAAAGTGTCAGGAACCTTTCTGTTGTTGAGAGATCTCTTATGTAAGGTGACATTCCAACAGAACATTCAAAAGTATTTTTCGAATCATTCACACAGGACTAGACACTTCAGTTCAAACAGCTTTTCTTCCACAGGGAAAAATTTATCTATATCTAGAGCTATTTCTAAGGTTTTCCTATCAAATTCTGGTCACTGCGCAGGAATACCTCAGAGTTTTGGGTCTCATAGCTTCCATGATTTTTATGATACCCACATAAGAAAGAACAGTGGTACTTAAAGTCTCTTTGGTCCCAGCAGCAATGCCCTTTGTCTTTTCAAATCCATGTGCTGGGGTTTGTCAGAAGAGAAATCATTTGGCGGAGACAACAGATATCCTTAAATCCAGCTCTCCCCTTCTCCTTTCTTGTTCTAAAGCAGTCACTACAGATGCCTTGGACTTTGCTTGGAAGCAGTTTCAGAAGTGATAAAAATTCAGGGTGTGTGGGATACCACGGACAGAGGGTCTATATCACATTATCGAACTTCCAAAATATCGACCACACTATGCTCAAACTTGGAAGTTCGACATGTAATATAATCGAAACCAGGGAAAAAATTTGCTGTTCCAAGAAACACACACACAACACAAGTACACCAAAAACCTATGTCTAATGTGGGGGGCTTCGCCTCCCCACACTCCCCACTTAAATATACCAACTCCAAGATCGCACGACAGTGGAGGAAACAGAGAAGCCGCGGACTGGCCCACTGAATTCTTGCCCTGGGTTCTGCAGCTTTGATATTATCAGCATTTGCGGTTTCAAGTTTGATGTAATGCCGTTCGAAATTATACATTTTAGCGTTTATGATATACACCCAGGACAGATGCAAGCACATAAATATCAAGGATATACTTGCCCTGATCAAGGCACTCAACTCTCTGAATCATCGTTGGTACCAGAGACACCTTCAGGTGGTTACAGACAATACTACAGTCATGTGGTACATCAACAAGCACGGGGGAAACAGGTTGTACCCCCTTGCATACTAGCCATGTTAGCTTGAAATACAGCTTCACAGCATAATCTCACTCTACAGGCATCTTACATTCTGTCCGAGCAAAGTTGTGTGGAAGACAAGCTAAGCAGGATCAGAGCAGACCCTCATGAATGGAAACTTGCTCAGGGGGGTCTCCCAAGGTTTGCTCCATCTGTGAGGAGTTTCCTCAAGTAGACCTTTTTGCCTCCTCACTGAACAATCAAGTAGCAACATTATGTTCCAGGACTCCATGCAAGAAGGCCTTGAGGACAGGTGCCATTTCTTTTCCCTGGACAGAAATGTTTCTGCACACTTTTCCTCCCTTTCAATTAATATCCAGGGAACATATGAAGATTCAGAAGGAATCAGTCAAGATAATTGTGGTGACTCCCTTCTGGCCCAGGCAACCATGTATCTCCATTCTTTTGGAAATGTCCAGGTTCAATTACCACAAGCTTCTTCACAGACTAGATCTACTCACATAAGAACAGCAGTGTTCAATACAACCCAACATCAATCAAATTCAATTGACTGCCTGGATGATATGGTCTTAAATCCTTCTGGCACCTGTTTACTGAGGACATGCAGCAGATACTAATGGAAGAAAGAAAGCCTTCTACAAGAAAATCATATTTTAGCAAATGGAAATGGTTTCTAGTTGGTGCCAACAACATAACCAGGGCCCATTTGTTGCTAGTTCTTCTCTGGTTTTACAATATTTGTGTGAGTTACCATCCTATGGCCTTTCATTTTCCTCTACTAATGTTCATTTATTGGCCATTTCATTATGTCTGCTCATGGATCCTCCTTTTTCAATACAGTCTTGCATCAAATGTTTTTGAAAGGGGTTTTGCACAAGAATTCATAGGTTCATAGGTAGGTACTAGGCTATCTGCCCAAAGGCATTTATAAGCCTAGCCAGAATGTGTTGGCTTTCACCACCCCCTTAGATTAGTTCCCTGTGCCTCTGTCCAGCAGAGCCAATGAAGTGATCCCTGGGGTAAACTTTCTGTTTCCCATCCACTCGTCAAGGTTTCTTCTGAAGAGTGTTAGGGCTCTGCCTAATGTAGATTACAATCTTGTTCCAAAGCACGGGAAGTCTCTGGGACAGGAATCTACCCCTCCAGCATGTCCTATTCATTGTTGTGGTGAGGTTTAGATCCATAGAGTGTGTGGCTCAAGGAGATAAGGTTTTCTTTAGGTGGAGCATGTCCATCAATTCTGGGTTGGACATGGCTCTTGTATGTCAGGCAGAGATCACCTCTGCGTAGGTGGTATGCAACCAAGTACAGCTGGAGTTTCTTCAGTCGAGCTGCATAGAGCATCTGTTTGAGGCCAGTGATCCTCTTGGTGAGGTACTTCTGTGGTCCTTCCAGCTGTTGCAGGTGTCTTGTAAGGTACATCCCAAATGGGGAGTTGTACTCTATGATGGGTCTGATGAGTGATGAGTAGAGGGGCACAATGACCTCTTTTGATCTGGATGCGAACCCTTTTGTGATTAAGTGGGCTACATAGAAGTCCCTCAAGTAAACTGGTGGCTTGCCACTGGGATCTTCATATCATGTTAGAGAACACTTGCTCCACTTGAACCAGCTAACCTGGCTGACTTGAGGTTCTTAACATGGAAAACAGTTTTACTGATTGCACTGACCTCTGGAAGAATGATATCTGAATTACAAGCTCTTAAGGTGAGTCAACCCTACCTAATTTTTAACAGGAGCAGGGTTTTTGAGAACTACTCCTTCTTTTAGGAATAAAGTGGTACCAGAGTTTACTTACTATCCATTCTGCCATTTTCTTTCCTGAACCTAAAAATGAAGAAGAAAGGATACTCCATATCTCGTCCACACAGCAAAGCCAATTAGCAAAAAATTACAAGAAAATCCTAGCCAAGCTAGAATTTTCACTGTGTGATTCTTTAAAACTTCTTGTATAAGAGGATAATGGGATATATGCAAATGACCCCTTGAGAACTTCAGGTGTTTCAGATATATGGCAGTTCTGAATGCCCATGACTTTTTTAAGTATGTTAATTAAGGCCAATAAAGCCAAACCGTACTAGCTGTGGACATGCATTTTCAATGTTCTTATGACTTTATCAGCAAAGCATAAGTGGACTGCTTGGGTTACCTTTAGAAACACAGAGTTATACCTAACTGATGTCCATAATCATTAAAGTGTCTGCAAAATATTCCATATAACAACTAAAAAAAAGAGCAAACAGGACAAACAGCCAAAACAATTAGTAAAAACATTACAAGAAAATCCTAGCCTAGCTAGAGTTTTCACTGTGGGATTCCTTAAAACCTCTTGTAAAAGAGGATAGTGGGATGCATGCAAAAGTCACCTTAAGCACATCAGCTAAACACAACATGTCCTTAAGGGGTCATTAGCATATATCCCACTATCCTCTTTTACAAGAGGTTTTAAGGAATCCCACAGTCAAAACTCCAGCTAGGCTAGGATTTTCTTGTAATTTTTTACTAATATCTTGTCCACAGACAACACAGGTATATCTTGACAGAACTGAACCTTTCAGATCTTCAGGTCAATTGTTCATTTCTTGTGAAAGTAAGAAAAAGGGAGAACATATATCAAAACAGACTATTTCAAATGGTTGTCTAAGGCTATTATCTTTTGTTATAGTCACCATAACAAAACTATTCCAGGTGATGTCAAGCCATACTGTAACCAGGGCCTTGGCTTCATCTATAGCTTTTTGGAAAGAGTTGGATTCTAGAAGTGTTCTACAAGCTTCTACTTGGTCCTGCATACATACTTTTACAAAGCACTATAAGCTTGATTCCTTCTCTAGATCCAGTTCAGACTTTGCTAGGACCATTCTCCAGGTGCTCCTGGACTCTTCTCCTTCCACCTCCCAAATGTAGTAAGCTAGATTATCTGCCCATATAGCTAATGTTACTGCAGCAGTGATCAATATGATGAACATAGTACATTTTGTAAGTAAACTTACTATAACAATAAATGTTTGAATGACCACTGCTGCAGTAGCCGCTCCCTACCTGCAACCCCTTTGTTTTTTTGTGTGTTTTCATGCAAGGGTGGGGGCATTTACTTTTTGTTCTTCTTAGTATTGACCCATCAGGGCTCAGCCCCCCTCTCTCTCTCAGTTAGCAGTAAAGTTCTGAAGGGACTGACACCCAAACTTGTCTTTCAGTCAGCTAAGTTCAAGCTGCCTGACCATGTGAGCACATAGAAGGTTCCTTGAAGCTTTGGAACTGGCTTGCTGTTATATCCTTGGCAGGATGTAACCCATATAACTACAGCTACTGCAGCAGTGATCATTTGAACAAGTAATCATTTGAACATCTACTATTATGGTAAGTTTACTTACACAACTGTACTTTCATTGACTGCACTTGGATTATCAGTGTCACAGATGGAACCCTGCTTCTGCAGCAGTGGACCAGTAGAAACACTTCTTGTATGCACATTCCAGTTGTTGCTTTCTATAACTAGTGACTTAATTATACACTATTGTGAGTAATCAGACTTATGTCCATTAAAACCATGATAAAGTAGCAGATTTCTGGAGGCCCATACCCAGAAGCATTAACTTTAATTTCCAGCTGGGGGCTCATGCCATGAATATCACAGCCCTTCTAGACTCTCCAGGGGTATGTAGGCAAACATTACCTGTTGTAACTAGCTAGGTGTGCATTCTGTGATAAACTGTTTGCTTTACACGTGGATGTCTACAGTCTGAATCATAATAACTTACTGTATACAATATTATATTGCATTATTTCCTCCACGCAAATGTATTCGGAGGCCTTTTCCATAGGTCAGTGGTGAACTACAGAAGAAGAAGCAATGTAATACTTTGCAAAAGTGAACGTAGTTTTAAAATATTTCATGATATAAACTACCTTCAAATCCAGCTCTTACCAGGGATTAATTAGTTTCTGAAAAACCATGCATGGTTAAAGTGGTTCTCTATTGGGACATTTTAGTTTGATGCAGTCTCTTCAAATCCTTTAAGCTGCTTCATTAGGAAATCATATAAAAGAGCGGTGAGTATACTCAGCAGGTGGAGACACATCAGAACAGTACTGGGTGTTCCAGGTTAAGCAGACCTGAAACCTGGAAAATAACTCTCAGGCTTGTCAATAAAGCATTCAGTCATTAAACTGAGTCAGGATAGAAATGCAAAGCAATAAATGGGCAATAAACTGAAAAAACAGTTTTGTATTTCAAAGCACATTTAAACCATTCATGTGTAACATCGTGGGAACATTTTTTCCCAACAGTCAACAAAGAAGGCAATGATTGCCTAAAACATGAACACAATTACTGTGATTTCAGCAGTAAACCATACTGTGCAGATCTTAACTCTTTCAGGGGTGTGTCACATTAAGATGCTGTGGAAACCTGGTAATGTCTTCCAAAATCAGATCAGTAGCCTGAACAAGACCTCATCAGACACTGACAACTACATTCGTTAAGTACTCACTATGTTTATTATGTACTTAAAACAGTGACATGCTCCACATTAGATAAAGAAAACACTGATGTGCAACTTTAAATTGCTGAAAACAAAATCAACATCAGTCCTATTTCTTCCAATTTGTAAATGGGGTTGGGGAGATACATCCGCGCTGACCAAATCACCTAGTGCCAATGTTCAGACCTCTGTGTGACAAACACTGATGTGGTATAAAGGACTGTATTTAATGCACAGCAATAATGTTAAACAGCTTTTGACAGGATTCCTTCATTCCTTTGTCAGATAAGATTCGGTCACAAGTAAAATTAAGCAAAATAAACACAGCACACTAGGGATGATAAATCAGAGCAGTAACTGCATCAGATGAAACTTTCAAAATTCTGTTTGCTTATATCTGTAGTATTTGTAGGTAAATCTTTTAACATATGCTCAGTGAAATGATATGCATTTACTGGTACATTAGTCTAGCAGATGCAGATGCCTGCAGTATCCAGTAGCTTTTGTACATAACATAATTTATTTTCTGAGATAAATGTTTGAAGATTGTGGAATATTCTTGTAGTACATGGACCAAAGAGATTACTCTGTCACTGGAAAAAGAGATAGAGAGGATTATGATAAGGACTCTAATCATAACCAAGATATTGTATGTTCAAGAAATGGATGTCAAGAAATTCACAATAAAAACAGAATAATGGAAAGCACAGACAGATAGATTGATGGATAGACAGACAGATACATAGCTGGATGGATGGATGGATGGATAGTTGCAGTCCATAAGAGCTAACACTTTTTTGCTTGTTTTTCAGCCTGCCAGCTGCTTTTCATGTGAGATTACATTACAGTAGGGTCTGTGAATATGCCGTTACCCCACTGCTGCGCTATCTCAAAGCTAGTATATATAATTAGAAGGGGGTGTGGGGGTGCAGGGAGGGATTTGCCACCTGCAAATATTTTTTCAATTATGACAACAAACACAACCAAAAACAACTAGATAAAATGTCCAACTATACCAAAAATGTCTGAAAAATGAATAAGCAACACTGGTGTAAACACTGCTCGAACAGGAACAAAAAAATACTTTTATTAACTGAAAAATGCATACAAAATAAATGAATGGTTAAGCGCTTTCATCTGATAATACAGACTTCATCAGAACAATATAAATCTGGTAGAAAAGTCATATAAATAAACTTTTTTGGCACTAAAAAGTAATACACCAATTGTGATTTAAAGAAACAGTATTATGCCTAAATATATTCTTTGCAAACCTACTGTAAATAAGTGTTTGAAAACAGTTTCTAAAAACATTTCTGAAAACAATTCTAAGAACATTTCAGAAGCATTTCCCTGTATGATCACTCGCATTGCATGCTACTAATAATAATAAATAATAATGTAAATACAAATATTAATATTAATCTATTTGCAACAGTATATTATACAAATACATAATCATAAAAATATATATAAATATAAATAAATATATAAATATTGAATATAAATAACACCAAAACTTCTTTAAAAAAATTCCCTATCAAATTCTGAGCTGTAGAAAAATATATAAATATATAAATTTTAAATATTAAATATAATAAATCTACCTATCATATTAATATACTACAGTCAAGGAATTAATGGATTGTTAAAACATTATTAAAACATCCACGTACAAACTAACAAATAAAACAGCTAAACAAGTGTGTGAACTCCGTTTAATACGGTGTGATGCTATTTAAATATACATAAATGAATGGATGGAAGTGGTGAATACATTATGACATTAAGCCATTAAACCAAAATCAAAAATGGCTTAATACTAATATGGTCATTAATACCTGGTTTCCTCATAGCATCCGTTAAAATCTGCCATTTACTTTCTTTCATGCCACCACATGGTGAAATTTCTACATGGTCAATAATAGCAAATTTAAAAGAGCGTGTGTCTCCCCTTATATTAATATGTTGATATAATGCATTGTTTTTGTCCTTGAAGTTAATACTATATAAATGGTCATAAATGCGTTGCTTAAACTGCCTCTCTGTTTTTCCTATATAAAAAACGGAGCATATTGTGCATTTGGCCAAGTAAACAATATTCTTAGTGTTACAATTCCCTGCTCTAAATTTTATATATGTCTTGTTGACATCATCTAACTTACATCCCTCTGTTTCATTTATGGCATGACATTGCTTACAGGACTCACACTTTCTAGTGGTAATAGATTTCTTCTTCCTCCTATAGTTTTTGTCTGTGATTGTTTCTAATAATCTCTTAATATTCTTTCCTGTTTTGTGAAAGAAACATGGGTGTTTACTTAGAATAGTTTCTGTCTCATCGTCCACTGTGATCAGATTCCAATATCTCCTAATAATGTTCTTGATATAATACACGTGTGTTGAATATGTCAAAACACAAACCTGATTGTTATTCTGTACATTAAATGCAGCTGCTCTGTTGTTATTTATAAATTGTCTACCCAATAGTGGGGGATATTTATTTCCCCATTCATTCCTAACATAATCTGTAACATTTGCCAATAGGGAATTAGGATATCCCCTATTTATGAACATAGACTTGATAAATTCTAGTTCTTTGTTCATAATGTCAATAGTAGAAGATGTGGCTGCTCTAATACACTGCCCTTTAAATACATTTTTAAGAACATGCCGAGGATGGTCACTGAAAATGTATCCTTCCTGTATATTTGTGATAAAAAAATGTTATCAGAATGACTGATATATGTGTCTAGGTATGCTATACCACTATTATTTACTTTATAAGTGAATTTAAGAAATTCACTAGAACTATTAATGTAGTTAATAAATGGCTCAATCTTGTCAGTGGGTCCATTCCATAACAAAAACATATCGTCCAGGTATCTGGTATAGTATGTAACATGCTGGAAGAATTCACAACCAAAAAGGTATTCCGTTTCCCATTCCAACATGAGCAGGTTGGCAAATATGGGAGCACAAGATGCTCCCATTGCTACTCCCCTGGTTTGTCTAAAGTATTCACCTTCAAAGTAAATAAAATTAAAATCTAATACCATTCCCACCATGTCCGTGATGAGATATATACGGTCCCATTCCATGTCAGAGTATTTTCTCAAACTGTTGCTAAAATACAATAATCCAATATCTTTAAGAATGCTAGAAAACAAATCGATGACGTCTATGGTAATAAAAATTAAGTCACTACTCCAAATGTCGGAAGTGAGGTGGGCTAAAAACATCTATGAATCCTTGATAAGGTGTGGGATTTATTATAAACAGGCTTGACCCATCTGTCAATGGCCAACCCCAAAGGGTAAATTTTAGACTTACTACCTGAGACTATCGGTCTAAAAGGGGGGTGTACTATATCCTTATGTACTTTAGGAATGCCTATAATAATTGCCAAAGTAGGATACTCTACTTTTAAATAATTGTATATGTCACTGGTAATTCTATTGTCAATTAAGTAATCCTCCAAAGCTAGATCAATTCTTTTATATCCTATATTAATTTCATTAAGAGAAATAGTTTCATAATTACCAGAATCATATAAAATGTTATGCATTTCATTAATATAGTCCATACTATTAAATACAACAACCCCTCCCCCCTTATCAGGTTTCATGACCCTAATCTCATTATTGGTCATTAATTCTTTCAAACATTTGGATTCACTTAATGTTAAATTATAATTGTTGTTTTTTTTTGTTTATCGAATTTGTTAATTTTGTTGAATTTATAAATATCCTGGCATTCCATTTTTTTTAAAACTTGCAACTCTTGGATTAACAGGTGGAATAAAAGTACTTTTCTTCTTCATTTTGTTTGGTATGAAGTAACTGTTATTCTGATCATTAGTTTTAAAGAATAAAGCTAGATTTAACCTCCTGCAGTATAATTTCATTTCAGTAATAGTATCTACTAAATTGAATTTCACTGTAGAAATAAACTTCATTCCCTTAGAAAATAACATAAAAAATTCATTAGTGATTTCCACAATGGTGTAATTAAATCCATTAAATCCATTAAAGGTATGCACTATATTATAAACCTCAATGTTACTGTCATACAATATGTTTTGTGATTTACCATCAGAAAGGTCAACAGGAATGTCAGTAGCCACACTATTGAAGTCCCTATGACAATTGGACTTTCTAACCTCATGTGTAGGTGTTGTCACTGTATCTATCTCCATTCCTATTGTCTCTCTCTTTTGTTCCACTGTGTATACTGTTGTTTTGGGGCTGAATAATATCTGCCCCCTTGAAAATTAGTATCATTCTCAAAATGTCTAGCATCATCCCTATAAGTCTTTTCTCTATCAAATACATTATTCTCATTAGGCCAAATATTGGTCCTATCATTCTCATAATGTTCAACATCCCATTGTATTTTCCTACTTTTCCTTTGATATATCCCTTTGGCTTTCTGTTCAGCCGATTTGAACTGTTTATCATACAGATCTTGCCACTGGGGAAATAACAAATCGGTAACTATTTCCTGATTAAGTTTTTCCACTTCTCGCACTAAATAGGATCATTTCTCATCATTTTTCTTAATGAGGGTATTCATATAACTAAAACCAAAATTGTCAAACAATTTATTTAATTCAGATTTGGTAGTGTTATTTAAATCGAATCCCATAGGTATTTAAAAAAAACTAAGACCCTTAGGTACAACTTCCATAGAAATACATTTAGCAAGATATGCATTGTCAATTTTTATACTTTTAACTGTCAGCAGGTTCTTTCCTAAGGAAAAAATCATATCTTTTATAGTCCCCTTAGAATAGCTGTGATGTCTGCCGTCAGTATTATTTGTCATATATCCTCCACTGTTTGTAAACTCATACTCATCACCAAGAAAGCGATCGAGACAATCTTTGTCGGATGAACATTTTGTTCTAGCAGAACAATTGGTTTTAATACAGTTATTGGTGTTATAGTTGTGATGGTTAGGACTGGAAGATGAAGAAATAGTAACAGTACCGTTGTGACTGTCCAAGTTGGTCCTGGTCATAGAAGAATAAGTCTTAGTAGGTAACTGATGCTTAGGACGCGCCCCCATATATTCCGCCTCTTCACGAACATGAAAAAGACTAAAATCAAAAGTAAAATCATTGTCCAATATAGTACTGACATTATTATTCCTGTTCCGTATAGGTGGTAGTGGGATGTAAGTTAGATGATGTCAACAAGACATATATAAAATTTAGATCAGGGAATTGTAACACTAAGAATATTGTTTATTTGGCCAAATGCACAATATGGTCCACTTTTTATACAGGAAAAACAGAGAGGCAGTTTAAGCGATGCATTTACGACCATTTATATAGTATTAAAGTCAAGGACAAAAACAATGCATTATATCAACATATTAATATAAGCGGAGACACACACTCTTTTAAATTTGCTATTATTGACCATGTAGAAATTTCACCATGTGGTGGCAATTGGAATGCTCTTCTGGGCATGAAAGAAAGTAAATGGCAGATTTTAACAGATGCTATGAGGAAACCAGGTATTAATGACCATATTACTATTAAGCCATTTTTGATTTTGGTTAAATGGCTTAATGTCATAATGTATTCACCACTTCCATTCATTCATGTATATTTAAATAGCATCACACCGTATTAAACGGAGTTCACACACTTGTTTAGCTGTTTTATTTGTTAGTTTGTACATGGATGTTTTAATAACATTTTAACAATCCACTAATTCCTTGGCTGTAGTATATTAATATGATAGATTTATTATATTTAATATTTAAAATTTATATATTTATATATTTTTCTACAGCTCAGAATTTGATAGGGAAATTTTTTAAAGAAGCTTTGGTGTTATTTATATTCAATATTTATATAGTTATTTATATTTATATATATTTTTATGATTATGTATTTATATAATATACTGTTGCAAATAGATTAATATTAATATTTGTCTTTACATTATTATTTATTATTATTAGTAGCATGCAATGCGAGTGATCATGCAGGGAAATGCTTCCGAAATGTTCTTAGAATTGTTTTCAGAAATGTTTTTAGAAACAGTTTTCAAACACTTATTTACAGTAGGTTTGCAAAGAATATATTTAGGCATAATACTGTTTCTTTAAATCACAATTGGTGTATAACTTTTTGGCGCCAAAAAAGTTTATTTATACGACTTTTCTAGCAGATTTATATTGTTCTGATGAAGTCTGTATTATCAGATGAAAGTGCTTAACCGTTCGTTTATTTTGTATGTATTTTTCAGTTAATATAAGTATTTTTTTGTTCCTGTCCGAGCCCTGTTTACACCGGTGTTGCTTATTCATTTTTCAGACGTTTTTGGTGTTGTTGGACATTTTTTTCAATTATTTTAGATTCACTCCAAAATGATCACTCTTTTTCTCCTAGTTCTTAGAATCATGTAATATGTCATTAGAAAATCAGATACACACACACACACACACACACACACACACACACACACACACACACACACACACACACACACACACACACACACACACACACACACACAAATGTGCATACATCTTCAACATATTCTCAAATCCGTGATCTGTTGTATTGATTTTTTGGGTTTTAATAATCAACAGGTGCAGTGAATGCAACAATTTAAAGCTGCCACTTTCTGTCGCCCATTCCATTGTCAAAGTGCTCCTCATTACATGTTTTTGTTTAGTTTGTATTTTTTTCTATCATCTTTTCACCACTTTTATTTTACTCAGTGCATGGTATACAAAATTCAGTGGTGCAGCTCATGCCAATCCAACCCTCACCTCCACCACACTCCGTCCAATACAGAAAAAACACTAGAAAAAAAAAACAGAAGAAAAGAAAGGCACAGAACAAATATTCTTAATAAATTTAAGTGAGTAAAATTATCAGATGCTAAGTGCAGGGTAATCAATCCCATAGAAATTATGGTAAAATAGTACAAATATATGATGTGCTCAATTAAATATTGCAATATACATCCACAGTTACCTGAAAATCTGCCCATAAATTCTGTATGAAATAGGTGAAACTTTTGGCTCTAGATGACTGTCACTGCTGAAGTGACACCCCAACCCCATGTAGATAAATGGGAAACATGAATGTGGATGGATGGATCTGGCATCACATAGTGCAATAAAAATTAAAAAAGGCAGCATAACCATCTCAACCAGAACTTTCTTGGACTTTAATCTGATGGCCAACAGACCTACTGTAGTTGTTTCCTCTGAGAAGACTCAGTATAGCTCTGACATTTTTTTTCCTCAAAAAGTAAAATTAAGGATTTCTGAATGCTGGAAAACATGAGCAAGATATGTCTCTTAGCTAAGCTGTGAAGCTGATGATTTGTGAATTATATAACTTTCTGCCATACATCTCAGGTTTGTTGATTTGGGTTAATAGGTTCATACTAGGCTGTTGATTCTGTTAACCATATGTAGCCTAGCCAAGAATCCCACCAGTTTGCCAAGAGATTAATTCCAAACCCTAACTTAGTTTCATCTCCTTTCCATAAGGGTTAGAGGGGCCAGACCAGGGGTGTACTTATGAATGCCCATCCAGTCATCTAGCTTATGCATAAAAAGGGTCACCGAGTTACTCTGCTTTATCTCAAAGGGAAGTCTATTCCTTAACTTGTATTTTATGTGAAACATACAAAAACACGCAACAAGGAGGACACAAGTGCTAGGAAAATGTCCAAACCAAAAAAGAGAAACACCCTAGCACTGGAAGGACCCGTAAACAAAATAATAGACCAAGCGGACTTTACAGAAAGTAAGAAACTTTATTAAGGCTTAACTATGTCACCAAGTTTTCATCCCAATAAAAGGACTTCCTCAGATGCAAACTACAGTACTACTACTTCCTTTAAATACTCCTAAACAGCATATCATTAAAAACAACTAACCAATAGAAACCTGAAAAAACTAATAAATCCCTATCCGATATATGGACAACAGACCCATTCGAACATACTTAAGTCTCTTGCTGGTCCTGGCATAAATTTCAGCATTGGACCAGAGGTGACTTGGAGAGCTGGTAGACCTAGTGTAAGATGTGGTGTACTGAGATGGCAGTCTGAATGACAGTGAGGAAGAGGGATGGTTTATAGGAAATGGAAGAGACTGAGAGCATTTTAAGGGTGTCAAGGTACCTCAAAGTGGACAAGGCAATATTTATTTGGTAAAGAAATGTTGCAGTGTCTCAAGCTGGGCCATATGCCTAGCCAAGAACATACCAATGGGGGTTATTAAATTCTGCTATTAGCGTGATAAGGGAGGAACAGAGGGACAATGACTTATTTGGATATAGAAGATATGTTTCTGATGAATAGGCTGGCTATATAAAAGCATTTCCTAACAACAATGATCAAATGATGGTCAAAGGATATATACATGCAAATACATACATGCATGCATGCAAGTATTTCAGGCACAGACAGCAATGCCCTTTTGGCCTACCAATATACCAGAACATTCATTCTCATAATAAGTGCCCAAGATGTTCTTAAAATAAAATAAAATAAACTAGTGCTTGCTAATATAATTTGGTAGTATTCCATGCATCAGCTACTCTCTCAGTCCGCTGTCATTGAGTGTTTCAAAGTTCCTAATGACTGAGTCGATTTTTAGGGGCATGTCACTTTTGTGATATGAACAGAAGTGCTCAGGTTTGCTAAAGAACACAATGCTGCATTTTTTGGCATTTTGTTTTAGGCCATAGTCCACCACTACCTTGTCAGCATGAGTTAGACCCTCCTGGGAAATACATCGGTAATCTGGAATATTTAACTCTGAGGTTGCAGTCAATGGGAAACTTCATCAACTACAGGTATTTTGCCTGCTTTAATATCAGAGAAGTAGATACAAAAAAGGAGTGGTCCCAGGACTAATCACTGAGGGCACTGCTAATAACTACTCTTTTAGTGGAGAGTGTGCCTAAAACACCAACAGACTGGATTATTTCAGTGAACCAGTCTACACCCCAGTGGGCAACATAGGAATTTACATTTCATTGGACTAGTTTACCAGTGATGCCACAGTGAGGAATGGTATCAAAGATTTTGGTCGTTTCCAGGTATGCTGGGTGAACTGATTTAATGCCTTAATAACTTGTTCAAAAGTGTCCAAGAGTTTTAAGAGGCAGAATCTGCCTTTAACAAACCCATAGTGGTTAGAGTTCAGGGTCTGAAACTGCCTATGTCATTATTTATGAGGTCCATAATGATGCACTTAATTGCTTTACAGATAAGGCTGGTGAGGCTGCTCGGTCTATAGTCACCCAGGTCAGTTGTGGGTCCCCCATGTAGAGTGGTATGACTGCACCAATTCTCCATACTTCTGGCATGAATCCAATAGAGAGGCTGAGACTGAATGCATGTAATAAGGAGTCAGACAGGAAGTACTTGGTGCTGACAAGAAGAAAACCTAGCACGCTGTCAGGGCCCATGAAGCTCATGTCTTTAGGCTTGGAGAGTGCCTTACGTCTTGCTCAGAACTGACCTGGTGGTGGCATACACATGCAATGATGCTGCAAATAATTTGGTGGAATTTTGGGGGTAATTTTTGAGCTGAATGCGTCCATTAATATGTTGGCAATGTATTCAGGGGTCAAGTATATGATTTTATTTTGTGTTAACTACAAGCATTATTAGTTATTCTTTCTTAAGTTCTCAACAAAGTTGAAGAAGGATTTATTAATATTCTTAGGTTGAATAGCAACTGCTCTTGAAAGACTTGCCCCCAGATTCTCAAAAGCTCGCATGGCATGCATGATTAGTGTTAAGAGGTAATGTTGGCAATATGGCTGTCGAGCAATCCACGTACGTGCCTGTTTGACGTGCACGAGCGCTCTTGCACTAGTCCTGCACGTTCCCAGCCCAATATGCAAATTACCCCATTTGCAGGTGAAAACCATGCAAATGAAGTAAATCTGCTATCCAGGAAGCTGGAATCAGGCCATACAGGACTAGCATAACATGCAGAAATGTACTTGGTTAGTAACCAAGTACGGATCTGCAAAATCCAAAACGGAGACAATGACAGCTCCAAATAAAGGCTGCATATCATGGAGGAAGCATGCCAATGGCCACTGGCATTGCAAACAATACAAAAAGTAAAAAATAGAACTTTTATTGTAGTTCCGCTGATCACGGCTGTTTAAGCATAGGGCAATGGCGCGCAAACAGGATTGGTGGGAAAATAAGAAAACAAACCTAAAACAAGCAGTCTAATTAAAATCAGTATTCTGCCATGCAAGTCAATGGCAGTCAAAAGACAACCTGGCCAGTGAATAGTGGTTGCTAAGGGGGAGGCTGTGTGTGACACATGTAACTATGCATTAGCAGGCAATCCTATGCAAATGAGGGGAAGGATAGTGAATCCCAGTTTTCCCCAGTATGTGAGGCAGGTTCCAACAATGTAAAAGTATGAATAGCTGAGTGCAAGACTAGGAGGTAGGTGACATCATGGGTGGGTGTGTCAGGCATACTGTAAGTGGATTGGAGCCTTGTGGCTCGGGTATGCTCCTAGCTTAGCACAGCTAAGCTAGGGGGTGTGTCTAAACCTAACCCAGCACTCTTTACAAAAAGTGTAAGCAGGTGTGAGTGCTACGCACTGGGTTTTACAGGAAGAAAAAAGAAGTTAAACCAGGAAACAGCAGCAGTGTGCACATCTGAGTATTCTGTTTGGACGGGGTGCCCCCAGGCCCAAACAGAAGGGCAATGGGAAGGGAAAACAGCAGTAGGAAGGTAATCAAGGAGAACTAGCTTATCTGGCAGGTGAAATGTATCAGAAACAGTAAATTACACAGGCAGCAGCCCAGCCCAGAACACTACTATAAACTAAGCAAACATCTTCCCACTGTTTTTTCCCACATTCTACACCACCGGTGTATATACATGAGGAATTTTTAACAAACAAACCTACAAAATGAGAAGGGCTGCAGCAGGCAACATAGAACAACATGTGCAAGATGCTGAGGGTGGTGAGGATATGCATGCTGCCGAACAACCCACAGTGAGGAGACGGAGAAGAGTGTACAGACCCAGGGTAACCTACCAGGGGCTACATGAGCTGGAGTCAGTGGAGTGCTATAGGGTGGGCAGAGACCTCCTACAGCAAGTAGTTGAGCTGTGCCAGCCACACCTGAAACCAAACTGACTGAGGGGAACCCATCCCAGTGGATATCAAGGTATGTGTAGGCCTCGGTATACTAGCCACATGTACCTCCCAAAGCACAACTGGGGATATCATAGGGATCTCACAGGCATCAGCATCCAGAGTATTCCACCAGTTCCTGGATGCCATGTTAGCACATGCCAGTGAGCATGTATATTTCCTCAACACCCGTGAGGTGTTGACCAGCAATGTGCGTCTCTTCCACCAAATAGCAGAATACCCTGGGGTAGTGGGTGCTATAGACTGCACTCACATATGTATCAAAGCACCACATGGTGAGCAGGGTAGGACCTACATCAACCACAGGTCCATCTCCTCCCAACTGCCAGGTCGTATGTGATGCCCAGGGCATTATACTGAATGTGTGTGCTGGCTGCCTTGGAAGCTATGACGATTCCCACATATGGCATCTGACACAGCTGTACCAGAGATTTGCCAATGGGGACATTCCCTACGGTCACCTAGTGGGGAATGCTGTGTACACACTGGAGCCGTGGCTGATGACACCTATCAGAAATGCACACACACCTGAACAAGAATGCCATAATGAGGCACACGCACAGGCCAGACATATAATAGAGCATGTGTTTGGGATGCTCAAGTCACGGTTCCAGTGTCTGGACACATCTGGTGGAGCCTTGCAGTATTCATCAGCTACATGTACCCAAATTGTTATGGTATGTGCTATGCTATACAATATGATTCTGCAGAAACAGCTGCAGCAGGAACAGCATGGGGCAGGGCCACACAGCCCCCCCCCCCACCAATGCCAAGGTCTGCACAGGCACAGAGTGACCCAGAGGAGAAAGAACTTGAGCCTGCCCCAGTAGGCAGAATGAGGTGTGCCCAGTATGCCCTGACCTTGGCAAAGAGGCAACACATAGCACATGCACTGACACAATAGGTTCCCAAGGAATGACACCTCTCTCCGACTCACACATACAATAAAAGGGATGCTAAACATTACACCACCTGTGCTCAACTATATATAGGGAGGATACTATGTGCATCCAACATAGGCAGCCCTTCAGCACCATCCAGAAGTCTGGCACACCCAGAAGGTAAGTCAATCAACCTACCAATTGCCAAATGGAGTAGAATGTGTTGTCACCTGTAGCTATGGTATGGATGTGAGCATGCAAGGGAATTGGGTGGCTGAATGTTACAGCAGCAGACAGTAGACACCCATAGTAGCACCCTGACATGTGCAACACATACTGGAGTCACCATAGTAGCCAGTACTACACAGGGTGACAAAAACCACTGCTGGAAATGTGCTGAGTGAAATGTGTGTCCATATGACCCACACATGCCAGTCAGGATGGCTCACATACCCAACAACAGTTGCATCCAGCAGGACAGGTGTAGACAAACCCAAACAGGACCTGTGCCATGGCCCCAGAATGATGGCTATGGTTAACCCCACCGCCAAGCCTACACAGACATACCACGGCAGGGCAGGCAGTGGGATGCTAGTTCTGAAGCGTTGGACTTCAGACAATAATATGTAGGGCAACCAAAGCCACGATCTGTAGTACACTGGTGTGCCTCTAGTCAGCATGATAGTTAGCAATATGGAATGAAATGGAGTACATGACATACCAGTACAGTCATAGCAAATGTGTACAAGTGTCACATGTGTGCCCCATCATACATAGCAATGTAATAACATTCAGGTGTGCCCCCACCATTCCCATGTAGAAGCAGTCAGTTGTGCCCCTAACCCCAACACAGCGTAGAAATGTAGTAACAGTCAGGTGTGCCCCCCAATCCTGTGTAGAAATGTAGAAATTGTAAGGTGTGTCCCCCCACAATCCTATGTAGATATGTAGTAACAGGTGTGCCCCCCACTCATATGTATACATGTAGAAACAGTCAGCTTTGCCCCTTCCCCCAATCTAGTGTAGAAATGTAGTAACAGTCAGGTGTGCCCCCCCCCAGTCCTGTGTAGAAATGTAGTAACATGCATGAGTAGGTATAATACGAGTGGAGCAGAGATGCCCAGAGGTGGCCAAGGTAGCAGAATAGGTTGTAGCATTTGCACAATATGCAGGTCTGTGCACGTTACGATAGTGTGTGCTTCATATTGTGTGAGAGTGGTCAGTATGTATGCATACTGAGGTAAGACCTGGTGGCCATTGCCCACTACTGCTGATGACAGGGACAAGCCCTCACAACTGCAGTGCCAAAGACAATCCCCACCAGTATAACACTTGCTAGTAATAAGCCATTGTAAATGTATGGTGGTAATATGTGTCACCATCTGAAAGACTGACATGGCATGGCTATTGGGCTATATATACAAGCAGTACACAGGGGAAAGTACCCCAGACATACAGTATATATTGTGTCACTGTGAAATGGAGACACCCTTGGAATTGTACATACACGTATGCATCACAGTAACTGGCCCTGTAGTAGGGGCTACCGGTGATGTCTGCCCGAACACTTGCAGATCACAAAGGAGGTAGGACTGATGTATTGAGAAACCGCTGATGTACCAGCACATGCCAGCAAAACTGGAATGTCCCATGCATATCTGTGTGTTAGATTCAAGTAGTGTCCATAGCACACATGCACCCAGCTCACGCGAACTCCACCCAAGGTACCTCTCTGGTCATACCCCTGCTGTGGGGAATGGGTAAAGTATGACCCCACCTGTATATGGCAGTACTGGAAGAATGCAGCATGCAGTGCAGGTGTCCCATGCAGGTGTGTCCCTAGCTGTACATAGCACCCTGCCAGCATCCATACCACCTGATCAAGACTGATAGAAGGTATTTGTATGAACATCTATCACACCTACCCTGTCACCCCAGGGGAATATACTGTATGGTGGTCTGAGACTGTAGGCCTGACAGAATGCAACGGCCTGCCACATGTGGCCCACAGCAACGCCTAATGCCCCACAGGTCTCCACCAAAGGCCTGTGTCTCACACATACTGCCAATGCATGTTATGTCATAGACACCCAAATAACATAACACTCTCCACATAAGCCATATGCAAGGCCATGTGGACAAACCACAGTAGCATGTCCACCATGTCCCACTGCATGAACTGTGGACCAGCACTAACACACACCTGTGATGGGGTGATACATTCTCTGATACTTTCCCTAAGGAGCATGGGCAGCATAAAATGTGCAGAGTCTGACACCAAGCTGTGTGCACACACTATCCCTGGCTGCAAACACATAAATTGGTGGCTACACACCTGCCTGTACACCACAATAGAGTGAATGTCCTGACCCAAGGCCCCTGCCTCTGGGTAACCTGCACAAATCTGTACAACTGTGAGGCATTGCCACAGCTAGATAAGCCCATACTGTCATGTCAATGGGTGTACAAGTATGGGATCCTCTGCCAGCACTGTACCAAGGTGCTGAACCGGATACATAGACCCAGCAGCAAGTGTCTGCAGCTCCCCCTCCAGAATGGCATAACTTACCATGAATACATAGGTGTCTGCCCACAATACCGGACACAGCTACAGTCACCCTTGTCCCCCAATACATCACTGTGAGCAAGAATGTCCACCTGACAGTACATGAAGACAGAAAACTTCACTATGTATAACAGTACACATGTCTGAATATCTCTAACAGTAATACCATGCAGCTGAAGCAGCACAGATGCAATCACCTATAGTACACACTACCCCCTGCACAGTTTGTCTCCATATTGCCAAATGATCGACAGATACCCTGCAGAAACACATTGCTACCTGTAGGTGTACAACACAAAGGTCTGCACTGGAGTACAAATTACCTGGAATTGATCCACACATTCTATACAGAAGGGCTTACTGGGCATGCTCACAAACAAACAAATGAAGCCCATGTCTGCAAACAACAGTGGACCAGACATATCTGCCAGTCGCAGGTGTTAGTGCAGACACTCCTCAGTATGCACCATTCATGCTTTGCACACACAGTGGATAGGAATACAGGCATATATCCAAGGACAATACACTATAAGCCAAATGTAGACGTACATAGATGTGTGGAAGAGAGTGACTGTGACAAGGAGCCAACCATTATGAGGCTTGTCCCACCCACCACACAGTCAAGTGGCTACAACCACATGAGGCTCAGATGTCACTCACTGTAGACATTAGCCACTTGTATCTTTCAGCATTATGGACTATGTGGTGCAAGTGCTAGCTGTGCAATATGACTGTACAAGGAAGTAGTCATCTAGCAGCTGTATACACATACCTGTGGAATATAACCCTGTGTGTGTGCCCGCATGTGGTGTGTCAACCTCTAGATGAATGGGTTATGCACACACACTGCCCTCCCCATAGCCTTACTATGACAATCCTGCTGAGGTCATCCACTTTGAAATACACCCTTGGGAAAGGTGTAGCCCAGTAATTCCCGTAGCATGTCCTGCAGCTGCGTACTGCTGTAGTGTGATAAAGTAGCTAAGTAGGTGGTCTAAACCCAGATGTGGCAACTGTGTGTTTGTGTGTGTGTGTTAGTGTGCACGTCTGTCTGTGTAGAGAGCAGTGCTTTTTAGGATAGCCACATGCCTTACAATTCATATACTCGACTTTGGCAAGGCTGCTGATGTCACCCACCTAGAAATACACCTCTGGGAAGGTTTTAGGCTAGTAATCACCATAGTGCGTCCTGTAACTGTGTACTGCTGTAGTGTGATAAAGTAGCTAGGTAGGTATTCTAACCCCAGACTTAGCAACTGTGTGTGTGTGTGTGTGTGTGTGTGTGTGTGTGTGTGTGTGTGTGTGTGTGTGTGTGTGTGTGTGTGTGTGTCTGTGTGTGTTACTGTGTGCATCTGTCTGTCTCTGTCTGTGTAGACAGCAATGCTTTTTTAGGATAGCCACACTCCTTACAGTTCATATACTTGACTTTGGCAAGGCTGCTGATGTCACTCACCTAGAAATACACCTCTGGGAAGATTGTAGCCCAGTAATCTCTGTAGCGCATCTTGTAACTGCATACTGCTGGATTGCAATTTAGAACTGTGGTAGGGTTCCATCCCCACCTATGGCAGTTCTGGATGTTTTGTGTGTGTCAATGTCTGTATACAGAGCAATGCATTATAGGCTAGTCACATGCAGTACATTTCAAATGGCCCACTTTGGCAATCCTGCTGATGTTGTTCATTGTGATATACAGCTTTGGGGAAGGAGTTCTCTAGTAATCCCCATGGTGCGTCCTATAACAACTCCATGCTGTAGTGTGATATAGTCCTTTGTCCGGGGTTCTATACCCACACATGTCGATTGTGGATGTTTTGTGTGTGTCTCACTGTCTGTGTAGGGAGCAATGCATTTTAGGGTAGTCACCCGCAGTACATTTCAAATGGCCTACTTTGGCAATCCTGCTGAAGTCATTCATTGTGAAATACACCTTTGGGGAAGGAGTACTGCAGTAATGTGCATGGTGTGTACTATAACTGCGTAGTGCTGTGGTGTAATAAACTAGTTAGGTAGGGGTTCAACTCCCAGACATGACAGCTGTGAGTGTGTGTGTGTTCGTAACTCATATCCTGTGTAGAGGTGGTTGTGAGCATGTGGTTAATGTGGAACGGGTTTTGCATATTTCTTATAAGGTGGCCCTACTATATATCACAATGTCCACCATACAGGGATGATAGATGTGAAATAGCTGAGAGGCTGGGGTGCAAAGCCATACCCATACATGTGACTTCAAGGACAGGCAATCACATTTAGCAACCCCAATATTACCCAGAGCACACTCTCAACCCATGTCTCATACACACACACATATGCCTAGGCAACAGCCAATATGTGGGTAGTACACTGTGTATTGGCCACTGATAGTAACTATGGAGTGATAACTGTGGCTTACAGAGGGCATGTTACCCTGTCCATCTGTCCAATATACATGCACATGCTGACAGTGCACCTCCCCCATGTTCCCCAATGGACACCTGCACCACCTGTGGTGCCATCACATGTGTCCCACAACAGACATACCATGCCTGACAAAATGCCCTGTTTGGACAGATGCCACTGACACCAAGGAATGATGTTATCATGCTATCAATGTAGGTGCAGAGTAAACCTGGTGTCCATTACCGGTCCCTGCCACAGGTGGGCAAGACTGGCACATATGATGGTAATCTGTGTTCATAACATGTGCCAGACACCCCAGGTCCAGTTCCATATGTCACTGTACATGCATGTAGGAGGTGTGCACATCCCAGACACTGTCCATGTCATGGACTAAGGAACATATACATAACAAGCAATGCACAGCATTGGCCACACACAATAGTCACCCAGGTGACTGGATGGAGGATACAATACCCACCTGTGTGGGCAAGTGCAGATACTACAGCCCTGAAACACAATGCAGACCATTGTCATGTGGCCTGATCACCTACTCTTGTATAGCCTGCTGCCACAGTCGACCACCACACACCCATGCAGACATGCACCCATGCATGTCAGTACTGGCACCCTGTGTGTCTGGCTGTGTGTTGTATGGTGGGCATGCTCACATCCACACTCGCTACAACCTCCATGGGCACACTGAAGCATGCTGTCTGATGTCAGACACCTCCTCATACCCTTTGCCCATACAACCTCCTTATGACCCGTGTAGTTCTTGTAATAGCTGCACAGTGATGTGTTGTGGCAATCCTGCTACTGATGAGTTGTACTCCTGGCCCTGCCAAGTGTGTCAATGTGTGCATGTCCCTGTGGGAGTGCAGCTGTGTTGACGCTGGCACCTGTTCATGCGGACAGGCATGTGTACGTCACCTACCGTATAGCCACCGTATCCCTGTTGCAGATGTCACTCACCATCACTGATATGTTCTGAGGGCTCCACAACAGGTAATCAATGTGGCACAACCAATTACTACTTCGAACTGTGATAGCAGTACATAGTTGTCAGGGATTTGATACCCTGTGCTGGTAGGTGTGTGACACAAACAAGCTGCAGTTTTACTCTCCCACCCCTCCCTGACATGTCTTTGCCTCTGTCTGCCTTTCCCACTCCCTCTCTGGGGGATGTGGAGACCTACATCTGCTTTGCTTAGGCAACAGCATGTGTATTTTAAGTGATGCTCATGATCAGCTGCTGGTCTCTGCATGAATCACAGCTCATCCCCTAGCTGATTGCATGTGGAACAGCTGTAGTAGCATTCCCATAGCCAATTGCATGGAAACACACTCCAATATCTAGGAACATCATGTTGGTGTTGGCCCTTGTCATTCACTGTGAGCAGGAACTAGATCTGTTGGTTGACAACCAGCATCTGAGATGGATTGGGAATTTACCTCTAACAACATACACTGTGGAAACAGGGCAACACCAAAAAAACAGCTGCAAAACATGAAGCAAGTAACACAAACTTGTAGGAAAAACCACTTTTAATAACAAAAGCTTTTGTTATTAAAAGTGGTTTTTCCTACAAGTTTGTGTTACTTGAAACAGGGCAATACACAGGAGGGGGATGTGCCTGACCTGCCTAGAGACTGTAAGTGCTACTATACTGCATGTGGTGTACTGTTGGTTTAACAGGGTGTGTGTGGATATGTCTTTCCTACATGTCTCCATATCTGCCATGTCAGTTCCATGTTTATGTGGAATTCCCATCTGCAGGGTCATCTGCAGACAGGGCAGTGTGTTGTGCCTTTGGTTTCATGTGTTACCAATGGAGCATCTATCTGTGGACTGCAGACGTTAGTGTGAGGACTGCAGTCTGTAGATGGTGAAAGCCGTGACAGTTACTGGTGTCTTATCCTTCATAGGACATATGTTGCCACAAACCCTGTTACAACAGTAAATGTATGAGGTTATCACAGCAACATGTCATTATTGGCCTGTGTATGTGCTGCCAGCCACAACTCTGCCAACCTGTGTACATATGTCATGCATGACGTGGTGCGTATGTGCTATACACCATAATTAGTGTCATCATATCTGCTAATAAGCCAGTGAGATATCAGACTGCTTCACATGTTATGTACAGTAGGGGTTATATTTGATGACGTAACCTGGACATTCTGTGGATGTTTGTACAGTCCTTCCTGTGTGTGGGCATCAGTGTTGCAGACAGCAGGTAGCAATACCTCTTACAGGAGAACCGGCACACTCAGGGTAGCTACATATTTGTTGGAGGTTCAGGAACTACAGACAGAGTGTGAGCAGAGTTGTGTTATGCTTTGTATAGTACTGGTGTTACAGAGTGTGTGTGTACATACTACTTTATCTTGGAATGCAGACTGTATGCATAACTCTCAACTTTGGGCCTATCCTCTTGGTGGCCAGAGGTGTGCCTATCATGTCTGTCTGTCCACCACATGGGTCCTGTGTCAGATATTCCACTGGCAGTGTGTGTTTTGAGTGCTTTCAGTACATGATCTACATATCAAGCTTTGCACATATGACATGGTGTGGGGGGGTGTTCCGTAGTGGGCTGTGAGTATATCACACTGCCTTTGCGGCCATCAGTCCACTTCAGTTGTATCCCCCACACATATGGTGGGCGTCGCCTACACAATACATGTGTGCTCTTATGCATTCCAGAGGCCAGTGTATGTAACAGTGGTATATGTCCCTGTATTATTGAGTCTGGGGGGAGCACCATAAATGACCTAGGCTATTAAATATGTGGGGGTATCAGGGGTGAGCTGCCATAAGGTATCTGAATGTAAAGTGTCGTATACTTCACCTATATTTACATCACTTACATATATTCAGTTACTACAAGCCTACTGCCTCCTGCCAGACAGACTGTTCTGTTTGTCAATGTGCATGTGATGGTGTCAGTTATGCCTTGTTATGTCATGGTTACAACCCATTTGTTCACATGACGTCTTTACCACCCACTGCTGTTGTACAGAGTGTAGATAGAGGCTGCTGGACTATACACCTGCATTACATACTGTTGATCATTTGGTATCCCGTGGCCCGGCCTGTCCTCACTATTGTACAATTTTAAGGGCTTGGCCTGGACAGCGACAGTTGTGAACCTTTCCAGACTACTGTATTAGTATAACTGTTTCTCGGATGCATTCCTCTGTTTATATGGATGTCAGTGTCTGAACAGCTATATGACATGGCATGCAGAACTGTAATAGTACACAATGAAATGTATTCCATTTCTGCAAACCTGTGTGTGGTGTTTTCTATATGACCTCTTTGTGGGTATATGTTGCAGGCAACGGTTGTCATTTGTATGGGTGGCCCATACAGTGTCCAGTTGTTCAGGAGTTAACTGTAGGCATAGTGGCTGTTCCATATTGTGTGCACCTTCTACATATGTATCTTACTGTACATATATCTGCGTGTCTATGTGTAGTCACATGTATATCCATATATATATATATATATATATATATATATATATATATATATATATATATATATATATATATATATATATGTACATATGTATATATGTATCTGCATATTTGTGTACCTGTATCCTGGGAATGTTGATGGCTACCACATTTTACATTACCTACGAGAGGCAGACTGTACTGCATGATATGTCAGCAATACCAGCCTGACATCATACAGGTGGGATGTTGTACTCTTAACTTCCTGTGCCCATGTCGTGCCAGGTCCTGGTTACGGTATCTTCAACACTTGGTAGTGGATTGCAGGGAGGATGTGTTTGGCCATGGGGGGGATGCCTAGTTGTACAAGACGTATAGTGTGTGGGGCCTCTCAATCCCAGTAATGGTGCATATGGACATATGTGTGTTTGTTAATCTGCCATTGCTCTCTACAGATGTATGGCCATATATACCGATATATATATATATATATATATATATATATATATATATATATATATATAGATATCTGCTGACATATATATAACTATGTCCGTATATACCTACATAGATGTATATCTGCATACACATATGTAACTTGCTGTGTATATGTAGACATATAGGTGTAGACACATATATGTGTTGATATAGGCATTAGCATGTATACATGTATATATGTATGTATGTTCATACATAGTAATATATATGTATATAGTGTTGGAAAGCTATACCTATATATTTATATATACATTATATATATATATATATATATATATATATATATATATATATATATATATATATATATATATATATACATACACATATAAATAGATATGTTGTATCAGTGTAGATATTAATATATTTACACACAGATACATCTAGATGATGGTATACATTCTCTGTATAGTTGCATGACTGGACTGGATGATATGTTTCAGATATTGCCCTGACTTCATACAGTTGTAGTGGCTTACTGTTAGACTATTGCAGCTCTGTTGCGGAGGGTCCTGGGGTCAAGAACTGCATGTGCTGGATACTGCATTGCACAGCATATCTGTTACAGCTGTGGTGGGGGGGGGTGAACATAGCAGTCATCACCAGGTTCCCCTCATTTGAGACCCCACCCCCATTAACTGTGCATAAGGCCAGTTATTTTGTGGTGGAGGTTCCGGTTGTTATTCCTATTTGGTGCTGCAATTAACATATCTATCCATGTGTGTGTATATATATATATATATATATATATATATATATATATATATATATATATATATATATAAAACAATGAACTTAAAATAGTGTTCTACCCCACATTCAACAGCATGTTTAGCCAATGCATTAGTCAGTTTCCATCTTCAAATATCCCTGATATGCTCCAAGATTCTGTCCTTCAACATGCGGTTAATCTTGCCAACATAAAAACCCTCAAAGAGTTGGCATTTTGCAAGATAGACTACATTTGTAGTTCTACAACTAGCATGAAAGTCAAAATCTATTCTATAATTCAAAGCATTATCAGCCATAAGTACTGGCCAGTGCTTCATCACTATATCACATATCATATACCTTACTTATGTCACTAGAAAAGGTCAAAACTATCCGAGCTTGGGATGATGATATTGCTGAAGCAGACAAAATGTTATCAGTACCACCTATAGCATGCTATAGGTGGTACTGATAGCATTTTGTCTGCTTCAGCAGTATCTTCATCTGAAGCTCAGATTGTTTTGACCTATTCTTTGAAGGAAAGACTTAGAACTGCACCAAAGTTTTCATTCCATAATAACAAGTCTTTGAAGTGACAGTTGTGTTATTCTTCCACTACACATTCAGATCGTAATGGAACATATCCATCTTGTTCATGCAGCACGTGTAAACATATTTGGGTTAGTAACCATTTCATACATGCTGTCCTGAATTATAGAATAGATTTTGACTTTTGTGCTAGTTGTAGAACTACAAATGCATTCTGTCTTGCAAAATGCCAACTCTGTGAGGGTTTGTATGTTGGCAAGACTAACCACATCTTGAAGGACAGAATCTTGGAGCATATAGGGGATATTCAGAGATGGAAGCTGACTAATGCATTAGCTAAGCATGTTGCTGACTGTTTGGTAGAACACTATTTTAAGTTCATTGTTTTAGAAGTTTCTGTAGAGAGCAAAAGAGGAGGTGATAATAATATCATTATATGTGCTGAACTTAAATGGATTACTTTGTTAAAAGCTGATCAGGTTCCATGTTTGAATGATAGTTGTTCCATCAAGCCAATGTTGCAAGCACGCAGGTTGGTACATTAACCCTGATTGGCTATGACATGTTTTTATGAATGGATTGTAATGCTAATCTAGTGACATTACTTAATTTTGATTGGTTGCTATTGCTTTTAAAATTTGTAGTGTTTTTATTGTAAGTAAGGTCTGATGAAGAAGTTGATTAGCCATGAAAGAGCTCACCTTCCTGTTTTTGTTTTTCTGTACTAAAGGAACAAATAGTTTTATTGCCTCCTGCTGTTGTGGTAAAGTTTTTTTTTTCTGCTGGTGGAAACTGTTGAGTGCTACAGTGTGGACAGGTACACACTACATGAGCTCTGTCACCTCTGCTATCCTCAACTCAGAGCCAGAGCCAAATGAGGGGAACCCATCCCAGTGTAGACTAAGCTATGTGTGGCCCTAAGAATTTTAGCTACAGGTACTTTTCAGAGACCAACAGGGGACATGCAGGGGGTGTCACATGCATCGGCATACAGGATCCTCCACCAATTCCTGAATACTATGCTCCAATGTATCAGTGACCGCATATATTTTCCCTGTAGTTCTAAGGAGAGTGCCAGAAATATGCAGGAGTTCTACCATATAGCACTCTACCCTGAAGTACTGGGTGCCATAGATTGCACGCATATAGAAATGAAGTCACCACCTGGGAACAGGTAGGCTCTACATAAACAGAAAGGGCTACTACTCTATCAACTGCCAAGTTGTGTGTAATGCCAAGGAAATAATCTTGAATGTGTGTGCTAGCAACCCTGGCAGTTACCCTGACTTACTCATTTGGCACAACTCCCATCTGTACCAGATGTTTGCTAGTGGGGATATCTCACAAGGTCATTTATTGGGGGATGCAGGCTATGCAGTGGAACAGTGGCTGATGAAACCCATCAGACATGCACACACACACACACACACACACACACACACACACACACACACACACACACACACACACACACACACACACATAGAAGAATGTCATAATGAGGCACATGCTCAAACCAGAAATATCATAGAGCATGTGTTTGGGCTGCTGAAGTCAGTTCCAATGCCTAGATACATCTGTGGTGTCCTAAAGTACAATACATGGACATCTACAGAAATATTCACAGTATGTGACATGCTACACAACATAATCCTGAGGAAACAGCTTTACCAGGATCAGCAAGGAGGAGGGGCACTCATCTCACCACAGCCACAGGCAGATGAGGAGTCAGAGGGGGAACATCCAGCTGCTGTCAGTGTAGGCAGATGTAGCCATGCTCAATATTCCCTTGCATTGGCTAAGAGACAACACATAGCACACTCACTCACCACCTAGGGGCCTAAAACCTTCCTCCTACTCACATTCATATAGTAACATTGATGCCAGGCAACTCGCAAAATCTTTACCTCCCCGTGTATTGACTGTGTACTGCTTGCATCAAACAGAGTCAGCTCTGAACTAAAATGGTGGCAACTGCTGCATTTACAAGGTAAGCCCTGAACCTGGAGTGTATTGTTTAATAATATGAATGTGTGGCATATCTTTGTATTTCATTGCTTAGTCTGGTAAGCAAGTAAAAGGTGGGAGATTTGTACAGAAAATACCTTAACATGTGACAGCAGAGACTTATTTGACTTATATGTGTCCATTACTAAGTAGTAGGCCTTAAGTATCAAAGATTCACACACTCATACCTCTCAAAAGTACTGATGATCACTGCATGCCCTCAGTTCACCATACATTTGTATTGGAAAATCATTAAAGAGAGAAATTAGAAACTGATGATACACATTGCAGTTTCTGACTTCACAACCCTCACAAGATCATCCCTATAAAGTTAGGAAATTTTGATGCTATCAACTGTCTAACTTTCCAAGGTCAATATAAATCAAAGGAACAATTGCCAGTTCAACACCACAAATGTAGATATACTAAGCACTAAGTTAGCTATGCACCCTGAGCATTAGACACAAAGCTTATGTATACCTGAATTCAAAAGACAGGAAACAGGGATACGGCACAGTTATCATCACTTGCACGGGGTGTTGTGTGGGGGCCAGGAAGCCTAGGCTGACACAAAAGTTTGGTAAGTGTGTGTTAGTAAGAAAGAGAAGCAGACAGACATTTGGTTAAACCAACAAATGGCCACTGAGACAACATGAGTAACTGTTGTGTCTGTCTGTAGGAGTCCTCCAGATGAAATTGGTGTGAGAGTGCCTGCATGAACACAGCCAAGCACTGTGCTGGCTCTACGTCTTAGTCTGATGGACAGATATGAGCCATGCATTGTAGAGGTGGCAGTTCATCATTGTCATCCCCAACCATGAGAACTGCCTCTGCCAGGAGTTGCACTGGCACATCCATGCCCACGGTCAGATGCACTGCTGCTACCTGAATGTGACTGATGTCTGCTGGATGCGCTGCCTTCATGGGGATGCCCAAGACCACAACCCCAAGGGCTGCCATGTCTGGGTCTAGACAGCAAACTCACTGATGATGCAGTGAAACTACTGCCAATATGGGGGTATGATCAGGCATGGCCACATAGGCTGACAGCAGATGATGTGGCTGACCTATGCCCATGAGGATGCCATTCCCCTCCCAGCAGATGTTCTATTACAGACACCACCCATTCCAATGTGTCATTCATCCAATCCATTGAATCATCAACATGGTGGAGGCAGTCAAGCATGTCAGCCTGTGCCACATCTGCAACCCTGAGAATTTGTCTGGAGCATCTATGGGAACATGCCTGTGCCTCCATGATAGCCTAAACATATGTTGAGTGGCACGGGAAGAGATACATGCACCAGGTGGAGGAGGGACATCAGGCCCCTTCCAAGTACCCCTATCAGTCCTCCTGTGTGGCACCTCACTCACACTTTGGCTATGGCCAGAGTCAACAGGCATTCTGAAGCCACAGTAGGTACACTTCCCTGACCAATGGCCTCACCCTCCACATGTCCAATATATGAGGCTCACTGGAATGGGTAGGTGTAGGTCTACTGGCTGTGTCCGATGGAATTACAGGGGATGGCCATATGTCAACCCCAGTGTTAGATTCAATCTCTGCACCCCATGAATGTGCCTCAGTTTGGCCACCATCAGAATCTGCTGATACACTGACATCAGGTGGCAGAGGACCCACACTTTCACTGTCATGATCACCTGTGATAAAAAAACAAGACAATAGGAAAAATTAATACCTACACATCTGTATTCCAACATATCCTAACAAACTAACAGTGGTGCCACTATTACAGACAGTACAACAATACACACAACAGCCTGACATCAACAGCACCCACTAAAATATTTCTTTCAATTGCTCAGCAGTACTGACATAAAAATGTTTGGCTTACCATCTGATGATGTGAGTCTCCTCTGCAAACCTGATGGACCTGGAAGAAGATAAACAATAGGTAAGGGCAACATCATCACAATTAAAAGTAACACAGGTGGTAACATGTTTAACCATTTATATGTCCATTAAGTATACTTTCAACAAGAATGTGGCTGTCAGCTCAAACATACTGTAAGTTAATAACTGCAGCAATCTTTAATCCCCCCAATAAAATAATGTGACACAGACTAATGTATTGATTTTAATTGTTTTACTATGCAACAGTATTCAACTGTTGAGATACCAAAGCCTACCTGGAAGCTCCTCCTGGGATGTGCTTGCTGTCTCTGACACTGTTTCTCCCACATCCAGGGCAAGCTGTACTGAACCTCCTTTGAGCTGTCTGGATTCCTGATATTGGCCAGGAACTCTTCATTGGGTGTTAGTGGTGGTTCCCTAGCAGGCTCCTCCCCAATACTCATTTGGTCACAGCTCACTGTAGCTGCTATCCTACGTGCTGACGTGATCATGTCAGTAGTACTGTTGCCAAGTTTGCATCCTATGTGCCATATCTCCCCATCCCTATCCAGCAGAAAAGCAACATGTTGCCTAAAGGCATCCACTATGACCTGCTTCTCAGCATCAGTGAAGAGGGGTCTCAGAGGATTGACCCGGCTGGGTGGCATACTCCTAAGTGTCCTAAAAGACAACAGAAGGATAATACACATAAGTAACACATAAGTACTGAATAACTGATTCCAGATAAAACCAAAATGATAGCTACTCAGTATTATGCTCTACAGAAATATACAACAGGCTGCAAAACAAGGAGAGTAACAACAGCAACATATCCTTTTTGTGCTATATTAGAAACTCATCTTCCCTCCCACAAAAGAACAGTCTATTCTTGCTTGAGCTACAACAGTAACTCACCTTTGTCCCCCCAAAAGGACAGGAAAATGACACATTTTGCTAATGCGCCATCTTTGAAATGCTAAAAGTGTTATCAGGGGAACTGTCCTTGAAACATTTATACATATTTATCACACAGCATTCTATTCTCATGTATTGGCAATATGTATACCTCTGAAATGGCTTGGCAACATGCCCATGCCATCAATATACTTCTAACTAATGCATACAGATAAAAGTGTAAAAGCCTTTGCTTCAGATTTTTATTAAATATATTCCAGCATATGGCATATGTAGCTGACCAAATGGAAGCATACCTTCTGAAGTTCAGTACTCCTCTGTACAGATATATCCTTTAGAAATAGCATTATGTGTAGTCTTCCCACCATACACAAGTCTCATCACCATCAGTTTGCATAGCTACATGGTTACCTTTTTATATGGTGCAGACTCAGGGCTGTTAGAACAGTGAAGATATAAATGAGATGTGAACTCATTAGAATTGCTGAATCCTAAAAAAAATAGATCTGTGTAGGAGGTGTTAACATAGTGTAGGCACTCGCTCGGTGGTTGCTTTTAATGGATTGCAACTGTGAATGATTAGTGATTGGGAGAAGGAAAACCAGCAGCACTGCAGGCTGCCTTACATCCACTGGGTGTGTGAGGTTAGATCTACAAAGTGGTAGATGTAAGGTTGGAAATGTAAGTAAGCAGCACACAAATCAAAGGTTGTGTTCCTTAATATCCAACCTGCCCTTCATTTGTTGGCAACTGCATATGATATTTATTTCCACTTAATGTACTCATAAATTTTAAGGCCAATTATATAGAATGGCTTACACACTGCATGTCTCAGATTACTGCTCGGATAAATGAAGAATGGCCAATAAACACAGAAATTTAAGTCAGTGCTGTATATTTGCAAGCAATAATCATGATAGGTTGTCTGATCACTATGTGCACTGCATCCAAAACTAATAAATGTACAAATAACACTTGTGTGGTTTGATATCACTGTAGATGCTGTTGCAGGTGGTTGTGTGCATAGTGAGTTCAGTTCTTTGCTACAAAGCTGTTTGTGTGACAAAGAGGGATAAGACACCCATACTGTGTTCTGAAGGTGTACTGGAGTGAGTGTTCAAATCCAGATCTATGTAGAAAAATCTCATGTGTATTAACATTTTCTAGTGTGTATGTCATAGATTACTTTTCCGTATTTCAACTACATCTCCCTTTAGTTTTTTATGTACTTGCCAGTGCTTCTGCAATGCACTGCTTAGTTTTTTTATTTATTATCAGACGTTTGTGGGTTTATTGTGTACTATATTCCTGTAAGTATGTGTGTGTGTGTGTGTGTGTGTGTGTGTGTGTGTGTGTGTGTGTGTGTGTGTGTGTGTGTGTGTGTGTGTGTGTGTGTGTGTAAGCTCATCTCTTATCACTCCACATCATATATGTTATGTCTGAGGCATGGGATTAGTGGTGGTATTATTCTGATATTGCCATGATCGTGGCTGGTTCTTGTAATGTTTTCCATTATCCTTTACCTGTGGCCACCTTGCTGGAGATCTCTGCTGAGAGTACACTCACATTCAGGCATATCAGTTTGCACAGCTTCACAATATGCACCCAAGCCCAATTGTATGTCAGATCCCTGATAGATGTCCTCCGCATTATTGATGTAAGGATATTTATCTCACACACACACACACACACACACATCTCCCCATTGTTATGTCACCTTGTGTGACATTCACATACAAAACATTTTCACTGTATAGTCCATACTGTACCATATAGCTGTGTGATTGGTGTTGCTGCTACAACCATCTTCCACTGACATGTCCTCCTCTGCTGTACATGAGGGAGTTTCACCTGTCTTGTTTCCCAGTGTTCATTCCTATAATTCATCTGTGTGTCCCTATTTAATACACATTTCCTCTGATATGGCAGTCCATGTCCTTTACAGATCATTAACACAGCTGCAGTACAGAATGCCAGGAATGTGATATCACAATACTCTGCACTGTAGGTGCACTTTCCTGTACTGTGTTTGAACTATGTATTTCACATTCATACCTCTCAACTGTCCAGATATTACCTGGATGTCCAGATGTTTTCCTTATCAAATTTGTGGCTTTCTGCCATATCACTGGGATGATCTCTGGACTGATGTGACTCCGTATAAAATACATTTGAGTGCATATCTCTCAACTGTCCTGATTTGTGCAGAATGTCCACTTTTTGTCTCATATTTATGATCTTTTCTTCATAACATTTTTGTTTTCTGGCAATCATTGGCATGTCATTGCAGATTGAAGTCAGAAATTGATGACTGATACTTGAATTTCAAACTTCATGCTCTTCAGAAAGTTCATACTAATATACAACCTATTATTCTATCAATTTTGTAAGTTTGGAAGTGCAATATCAAAAATCTATCCCTATTTTTGGGCCTTTGTCCCTCCATTATGTATGCCTTTGTCCACAAATGTTGCTCAAAGAGGTTGACAGGTATGTTTGAGTTTCATTTTACCACATTTCCATGTGACATCTACAGCAAATATGTCACTATTTCTGGTTAAATATCCCCAAATTATGTTGGCCTTTGTGGAGATATGTTGCACTAACATATTCACAGCTATCTGTGAAGCCCTGGTGGTCATTGTGGAATTCTGCACAAATCCATGGACCTTAGGAACTCTGCTTTAAACAAAATTGTATCCAAATTCACTTACATGGTTTCCTGGCCAGCAAAACTGTTGCCAGCCACTAAACCTAACACAGGCATGCTGCACATTATTAATATGCATTGTGCACTACAGCTTGCCACACACCATCGTGCAAGCATGTAAACTCCATGTAGGTTCTGCACAAAGCCTACACAGAGTTTAATGAACCCTGGGGGCTCATCTTCAGTGAAAGAAAACTGTAGAGTTTGAAATGTACCACTTCAGTGAGAGTACAAAACAAAAGAAAGATAAGTCAACACAGATTTATTACACCAGAATAAAACTGAAGTTAGGGCTCTAGCAAGAAAATGTTAACTTGTTAATATTTAAAAAAGAGATCAAAAGCCACATAATGCAGTCATGTAGCAATAAGAAAAGACAGTAGGTAAACAGTGCCTCAGAAATTACCATAGGCAAGCTTCTAGACTTTACCAGAAATTTAGGGAAAGAAGATTATGGGAAAAAATAATATAAACAAATAAAGACTGGTAATTTAGAAAAAAAACAAAGTGATGCGAAAGAAGCAAACACAAAAGAAAATGTATAAATGTAGCAGTTAGCAGAAAAAAATATAAAAAACAGTGTAGCCACTGTGGAGAATAATATCCATATACGGTACAGAATTCATCCATTGACAAGGTGTATGCAAAATGGAGAAAGAACAATCACTTTGCAAAGGTCTGCAATATATAATTTATGACAAAGAGGGATAATGCCTTGACAAAATGAGTTTGAAGCTCAGGCACAGAAAAGCCAAGCAGGGGAAATGAGAATGAGTAGCAGGAGCTGGCTTACTCATTCCAGGAGGGCGAATGAAGTGGTTCCCATTTGGCCACTATTTTCATGCAACTGGAAACTTGCATCACAGACCATTGTTGTGAGGACATGGACTTGGCATCCTAAACTCATGACAGTGTGGGAGCACACAGAGACAGAAACACACCCACATGCACATACAGAAGGGAGCATAATGGCTGGTCCATACTGATTTTATACCTACATCAGTCACTAGGAGCAGGATTAGGACTAAAAAGAAATGTCTAGCTTTCTGGAGACAATAAGGGCTATATGGTAGTCTAATCAGTGAACCAGGGGTCTGGCAGCAGGATGGGGGCAGCAAGCCATTCTATGGGCATTTAAATTATAAAGAGGGGATTTGTGGCAATATGAGGTCCATCCATGTGGTGCCATGAGTTATTGGTCAGGATGACTGGTGGAATGGTACAGGACTTTGGCAAACACTGATAGCTAGCATTCCCTGACTATTTACTAATGTGTGATAATCCTAACCATAACCCTCCCCTGGCATCGATCTTCAACCCTCCATCTTACCTTAAAAATCCATTCTTTTACACCAATACTATTCAAGACACTCAGACACACACCACAGAAAGCAGCACACATACACAAGACTAAATCTATCCTATTGCCTAGGCCTTAATCCAGCCCTACCCAACAAACACTTACATACACAAATTCTCTCCCCCTAATGCCTAAACTTTTGGTATATCCAAAACTTAAGGGATTTGAATCTAAAGCACACAGTTATGCTCTGCTATAGAACTTCGCCTTTCTTACATATACCACACTCAGTACTAAGTGGATGTCATCTTAAGTGCATGAGACCAAATTCCCACACAGTTCAGGCTGTCAAACAGATCCCATATATATATATATATGTGTGTGTGTGTGTGTGTGTGTGTGTGTGTGTGTGTGTGTGTGTGTGTGTGTGTGTGTGTGTGTGTGTGTGTGTGTGTGTGTGTGTGTGCGTGTGTGTGCATTTGTGTGTGTGTGCATTTTTTTTTTTGCTTTGATTTAACACATATAAAAAAATATGGTGTTTTATGAAAAATACTTTGAATTATATAAATCATGTTTTTTTAATATCTGGAGTTACTATAGTGTAATCACATTACCAGTAACCTGGATATATTATTAGGATTACTGGAAAGAATCTTTTTATGGATACATTAACATTATTAATGTTGGGTGCATAATTTTATTTGATACTGCTCAGCCAGCTAAGTGGCTCATCTACCTGCACCCAACTGGTCCATTCAATCCTCCTTAACGACTAAGACCGGACCCCTGTGACAAGCTCACCAATGCCAACCTCCCAAACTACAATGGACTGTCTGACCAGGCAGGGGTCCTACAACCTATTTTTCTCTGCCACTGAGCTCACCAGCCTCTCCATTCAAGGTGGAACCAGAGTCCTTACCCTCTTTGGGAAGAGAGCCAAATGGTCCATTGATTGAGCTCACCAACTCTGTTTCTCCTAACAGACAAGGGTCAAGTGGATGTGCATAGGTCAGGCAGAAGTTAACATGGACATGCTTCCCCCCTCATAGTTCCTAACCCCTCTCAGCAGCTCCCTTGAGCTACACAATTCCTGTCTGCTTTGGAAAGCATGCAAGCCATCACACATTTCCTATTCCCCAAGCTAGTTTTGTGCATAACATCTGTTGGCTCTATGAGCTCAGCAAGCCCATGCCCTGCTGGTGCAATACCTAGCACCCTTTCATAGTGCCAGCCTTAAATGAAACCGTGTTTCTTCTACCTCCCTAGGTAGGCAAGACAACAGCAGCTACTCACCAACCTTTGTGAGCCCATCCACTCCAGCATCCATAAAAGATAGACCGTCTGGGTCACAGTCATGTCTTCTCCTTACTGCATCACAAGAGTGGTGTGAGTGTATGATATACATATATATATATATATGTATATATATATATATATATATATATATATATTTATATATTTATATATATATATATATATATATATATATATATATATATCTATCTATATATATATATATATATATATATATATATATATATATATATATATATTGTTTGTGTGTGGATCAGTTTTCCTGAAAGAAAAAGTCCTTTTGGTGTAGTATCACAACTGCATCTGAACATTCAAAGTATGTAAGAGGTGCCTTCTAGCATTCTGACATATACGTAGAAAATGGCAGTTGAATAGATTGCTTCAGGGAAACAGGTGAGACAAAGTTTGGCATAAAAAAGACTTGGTTTTCTGTGCTACCCTGTTATTGCTTAAGACCGTTAAATGAGGGTTATGCTTGAGAACTCTTCTCACTGGAGTAACTGCCAGCTTAAAAAAAAAAGTCTTTGATTAAAGGTACATTAAGCCTATGGAATATACTGGTTCAAATGGAAAAAAAGTTAAGTATTCCAACATAAAGTTCAAATCCCAAGATAGTGATGTGTTTTTGGATATCTTAATTGGAGAACCCTTTTAGAATACTTTTAATTGAAAAGTTAGCTGCCACTTTGGCAAATTCAGAAATGGAGGTTGAAACTGCACCTTCATGTGCCTTCCCCAGGATTCATGAAGCTCGGTGCAAGGACAGCATTAGCCTTGTGCCTACCATGTGGCGTAGAGATGGCACAGCAGCACCACATGCATATTAATGAAGGCACGCTGCCATAATGGCCATATGCATAGGAAACATGTACGAGTGCAGGGGGCATGTCCAAGCGCTGCACGAAGGCGTGAACATGTCGGCTGCATACACGCAACGTAAAATGCTGACTAATACAGCCTGCCTCTAATAGTAATCACTCCTGTCAGTGTCCATGGATACTGAAATGTATGCAAAGCATACAAGACGTCATTGCGAACACCACAATAAGAAGTAAACACAAAGGCAGGTAGCTGAATATTGAGTCCCTGTCCCTCGAACAAAGATATTTAAAACCCCGTGCCCGTATTCCATTGCAGTGTCACTAGTTATACCAAGTGGAAGTGAAACGCATCGTGTTAGCACGCCGCCAATTGCCAAGCCTAGCCCAATGGTTTGGGTTACCACTTGTCCTACATTGTGAGGGACAGTCAGGCAGGTGTGTCCATACCAAAACCATAATAAATGTGAAATGTCCTGCGATAGTAGGACATAATTATGTCCCATCTATTATGTAACAGTCTCATACAGTACGTATGTCCATATATCTTCTTCTTTTTCCCGGTTAGGGGTCGCCACAGTGGATCACCTGTCCGCTCATGATTGGCAGTGGAGTTTTACAGTGTCGAGTTGCTAGCCCGGTGCCCAACCTTCCACAGAAGGTACACACATGCACTCACTCACATCTAGGGCCAATTTAGAGTGTCCAATCCACCTACTGCATGTCTTTGGGATGTGGGAGGAAACTGGAGCACCTGGAGGAAACCAATGCAACCACAGGGAGGACATGCAAACTCTGCACAGAAGGCACCCCAGCCGAGGATCGAACCGGAGAACCTCTTGCTGTGAGGCAATAATGCTAACCACTGCACCACCGTGGCTGCCCTATGTATGTCTGTATATAAAACACCTATATGTTACAAGAAACAGAATAAACAAGTAAACAAAACAGAATAAGCAACTACACCGCTACAACAATAAAAGCTTATATGTAGGCATAAAACTAAAGTACTATCCTTTGTAATGACCGTGGGTATGTGTTGGCCTGTAAACGCAGATGTGTGCCACGAAAATGTCCCATCCAGGTCATATGAAAAGGACGCAACCCTACCAATGGTCAGAGCATTCGTCCAATATCTGCCCATTTGCGGTCCAAGTCGTCCTTGTCAGGACGGCCCATAGATGAATGGGTATTACCCGGGTCTACCTACCATGTCATGAAAGATAAGTATTTGTGTGTACCTATGTGCATGAAGTACAGCATGTGGATGATCTGAAATGTTAGTGTAGACCTCACAACCATATTGGTCCCAGAGATATGTAGTGTATGCAATATGTTCTGTTGACTGTGCCATGGGCCATCAACTAGAGAAGGGATGAATGTTGTCTGTGGAATATGGGGGTGGGGGGTTGACGAGTAATGTAATAATTCACCAAGGGGAGACTGGGTTGGATGCACAATAGGTGAACTGGAGGTCTACGAGGGAGCAGTGGGTGAATCAGGAAGATAACCAAAGAACAAATATACACATCCGCAATACAATCCCACAAACATGTGAACATTAAAATGTGCAATACACATGTACAGAAACTTTACCGGCACATACCCACATAATGGTCTGGCCTGAACTGAGCCAGCCAACCCCAACACACCTGGATACATAATTGAATACCCATCATCCCTTTCACAGCACACCACCCCCCTCTTCTTGAACGTCCACCAAAACCAGCCATATTCAGGCTGCTAGATAGGAGTGGCCATATCTGCACATTGTGACCCCTACCCTTATCTAGTAGGTAGTCTAACCCTAGGCAGTCTCAGGATTGCAAACTATGTATCCCTTGCATGTATAACCCCACCTTACAGACGTAAAGCAAAGAAGGTCATCGGTCCCCACAATTTTTGGATATCCCTCATGGGATATGTATCTGTTCTAAACATTAGACTTGGTGTCACGACACGATGTCGAGTCTTGTATACATCTGGACACAAGTTGTATGAGCAGTAGTTGTCCACAAGACTGCTCAGCCTCCAGCCATCCTGCAGAACCTATGACCCGGGATTAAACACCTGACCGTGATGCACGTCTCCCCATGTGCATTATCAGGAATATATACCTTACACATTCGCATAGTGGTAGTTGGATATAGGGTGCTTAAGGTGCTTTAAAGCAGACGTAAGTAGGGTTACCACCTGCCCCACCTTGCAAGGAATTAAACACCTGACTGTGATGCACATCTCCCCACGTGCATTATCGGGAATATATACCTTACACATTTGCATAGTGGCAGTCGGATATAGGGTGCTTAAGGCACTTTAAAGCAGACGTAAGTAGGGTTACCACCTGTCCCACCTTGTGAGGGACAGTCCCTTTTTGGGCAGTTGTGTCCAGACCAAATATAATATAATGGCAAATGTCTTGTGATTGTAGGAAATATGTCCCATATTTCATGTAACAGTTGCATAAAACAGTTATTTATGTAAAATACTTAAAGTTACAAGAAACAGATTAAGCAACTAAACCGCTACAAGAATAAGCTTTCATTTAGGCAAATAAGTAAAGTTCTAACCTTTGTACTGACCGTGGGTATGTGTCAGCCTGTAAAATCTGATGTGTCTCCCGAAAATGCCCCACTTTGGCCATATGAAAAGGTGGCAACCAGAGACGTAAGCGGGTATGTAAGCGTGTATGCACGAAGGTAAGTGGCGGTGATTCAACGGTATGGGAAATGTAAATGAGCATGTAGGTGTATATGCATGTGTATGTACAGACCGATATACACACACACACACACACACACACACACACACACACACACACATATATATATATATACATATAATCCACAAACGCTCCAGCACTCATAAGAAAAAATAAAATATAACAGCAGGAAAGTTCATCCGTTTTTATTGGCAAATCTGCCCACAGATACACATACAGATAATAAATATATGTAGATATGAAGAATGAACATGGTCACAATATAGGAAATCCCCGTAATAGTTAGTGCTGTTGTATATCAGGATGGTCATAGGTGAACACACCTCTGTATCCCCAACCACAGGTAGGACGCTAAAAGTGGAATGAACGATCTCCCCTTGCTAAGTCTGACTTTCATCTAGGTACAGGGAAGTCCCGGTCCCCAGTCAGACAAGCCTAAACCCAGAAGACCATATGAGCACCCTGACAATAGAACACACATATGTGCCAGGACTATAGGCTTTGGAGGTCTGGAATATCCTCGGAGTGAGTCAACATGCGGCACGAGTACACAGCAGTAAGGAATAGGGAATGGCGCATGTGTAGTAGTGCATTTTTCCCAACTGGTAAATGGATGCCTGCTGTGTAAGTGAAGTAATGAGGCATGTGTTCGGGTAACTATGCACCATGGGTATACATATAAATGAGGCAGAACACCAATAGTGTAGTGGTTAGAGCACCCGCCTAACGAAAAGGCATTCGTGGTTCAAGGTTGACAATAGCTCATATCATTTTCCTTGTGGAATGAATGTTGCTCTGCTGTAAAGCCAACATTTAAACATGTAAATGTGAATGTGTGTATCGCATGGCACTATTAACCAGATCCTTTCAATCAAAGTGGTACTGTCATAATGTATAAGGCACAAATAAGCGTCAGTAAACATATGTAAAGCACAGTAAGTATAGGCAAGTGCGCCTGCGTGGGTGTAAGCAGCTCCCAGCATAGGAAATGTATGCTTGTATGTACAGATGTAATATATATACATATATATATATATATATATATATATATATATATATATATGTATATATATATACACACACACACACACACACACACACACACATATATATATATATATATATATATATATATATACATACATATACATATACACACACACACATATGTGTGTATATATATATATATATATATATATATATATATATATATATATATATTGATATATATATATATATATATATACATATATATATATATATATATATATATATATATATATATACACACATACATGAGGGGAAAAAAAAATATATATATATATATATATATATATATATATATATATATAAAGAATGAACGTTGTAACAGTAAAGCATACACAAGGGATGTGAAGGGAATCAAGAGCAATGTTGGTATTATAAAGTGCTTTCAGCGTATGTCATAAAAACCTGCCCAGGAGTGAGCAGAGCACCGCTACTCACACCACAGGTAGGGTTTTACCAGTGGGAGTAACATCGTTGAAATGCTAGGTCTACGTTACACACAGACGGAATGTAGTCCCATGCAGGGACCTCCAAAAATTGGAAAGCGCAAATGGCCATATTCCATAACCCCAGGAAAAGCACGTACGTGCAAATATACATGGTGGGAGACCCTGTCAATACACGAGGCGGGACAGAATGTGTGTATGGCCCCAAAAGCTCTGGAGAGGGAAATGTGTAAAGGTGTGTCATGGCTGCGATAACAAGTCGATAATGGATGTTACACGTGTAAATTTAACACGGGTGAGGTGGAGGAACTATGGGTATGCAATTATGGATCCAGCATGCCAGGGTTGGATGGGCTGGTTCTAATGGACCACCCTGTGGAGGTCAGCTAGGTCGTAATAGGTATATATGCATACTCACATGCAGACAACAATATATGTTGAAGTACAAATTCTGTAACACATGCATTCCATTTGTTGACATAAATAATAGGAATGTGCCCATGCAAACATCGACAGTAGATGGAATAATAGGCTGTGCAGAAGAGGGACGGGTCGAATCACACTATCACATTCCAATTATGATCGGTAATCCGTACATATAGCGACATCTGTCCACTGTATAACGTGCTACATACTGATTACAAGATAACTGGAGTGTGCCGGTGTTATAATGAACAAGGCACTAGTATGCTGGTGAAGCTTATAAACACCATTCCGCATGTGTAAGTGCATATGACCGGGGGAATGTATGACACACTGATGTACATATATAATCATATATATATATATATATATATATATATATATATATATATATACATATATATATATATATATATATATATATATATATATATATACATACATACATACACACACACATATATATATATATATATATATATATATATATATATATATATACATATATATATATATATATATATATATATATATCTGTCCGCTGTATAATGTGCATCATACCGATTACAAGATAACTGGAGTGTGTCGGTGTTATAATGAATAAGGCACTAGTATGCTGGTGAAGCTTATAAACACCATTCCGCATGTGTGAGTGCATATGAGCGGGGAATGTATGACACACTGATGTACATATATATAATCATATATATGTATATATATATATATATATATATATATATATATATATATATATAAAACAGCAAGATATGAATATACATGTATGAATACATGTATATTCATATCTTGCTGTTTTATATATATATATATATATATATATATATATATATATATATAAAACAGCAAGATATGAATATACATGTATGAATACATATGCAGATATGTCTGTATATATTAATGTAGATAGATATATATATGTTACAGTAAATATGCACATGTATATACCTAGGTTATGTTACAGCAGTTATGGGTAACATGTTTAGACCGGGCATATGTTGATGGGAGGTCCACTCAACAAACGTCTACCTCCCATCCCCTAGCTAGGCCGGTGAGACATACAGACATGCAATAAAGGTAAATACAACACTGCTTCCCAGACCACCAGCAGGAAACTACCAGTGGGAGAGATCTACAAGGTCTACACTTTAAACATGGACAGTGACGTCCCTTGCGGGACACAAAAAATTTGGTACTTCCAACCAATGGGGGGAGCACAATTATGACCAGGATGTAGCTGTAGACGGAACAGTAGGTTGTGCAAGCCTAATAACACATGGGTTGACACAACGTACGACATGTGTCCCGACACGGGGAGAGTGGGCAGTGTGTAGGGGTGTGTTCGTATCCCACCTGCATCCACCTGCGCCCACAGTAAGGATGAGTGCTGTAGAGTAGTGGCAGGTGGGGGAACTACGGATATGCAATTATGGGCTAGGCGTGCAGGTGTTGGCTGGTAGACACATATTAGGACCGCCCCATGGGTGTAAGTAATATTCCGATGTGGGTATAGCAGACGCCCATACCTCCCAAACCATAAGAGCACATCTACTGGACAGTCCATAAACCATTGGGGGAACACATAGGGACCATATCATTGAACAGTCCCCGATTACCAGGGACGTCCGTGATTACGAATCAGAATCTAACACACTCCCAACTAAACCCTCCTAGAACTAGTGATATTAGGAGGAAAGGTGGCGGAATACACATAACGAATTATGACAACATGTAAGAGTCATAAACAGCATGTACCTCAGACAATGTGTATGAATACATATGTGCTCTGTGTCCGTCAATGTGTCAGGTTAATAGCACCAACCTTCTAAATGTGTCCCTGAGGTCATTATGCAGTGTCCCTGATTCAGTGTTCATTCTTCCCCATTCGTGTGAGAGGTCTGATAGTGAGAGAAAGCGCATGTTCCGCCGACTACCTTAGAAAGTTGATAGAATAATAGGTTTGGGGTTACCAGCTGTCCACCTTTGTGAGGGACACACCCCTTTGGGCAGTTGTGTCCTGCATAATAACTGTAATTAAGGCAAATGTCCTGTGATTTTAGGGCAAAGACTACCTATATTGTCTGCAGTAGTAGCATAAAACAATTATGTTCCTCTGAAACACCTAAATGTTATAGGTAACAGTATAAGCAACTATAATGCTACAAGAGTAACCTTTTATTTAGGCAAAACAGTGAAGTACTCCCCTTTCTACTGGCTGTGGGTGTGTTGCCCTGCAAAGTCTGATGTCTCTACATACAGGTCCTATAGGGTTGCCACCTTTCCAAAGGGCCAGAGTGGGACATGTTCTGTAGAAATGTCAGATTCCAGGACTAAACATACCTACAGCCGTGCATAGTACAGGATTACACTTATTTGCACAAATAAAAGCTTAATCTAGTTGCATTTGAATTGCTTATGCTACTTCACATAACATATAGAAGTGTCATATATAAAATAACTGTTATATGCAATTATTAATGAAACGTAGAATATAATAATGTCCTGTAATCTGGACATGTGCTATGTCTTGATTATTTTCACAGTGTCCCTCGCAAAGTGGGACAGGTGGTAACCCTAAAGTCCTACCTTGGCCAATTCAGAAGGTGGCAAACCTATAATAGGTATGTGGTAGCATGACCCGTCCAATGGATGTGGCTACCACAACCCAACTACTTGTTTGTAATGCAGGGTCTCGGTTCCCATGTATCAGCCAGATGGGAGCAGAGAATATGCGGAACACACAAATATGATTAATTCACTGGACAGGCCGCTGATTCTATACAGTCGAACACCATGCCATTGCCTAATGGGCAGCCATTCCTGATACTGTAGTCATGTAGTCTGATGTGATAGGCATTAAAAGGTGGGAGCAGATTGTAAGAGGAACACACAATTATGAATGATTCACCGGACAGGCCGCTGATTCCATACAGTTGAATGTCATCTGGTTGCCTAATGGCCAGCCATTCCTGATACTGTAGTCAGGAATGGCCTTAGGTCAACTAGTGCCCTAGGCAGAGTGCACAACGGCACCCCTCATCACACCACCCAGTGCCCCCATCCTGGTCTACATACACCAAATAAATACTGGTAAAGTGCCCCCACTAAAGCGGCGCCCTAGGCGGCTGCTTATTTGGCCTATGCCTAAGGCCGGCTGTGACTGTAGTCATGTAGTCCGATGTGATAGGCATCACAAGGTATGCCTAAGAGGAGCACACAAATACGAATGATTCACCAGAGAGGCCGCTGATTCCGTACAGTCAAACACTATGCCGTCACCTAATAGGCAGCCGTTCCTGATACTGTTTTCATATATTCCGATGTAATAGGCATCACAGGGTGGGAGCACATTGTATGAGGTACATACAAATATGATTGTGTCACTGGACAGGCCGCTGATTCCGTACAGTCGCATGTGATGCCGTCGCCTAATGGGTGGCCAATCCCGACAATGAAATCATGTAGTCCGATGTAATAGGTATCACAAGGTAATACTGTGGTTCTTGCTCACACCCAGGGGTGCATTAGCTAGTGCAGGATCGAGCAGGTGTAAGCGTGTTTGGCTACTAGCATGCGAGTATTGCATTGGTTAAGCAATGTAGAGGCTAATCGAGTGTAAGAGGCTGTAACCAAAGGATATCATACAGCGCAGTCATTCAACAGTATAGGAATGTATCCCATCATGTAGATGTACATGTGAGTGTTTATGTCTAGCATATAGGTAATACATATATAGAGATGTATCAGGGACATACCATGTGGCAACTAAGCTTTACAAAAGAATGAAACGGGAATCACCAGCGACGCCTGTATTATGCAGTGGTGTTGCTCTATGTGATCACAAGACTCCCTCAGACAGACATGTGTCAGTCATACATGCAAATAGTTGTACATTGGCCATATACATCACTCTGTGCATGTAATGTACATTAACACAACAGCACCTGTCCAATCATTATGTGTGAACAGTACTCCTGCAATGTGCTGTGTGCAACATCATCATCGTAATAAAGGTAAATGGGGTAACCATAGAGGGACCGGTAGTGTTTTGTGTACAATGGAGTCGTCCTCCTCACATGTACCTGGATCATGTAGGAGTGATGTGCATACCAGGACCATGCACCTGAGGGACAGTGGTGAGGATAACAGTATGTTATGATGCATATTACAAGGTTTTCATGTGTCCAGTGGGCACGTATTTGTAATGGACAGCTATGTATAGAGCAGATGGTGTCCTAGGAGCAGAATGTCCTTATGTGTCCGTAGGTGAGGGTCAGATGTTGGGGAAGGAGTGTAGGTATGGCCGTGGAGGATAGGTAGGAGCACAATAATGACAGCATACAGGGTTGGTATATGACACATGTGGGGGGATACACCCTGGATGGGGATGGGTCTTCGGCATTCAAAAGCCCATGGGAACAGTGGGATGGAGGTCCCCAGCCATGGGCAACTGCCACTGCACCTACACAGCTGCAAAGGAGGCAGTGCTGGGGGCTGTCCAGGAGGGGCAGCATCACCCTGTAAATGTGACACTCCACCCTTGAAATGGCATATCTGGCTTCGGAACCCCTTAGGGAGCCACCAATGCAACACGTCCGGGACCGCACTACAGCAGATATGTACCTGTCTGGTCCTGGTCCCAAGGGGGACATGCTCCATCCTCAGTGGTGGTACAACCAGAAGGTGGTGCAGAGCCAATAGAGGTTGATGTTAATGGCTGGGCCCCGGATGTGCTAGTGCCCAGTGCCATGGTCAGCTGAAGTGGGACAGGAGGATCTGCTGGGACCTACAAACCCATTCACAGCTACGAACAGTTGCCCATCATTGGCTTATCACTGGGAATCCCACACAGTGTCAGTCCTACCACTGTCTCATGTGACACATGTCCAGTCAGGGATGCGATGGCAGTAACACATCGCTATCATCATGTACTGTCTGCAATCCTCACACCATGCTTCTGCTGTGCACAGAAGTGTGTTCAGTGTGTAACACAGGAAACAAATGGTTGCACACACTGACCTGTTCACAGATGGCCCTACAGATGGGTTTCCCTTATGAATAGAGTACTGTCATATCTGTATTATAATATGCAGAATAGCCATTACCACACACATGTTAAACAGGCAGTAGTCTCAATGCAGCATAGCTACACTTACATGCTGTAGTTGGGTGGCACATCACCCTCCTGTCATTAGGCTATTTCCCACTGTGGAAAATGATTGAGGTACATACAGATATCATCTGCGATGCCATGTCAAAACACCACATCCAGGTACCACTCACAGCAACTGTCATGGCCAGTTAATAACATGGTTCCCTAGACAGTGTACTGTGTTTATCATGCGGATGGCTATGGGAGCACCATCACAGCTGTACCACATGCAGTCAGCTAGAGGAGGACTGCAATAGGTGCAGAGGCCATCACCTGACCATTTCCATCTGTTACAATACAGATGCTTCTGCTGTGCAGGTGTACACCTTCACATCCACCAGAGAGTGCGTGTGCGGGACAGGCAATGTACACCAGGGAAGGGCTTGGAGACTTAACCATAACCATCATCTGCCACACGCTGAATAGTACAGGGGCAAACCCCTGACTACTCATTACTATTACATGTGCATGACGTTACTACATGTGCCACAGAGGCAACATGTTGCCTTGCTGTAAGAACATGTGTGTAGGTGAGTGAGTGCCATCTGCAACAGATATAGTAGACATACATTAGGTGTGGCACATGTCAGTCCATGTGAACGGATGCCATTGTCACCACATCCACACTCTAATGGACATGCATTAACACCTTTGCCAGGGGGGCAAATACACAATGTAACTACTTAGTTTGTCACACTGCAGTAATGCACAGGACCACATGCACCACAGGGGATATTTGGAGGTTCTATGGGCTAGGGCATGTGAAAGTACTTGACAACTGTTGGTATGCCAACGAGGTTTATACTGGGAGTGACTGTGGTTGGGGGCATCACAACCCACATGCAGACACAGGGTGCCAGTACTGTCATGCAGGTATGCATTGCTCCATGGGTGTGTAGTGTTTGGCTGTGCAAATGGCTGTACAAGGCTGGGTGAGGGGTAATCCTTGCCATCGCATCACCCGATAATGGTGTGCAGTGCAGGGCTGTAGTGTCTGCAATGTCCCACACAGATGGGTACTGTATTATCTGGCCTGACATCCTGGTTACCAATGTGTAGGGCCACAGATTTGCAATGCATGCCATGTCTGTGTTTGATCGTCCTTCACATGGACATTGCCTGGGATGTGCATGGCCCACAATACTGTACAGTGACATGTACAGGTATACCTGGTTTGGCAGACACATGTAGTGTACACAGTCTGTTATACCTCGATATGCCAATACTGGCCTGGTGTGGTGAAACCTGCTTATAGTGAGCATGTTGGCCCGGCACCTGCATGGATAGAATGAACTGGTATTCTGTGGTGTCAGTGACATGGGTCCATACAGGGCATATGTGTACAGCATTGTCTGGCCTTAGTGGATCACAAATGATGGCACCACATATGCTGCAGCCATTCAGTGTGGAACATAGTGAAGGCACAATGTCCACATATGTGCCTATTGTACCGCTGAACAGGGTGCCATGTCCTCTGCAGGCCACTGCAGTCACACCATGCCTACTATCTGTCCTCAATGTGCATGTTACCAGCAACATAGTGGGATATCCTAGGCAAGGTTGTATGTGCATGGCATGTATGTACATGGACATATACCGGGTACTAGTAGGGCTGCATACTTAGTTCACCAGCCCTTTTGCCAGATGTATGGGTATGGCTTGCCAACACAGTACCGTGGCTGACTGACAGCTGTACTCCTCGTGAGGTGGCCAATGTGTCATAAGACGGATACTATATAGGAAAACTACAAAACCCGCTCCCAAACATATCCAATGGTAAGTCAATCACGGCCACCTCTACACAGGCTCTGACAGACAAACACACACTTGCCATATCCTGTATACAAACCCCTACCATATCACACTGCAGCAACATGCATTTAGGGCATGCACTATGGCGAATACTACAAAGCACTGTACTTGTCTCACGCAGGCAGACACACACACACACACACACACACACACACACACACACAGTTGGCATGTCTGTGATTAGAACACTGACCTAACTACTTTACTACACTACAGCATTACGCAGTTACAGAACGCACTACCGAGATTACAGGGACACAGCACTCCCAGAGGTGTATTTGTAGATGGGTGACATCATCGGCCTTGATAACGGTGGGTATAAGAAATGTATGGAGTATGAGCAATATAAAAGCATTACTCAGTCCTCAGGCAGACGAACACACACAAACACACACACACACACACACACACGGCAAGTGTGGGATTAGAACACTGACCTGACTATTTTATTACACTACAGCATTACACAGTTACAGAACACGCTATTGAGATTACTGGGATACAGCACTCCCAGAGGTGAATTTGTAGATGGGTGACATCATCAGCCTTGAAAACAGTGGGTATAAGAAATGTATGGAGAATGAGCAGTATAAAAGCATTACTCAGTCTTCAGGCAAATGGACACAGACACACACACGGCAAGTGTGGGACTAGAACACCGACCTAACTACTTTATTACACTACAGCATTATGCAATTACAGAACGTGCTACCGAGATTACTGGAACACAGCACTCCCAGAGATGTATTTGTAGATGGGTGACATCATCGGCCTTGCTAACGGTGGGTATAAGACACACACACACACACACACACACACACACACACACACACACACACACACACACACACGGCAAGTGTGGGATTAGAACACTGACCTTACTATTTTATTACACTACAGCATTCCGCAGTTACAGAACACGCTATCGAGATTACTGGGACACAGCACTCCCAGAGGTGAATTTGTAGATGGGTGACATCATCAGCCTTGAAAACAGTGGGTATAAGAAATGTATGGAGAATGAGCAGTATAAAAGCATTACTCAGTCTTCAGGCAAACGGACACGGACACACACACGGCAAGTGTGGGACTAGAACACCGACCTAACTACTTTATTACACTACAGCATTACGCAGTTACAGAACGCGCTACTGAGATTGCTGGAACACAGCACTCCCAGAGGTGTATTTGTAGATGGGTGACATCATCGGCCTTGCTAACGGTGGGTATAAGAAATGTGTGGAGTGTGGGCAGTCTAAAAGCAATTTAGAGTCCACTGGCAAATGGAGACAGACATAAACACACACATGCCAGTGGCCGGTACGGAACACCTGTCTAGTTACAGATTACTATTACATACTTACGAATCATGCCACACAGACTCCACATGTCAAGGCTGTCATTATGACCGTCTGGGAATGTGGACATCAACAGGGATGCAGGCAGTTAAGATGCACATACCTGTGAACCTGTGTGTTTAAAGTAGGAATCCATCCTGACCTGGAGTATGGCCATTTGTGGAATGGACGACTTCTACCACTATACAGGGTTACAATGGCCATGCCCATACACAGAGGCACATAGGTGTCACTGGGCATGCTCACACACTTAGTAGCACAGGGCTGTTCAGAATGCACTATGTGTCCATCTACACAAGGATATACTGGGCATGCTCATACACTTAGTAGCACAGGGGGTATGCTCACACACTTAGTAGCACAGGGCAGGTCGGAATGCACTACTATGTGTCCATCTACACAAGGATATACTGGGTATGCTCATACTCCTAGTAGCACGGGGCTGACTGGGATGCACTCTGATGCTAAACACGAAGGGCCACAGTGGCCATGCTATTACAGGTAGACGTAAAGAACACATTGTAATGGGCTCTGTTGTTAGTAGTTGTCATTGTTAGCAGGAACACTGCTCTGCATATATTTGACACTGGTCTTTCACACAACATCAGCTGTCATTCTGGGATGACATGGCTGACAGCAGGCAGGCCTTTGTCACATATCACATGCATCCATGATACAAGGGAGTGTGGATATTACCCAAGTTGCATCCACCCACACAGTGCCATTCCAAGGCAAATGTCCTAAACACAGGTTAACTCCTATACACCTACAGGACAACTGCATTGTTTTCTTATGCTAACCAGTGCTAGATGTGTAGCGTCCATATTCACAGCTGGTCACTGTAGATCCAACAATGGGGAGTACTGACATCTGTGCAGTGAGAAACACCTGGCTAATGGTTCTGTAGTGCACAATAGCACTACCACCATATACCTCAGAACTTAGCACTACCACCATATACCTCAGAACCAGACATGTGGGCCATAACACAGGTACAGACCGCTCCAGGTGGTGTACCCACATACATAAAGGCCACTCACATGTACTGACCGGTCCCCCCATGAAAGGCATCACAGATGAGCCATGTGCAGGACACAGTGTCACATGCTGCATTCTAGGATGTAAACTTCAGACACCACCATGCCCTCAGACCACCAACACGCAACCATACATGTTGTATGACATAGAAGAATACACCACCATGTGACCCTTGACCTGTGTACTGTACTAAGCTCTACATCAACTGTAGAGAGTACACATTTACTGACACAGTTGCATCATGTGTTATGCAATGCAATGATACCACTGTCTGTGACCAGGTCAGCTGTACACATACCAGGGGCCCTCAATACTTTCCACCATTAGCAGATGACTGTTGCTGTACACCAGTACACACCCTCATGTATGGATATGACATACATGTACCTGTCCTGAGTATGTACATTCCACACACACAACATACCTGTAAATAGCACAGCTGTTGTAGTCCTTTGTGCAAACAGGTGGCTACAGCCATTACACACATGCTCATGGAATGTAGGTCCATGGCTGCTGAATGCTAACAGTACATAATGTGTGATATCAATGTTGACAGAGGTAATATCCCCTCTGTACTGGTCACTCATCATATCATACAACAGTCCATGTGTCATGTATGTCATTATACATATCCACCAACTGCAATGCCTACAATCATGACCAAGTGTCAGGATTGTAGGACCTACACACCTGTACATGTAGTGTTGTGCATTCAGATAACATGCGTGTGCAGTTGCTGATGTATGCAGGTGGCATGTATCCTAGTACATCATACAGTTGCAATGCAGCCTCAACATTGCCAACTGTATATGGTGATGTGCTGAATGTACAGAAAGATGTACCACAGGTATGGACAGATGTGTGAAAATAACTAAGTGGTGGGGCATCTTTGCAGATGGATGCTTGCTGTGAACAGCTCACAGGTGTGTCACAAGTGGTCCTGTGTAAACGGTAAGCAATGGTTTCATTAATTGAAGGACATAACACACAACTTAGACAGCGGTCAGGGTGACAGCGAAGGTAAATCACTTGAAACCTGTTAATAGCGGTCAGGGTGACAGAGAAGATAAATCACTTGACACCTGTTAATAGATATGACGTCCCTAGTGCATATATCAGCACTGTTGCCACAGGAAGCGTCAGTAAGGTTTGTAACACGTATGGGTAATGATGTCCTATGACCTGGCAAGGTTATGATATGCAGTGTGACATCAACCATACTGTCATCTACATCTGTACTGCTGACATAACTTAACTGATCAAGGTTCATGGCCTTCCAGACCAGACTCAGCAGGGTAGTAGTAAAGTACTTCCCATTATCAGTGGTGTCTCCCCCTTTGTGGGTTGTGATACCTGTTGGTGTGCACCATTCAGTGTGTACACAACCTGACATGGAGCTATGTTTTACATGATGTGTACGTGGACAGCATCTTGTTTTGGCATATGGGTATGATACAACCTGTGATGTAGACAGGTCTCATGCAAACTGAGTGCAGCTTGTACCTGCATAGTTGTGGGTACAGGGGCCCTGTGGTTTACATGGATATATGATTGTGTACCTGTTGGGGGGAGGGGGCCGTGTGTTTATGTTATCCAAGACCCTATCTGGATTGCTTATTCATGCTAAGCACTTGTTCAAGACTTGTAAGCACTACGTAAGCTAATAATTACTATAGCACTCAATCTTCCTCATTACCTACAGATAAGGGTGAACAGGTTTTGTACATACTTTTCTCACTTGCTTAGAGTAATTTAGCTCTTGTACTCACTTTCCTCACTTATCTAGGTGAATGTAGTTCTATATTCAGGCATATCCAAGAGTCAACTACCAGTGTTCTCACCTGTCTATCTGATGAATCTGGACATCTTGAGGCAATGTTCACATTGCCTCATGTACACAGACAAGCCTCTACACCTACCACCCAACACTACAACCTGTGAGAGATCCACTCATCTAGCTGAACTGGAGGTAAAGGTCTCTGCAACCAAGCCTGACCCGGACTGTCATGTGGAAAAGGTACACATTCGCACAACACCGCACTCATCACATAAGTCTCACTGAATCTACCCCACCATTAACTGGGAAAACTACTCATGTACCAACACATTAGTTCAACGGTTTCTGGAATTCATAAACACCAATGCCCTGACTCAACATATCCACACACCTACCAGGGGCAACAATATCCTAGACTTAGGCATTATCAACATGAGTGACTGGTGCTCCACACATGAAGCCAACTCCTCGTTGGTCCGATCAGACCATGTACTAAACACCGTTGATATCCACATCCCGCACCCACCCCCCATTAAGGGAACCACAGTATAATATGTCTACAAGGCCAACTACATGCTTCTTAAGACAGACGTGGTGGACATCATGGCACCCATGCAGATGGACAGTACTGTTACAACTGCTGAATCCTACACAAATGCACTCTATAAGCACTTACATGAGTGCATGGCTTGTGCTATCCCAAACAGAACCAGTATGCTATACTCCTAATTAACTAAACCAATCTGGTGGTCCCCTGCCATAAACATATTGTACTACAGGAGGAAGACACTGTTGCAAACGAGAGTACAATACCATGCATGGAGGAGCTCCCTGGCTAGCCTCAGTAAGAAGGTGAGATCCCTTATAAGATCCTCCAAAGCTAGCTATGAAAACTAAAATGCAACTAATACCAACAATAACCACAAAGCATTCTATAGCAGTGTCACATATCTCGATGTCAACAACCAGATCTTCTCTGAGCTACAGCACAAAGGCATGAACATTACAGAAACAATTGATATTGGCAACATCCTAGCAGATCCCTCTCAAAGCTGCACACTCTAAAGGCAATATCACAGCATCCATGGGCCCGGACAACATCCCAGGCTGTGTTTTACATGAACTTCAGATCGTAATGTCTCCCCACCTATGCACCATGTTCAGTAATAGCCTCACATCGAGCATAGTGCCCCCTAAATGGTGCACAGCAACAGTTATCCCACTCCACAAAGGTGGCGCCACAATGGACCATGGGACCTATTTCCTTATAGGCCTGACTAGCCTGGTCTGCAAGGGTATGGCGCACATCATGGATCACTGTCACAGAGACATTGGGTACCTCCAAACCTTTGACCCATCCCTGTTTGGCATTGTTAAGGGCGGACCATGCCTCCAAACCTGGCGGACTTCTTCGAGACAGTTACCAAGGCATTAGATGAGGTTAAGGAAATCCACACAGCCTACCCAGATCTCTCATAGGCTTTCAACACCATTCCTCCTTCTGGTATTATCAACATACCCATCCGCCAGAACATTAACTCCTACATCATGTGATGGTTTGCAAAGTGGCCCACGGACAGAACCCACACAGTGGGAGTTGCATACCCTAGGTCCTACGTTATACCAGTTACAATTAGCGTCCCCCAGGGCTCAGTTCTAGGACCCCTCATGTTCAGTATATACTTCTCTGATGTACAGTCAAGCACATGAGGGCTTTGGCTGAAAAGGTTTGCAGATGACTGCAAACTAGGGGACATAATTGTTTCCCCAGCGGTTACAGACACCCTCTGGAAGGGTCACACTGAGACAGATACCTGGTGTTAATATCATGGCATCAAGCTGAATGCCTAAAAGTACATAGTCATCCCCTTTGGATATAACTAATTACCCATGGACTACCACATAGGTGCTAGTCCCCTACATACAGAAAAGGTAATAAGGGATCTTCAATTTTACTTTGCTATCATGCTGATAAACTGTCGGCTCACTAAAAGACATATGTATCCTGTTATTGTGTATTGTAAATGCCAATTGACATAACTAATGTGTGCCTAACATTACAGTAATGCTATGTAGCTTGTAATACATATCTGCCTACAATACTGTACATTACACAGTTATTGGCACAATATCCCGCAAGGAAAATCATAATTGCACAGTGGCCCAACCTTCCACATGTTATTCTCTGTAATACACCCATACGTATCACTACAAGATAACTGTTTCCACTATATGGATTGCATGCACTTTAAATACTACAGAAAAGTACTACATACACAGACATACTGACTGTTCTACAAACCTTATTAGAAACCCGAGGTGTCGTTAACTGTTGATTCAATCCTTTTCGGTTTGTGTTTCAATATTTTTTGTGGCATTCAGCTGATATATACGGATGGTTTGAATGTGTGATAACACATCCTTTTCTAGTTACATATCGGTAAAGTGATATCCTGTCCACCAATTGCTGTTCCAAAGTAGTTAATTAGATGCACATCAGCTGTGCAGCTACTCCATTTGCCGATGCCATGGCAACAGTGGTGTATAACTGAGGACTCCTTTTGGGCGTTGTCTGTTTGCCTTACTTTCGAGGGAGACGGCCTAGATGTGTTTTTGCAATATATTTCAACAGCTATATGGAGACACACAGAGATATATTAACTTCATGACTCCCGTGGACTATGTGTAATGGCTAGATGACTTAGTTCTACATGTGAGTACAGCTGTTATATTTTGAAACAGTGCTACTTATGCAGGGTTTGTTGTACCTGATACTTCTGCAGATGTTTAAGTCTGGCAAGGATGTTTGGCCAGCTCAAGGCCGTATGGCTATGCATGAACTGTTATGTGGTATACAGTGTGTTCACCAGACATCCTTGATTTGGTGTACAAGTGTAGCATACTGTGCTGTTACTCACTAATTCCTAACACATCCCGGTGTATGCACAACCCTCTGAAACAGGATTAGTGCAAACAAACCCTGTTACATCAGCAGCTGTTCCATTGTATAACAGCAGCTATTTTAAACAGGGCCATGTTAGTGTGTCTCTGACAAGGTATGTTAAGGCCTCTGCAGATGTCGTACAGTGAGTGAATGATTTGTGATGTTATTACAGTTTGTATTATAATATGTTTGGGTATGGGGGTGATGTTGGTGGGTATGCTTAGCAGATGCAGTTGTGTAGGAACTGCTTTTATACATAATCGCTATGTGCATCAGGGTTCCTTCCCTATTTGAACACCTATCCTTTTGTGGACTAATACAATGGTAATTGCAGACTGATTCATTAAGGCACTGTTATGTGGTTCCTGTATAGCATGCAGGTGATGTTAGTCCTTGAATCCCTTCGGTAATTCATCTGAATGTAATAACGTGTTGCTGAATGATAGCTGTGTATTTCTGTCATAGGTATTTGCAGTCATTGTAGTTGTGTTGGTGACTGACCCTCTTTGGCTAGGGTTGCCACCTTTTCATATGGCTATAGTGGGACCTTTTCGGGACACACATCTGATTTTACAGGCCAACACAAACCCACGGTCAGTACAAAGGATAGAACTTTCCTTTTTTGCCTAAATATAAGCTTATTCTTGTAGCAGTTTAGTTGCTTATCCTGTTTCCTGTAACATGTAGGTATTTTAGACACAGAAATAACTATTGTATGCAACTACTACAGTACATATGGGACATAATTATGTCCTACAATCCCAGGACATTTGCCACATTTAATATACTTGGTCAGGACACAACCGCCCAAAGAGGGAGTGTCCCTCGCAAAGTGGGACAGGTGGTAACACTATCATTGGCTCATGTCCATAGCACATATTTGTAATAGTGTATAGGCATATACTCTCCATATCCTTTGTTCATAAAGGTTGGTAGTGGTGCAATGTGTGATTGCTATGGTCCATATTATACACATATATGAACACTTCAACCGCTGTATATGGGAGACCTAAGGAATCCTGAAACCACAGTGCTCTGACGCACACCGTACTGGGACCAGACGCCCATACCCCACATTACCGACACTGACAGTAACTCGCGAAGGTAACACGAACATGGAACACACACACGCACACACAGACACACTGCTACCCAACACATCCAAACAAACCATCCTATACTACATATGAGCAGGTGGCCAAGCCCCCCTACACCCCCCATGTAGGTGTCTGCGCCCCCCACTCCACCCCCCTACTTTAATATTCTACCTCCTAGATTGTGCAAACAGATGCACAAAGCTAACCCACAACCACACGTTACAGTCCCCCAGGAACACACACCACAAACAGAACACACACTTACACACACTACAGCCCTAAGAAACACACTTACACACAGTAACCTACCCGAACCGCAACACCAGAAGCACCGACTAACTGTCCATTAACATTGTGAGATTACACCTCGCGCATCTGGTGTTTTGGTACTGCTCTTTCGGACCTTAAGCCTCGGGATTACGTGCGTCGGTATGTAAAGCAGTCGGTATGTGGTAGGTATCCCATTTATATGTACCTCCATGGTTATGTAGATGTTGTTAACCTATCTATATATCTACATATATATGTATATCCCCATATATCGACATATCTCTCTCTCTCTCTCTCTCGCCCTCTCTCTCTATATATGATGATGTGTGTATATATATATATATATATATATATATATATATATATATAACATACACCTTTCATTGGGTACATGCCGGTTTGCGTATTTCAACACATTCCTACCTTTTGTGTTTTATCCTGTCAGTATTCACGACTGCAATTGGTACATCTCAGGTAGCTTAGTGGTATGTTATTGTGATGAATGTGTACATGGTTGCGTGTTTTAATCCTGGCAGTCATATCTTATCTCTCAGAACAGGCACTGATAGTGCAAGGGTGATTAACACACATTTCAGCGGTTGTGTGTTCCACATATTTATTATTCTGTGGAGAACTACCTATATATGCAAGCTGTGTTTAAGGTATACTATGTAACATGTACACATCTGTGAAGATTCCTGTCAGGGATACTCCCCATTATTTGGAACTACATCCCTGATTACATTATACAAAACCCCTCACTAACACTCCGGGGAATCCTTGCAGAGTGGGTGGTGAACAGTAGCTACACCCCAGGGATCCCGCAAGTGACTCTGCTCCACAGAGGGACAGTTAGTTAATCGATGGGGTGGCGACAGCAGACATGTTTTGCCTATGCTTATGAGTGGCCTTGGCGGTTGGGCATGTACCTACCTATGTATCTATGAACCTGTACATACAGTATGGACACATGCTGATAGCTTAATTTACTGTTCAGGTATTGACTTACCTTGTGCCAATGGCAGTTGTGTGTACAATAGTTGAGGGCTACCTATGTAGGATGCACATAGTAGACCACCTATACATGACAATTTACAGGTGGTCATGTGTGTGTGCCATACATGTTTGCTGTGTGTGCAGGTGGAGAAGGGTGTCAGTCCATGAGTGCCTACACTGTCAGTGTGTGTGCTATATGTCCCCTCTTTGCCAATGCATGGGCATACTGTGCACACCTCCGTCTGCCTACTGGGGCTGGCACAGTGTGTTCATGGTCTGAGTCCCTCTGTGCCTGTGGTGGGCTGTGAGGGCCTTCACCATTCTGTCCCTGCAGCAGCTGTTTCCGCAGGATCATATTGTGTAGCATGGCACATACTATGAAGATGTGGGCACATGTTCCTGGAGAGTACTGCAAGGCTCCACCAGATATGTCCAAGCAACGGAACCATGATTTCAGCATCCCAAACACACGGTCTATGATGATTCTGGTTTCTGTGTGTGCCTCATTATGGCATTCTTGTGTGGCTGTGTGTGCATTTCTGATGGGAGTCATCATCCATGGTTCCAGTGCATAGCCAGCATCCCCCACCAGGTGGCCATATGGGGTGTCCCCCCTGGTAAATACCTGATGCAGCTATGAGGCATGCCAGATGTGGAAGTCGTGATAGCTTCCACGGCTGCCAGCACACACATCCATGATAATGCCCTGGGCATTGCACCATACCTGGCAGTTGATGGAGGGGAATCCCTTGCAGTTTATGTGGCACCTACCTTGCTCACTGGGTGGTGACTTGATGTGTATGTGCGTGCAGTCTATTGCACGCAGTACCTCCGGGTAGTCTGCCACACGGTGGAAGAGATGCATATTGCTGGCCAACTCCTACTGCATTCGGGGGAAATATATGTGCTCATTGGCATGTCGTAACATGGCATTCAGGAACTGGTGGAGTACCCTGGATGCTGATGCCAGTAAGATCCCCATGATATCCCCAGTTGGCCTTTGGAAGGTACCTGTGGTTAGTATTCTCAAGCTTACACATACCCTCATGTCCACTGGGATAGGTTCCCCTCTGTTACTTCTGGCTCTGAGACATGGCCGGCACAGCTCAACAAGTTGCTGTATGATGTCCCTGTCCACCTTGTAACGCTCTACTATCTCCAGATCATGTAGCCCCTGGTAGGTTACCCTGGGTCTGAACACTCTTCTCCTCCTCCGATGCCTGAGATGTTTGTCAGCATCATCCTCCACACCACTGTCAGTCTCCAACACATGCTGGTGAATCAAAGCTATGGCGGCCCCTAACTTATACATATTAAAAGTTCCCCGTTTGTATACACCAATGATGCAGAGTGTCTGGGAATACACAAGTGTGTGTGTGGGGCTTTCACACCTTATACTATTGTGCAATGGATGATGCTGGTGTAATTGGGTGTGTTTGTGCTATTCCAGCTGCAGGGTATCTTAATTATTGGTTTTACAGCAGGTACTGCTGTTGTGGGGCCTTTGTTGTTGACTTACGCTTGTCTGCCATGATTCATCTATTGCCCTTTACTTCTATTTTCAACTCAATTCCCCTCGCCTTTGTCAGGCATGCATCCAGCTGCTGCCTTTCTTGTTTTGTGCTTCCACAACCCAGGATTGTGTTGGGAAATGTGTTATGTAGCTGATCTACTGCAAGTTTGCTTTGTTCTGCTGTGACAGTTCTCTTTTCTTTGCTGTACGGCACCTCCCCATTCCTGTTCTGCAGGTAGCTGCTAGAAGCCTTGTTAGCTGTTGTTTATGGCCCACTGTGAGTTTCTAGGTGTTAATTACTCATTTGTACTCCAATTACCATGCTGCAGCATTTCCTTATTGTCTTCCCGTATCCTTCATGTTTCAGCTGTGGTGCACGCCTCGCACAGCTGTTTACTGGGTTTCGTGCGCGTTTTCATCCACGTTCACATGAAGTTTCGGTTACCTTGTGTGGTCTCAGCTAAGCAATGCTATGGCTACTTCCACACCCCTATCCTGCGGCTTTGCTTAGCAACACGGATTAGCAATGATCCAATGTGCTTGCAGCTACTGTGGCGCACCCCTCTCTTGATGTCATGTTTACCTCCAGGCCACTCCTCAGTGTTGTAATGCTACACCGTGTGGTACATCCTTACACCGGCGGGGTATTTGCGATTTAGTATTACTTGACTCATTTGCATGGCATTGACTGCTAATTCACAGTTACCACATGGAACGCTGTCTCAGACCCTTAGCAACCCTTGCGCCATGGTTGTGGTGTAGCATGCGTGCCATTGACTATTATGGGGACATCATGAATTGCGTTACATTACAGTTTTATGACATCTAAATATATTTTCCTTGTGATCCCGTTTGCACACCGATGCACTGCGGTTTTACTTTGCATTGGTGTGGCCATGACATTAAATGTTATTTTTTATATGTTGCGCATGTTGTTTTATGCCATTGGCTATATATTTAGCCATTGGCATATATTAACATTATAATACGTAAGACTGGTACGCTTTCATGGCTCCAATTTTATGTTTGACAAAATGTAAACCATTTTTTTTTTGTTTACATTTCTACATGCTTACGCTACACCTGCACCACTTCATGAATCACTATATACCTTCATTTGCATGTTACACTGCTGTGCATGGGGTAATTAGCATACATGCACAGAGAGCTGCGCAGCTCTGACGTACGCTGGCAGTGTACGTGGAAACAGCTCTTACCTGAATCGCTTGGCGGCCATATTTGGTGCTAGATCACCGACGCTACTCCAGCGCATGGCGCAAGCTTCATGAATCCCAGGGCTTGACTTAAGAGTATGATAAACAGATTTCCAAATGATGGCTGAACTAATCTAACAGTCTTGGAACTGGGCAGTAAGAAGGTTTGGTCACAAGTTGCTACCTATACTTGTACCTTTTTATGCTTCTGAATGTATAACTTTCTTGTATCAGATCTAAATCCATTTAGTATTTTTTGCAAAAGTTAAAAATGAGAATCAGTAAGTTACCATCAGAGCTTTAAGATGGAAAGTATTCAAGCAGGTAGGGAAAAAAGTGACTTCTTACTGTGTTACCAAAGTCTTGAGCAATGAAAGATAAAAAATGCAGGTCTGCTGAGCTAAATAAGCGAGAGAACGATGCATTTTTGGCCAGGTTTGGGTTACAGGATTTAGTTTGACATTGTCCAATTACACTTTTACAAGGACTTTCTGAATCATTAACAATGGCAGAAAGGTATACATCAGATCATGATTCCAAGGAAAGGAATGCATATCTAACCTACAAATGTGGTTGGTGTTAAATTATGGATGCAATCTTAGAAGCAGACTGTTCAGATCAGTAACAAACACATTTGTAGTCATGTCTTATATGTTTGCAATCTTATACAATACTGATGTAATAAGCTGGTATTCATATCCTAAGGACATCTGCCTGCTGAGAGGCTCTGCCCATATCTTCTGGTGCCCAAGAAGATAGAATACAATTGAAAACAGGCCAGGATAACATCATCAGTCAGAAAAGTTTATATGACTGTGTCCTATGTTGTTTGTTTTATGTCTCATACAACTATTGAACTGACAATGTTAATCTCTATGGATCATCACTCAAAATTGTCCTGACTCCTATGCCTTTATAATTGCTTTTGTCTCTTTTAAATTACTAGAAAGAGAATTGTCTTTGAAAATCAGTAACCCTGATATGACAAGTTTTTTTAAAACTGGCTCCCCCTACAAATTGCAAAGAGTATGTTATCAAATGCTGCTGACTACAAAGAGAAGTGGTATTTCCACATTAAATTGTGAGGTTCCTGTCACCAGAGGAGTTATTTACTATTAAATTACAGACTCTAGGAAGTCTGATGCTTGATTCCAGATATTGTTTAAAACCTGCTGAAGTTTTCTGATGTGCAGTCTTGCATGAAGAAGCATTAAGATACAACATGATGTATTTTCAAGAACCTTGAAGTTCTGTGATTTTATTTATTTATTTATTTTATTTTACATTTTATTTTACATTTGTTTACCGGGCTAGTCCAACTGGATACATGTCCATTTTCAGTGGAGGCCCGGGGAGAAAAGCTCCTTTACAATACTACTAAAGTAAGAAATAAACAAAAGAATTACCATAATATATCAACATATACAAATAAAATCTAAAAACATGTACTTTAAACCTTCAGATGGAATTAAAAGCATTTGAGTACCATATGAGATTTAGTAAAGTAGAAAAATACAAGTAAAGTACATAGTTTCTCTATTACATAGAAAAATGTAAAGTATAAAAAAATACAAGTTCTATTGGCAATGAAAGACTTTCTGCATGAGGATTTTTAGATGTTACCCCTTGTCTTGAGTTAGGAAGTCTTTTCTATAGATCAGTTCTGTTACTGTACCCAGTCAGGTTAGTGTATAGGAATGGTTAGATTGGATTTGTTATACCTTGCAGTTAAACCCAGAGCTTGGAAAAGTACTATAACTGTGCTATGAGTTTCTGAATATGGCATACTATTAGACAGGTGTCTTTATAAGGAAAATGGTTATTTGCTGTTTCTTCAGGTATTCTAACACTAAAGTTAAACAAGTTTATATACTCTTGGGGCTGTGGATAGAATGAATTTGAATGTGACAAACTGGTAGGACAAATATGCCACTTGCAATCAAATTACATACTTATTGTGATGCTAGATCTACAATGAAAACTCCATCTTCATTAGCTGCAAAGACTAAGGCTGGTAAGACTTAGAGAGCCTAGCACTTAAAACTTTCCCAGGCTACTTTTACCTTCGTTTCACCCATAATGATTTGCAAAGAAGAGGCCCCTTCAAATCACAAAAAAACAAACAAACAAACAAAAAAAAAAACCAGCAGCAGAACATAGCCTTTCAGGTCTCATCCACAACGATGATTACTCCACACATCCCACGAGCCTGCATATGAGGCTGGCACATCTCAGCCAACTTATGTATAGTGCCTCTATCCACATGTTAACAATCCATTATTTCTGTGCATGGAGAGGTGTAGTATGTTAATAGTGGTGCCAAACACAGTGATGTTCACCTTCACAACTACCAGCAGCAAGAACAACCTCATATATATTCATACATTCTTCCAACATGGCAGCCACCTCATATATATTGTCATGGTCTCTCCAACATAACTGTTTGTCACTGCAGGGGACACTGGTAGCACTAGACAAATCCCAGGCCAAACTATTCCATGCATCGATTTGCAATCAGATCCATGATAGCACTCTTGCAACAGCTGGGGACCATAATCATTCACTAAGAGTCCAACAAACACTTTGGACTGCTGCACACCCTATCTTTAAGACCCAAATCTCAAAACATCTCCATGAATACCAGCCATGTCTAATGCAAATGAAAAACAATTTATAATGAATTTTACTGCCAGTTCCAGTTATGACAGATACTGAGAGTGAGCACTTCTGGATTTTGCAACATTTGAAAATGATGCATGTTGCTTAGCATTGCACAAACACAGGCAACATGTTTGTGCAATGCTAACCAATAAAGAGATGTTAACCAATACAAATATTAATACATAAGTACATAACTGACAATATTAGTGTGTCAGCCATTAGGAAAATAATTATGATATAAGAAATACTAGGTCAACTGCTATAATTCAGGGTGACTATAATGTGAAGTGGGACACCATTGAAAAAAAACAAATGTCACTGTATTAGTACCCTGGACCTTATTTATGGTAGTCCTACACTCACAGCTGTTGTCTGATGCCAGAAAAAGAATGAAATAATACATGTCTATGTTTAATTTCATTACTATCTAATGCAAGGTCACATTAGCAAAATACAGGCTTCAATCCTTGTATTTGAACCCAGGACCATGTGGACTTCAGCCCAACACTTAACATCTGCAGCCACAGCAAAAGTTACATGATCATCTACTACATTAGTATTCATCCTGAGGTTCACACTGTTAAATGCAGTGCAACAGCACTTAGCAGGTTTGCGCCATGCACACTTACATTAATAGAATGCATCCCATGCCTATTTTTAGATATTTGGGTCATGTCTGCTACCTGGGTGGTCCAACTGTTCAGTTTGTATACTGTTGCTGTGTACATAAACCAGGTGAGCATAGCTGAAGCCATTTGTGCTACATGCAGCACTGCACAAATAGTGGCCCCAAACATTATGAGAAAAAACAAGTAATAACAGGCAGAAACAGAAATCAATGTATGACATACACAGTACACTATGTTACTACACAAGGAATATGTCTACGTAGGTCTAGAATCCAATTAATCATCCAATGTACATTCAGTAGACTGGATAGGTGTCATAACCCAGCCTTTCACACATACACCTTTGTAGCAAGCATCAACATTCATTCAGCACACAAACAAATTGAACAGAATGTGCAATTATGTTAAAATATTACATGTTACCTGTACATGTAGTGAAGCAGTTATCTTTTAAAATACTGCACTAAGTGATTACACACCCTGTTATGATTTCTGCTTACAAATATACAGCAGTGTTTTACATGTCTGTGTTCCTAGATCATTCAGCAGTTATCTGACCAGTACTCTGGGGCATACAGTTTGTACAACATTCTATATCATTGCATTTACAATTTCAAAGGATATTAACTGGGAATAATATGATATGCAGTTGCCAACTAAGGAAAGCCAGGTTGGATGTCACAAAGAAACACTGACTGTTCTTTTGGGGGCGGGGGAGCACAGCTGTGTTCCTGCTATGGCACTAACAAGACTATGTTGGACTGGTTACTCTGCTTGTTTGGCATCTTGCTTGTTGTCTGATTTAGGTAGAATTGTGAAGTCCAAAACTGGAATGTGTACCCTTACTGTCGAACCATTATCTCTAATGCTTTCCTAGTACAAAAGTATGTTGATAAAGGAAGATGGTTTTAGGCTCCTAGGTGATGAGTCAATGTGCTATGGCTTGTCTCATAGCCAATGTAAAGACACACTGAGCATGACTATGTCTGCCTACAACCACACCTGCTACTGGTTCCTTTTCTGACTCATCATCATCAGCATGTGGATGTGGTGACCTTGGTATTGTTGAGAGGATGTGTCCCCCTTCCTCTTGTTGATCCTGCTGCAGCTGATTCCATTAGATTAACTTGGGTAGCATAGCACATACTATGAGCATTGAGGGACATGTCAGTGGATTGTAATGGTTGCCTTGGCAAGAGGTTTATAGGCACTGGCACTGTGAGTGCAGTAGATGAAATAGATGCTGTATGGCATTACTGGTTGGACCGTATGTCTCATTAAGGTGTTCCTCTGTGTATGTGGGGGTGGGAGGGGTCATCAGCCATGACACCAGTGCATGGCATCCATCCACCCATAATTGAGCCTGTGAGATATCCACCATAGCACGCATCTGGTGCATTTGGGAGATATAGCACATATTGAAGGTGTGTTAACTGCAAGGGTTGCCAGCACACACATTCCAGATGATTCCCATGCCATTGCACATAACTTGGCAGTTACTTGAGTGGTAGACCTTAGGGTTTATGTAGACTCTATCCTGTTCCGCAGGTGTTGTTCTCATGTGTACATGACAGTGATGTATGGCACACATCACTTCAAGGTAATGTGATACGGGGTACAATTGTAGCATTCTTGTAACCCACTCCTCAGAACTAAGGGTAAAATATATGTGGTCTCTGCCATGTTGTAGCATAGCATGCAGGAATGTTTGGAAGATCCTGGATGTTAATCTTGTTACACACCAAGCATGTCCCCTGGTAGTCTGTAAAAAGTAGCTGCAACTAAGATTCTAAGTTCAGCACATACCTAACCTTCCACTGTGATGGGTTCCCTGCATTTGGCGCTGGCTGTGAGTTAAGGCTGCCAGAAGTCGCACAGTTCCTGTACTGTGTCCTTGGCCTGCAAAGTCTTCACCCTCTCTGTCTATAGCTATTGACAGCAGCAGAATTGTCTTCAGCCTGTAGCACAGATAAATGTACTAAAAAAGCAGCAGCTACAACAAGCTGTCTGCAACTATTTTGTGTCTACACTCCACTATTTTCACAATCCGCATAAAAAAGCATAGCGTCTACATGGATGCTTTATATCTTGTTGACTAGCTCCACAAAATTGGTTGATCAGCATGTAATTAGCATCTCTATAGCACAGACTAGGACAGGTGCAATAGATTACTAATGTACTCCATTATAAAGAGGCAAATGTGCGGGTAGGCAAACTGATGTGGATGAGAGTTATTGCACTGTTGAACTCAGTGGCACATTTATTTTGAACATTATATCTCAGAGGAGTATTGTACCTTAGGGGGTATTTATCCAGTTTGTTAATTATGTTCATAGGTTCATAGGTGCGAACTAGGCTAATGACCCTGGAGCTTTACAAGCCTAGCCCATAGAAGTGCCCTGGCATTGTACTGCCCGACATTAGCTCCCAGAGCCTCCATCAAGTATAGCCACTGGAGATATCCCCGGGGTGAATTTTCTATGTAATGCATATGTTGGAATGTAGTTAAGGATAATGTGCTGTAAATCTGTATGCATGTCTTTGAATTGTAATCTTGGCATGGCCTTGCTTTTCAAGCCTTATCAGAGGTACGGAGGAAGTAGGGTAGGCTGAAAATATAATGCTGTGTGATAACTATGCACACATGTTTCACTGAAAGTTCCTTTGATAGCACTTTTAGTATTTCACAGTTGTTTGGTTAGCACAATTATTTCTAGGCCTGTTATTTTGTTTGGGGGGGGGTGCTAAACAAAGATGAGTTCCTGCTATGGCACAAACTACAATGTACTGTTACTTTGGGTTGGTGAGCATAGCTGAGTATCTGTTATGTTACAAACAAGGATATATTCCTCTTGTTACTCTCCTTGTTTTGTACCCTCCATCATTACATTTGACCCCCGTTGAATATTTAAAGTCTATCAAGTGGGGAATACTGACAGCCTTCCTTTACTGCTTTATCTGTAAACAGTTTATTTGTACTTATGTGATCCTTATATGTGTTATCATTTTATTGTCTTTCAGGACACAAAATGCCTGTTTGATATAGGCCCCCATTTACTGAGGCTGAGAATGATCTCATCATAGAGGGATTATGTCAACATCATGTAGTATTGCTGTCCAGAGGGCGAGCCAATATGGCTCAACGTACAACCTTGGGGAATGAATTAGTCCGCAATATCAATGGCGACACAGTCGCACCTAGGAACAGATGCTTCACAAAGCTAAAAATATGATGACAGCTGCAAGGAGACATACAGCTGCAGTGGCACGTGATCACCAGATAACTGGTGGTGGGCCTGCTGCAGAACCCCCTTTCAATGCCACAGAGGAATTCCTGGCAGACATTAGCACACAGGATAGCTCCCAACAGTCAATGACCCAGTACTTTCTTGATGTGGGTGCCACTCCTGCATCTCAAGAGGAGCTTTCAGGTATGCTTTGTTAGATCATCATTAGAATACTGTGGCATTCTGAAATAGTGTCTATAGTTTTTCTGTGTGTGTAAAGTTGTGTTTTTGCTGGGGTATTTAAGATAGCTGCAGTTTTATGCTTATTCTGAAGTTGTCAGCCACATTTATGTTAACAGTTGTGTTAGTGTAGATATAGATGAGTAAAGGTATTATCCCCTGTTAGACTGTTAAATGTAGTGCTGTTGCCATCAGCTCCTCCCTTACTTATTTCAGGACCATCAGGAATTCGGAGATATAAGGCTCCTGCAGTCGGTAAGCATAATAAATGTATGTCATTACTACAGATAAATACCAATATATCTGCTAATGTGTCCTCTCATGCCTGGTGTATGTATTGCTGTACTGTTTGCATACTTGTCAGCTGTACAAACATTTGCTGAATGTCCAGATTTTTGACTCATATTTCTGGCCCACACCACAGTTCATATCATAGTGATTCCCTGCCAAATTATTGGCAAGTCATGAAAGGTTGCTGACATAAATAATGACAAAGATCTGAGTTTCATACCTCATACACTTCAGAGATGTCATGCTAAAGCAATACCTGTTATTCTATCAACTTTCCGGGTTTGTAAAAGCAATATTTCTAAATTGTCCCTATTCTTGGGTCTTTGTCCAACCATTACTTATGGCTTTGTTCAGACGTCCTGCTCTAAGAGGTTGAGAGGTATGACTGTAATAGTGACAGCAGTGTAAATTGTTTAGCATATATTGCAGCATTGTAGTGCAGGCATTAATATATTCCTGCATGTTTCTTCTTTTTATCACAGGTAATCATGTACAGTGTTCTGTGTCCCCTGTGCCACCTGATCTCATTGTCTCATCTGACTCTGATGATGATGGTGGCCAAAGTGAGGCACAGCTGGAGGTTGCAGAGGCTGAATCTGACACAGAAGTTTACACTTAAGGACCATCCTCATTGTCCCCGTACAAAGCCAGTACACCTACACATCCCCAGTCCAGTGAGGCCACAGTTATTGGACAGGTGGAGGGCGAGGACATTGACCAGGGATGTGTAGCTACCACTGCTTCAGAGCCTGTAGAGTCTTGCCACAGCCAAACTGTTTGCTCAATAGGGGTGCTCAGAGGAGGCCTGCAGTTCATCTTCCACCTGGTGCAGGTGTCTCTTCATTTATTGCAATGTATGTTTAGGACCATCGTGGAGGCACAGGCACATTCAGAAAGGTGCTCCAGATGAATGTTAAGGGTTCTAGATGTGGCACAGTCTGACATCTGTGACTGCCTCCACCATGTTGTTGATTCCATGGATCAGATGAATAACACATTGGAGCGAGGTGTGCCTGTGATGGAGCATGGAGTATCTGTCATGGAACACACATTGTCTGTGATGGAGCATCTGCTGGGTGGAGAACATCAGCCTCATCTGCTGTGAGCCAATGTGGCTGTGTCCGGTCATGCTCCCATAGTGGCAGTACTTTCACAGATCCATCAGGGAATGTGCTGTCCAGACCCAGATGTGGCAGGCCATGGGGTTGTGGTCCTCGGCGTTCCCATGAAGGGAGCACATCCAGCAGACATCTATCACCTATTAAAAATGAAAATATTCCACAGGCTATAATAAAACAAACACTGGTAGTCCAAAATTAATAAAGGAAAGTAAATTTAATATAATGTTATATTAAATGTAGCTTTCCTTTATTATTTTTGGACTACTAGTGTTTGTTTTATTATAGACATCTATCACCAGCAGGTAGTAGCCCTGCATCTGATTTTGGGCATGGAGGTGCCAGTGCAACTCTTGTCAGAGCCAGTTGTTGAGGTTGGAGGTTGGAGGTGACAAAGATGAACTGTCAGCTCTACCATTCATGGCTCACATCTGTCCAACATATAAACACTTAGAGCTAGCACTGAACTTGGCTGTGTGCATGCAGACACTCACACGCCAATGTTACATTGAGGGCACCTACAGGCATACACACAACATTTTCACAGTCCATCTTGCCTGCTTCACTTCCTTATTCACACTCACTCACCTTATGTGTCAGCCTAGGCCTCCTGCACCCCCCACACAACACATGTGCAAGTGATGATAACTGTGCCATATCCCTGTTTTCTGTTTTTTTTGATTCAGGAATAGTAAAGCTATGTTTGCTGCACAGAGTGAATATTTACATAAATGATGATTACATATTCATGTGTGGTGCTGAACTGATCATTGCACCAGTCAGTTATATTGTACTTGGCCAGTTAGAGTGATGCTATCATCATCATTTCACAGTTTTACAGTTGATGCTCTCATAAGAGTTGTGAAGGTAACTACTGAAATTTGTAACAGACAATCTGAAAATGTCCCTGTAATTATTTTTATTGCAGAGTTGTGGTGCACATCAGAGGTCATGACATCAGATTGAGATATCAAGATTTTAGGTATGCACTGTAGTCAACTCTCATCAAAACAGTAATACAGTATATCAGTATTTCTGGTATGTACATTAACATAGCTTCATAAGTACATAGGATGTTACTAGGCTAATGACCTGATGGCATTTAGAAGCCTAGCCATGAAATCACAATATAAAATTTGATGGTAGATATCATGTATGGGCAATATTTGTCTAGCAAGGACTACATATGTCCAGGTGAGAAGCATGGGCAATGCAGGGCAGTGATCAACAGTTTCACATCAAGTCATCCAGGCTGTGATGAACCAGTGTCATGGAGGTGTTTGGCATGACATGGTTTTGAAGCCTATTCCAGAGGAATGGCAACCTATGGGAAATTAATCTGTCTCTCCAGCATGTCCTATATATGTCACTCTACACTGATGGCACTTTAACAGCTGACTGTAGTCCCAAATGACATATGTAGGGGCATAATTTCCATCATAGTTGGGTCAGAGATAGCACTGTAAAGGATACATAACTCACCTCAAAGCAGTCTATATCATACTGAGTACAATGACATCTACATCAGTCTGTCTATATTAGACACCTGTTTGATAGCCTGATGTATATTACTTGTAAATCTCTGATGTCTGTCAAGTTCTGCAAGTGTCTGTTATACTATATAACAAAGGGAGTATTACATTCAACAGTAGGCCCGAGGAGGGATGACTATGGGGAATTTAGAAATGAATGTGATACTGCTGCAATGGCTTTGCTAATCTGATGCAATATGTAGAAAACCTTCCTCACAACAGTTGACGTTGCAGGCTACTTATGTTCCAAGATCTATTAATACAGATATGGGGATTAGGGTATTTAGGGTTATGTCATAATAAGCTGGAACACTGTTAATACCAAAGGAAATGATGATGCATTTATATGACAGTCATTTAACAGCAGAATTGTCATCAGTCATTGGTCTGTCTAAGCCCCTTTTGAACAGCACTCACATTGTTAAGGGAGGGATACAATGATAGCTCCTAAGTGTCATTCAACCACAAACTTGGTTAGCCATAGACACTCTGTTTTGGTATGGACTTCTGAGACATACATAGCGAACATGAATGGATACAGCAGTGACACTTGTGGTGACACATGGGTGATGGTTCTGTTGCTAGAGGTCAACTCTCCCACTTTGAATGAGTGTTGTTTGTCTGTGAACCAGTTTGCAACCCACTAGACAACATAGCAGTTGATATTCACCTGGCTTCACTTCCCACTGGCGCACAAATGTGGGATTGTTTGGAAGGTCTTGGCCAAGTCAAGATAGACAATATCAATGCTGTGCACACATGTTATGTCTCTGGTCACATAACTGAATACCAATGTTTTTAGCATGCACAACCTTTCCTTGAGAAAACCATGCTGGAACAGATGTAATGTTTGGATGTCAACTCTGTTCTTGTATCTGACTTCCATTAAAATCCATTTTCATTGTCTTACAGTTGAGGCTTGTGAAACTTAAAGGAGTATAAGTACAAGTGTATGTTGCTGATCCACCCTTGTGTAGGGATAAATAGGTTTCTGATTTCAAATTTGTGTGGATAAAAGCAGTACTCAGACTTGATTGAATAGGGTGCTTGTGAAGTGGTTTGCTGGTTAAGAACATTAAGAACACATGCCAGAATGTCATCTGGTCCCATGGAAGCTGTGTTCCTATTCTTGGAAAGAGCAGTAATTAGTTGCTCTTTGTAGAGGGAGGTTGGAGATGATGTTGAAGATGTGCTGTGGTAAGCTTGTGGGTGGGTGGGGGATAATTTTTATCCAAGCATGTCTGCTAGCTAGTTTTCAATGTATACAGGTTCATTATGTGCAATACCATCCAAAATTAATTCAGCACACATCTGAGTTATACCTTTGAAGTTTCAGATGTAGCAGAGGAAAGCCTTATAGTTATCCTTGGCTATGGTTTTGACATATTTCCCATAGCTGTTGTGTGATGAAATTTACAAAGTATCTTATTGCCTTGTTCAGGCTGGGGATTTTAGTCTTCCAGTTTGGGATTTACACTTTTGTATTTGTAGACATCAGCCTAATTCGCTTACTGTATACTCAAAGTAATGTCAGTCATCTGTCAGCATGGTTATGATTTTCTTAAGGATCTTTCTTTGATCCTATCAGTTATGTCTATGTCTATACATTTGTGTAGATGTTTATACAGGCCATCAGGGTATACCTTACTATAGTTGTTAATGTCCTCTGTGGAAACCGGAGTGTGAAAGATGATTATAACATCCCTTTGGATGGTAAATTTACATTGGAAAATTTATGTTCAGCTCACCTATCATTTTTTTAAATTTTGTATGTATTACAAATCATGAATAAATACTTTATGTTTGGATTGAAACAGTGCAGTCCCCACACATGAGTGGTTGCACTAATCAATGCTATTTGTGAGGACTAGATCTAGAATATTACAGACACGTTTGGGGTGGTGCAGTCTTAGTTCCATGCCATGCCACGGAATGATTGTCCAACTGAGTTTGGTCTCATATTAATTCCATAATAAATGTAGCTGTAGTTGTTATCCCTGAGTAGGTTGTTTTGTTCAACTTTAATTGTTACAAGTACTTATAACTAGGCTGTTTGCCCTTTCTTGTTCATGGAAGTGGACATAAGTGTCAATAACATTTGTGGTTTCTTAGCCTCAGTAAATTGGAGTTACATTAATCGCATAGACTTATGTTTTCTAACCCTGTAGAGGAGGAATTATCTTCAATGAAGAGAGATAATCCACCTTCTGTGGAACATCAAATTGCAGTCTGAATGTGTGGAAGGCATTGTAGCCTTACAAGGCCAGGTTACTTACTGCAGCCTTGAATCAGGTGTTTCTAACTGGGCAGACATCCACCACTTCCATTGTGAAAAATGCTGACAGAGAGAGTAGTTTCTGATGTGAACTCCTACAGTTGAGCAGCATGACTCTTACTTTGTTGGAGTTGCATATTTTCACAAGTAACCTTTGTTTTTGTGACATTGCCTAATGAAGGCATTATGGATGAGGCACATGCCTTAGCCAACAAACAAAAGCCTAGAGGTACCAGGTGAAGTCCATGTCCTGCAAAGCAGCGTGGTCTATCCACAATGTCATCCCACGCTGACAGGAACTGGAGCCCCTTAGAATGACACCAGACATATAACCAATTTCAGATGATAGTTTGTTCTTTATATTGTTGCCTCATCCTAGGGGAGCTTATAATGCTGGTCAGACATAGTGACATACATGGCTGGGGCACACATTTAGAGAGCTCAGTCATGTCTGTCTCCATATAATCCCTAGAGATACATCTCAAGTTGTGCATACCAACACCAACTATGTTGGATTAATAGTGGGACTTGTTGTGGAGAGACTTGATTGCATGTGTGATGTGACAATTACTTGTGACACACAGCTGACCCTACATTTCTCCTTGTTTAAGCTGGAGAGTGGGACAGGTGTATATCTCACTGTACAATCAACTGTAAAGACAACCTCTGTAATAGACAATTATTGCCTTAGGCACATCCTTGTTGAGACACTGGTGCTCTTTTTTATGTGTATTGTGTGCTTTGGGTTTACTGTTAGGTGTACTATGTTTGTGTTTTGGATGTATCTGCTGTTTCTGTGGGTTGATGGAAAGTACCTCTGCCCATGATGGTGTTTCACTGCCATTGAAACCTGGCTGCCAAACTCTCAACTTATTCTAAATCGTAAAAGAACCCAACTCATGCTCTTCTATCCCTCCAAAGCTACTTACCCCCTTCTCCTTTTAAATTACCCTCAGCAAGCAATACACTTATTACTCCAGTACCATATACCAAACTACTAGGAATAATCATTGACCAAAGTCTGAAATTCGATATACATATAGTCCAGCCCATAACTAAAATCTATAAAAAAGTAGGCACTCTTTATAGATTCAAAACCTACCTGGCCACTAACAGTAAAGCCACCATAGCCAGATCTTATCTACTCTCCACCTTCCTATACTAATCCCCTGTTTTAACCAACCTAAACAAAGGTTACTTAAACCAATTAACCATTTGCTATAATAAAATAGAAAAATTTGCTACCAACTCCTCCTATTGATCCCATCACTGTCAGGCCCTTAAGTAATTAGGCTGGCTAGAATTACCCAATTTTAATATTAAACTTTAACCAACTTATCATGGCACAACAAATGGTCTATCAGCCCAATAAAAGATCAGCTCTAACAGGCCTACTCAACCCCTACAACAACTGCCAGCTAAGATCCACAAACAAAGCACTTGTAGAAATATCCAAAAGCAAATATACATCAGATGACTCCCTTTACTCAAGTGCAGTTGCCAGAATCTTGAACTCCCTCCCCCTTGAAATCAGAATGCAAGATAGCAAATCTAACTTCACAAATCAACTACAGTCCTACATAACCAATTCCTGGATATGCAACTGTCAAGACCCAGACTAAACAACTCAATAGATACCTACTCCTCTCTCATAATTAGTCATAAATGGTATATTCCATGATAAAGTACTACAGTTGCACCAGGCATGGCACTTTAATGTGTATCACTATTTAACGTTTACCACATATACTTAACTTTGTTGGTATTACTTTAATATATTTTGTAATGACTATGTTGAATATATTTGTATTGAATGTTTTGAATATTACTTGTATCATATTTATGTTGAACATCATTGTACTAAATGTCTTGAATATTTTTTGTATTGTAATGTACTATGTGGAGCTATTTTCCCCAGGCCTCCACTAAAAATGGTCAATTTCTGCCCAGTCGGACTTTCCTGGTAAACAAATGGAAAATAAATAAATTAAATAATTGTAGTACAGGCCTGAGGCATTATCTGCCCTGAGTCAATAAAGACAGGTCAACTAGGCTGCATCTCATAATGTGAGGTGTGATCCTGATATCTGCATAGAGAATAAGAAAAGAATGGGTGTATGTGCTATTGTGATATTTTTTGGGGGACTAAATTATGGTGTACAGTAGGAGGTCTATCCAAAGTGTGATCAATACTTATGTTGTGGGGAGATTAGGTGTGACATTACTGCTTTTTTAAGTGACATTTGGCCAGTTATGCTGAGCTGTAAAAGAATGCACTGCTAGATAGCATTGGCCAATTCTAAAGCAAAATAATTTGTTTCTGTATCTATAACTGCAAGGAGTTAAGCTCTCTGAATGCAAACAAGAGCAGAGCAGCTAAGACAATGAAACAGTGTTAAAGCTCAAACTCATAGCAGATACAGTTACCTTACAATATATAGTCCTACTGTACACTAGAGACACAAGCATACAGAGGTGTTTTCTCACAAATCATGTGTCATAATGTTTACTTATCAGTAGGGGAACTGAACTGGATTTATGCAATGTGAATTTAATGTATAGTTAAAATAAAAGCAGTAATTGACAATTCATTTGTTCATAACATTGCATAAGCAAAAGAGTCAAAAGCAGCACAGATTTTTTTTAAAAAGTAATCATAGCAACACAAAGAAAATTATATTTTTTCTTACATAACTAACAGCACCAAAGGCACATACTGTAGGGCTTTCACATCATAACAGTGGCTAAATAAAAAAGCATGATAAATGTGCATAGAACAGTGTTCCATAGGCTACTGTAAGACACTCACTGTGTAATGTCCAGAAACAGCTCAGGCATGCACACCACTTCCCCCCTCAAGTTGACTGCAGTGAGAATAGAACCCCTATTATCTAAGTACAGAGACTACAGAACACATTGCTTAACGCATGTGCCATGGCATAAGTCTGATTTTAACAGGACTACAGGTGATCATATAGTAGAAGACAGCAGGCTATGTGTGGAGCAAGAGGTTGGAGGCCTGTCTGAAATGGATGTCTGTGCACGCACCAAAACACTGCAAAACCATGTCACTGGGGAAGTCAGTTTGGGATACACACTTTCACTCTCCTTTATGGAACCACACAGTTGACTACAATAAGAATAGAACTCCTAATTATCTAATTACAGAGACTACAGAACACATTAAATAATGCACACACCACAGCACAAGTCTGCATTTAACAGGACTGCAGGTGATCTTATAGTAGTTGACATCAGCAGACAATGTGGGGGACAAGAGGCTGGAGGCCTGTTTGAAATGGGTGGATGTGCAAGCACCAAAACACTGCAAAACCATGCCATTGGAGAAGTCAGTTTGGGATGCACACTTCCAATCTCCTTTATGGACACACGCACACACACACACACACACACACACACACACACACACACACACATACACACACACACACACACACACACACACACACACACACACACACACACACACACACCTCACTGCAGTGAGAATAGAACCCCTATCTATATAAGTGCACAAACTACAGAATATAATACTTAAAGCACGTGCCACAGCACTAGTATGATTTATGTTGGACTGCAGGTGAACTTATACTAGATGACATCAGCAAGCCATGTGGAGAACAACAGCTTGGGAGGCCTGCATAGGCACATTGCTTCTTAGTATCATCTGAGGCTAGTAGCCTAACAGTAGTATACTGTTTAGAAGCCTAGCTGTGTAACAACACAAGTCCCCTTCTTGAGCATATCTGGCTGTTTGAGTTTGGCAGTGCAAGCCTGTGAGCACCACTAAATGGCCCTGTCCATGAGGGAGCACACGACATTATATATTACATCTTGTTTTCTGTTTGATATATCTGTTGTAAAATTAAGGTGACCCCAGGTTTGTACTGATTGCTGACATGGTTGGTGGTGGGGAAACGAATGGATGGCTATTAAATTTATGTACATATAGTTATATTGTGACATCAGTTTACAAGGTTTCCACATGTAGTCCTAGGTCAGACAAAGCATCTGGGAAATATAGAACAATAAGAATACAGATCTATGTATGTAACGTAATAGTGAGTCATAGCACAAGTGCAATGCCTCTTGTGCTAAGTGCACAACTATGTGCATTCTCCTCTTTTAGCTGTCTGCACAAAGGTAAGCACTGCACAAATGTGAGGCACACTGCTAACATCTGAGCCTTCCTATTATATAACATAAACCTGCTACTATAGCCCACTCCTATCATTACTCCAGGCAGGGATTTCCAAATTACTGACACCAATAATTTAATCTATCTGATTTCTGTTGTTGGCAGTCTGACAAATCTTATCTGCTTTTTCCCTGTTTCTGCAATGATGCACTTTGCGCAAACTAGCTCAGATTTATCAAAAATGTTTTCCCACGCAAAACCATCCAAACTAGTTTGTGGACTTAATAATATTCCTTTCCAGGACTACTTTGTTTTGTTTCTGTTCCTGCATACATTTATGACAGAATCCAAACCTACCAACAATACTGTACATAGATGACCTTGCCATCATTAGGTCAGATCTCTATCCTGACACTTTTGGCTGTGTACTAAGTAAGACTGCAGAGAATACTGGCAGATGGTTCCACATGAAAAGATACTCATGTGTGATTTAAAAATGTACACCCTCCCAGTTCAAGCACAAAATCAGTAGATGCTAACATCACTTGGATTGTCACATAACTTTTGACTTCTCAGTCTGTGTTTCTTGTCACTCACCTTGACTCACTGTAGAAAAAGTCCATTATCTCAGTCAAAGGTCACTTATTTTTCCCTTTTTCTTACTTAACACAGAGGCCATATCTGCAAATATGACAGTGTTTCATCCCTTGTATTAAATATAATGTTCCTCCACTACTACAAATTCATCAGGTACAACATGCTTCCAGCTTCAGTCATTTCAGCACAGAGTACGCTTGCTCATGGTGGTTTCCCCATACAATTGTACGCCCTCTACTTCTGCCATCTGGCCTAGTGTAACTGACAGAACTAGATCCCTCACTTGAACTTACATCTGTCATATTCTGTAATATTCATAACATTCTCTCAGTCATTTGAACCATAATAGAACACCCCTCCTCTTTCTCCTCTTACCCCCCCCCCCAGCTAGCTATATTATTTTTCACCCTGAATTAGACTTCAGCAGCATGGGGTTCACTTTTAGTGTTACTTATTCTTTAGCATGCTTTGCATCCTCACATACCCCTAATATAGAAACCTTTCTTGCCTAAACAAATTTGCAAATCATAACTGCTTGGAAAAGATCACTTGAGAAAACTTAGCCAGTTTCTATGTGACCAACATTTTTGACATTAGTTCTACTTTTGCACTAGTAATCTGTTGATTTTTTTTGTAATACCAATAGTTTTAATGCTTGCTTGCTTCAGCTTATCTTACATGTTTGACTTGTACTGATATTGTACACTAGCTAAATTCTACTTTCAATGTATAGGGCAGCATTTAGAAACATGTGGTACATAGTGTTATGTGATACATTGTGCTGAGTGCCAATGCACAGAGAAGGGACAAAATCAGACACTTGGATCATAACCATGCTATTGAAGAAATAGTGCAGAATGCATGGCATGCAAATAAGTGTTAATGGGTCTATGTTCATGCATCGAATATGGAACACAGCAAATGGCTTATAATCGAACTAAAAAGAGTGAAACATGAAAGTACCAAAGAACCTTAACATGAAAAAATGTCTAGTATATGGGGATTTGTCACATTTCTCTCTTGCACAACCAGTTTTTTGAGATTTGACTTAAAATTCTGCAAAAGGGAGATAGAGTTCCTTGATGTGAAACTTTGCCTGACCCCTGGTAAAGGGATAGAAACCATGATTTTCAGGAAACCTACATGGCGAAACCATTTGCTACATCAGACCAGCATGCACCCTAGGCACATCTTTCGGAATTTAGTGGGAAATCAGGTCACACGTATATCCAAATTATGTTCTAGGGATGACATCTTCTTAAAAGAAAAAGAAACTTGTGAACTTAAGAGAAGAGGATGTAAGGAAGAAGATAGCAGAATGAGTAGAGAAGAAGCCATGCAGCTCAGAACTCAGAAGGGGTATCCCCTATATTCTAAAAGGAGGCATGAAGAGACCAGACAACCACAAGATAAAGGCCTTCAGCTAATTTGAGGTGCACACTGACTTACAGCATGGATAATGGATTAATTTGTAATACTATTAGGAAGTTTTGGCCAGTCCTAACTTCGGATGAGAAATTACGAAACATAGTGGGGGATAAACCTAGCTTTCCATTTCAGAATAAGAAGAATCTGAAGAGCTTATTATGTCAACATGATGGCCTTACTGTTAGCAGATATAGTTCACAGAGCCAATGTAAATGTTCTGGAAATAGGGTTTTTGCAAAGCCTGCCCTTTTATATGGACACATAATATATTTGAACACCCAGTCACCAAGAAGAGTTATTCCTTTCAAGGTTATGCCACATGTACCAGCAAGAACATTGTATATTTAGCCATCTGTGAGCCATGCTCTTCCTACTATGTAGGTAGAACAAATAGGGCTTTTAAGGAATGGATTTTATGCCATCTGTCAGACATAAGAAATCAAGAAGCTACAAATTCCCTGTATCAGCATATTAGGGCAGAAGAAAATCATAGTTTCAAATATATAGCTCTAATGAAGCTGAACAAAAGCTCAAGGGGATGTGACATGAGAAACAGAACAGAGGTGGAAGAGACCAAGTGGATTATGGAATTGAGAGCAGATAAACTACTGGCCCTTAATGGAATGGTATCTCTAAAACCCATTCTGAAATAACGGAGCATAAACATAAAAAGTAGAAATAGCAAGAGGAAATAAGCAGAACTTATTCCTGCTATTTGTAACTTTGGAGGACTACCACCAGAGGGACCTGTCTCCATTAGCCATGGAAGAGGAACCACCCCTGAGCCTGATAGGTTGAACACTGTTTAATAGTTTTGCCTTGATGGGAGTGCAGAAAGGATATGAAGAAGGTTTTACCGAAAGCGCTTATCCTACGTTTTGTTTTGTCTTTTAAAAGTTTTATTAAATCACAGATTTTATCATGTCTATGGTGGTACATCTGCATTGTTTTTTACTTTGGTTCTTTTTTGGCAAGACTACCTTCAGCAGTGTGCACTTATTTTTTGTTTCATCCCTGCTATTTAGACTTTCCAGAATTCAATAGGGAAACATTAGGAGTTTGGCAGGCATAAGCTTTGCATATCCTACAACAGTTCCCTACTATGCTGCTCTAGCATGTGAAGAAGCATGTATGTCTTTTGTGAAAAATGATATTTAGAATCTGAACAGATCCGTTTTATGCATGTCTATATTCTGCACTCCTCTCTCTTATTTGTTTTTTACACCACACCTTCCACTCCCTCTCCTACTCACCTTCTCATCCCCATATTTTCCTTCTTCCTCATCTTACTATCTATATTATTCTGTCACCCCTTCTCTCTTTCCTCTCTTATCCTATTGATCCTCTTTCTTCTTCATGTACTCTAACCTTTTTAGATCCTTCCCCTGTTCTCTTAGCAGTGATCCAGAAACTGTTATAATCATTTTATACCACTAGCTATCTTACATATAACTGCATTAAATTCATTAATATATTTTCTCCCTTCCTTCCTGCCAATACTGGCTCTCTACTCTTCAATATATTCACTAACATTCTATATAAATTCTGCAAGCAAGCTTCCATCATACCCAGGTCGTCTTAACCCACAAAATCATCTATACCCCACTTGCCTGCCTAGCAGAGTGCTCCATACTCCAGTTCTATCTACCAAACTATCCCCTCCAGTCAAATGATAAACAATTGCTTACTATGAACAAACCACAGTTACTGGAGTCAGTTTCTATTCCAATAATGTAACTGGAACTTGGAATAAAATTCTTATCAATCAAGTCTATCTCACACTTTCATCTTTTCAAACCATTACTAAAAGCCTTCCTCTCTGTCTCCTGACTTTGTCCCTGTTCCTCATCTAGGATATAGCTCCCCTAACATCCTTCATCACCTTCTTATACCTCCCTTTAAAGCACTAAATCACTTAACCTGCTTTTCCCCTTCTAATACATCACATTATTGTAGAAGTTAAATTACTATACCTACTTCTAATTAGTAAAAGCAAATTACTATTCCATCACTACTTCCCTATTAACACATAAACTAGCTTATCCCCATATACTAGCTCACTCTAATGTATTTCTTATTACTCCTAATTATATAATACCACTCTCTATCTGTAAATTCTCAATGCAATCTTGTATATTAATATTCGTGAATATCAATACAAATTTTATTATACTGACTACTATGCTATGTAGTGACTGAAAATACATTATAAAATTTGTTAATGTAAATATTGATTCCATTAAGTGTGTTACCTTACAATTTTTCTCCCTGGGCACCACTAAAAATGGCGCCTGTGCCCAGATGGACTTTCCCAGTAAACAAAATGTCAATAAATAAATAAGTAGTGCATTTAAAGATTTGTATATGGCTTGTATATTTCTTATGATAACTAATCCTTGTAAGTGTGACTTTAATTACTTTCATGTCATTGTTGGAACATTTCTCCCCTCAGACTCAAATGAAAAAGGGCACTAGCTTAGCTGGACTATATCTGTCAACAAAAGTAATTAACTAATATTTATTTCAGCAGTCTCACATCACTTTTAAAATATTTGTGTCAATAAATAAACATGAATATTCTATGACATAGTCCATTTTCATGAGGTCCTGGGGTACCCACATTGCTGTGAAAGCTCCACCTGCTCCACATGGCATCTGGTATATCAACTGGAAGAGCTGCTATTCCTTCAACTGCCACATGGTGTGCAGTGCAGAGGGTATTATATACCATGTGTCTGTGTACCATCCAGGTAGTTCCCATGACTTCCACATTTTGTACATGTGTGATCTATAACAGTGAGCCGTGGAGGTGACTTTTCACAGAGTTACCTAATCAGTTGGTGCACACTTTGCCGATGATAGTAACCTGGATTTTTGACCACAAGGACTTTATTAGGCCACTGATAAAAGTGTTCACTGGTGTGTGCTGCAAGTGCTGCATGATAAGCCTTGGACATCTGGCTGGTGATCCCCATCCATAACACACATATCATGATGGAGATGGCCTACAACAACATGCTTTCCTTCTGTTTTTATTTCACACTCTTTGCCTCTGCTGTCTGTGTAGCATCAACCCCCTCCATGGCTAATTGGCTCATTCATTCTCCAGGGTGAGGGCTGGCCAGGAGGAGCATCATTCAGGTATCTATCAAGGCTGGTTTGAGATTTTCTCTTAGTTTTCCCTGTCCCTAATGCATGTACCTGATGAGCCATAGGGGAGGGACATATGGTGAATACCAAACTGTCAGAGACATGTAAAGTCATAGAAAGTATGTTCAGAGTGATAAAGACCAATGTCCAGTGCTTAGCTACATTAGGTGGTGTACTGCAGTATGCACTGCAGACATGCATTTAGACACATGTGGTCTGCACATGCTACACAATATAAGTAGTGCCATTGTGATAACTAATACAGGGTAGGAACATCTTAGTACTATTTAACATACCAGTAATAGTCTCTTGAAGTGTTTCTGTTAGCTACATTAGCCTGATCAGAGACTGCACTATGTAGGTATATTCTTGCATGGTATGATGAGAATTTGCCATTGTTCTCACATAGGTACCAGAGGATGTCACCTGAGCCACCACTGCTTCAGCAGGAGCTTTTGTTCTAGGCCCCACTTTAAACATGTAGCTCTGCATGTAGCACAGGAATTCTCAACGTCCCTGCACCAGTTGCACTTCCTCACACAGACCACACAACACATTCAAAATCTCCAATATGGATCACTTCTCAGCCTTTGTGCTAAGATCATGTGTCGTTGTGTGTAGTTGCCATCTGCACCTGGATCACTGATCTGCATGCCTACTGATTGGTAACAAGGGTCACACTCAGGTTAAGGAATATCCTGGCATCTTGTTGGTGATGGCCTTCTACACAGCTCTTTCCAATGGTGGGTGCACACACCTCAGAGAAAGTTTGTCTCTGTGGTGGTGACTCCTATGCAGCTTGAGTGGGGCTAACATGGACAAATTGTCCAGCACTAAACAGGGGGTTCTGGAGGTTTATTCTTACCTTCCACTGACTTCTCATGTGTGGAAGATGTGTGTGCCTCCCAATATTAGCATTAATGGCAGTACACCTGAGTCACTGGACTATGCCATGTGCATGGTGCCATCATCACCGGCCAAAGGAGTCTTGCTAACAACAAGCATGTGCCTATCTGTTGTCTGGGACCCTCCACCAGTAAAACCTGTGACAACAGAAAGATATTTTACCTGTGGTAATGCGAGAACATATGTTTCAGATCCCTGTATTGGTACATGCTAATTATATGAATAGTATATGGCATACATACCTTGTGGTGCAGGTTGTTATAGTTGCAAACTTGCTTTACCCGGGGAACAGATAGGCATATGTGTTATGCTGGAAAATGCCATCTCACTAGTGGTCCACTGTCCAACAATAATATAACATATTACTACATCCCATAAAGGCACTACAGTAGTTATTACTAGCCTTGCTATTACATCCAAGCCACCACCAGGTTATGAGTCTTCGCTCAACTGCTTTGGACAGGCATATTAGAGACTTCTCTACCTCTGTGAGATGCTTGAGATAACTCTGTGTTTGTGGTCCACCTTTTGTGCTGACCTTTTCCACTGTGATTTAGCTGAACTACTGTCCTTCACCATTCACTGCCATACCTGGCCTCAAAAGGTCTTGTTTGTGTTACACTTTTCAAGGATATGCAGACAATATGTACAAAGGACCAGCAGCAGCAGAACCACTATCTATAGTGATGAGAATTTTCCAGCCATTGACGTTTTCTTGACCTCATGTGAAGACATGTAAATCTGTGGATTACAGAGTAGGGTCATGTATGTTTATGTGTGTGCTTGCCACACATCAGTGTGTCTGCATGGTCACCCTATGTCCATTTAGTGGACATACATGCATATGCTATATTACTGTCAACATACACACCCTGTGACAGGGTGACAGAAAAAAAGGGCCTCTTACCACTGCCCACTGTCATGCATCACTATGCTAACAGCATATGGTGTGATTTATTTACAAGGGGGCCTATATCGTCCATAGCATATTGTGCAGTGGGCGTGTGTGTGTGTGTGTGTGTGTGTGTGTGTGTGTGTGTGTGTGTGTGTGTGTGTGCACACGCCTGTGTAGATGCTATGATATTGTCCACCCTCCAGCAGCACAATTCCATTCATAACATTGATTCATGATCCTTGTCAGGGTGCATCCCCCACACCAGAAGGTAGCACCTTTGCATGCTTTTTTGCTGTGTTCCCTGTCAGTATGAACCCCCAATATATGGGAAGTACTGTTGCATACCATTTTGTTGTATTCCATGTTAGGATGAGCCTCCATACAGCACAGAAGTAGCCTGTCATTCCTATCAGTTCCTATTGCTGTCATGTACTTTTGTATATACCCTGCATTCCTGAGGTCCTTTTTCATCTTGTCTGCATTAGTATGCCTGTAAGTGGTAAAAAGCATTATCTCCTGTCTTCCTTTTCCTTACTTATTTGTCATAATGCACTCTTCTGCATTATGGTAACCATGCCTTTTAGTGTGCTAAATTATGCCTCGTAGTGTGGTAAGTATGCTAGACAGGTGTTGTTCATAGGTTCATAGGTAAGTACTAGGCTATTTGCCCAAGGGCATTTATAAGCCTAGCCAGAATGTGTTGGCTTTCGCCACCCCCTTAGATTAGTTCCCTGTGCCTCTGTCCAGCAGAGCCATTAGTTCCCTGTGCCACTGTCCAGAAGAGCCACTGCAGTGATCCCCGGGGTAAATTTTCTGTTTCCCATCCACCCGTCAATGTTTCTCTTGAAGAGTGTCAGTGAGGGGCTCTGCCTGATGTATATTGGAATCCTGTTCCAAAGCATGGGGAGTCTCTGGGACAGAAATCTATCACTCCAGCATGTCCTATTTATCGTTGTGCTGAGGTTTATATCTCTAGAGCGTGTGGCTCTCCGGGATTTGTTTTTTTTTTTTTTTTTTTTAGGTGGAGCATGTCCATCAATTCTGGGTTGGACATAGCCTTGTATGTCAGGCAGAGATCACCTCTGAGTAAGCGGTATGCAACCAAGTACACCTGGAGTTTCTTGAGTCGGGCTGCATAGGGAATCTGTTTGAGGCCAGTAATCCTCTTGGTGAGGTACTTTTGTGGTCTTTCTAGCTGTTGCAGGTGTCTTGTAAAGTACATCCCAAATGGGGTGTTGTATTCTATGATGGGTCTAATAAGTGATGAGTAGAGAGGCACAATAACCTCTCTTGTTCTAGATGCGAACCCTTTTGTGATTATGTGGGCCACATAGATGGATTTTCTAACCACCTTGGTAATATGATTATCAAAGGAGAGATTATTATCTACTTGGGTCCCCAGATCACATAGGTATTTAGGGGACTACCACCTATGTGGTAGTTTGCGGGTACTTTGTTTTTTCCAAAGGGGATGACTATGCACTTTTTGGCATTTAGCTTGAGGCCATGATTTTGACACCAGGTATCTGTCTCAGTGAGACCCATCTAGATGGAGGGTGTTTGTATCAGCCAGAGAATCAATTATGTCCCTTAGTTTGCAGTTGTCTGCGAACTTGGTCAGCCATAGTCCTCCTATGCTTGCCTGTACCTCTGAGAAGTATATACCGAACAGGAGGGGTCCTAGAACTGAGCCCTGGGGGATGCCACTTGTAACTGGTTTAGAGTCATAACATAGAGCCTGCAACTCTCACCATGTGGGTTCTATCCATGAGTCAGTTGACAACCCATCTCGTGACGTAGGGATTTATGTTCAAGCTGGTGAGCTTGTCTATAATACTAGAATGGGGAACGGTGTTGAAAGCCTTTGCAAGGTCTAGGTAAGCTGTGTGGACCTCCTTTCTCTTGTCTAATGCCTTGGTAACCATCTCAAAGAAGTCCACCAGGTTTAGGAGGCATGATCTGCCCTTAACAAAGCCAAACTGGGTAGGGTCCAAGGTTTGGAGGTTCCCAATGTCTCTGTTAATGAGTTCCATGATGATGCGTTCTATAGCCTTGCAGACCAGGCTAGTCAGGCTTATAGTGCGATAGTTACTGGGGTCTGTTGTGGCTCCACCTTTGTGGAATGGGATAACTGTTGCTGTGTGCCACTCTGTGGATACACAGTCTGTAGAGAGGCTGAGTTTGAACAGTGTGTTTAAGTGCGGGGTTAGTTCATTTTGGAGCTCTTGTAAGACACAGCCTGGGACACCGTCCGGTTCCATTGAAGCTGTGTTTTTGGCTTTGGATAGGGCTGTTTTAACCTGTGTGTCTATGATTGATGGGGCCTACATTCTTCTGGTATGGTTATGGGCCCTTTAGGGAGTGAGGGGGGGGTGAATTTTGCACTAAACCTGTCTGCCAGAATGTTGGCAATATCAGTCGGTTAAGTGTATTTTGTGCCATTCTGCACTAACTCAGCAGATCTGAGAGTTTCCACTTAGGTTTTTGACATAGCCAAAGAACACTTTGTGGTTATCTTTGGAGTCATTGGCAATTTTTCTTTCGAAACTAGCCTTGGATGATTTAATGAGGGATCGTAGTTTCTTGCTGATACTGATCAGGGATGTCTTTCCTTCTTGGGATTTTACTCTTTTCTGTACTAGTTTCCTCCTTCTATTGTATAGCTTGTTTATGGCAGGGGTCCATCAGACTGGTTTCCTTTTCTTGGAGGAGTGAGTCTTAGTTTTACTTGGGATAGCATGATCCATGCATTCCTGCAGATGCTCATAGAGTGCCTTTGTAAAGGTTTCAGCAGCTTGGACAGCATTGTCCTTTAGCATGTGGGCTGTGAACCTTTCCACCTTGGTCTTAAGTAATGTGAAGTTTGCTTTTGAAAAGTTTTTCATGGTGGCTTCCTTGACTGGGGGTGGGTTCAAAATGTGGATATCCAGAGTGATTAGTCTATGGTCTGATCTAACCAGCGAGGGGTTGACCTCCGGTGTGGAACACCGGTTGCCCATGTTGGTGATGACCAGGTCCAATATGTTGTTCCCTCTGTTGGGGGTGTTGACCAGTTGATCCAGGGTGTTCAAGTTTATAAATTCTAGAAAGTGTTGAGCAAGGGAGTTAGTACTTGAGTAGTTCTCCCAGTTTATGTTTGGGTAATTGAAATCACCCAGTATTAGGGTGTTTGGTAGAACCTTCATATTTCCCAGTGTCTCCAGAAATGCGGAATGGGGGTCCTGGGCCATGGTGGATGATCTGTAGCAAGCTACAATTTGGATTGCAGTTTTGCCCGTTGTTAGTTGCACATGGATGATCTCTGATGCATTGTGCTGCACAACTAACTTGGAGGTGTGGGCATCCTTGATGAATATGGATACACCCCTGCCTTTTGTGTTTCGGTCCTGGTTCTGTGGCCAAAAGGTATGGTATGAGTTATAGCCTAGTTGTGCTGGGGTGCTCTCAGGAGCCTTAAACCAGGTTTCTGTTACTGCACAGATGTCGATGTTCTCCATACTGAGGAGTGCCTCGAGTGCGTGCATTTTGAGGTTTAGACTTCTGGCGTTGAGTATCCTTACCGTCAGTTTTTGGTTACTTGTGCTATTTATGGTGGTGGGTTTGTCTTTTGAGCCTTGCCTAAAAAAAGGCACTATGGGGGCAGCAAGAGCCTTGGCCAGTATTCAAAAGCCTAAGGGTGACAGGTGCAAGCCATCTCTTGTGAAGCAACGTGGCTTGTCGAGCATGTCATCCCAGGCGAACAGATACTGGATCCCCTTTGAATGACACCAGAAACTTAGCCAATTGTTGAAATTGATAATTTTTTCTTTATACTGTGGCATCATTCTTGGTGAGGGCAGGATGCTACTCAGGGTCAGGGTCATACCGGCTTGGGCTACATGATCAGAGAGCTCTTCCATGTCTCTTTTCATATAGTCCAGGGAGGTACGTCTCAGGTCATTCACACCAACATGGACAATGACAGAGTTGTATTTGTACTTGTTCTGGAGTGTAGCATTATCACTTGCAAATTGCTGCACTGCATTATTAGCCACAGTGAGTACTGCCATGCTTGACCCTGCCTGTGTCCAGGATGGGAGGTCATGTACACAGAGGGCTTATGCAATAACACTAGAGAGCTCCTAGGACTGCATGTCCATGCTAGTGACACTTTGCAGTGTGCTTTCATGCTTCCCAGTGATGCACAACATGTGGTATACAGTGTATGTAGCTCTGTGTTTAAGGCTACCATTGCCTTCCTCTGACCTACAGAAAGGGCATGGCCTCTTCAGGTACTGATTTCAGCAGGACTACCTGCTGATGCAGCTAGGAAACTAAAATTGTCCTCCATCTATTGAACAGGGACTATACGGAGTTCCTATTAAGCCAGTGTAAAGAACTTTTCTACAAGACTGATACTTTACACCAGCCTGCCAGGGCAGTGAATGATACCACTGACATTACCTGTTCTGATGAGCAGTGCAGGCACAGGTACAGTAACCTGCCAGGATCACCTGAGCCTTTTCCACCAGTGAGAGGCAGAAGTCAGAGAGAGATGTTCAAATTTCAATTTTTTTTTACATTTGTTTACTGGGAAAGTCCTACAGGGACAGAGCCCATTTTCTGCACAGGCCCGGGAAGAAATACTTCAAACACATGTCTTTGTAATGTGGGAGGAAACTGGAGCAAACCCATGCGAATGCAGGCAGGACATGTGTACTCTGCACAGAAGGCATCCCAGCCAGTAACCAAACCGGAGAAGCTTTTGCTGTCAGGTAGCAACGCTAACTGCTGCACCATTGTGACGCCCCAGAAGGCTTAATACAATGGTGTGATAAATCACATTTCAACAAATGGTTTTGTCAATGTTTAACAAAGCAGCTGTTTGTGCTAAAATGGACAGGAAGTAGTGAAAGAGGCCTCACCCACTATATATATATCTACACATCAGATATGTGGTTGAAACCATTCTTATGTACATGCACATTCAGACACACACTCTCTGAGTCTATGGATTAATGTATGTATGTAAACCGACTATCTAACTGAGATAACAAACTAGAGGGCATTGCATGAATCGCAAGCACTACACAAGAAGTTTGAATATAACTGTGAGATACTTAACTTTTTTAAATGAAGACATCACCATTGTTTTACTAATCCAACATGGGTGCTAAAAGGGACTGAAAGCTTATGAGAGACCACTTCCACTGTAAAGTTACACATCAGATTGGTGAGTGAAGCCTTTCCTACATAGCACTAGAAAGACACACACACATTCAGAAAAGCCAGTCACTGCTTGTTTCAAACCACCAACCTCTCTAGGTACACAGTCTAGAGAATGCAGTAACAACCAGGGCCACAACAGATGTCTGATTACAAGAATGAGATAAAGCACATTTGAAAGGATGACATCATCAGTATGAAGGAGAAGAATTTCTTGTGTTAAAGGGGGAAAAATTGATGGTAGAGCTCTCTACCACTGTAAATGTTTCTCCTGAGTTGAAGTATACACATCAAATCTATTGCTGAAACATGACTAGAGACACACACATTCTAATTCCATGCTGTTGGATTCTAATCACCTACCTATATCGTTACACAATCTATTGTACACAGCATCACCTGCAATTGCCAAAGAAGTCTGATTTCAACTATGAGTTAGAGCACATTTGAAAGGCTGACATCATCAGTGTGCTGCAGAGAAGATGTCTTGGGTAAATATGTTAGAAAATGATGGGGAGGGCTCTCAGTGTAAATGTTCTGAGTAGAAGTATGCACATAGGATCTGTTGCTGAAGCCAAATTTACCTTATAACAGCAAGTGCCACAGGAGGTGTAAATACAACAGAATGAAAAAAACAAATTTGAAGGACTGACATCATTGATGTGTTGCAGAAAAGATGTGTTGACTAAAACTAGAAGAAAGCAATTAGAGAGCACTTTCCCAGTGTATGGACCACATAAGGGAGTAAGCATGTTAATGCTGGTGGAATCATGGATATATACATAAATCCATAGGTTGACAGTTGTAGACCTTATGCTGGATTTAGACTCCTGCCAATCTGCATAGACAATATACAAACATGATCAATAGCTGATCACACCACTAAGGAAGGTAAATGTCAGGTGGCAAAACACATATATTTGAAGGGACTATGGAAACACTATGAAGCAAGGAGGTTTGTGTGCAGCATAGTTCATAACAGTAGTTATAACTGAAATATCCCATGTGTTGTGCATTGTGTTCTACAGTCCATTCAAGATATAGTAATAACTGTCTCTTCATAGTGCTATCAGTCTGTCTTTCCATACCACAGTGAGGATACGCACAGGAGCATGAGGGGCAAGAGACTAATGTGGCTGAAGGCAAAAATTCACCAGTGTTTGCCTTTTTAAGACGTGAACTGCCATTTACCATGACCTACAATTGCTGCTCGATACCAGGCATCATACAAATGCTGAGGATAAAGACTGATGATAAAGAAGATGGGTAGAGAGAGAGAGAAATAGGGAGAGAGATAAACAAAAACATTTTTTGTTAATGGGCCATTTCTGGCTATCTTTGTGGTGTTTGAATTAGAGGTTTGTCATCGTAATGATTTTGTTATGCTCTGTAAAATAAAGGGTTTCCAATAAGGAGCAACCAGGGTAGTTTAACAGAAACATGATTAAGACATAAGCAGGATAACAATGGGTTAATAACATATGTAGCCAACAGTAACAAACACAATATTAATATGAAAAAAATGTTAAATGTTTGACATACTTCTGGTTTCAAACTCATGACACAATACAAAAACAGTTTACAGATCTGAGCATTATCTGAGCACAACCCATGGGAAGTCATACTTTACAAAGTTAAAGTCACTCATTTGAAAGGACAGTAACACAATTTTGAAGTAAGAAAAAATATAGGCATCAGACTTCATCACAGTAATGAAAAATTGAAACATCCAATAAGGTGTACATTACATTCAGAAACTGAATAAATATGTAAGAGAGACTGTCTCAAAAGTAGTGCTTTCGGTCAGTATTTCTAAAGCACAACAAGGTGAAGCACATTTGCATGAAGATAAACATATTATTGTGGTCAAAAGTAAAATCTTTAGTTTTTGCAGTAGGATGTGAAATGCCATTTACCATCACTCAGCACTGGTGTGTAATGCCAAGTGTTGCACAATTGGTGAGCACAAAACTTGAAGTTTTTTTATAGGCCATCTCTGGCTATGTGTATTGTGTGTGATTCTGTTTTTTGATCAAATTTAAATATGTGAAAAAGGGATTGATAGGACAGTGTTGAAAAGGAGGGGCAAGCAGAGAGTAGGACACAGGGGGAAAAATAAAGGAATGTGCAATATCACCATGGGGGAGCACCATAGTTATCCACTCTTTCACAAGATAAATGTATACTTGCAACAGGAATTTAATGAATTTGGATAGTCACCACATCAGGGCTGGGTAACAACATCTAAATACTGTTATATGGCCAATTTGACCAAATTCATTGTGTCATGCAGACAGATAGATAAAGTGAAGATCTGTGTATGTGGTATAATTTTTTTTTGCAGAACAGGTGCCCATTTTTTAGAGAGAAGACTGCTGGGGAAGGTGGTTAGGAATCAGAGGTTAAAATAGGTCAGTTAGGTTAGGTAGCAGATGCAGACATACAGGACATACAAGACAGATAGGAATGGTGATGGATGCAAAAGTTTGGGTACACCATGATTAGCAACAGGAATTGGACATCGGAAGTGCATCTGCACCCAGGTTGAGCACAGTGAGAATCTAGTCCTCACCCTCAGAACTCCCAGCACAGTCTCCTCTCACAGATACCTGGATTAGTGCTGGATGGAGCATTGACTCTGCATTTTGGTGCAGGGCTTTTTCTACTCTGCCAATTTGGGCACCAAGGCCTCTCTCCATGATGTCCTCCACCAGTCCTGCCAGCTTCTGATGGGTGACAAAATTGTCACTTCCACTAGTACTACTACCACAGGGTACCACTGCATCATCAGGAAGGGCAGAGCTACCTGACGCAGTTGATGTGGGTGATGCAGGAGATGAAGAGGCAACACTGACATTTTGGGAATGTTGCCAGAGCCTGCTCCCATAGTGGCACTACTTCCATAATTTCATCAGTGATCGAGGTGTCCACACCCAGGTGTAGTCATGATGAGAGGTCATCTAGGAGACATTGTTCACATTCAGGTAGCACCCCGACTTCTGGCCAGGGTCATGGAATTAGCAGTGCAACTCCTGGCAGCGGTAGTTCTCGTGGTTAGTGATGGTGGCGGTGAAGTAAATCCTCTACCGTGCATGGCTCACACCCATCCCAGATGCCAGGGTGAAGTGCTAGCACAAGTGCTTTGATTGTGTTCCTGCAGACTCGCACACAGTAAAACTCATCTTGGCCATATCCACACACACATGCATATATAAACATCACTACTGAATTATTTACATCTGTTCCTACTGGACCTGATAAAGAATACTGACTGTTAACCTGATTTCTCACTCAAACACAATCACTTCTTTGGTGTCAGGCTTGCCCTCCTGTATGCCCCCACCCAATCAAGACCACTCTGTGTAAGTGATGATAACCATGCTCTGCCTTTTGCACATTTCTCTGTGACTTAGGGTTGCCTATTCCTAATGCACAGCTGATAGCTATTGCTTACTTACACATATGCTTGCTTTAAACAAAAGTATTGTACTGATTTCTTTTTTCTTTTCCGGTTCAAGTTAAAATGAATGTTAAGTAGTTTTTAATGCTCATTGTAGTTGTATTCTTAGTAATGCAGTCCTACTAGTTAGTAATCAGTGCTTTCCCAACATTTTGATTAAATGTGCTAAGATTGTCTTGGTCCCTGTTGGAGTGTCCCCACTGGGCAACTTTAATGTTGATGCAAAGTATAGGGCAGATTAATATTTACGTCACATATCTCAGTCATGAGTTACTGCTGATGTTCCTGTACACTTGAGCCATGTTTTATCACACTTACATACAATATTTGCATATGAGGGTAATCATTAATATCTCTTCTTTAGAGTTTTATCACTTGCCTTGTTTAATGCTGTTGCTACAAGTTGTGTCTTTTGAGGTTGACACTCTCTGATGCTCACAGAGGACAACCATTACATGCATAAGTAAAGGTTGCTGATTTTGCATACATTACTGTCACCATTTGTATGTGATTAGCTTTTTACTTAGGTAGTGAGCTTGTGCTATCTTCTGCCTCTTAGCCAGGGCCATAGCATATTGTGCATGTCTCCATATGTCATGATCATCCCCATCTGCTGTTTTTTCCTCAGATTACTCATCTGTGTTTCCTGACCCTACTGATCTTGCATGTGGTGCTGGGAACTGCAGTCCTTGACCTTGTTGTCCTTGTTAAAGCTGTTTACTGACAATTATATTGTGCACTATGGCACAGACTGTGAGTATTTTGACCGAGGTTGCTGTGTGATATTTCTAATTCATCTAAACATTGGAATCCTGATTTGAGCAAGGTAAATACACACTATATACTATTCCTAGTTTGAGCTTATGCATTGTTGCATCTCTGCTCAGTGAGGTTGTGTTGGTTTTTCATGGGTGTCATGACCCAAGGTTCCAGTGCATAAGCTGTGGCCTCTACTAGATGTCCTTGTGGAAGATAACCCCTAGCAAACCTTGCATACAGGTTGCAGGTATACCATATATGTGAACTGTGAAAAGCAAGGTTTGCTGCATACATTGTATTACAGACCACCTGACAGTTGATACAGCAATATCACTTCCTGTTGCTATGTCTTTCTATGTTCACTGGGTGGTGATTTTACTCTGATGTGTGTGCAGTCTACAACACCCAGAACTGAGGGGGACTGTATTATGACATAGAAATGCTGCACAGTGTTAGCTTTCTCCTCTGGCGTACATGAAAATCAAATATGACCCTTACATGTTGTAGTATTGCATTTAGAAATTGATGTAATATTCTTGAGGCTGATGTGTGTGACACCCCTAATATATCCCCTGTGGTTTTCTGAAAAGTGCCTATAACTAGTATACGTAATGCTACACATACCTTCGTTTCCACTGGGATGGGTTCTCCACAATTTACCCAGGGCCTCAGGTGTAGGTAGCAGAGGTTGCATATTTCCTCTAAGGTATCCCTGTCCAGCCTGTAGCACTCTGCAATTTCTGTATCATGAAGTCCATAATAAGTCAAACATGATTTGAACACTCTTCTACTTCTAGGCCGAGGTCTGGCAGCAACAGAAACACCTTGCTTTAAAGCTTGTTGCACATACAGGTTAATGATAGCAGCAGTAACAGCTAATATTTTTTTCTAAGTATGTTCATGGCTGTATTCCAAACAGTATTGGAATTGAGGCCAAAAGGACCATGTCATGTACACATGCATTTTATACATTCCAGAATCACTCCACTAGGTTGAATTGCTACATTAGAATGTATTTCACCAGGTTATGCCTTCCTTAGCATATTCTGCTTCTAGCCTTTGTTTTTCAAGCTGGGCAAGACATGCAGAGCTGTTTAATAAATACCAATTAGCTCACTCACAGCTGCATAATGTGCACACAATCTTGGCTGGAAATGCAGGCATTCATAAATCCATGCCGCTGTGACAACCCACCACCGGACCAGTAATCAAGGAGCTTCAATCCTCACCACTGGCAACAGTGGGGGCATACAAAGGGAGGATGACAAAGTACACACACAGTATTTCCAGATGCATCTCTCTGCATCAAGTGCAATTTCCCTTAAGAGCACACAGAGACCACAGTCTGTCCGGGGCTAGTTTCTGCCTCTTTCTCCAGATCCCCAATAAGACTCCCCACTGGCACAGCTACTGAGTTGAGATCTCAGTTCAGTGGCCAAGCCAAGACCTCCAGCACCCTCTCTGTCCAACCAGTGCTTCGTGTCCCTGCCCAAGTAGCTGACACACACACTCTCTGAGGTTTGATTTATACACACACTCCTGGTAAAGGCTAGCACAGGTTTACTAGCTATGCCCCCTTTTGCCCAGACTATACAGTAGGTATCATTACCACCAGCCAACTCCTTATCAGTTACTTTAAGACTCTTAACAAAGGGTGTCCAATCTCACTGTGTAATATTAATATTAATATTAACACAAATAGCAGTTTGACCAAAAGCAAAGCTATTAGGAGAAGTCCACAGTGTCACCAAATAAATATGCAAGTACTCTCAAAACTTAAATATGTCTCACAAAGATCAGCCCCAATAAAATGTTTAAATATATTTAATAATAAATAATAAAAGAACAAAAAAAATACTCAGTATATATTCACAGTGATATCAGAGTTCAAAACCACAATATTTAAAACAACATTGCAGGATAGTTTGAAATAAGTAAAGAAAAACATCTAAACTATATTCTTGACTGAATCTAAGAGAATTACCATACCCTAGTTAATTTACTTAAGAGCAAGGCAGATGTGGTGAATGGTTCTTGTAGCTGTTGTTGTCAGGTCCAAGACATAATGCTTTGTCTCAATCAGAGACTTCTTAAATTAATACCTCAGTTATTACTGCTGGGATAGCTTGCAGAATTAAATAATTGCTTGTCCTCTGACTCTGTCCCAGGTGAAACCCCCACTGCTGGAAGCTAGCAGTATTTAGCATCCACCTGTGAAAATAGAGACCTCAGATCTCTGGCAGATGCTGGAAGTCATAAAACAATTGCATTCATTCACATTTCAAGACTAGTAATTATTTTACCTTAGAAACAATACGGAAAGCTCCCTAGTTTTAGACATTCCCCACGATTCAATAAACTCTGTGCAGGAATAGTGCTATTCCGGAACTGTGACCATTTACCCTTAGCTTTAACAGCAGTGCGCCTTGCATATTCATGAAGGCATACTACTGCTAATACTAAATGGACAGGAACACTACTGAGTGCAGAAGGCGTGTTTAAGTAGTGCACACATATCTAACACACCCCCTCCACTCAGAAAGTGCCGTTACTGCACGTTTTAAATGCATTTCAGTGTCTGTGGACACTAAAATCAAATAAAATTAGTAAAACGGTGTCCACAGACACTGAAATAGATAGGAGAGCAAGAAATTAATGCAGGGGGTGTGTGTGACAGGTTCTGTCACACACCCCCTGCAATGTCAAAGTGCTGTACGGCACTTTGCAAGTGCTTTCTGTATCCGCAGACACTGAAAGTAACAATTCCAATAGGAGTAATGCAGAGGGTGTGTGACAGGTACTCACACACCCCCTTCATTGTGAAAGAGCCGTACGGCCATACCCCTCAACTGTACAGGTTTCTGCAGAATGCCCAAATGCCTGCCTCACATACCTCTCAACCTCCTAGAGCAAGAAAGCTGTACAAAGCCATAAATAATGGGGGGACAAAGGCCCAAAAAATAGGGATACCTTTTAAATATTGCACTTACAAACTTGGAAAGTTGATAGAATAAAAGTTTTGCATTAGCATGGATTTCCTGAAGGGTATGAAGTCCGAAACTCAAATGTCTGATATTATGTTTTGACTTAAACACAAAGTGATTTACCAATGATTTGCTAGAAAACCAAAGTCACATTTTCTAAGTTTGTAAGTGCAATAATTAAAATCTGTCTCTATGTGTCCCCTTACAATTTCCCTTACTGTGACTGACAAGGAGTACAGATACATATAAATAAAGTGGGTTTATTATTTTTTTCCATTCTAAGGTATGTTTAAGTGTGGCTGAGTGGGTGTGCACATTATGGCACTCCACTCAGCATTGCTTAAACATCCCATAGGAGGTAGAAAAATATACAGCTAAAATCCTAATAATGAGATAGCATAGTGGTTACAGACCTGGCTTTGCATGCAGGTGTTCACAGTTCAAGTAGCAAGACAGGCACTTTATTTTACATGGGAAAGCAGTGTTAAAATTATTATATTTATTTTAAATTATGTAGCAATTGATATTTGTTAACCAGGGTAGTGTAGCTGGTCTAAAATGGAAGTGTGAGTGCATATATCATGTGGAATCACCCATGTATACACAAGTGTCCCATACAGTATAGTCACACCCCACAGTAATGTAATGAAAGCACATAGAGGGACGTCATGTAAAGTAAATCATATACACTTACTAATATGTCAGTAATGATTAATTAGGTCATTATTCTGATATTTTCTAAAAATGAAAAGTGAGCAATGGTTAGCAGTGCTTAGCCTAGCTGGTTTAAGCCTAGCTGGTTTAAGCATTGCTTAGACATAAATGCTAAGCAGCAGTCAGCTCAGCTAGGCAAATTTGCGCACTGTTAAACAATGAGCAGCAATTACCCCTTTAAGCACTGTTCAACCCATCTTAGCAGATTTGTGCACTGCTTAGCTGAGCTTAGCATTTTCAAAATGGTCCAATGACAGCAAAGGGCAAGAATATAGCCTTATTTACATGGTGCAGGTGGGAATACAGCCAAAATCTGTTGTAGCTTGCTCTGAGTAGGAACTATGTCAGGCGTTGGTGAGGGCTCACACTTTCGGGTGCAGCGCTGGGGCATTTTGGAGTCCAGAGTCATGGCTGGGCTCCTTGTAGCCAACCATGATGACAGACTGCTGCAGGGTCAGTACCACCAGGGCTCACAGTATAAAGGGGAAGTCTGGTACCATCTGGCATGTGATCTCACCAGTGCCAGTGGCTTCCCTCGAACTGTTGAGCAGGTAGGGCATCACTATGCCAACCTAAAGCAGAGGAAGGGGGCACTCTTGGCCCAATGGATCCAAGACCCATAGAACAACCATGCTCCTGCAGTTTGTAAGAATCCCAGATATAGCTGTACCAAATTCTAGCCTGAGTATGTGATAGACAGGTATGCATAATGTTTGTTTTCTCCCTCTACAGCTGCAGCAGAGGGGGCTAGCAATGTTGAGGCCCATGTGGACAGACTGACAAGGCTGTGCTGACAGGCTGGTGAGTACAGATCTACCTTGCATTCTATAGTGAAATAAATAAGAAGGATTAAATTGTTTACTGTGCTCTGTGTCTAACAATTAAAAAAATGTTTGCCAGACTAATAGTGATCTACAGCATATGCAGTAGTAGAGCACTGTGTCATATAAGTACAATAAAAACCTAAACCACCAAATGTTGTGTTTATTCTGGTATGTTGTTGTAGAAATAGACTGTGTACAGGTTCTGCACAGAAAATATGGCTTTGACAGCATGAATTAACAGAGGTTGTTCTGAGAACCAGCTATGACATATGTTTTGCACTAAGATCTGAACCCTGAAAACTAATGTCAAATGTATTATAGTGTGTCCCCTGCTGCACTGCCGTGTGTTACTGTGGATTACTACACAGTACAGTATCTGTCATGCATGAATCACAGGATTACAAGGTAAGACTGTTTAACCCACAGAGTATTAGGCAGAAAACAGTCAAACAAGAGAGAGCCGTTCCCCCAGTAGTTCAGTGTGATGAAAAACAGCCTTGTATTTCTGAGATATGTACATATATACTCTCAAGAAATCTTGAATATTTGTAGAAACAGTCAGATAGTGGTAACAGATATTTTCTCCACAGGTCTTATAGGTAATGAAATGTTTGTAGTAGCTGTTTGAAGGGTATAACAATGCACCATATACAACTGTCCCACTGTCCAACCCCATGCCTGCAAATGACAGCCGGATAGGTACATACACCATTCCCACTACCCGATACATGTCTCTCAAGTGTCACACTGTCATGGCTACTGGTCACTGCTGCCAATCACCTTGGGCACAGATAGGAATCCAGGTGAACTATGCTAGTAGCAGACTCACACAATATCATTGCAGGGTATCCCTTCTTTGTCAAGTATGTAACCCTGACATGTACAAGCCCCCTCCAATAAAGTAGCCACAGTTCACACAGTCTTCCACATACCATTACAGGTTGACAGTCTAACAGATATGTATGTGCCACAGACGCTATGGGCCATAGGTAGATGTAATGTGAGTTCAGGCCTGTAGAGTATTGAGCAGTACTATTGCGAAAAATAGAAGCCAATACAGTTATAAATGGACTTTTTTTCTCTCCCCCCACCCATCATCTGCATCAGTAATTATCATTCATATACTACAGGTATGTTGTTCTCAAAACCTATTCTTGGGACATGTGTTATATTATTGTTCATATATATCATTGGTTGCATATTAATATACCTTGTTCAAATACCATTACTGGTGGCTTGTTGCTGTCAATGTAACTTGCAAGCTGTTAAAATGCTTACTGTTGTTCCATTTATGCATATGCTCTGTTTGTTATGCAACTGTTTCAAATCTGTTGGTTTGGGTTAACTGGAACACTCATGCATGCTGTTATAACTAATTTTGAAATGTGTTGTTTATGACTAACCAATATATCTCGGAAAACCACAACATCGTAGCACATTTGGGAAGGCAGACCCCAGTGGATCCACCTTTCCCACCCTATCTGGCCATGGCACCAGGCCCCAGCACATCTGGGACCCAACCTGGAACATCCTCCTCTGCTGGTCCTGCACCACCTTCAGGTGGAACCACCTCAGGTGATGGGGCCTGTCCCCCCTGAGCATGGATGCAGAGAGGAGCCTGTCACCCACAAAATGTTCTGGGGTATGGTGTGCAGAATCATCCGCTCCGAGTTGGGTAGGCAGCTGCACCAGATGGAGGGCTGCCTGGCGCACTTTGAGGGGCAGGCTGCCCCTCTTGTCCAGCACCCAGCACAGCCACCTTCGGGGCCGTGAAGGTGCAGTGGTGACTGCCCATGTGTGGGGACCTCAGTCCCACTGTATCCATTTGGGGGGTCATGGGCCTCTGATTCCTAACCACCCTCCCCGTCCAAGGTGCTTACCCCCCTCATGTGTCATATACCACCACTGTCTGCTGTATTGTTTGTCTTGTCTGTCTGAAAATGCTACCTATCCTACCCAACCTACCTCCCAAACATACCTACTACCTACAGCCCTTCCCCAACATCCCACTCTCACCTTAAAAAAAAGGGCACCTGTCCCACAAAAAAATCATTGCCCTATACATAGCTCTACATTTCACCTCCATGTACAGTGAAATTAATCCATCTACCCACAAATTATTCTACAAATATCTGTCACCAACACCCCTCCCTGTGAGGTGTGAGGCTATAAATTCCAAATTCTACTGTATTCACAGCTGTTGCTGCAGAAAAAATGTAGACCTATGGTCCTTTCCTACACCCATCCTGCACATTCCTAGCTGCTTTTCCTAATGTTTTACCCCTGCTTGTCCCCATGTCACCACTTTCTTATCACACTTTTTTCTTTTCTTTAATTAAAATTAGCATGGGTGCAAATGGGAGTAAGCAGTGCTAAGCGAAGCTAAGAGGACTAAACTATCTCTGAGCATCAGTTAGCTTCATGCAAAGCCACGCAAACCCACTTACAATTGCTTAAAAGTGCCTTAATCATTCTGTCTCCATCATCCCTTGTTTTGCCCAGCAACAAAATAACCAGCCCTGCCAAGTCTCGACCCCAAGACTCTATATATTATAGTCAGAGCAATGTACCACTACCCCATTTCAGCTATAGGAATTTCAGATGCTTTTTCAAACATATCATGCAGTAGAGTCATTCAACAGTAGGGAAAAAACTCTGTGGAATCAGTCAGGTCTTGTAAATATACATATGTATATATGTATATATATATATATATATATATATATATATATATATATATATATATATATATATATATATATATATATGTGTGTGTGTGTGTGTGTGTGTGTGTGTGTGTGTGTATGGAGATACATATATATAGGAAAACATATATACATAACATATACATACATATATCTATCTATATATATCTATATATATATATATTTACACACATACATACATATATATATGTATATGTAATGTATATATGTTTTCATATATATGCATCTGCATACACACAAACACACACACACACACACACACACACACACACACACACACACACACACACACACACACACACACACACATACACACACACACACACACACATATATATATATATATATATATATATATATATATATATATATATATATATATTATAAAACATGTAGTGCAGTCATACCTCAGAACCATACCGTTCAACCTCTTAGTGCAAGAAATCTGGACAAAGGCTGTCAAAATGGGTGAACAATGGGCCAAAATAGGTACATATTTTAAATATAGCTCTAATAAGCTTAGAAAGTTACTAGAGTAACAGGGTTTGTTGCATCATACATTTTCCGAAGGCTATGAGGTCTGACACTGAAATGTATGTCATTATTTACTGACATAAATCCTCAGATCATCACAGTGATTTACCAGAAAGATACAAATAATTTGTGGAACTGAACAAAAACCCGGACATTGTGTAACAATCCGGGCATGTGAGAGGTATGCTCAGAACCCCTTAGTACAACAAATCTGGACCAAGCCTGACAAAGTGGGGGGACAAAGGCATGAAAATAGGAACATATCTGAAATACCTGAATAAATAAGCTGAGAAAGTTGCTGCAGTAACACCGTCTATTCTAACATATATTGTCTGAAATATCACAAGTCCGGGACTCAATTGCTTCTCATTAGTTAGTGACTTCAATTTGCACATCTTCCCACTGATTTGTTAGAAATACACAACAGTTATGGGGACCAGACCAAAGATATAAGTCATATCTGGTCATAACATAACATTAGGAAAACCACACTGAGCTACCAAGTATGTCACCAAGCACTGTCCAAACTACAGTCTGACTGACACAGCACTACCCTAAATCAGCTATGGGGAATTATACATTTATTTGCAAATATATCGGGCACTACATGGATTTAACAGTTGTAAAAAACAGACACCAGTGTGAAAGTGCATACCCACAAGCAATTGCACCACAGCCACATCAACAAACCAGTAAACCAACTGAACACTAGAGTATAACGACTGTGTGAACAAATATACTTTGTTTGCCGCTCATACACTACCCCTACATATACTGCCCCAAGTCACAGTGTAGTAGAAATCCTGAGGTGGTACGGGACATGTCTAGGTCTGCCGCTATAAACATATACAGTTGATAGACCACCAGAAACTGGAGCAGCATGCACAGTCAGATAGAAAAGGACCCATGACACTCACATCTACCCCCCTCCCTATACAGCCCAAGTAACATTTACACACTACACTGCTACACAATCCTGCCAGTCTGTTAACAATGGTCAGACATACACAGATCACTCAACTGTACAGATTCCTACAGAATGTCCAGGCTTTGGCCTCATACATACATATATATATATATATGGGTCTACTGTATATAATCAAAAACTCACTTTTTCGAAAATAAACAGTAGACCCACAGTTACGCGAAAGTGCACTTCCGCAATCATCAGTTAAACAAACCAATAAAGAACACAGACTCATTGTTTTTGCAGGGGGGCAAGCCCTCTTGCACCTCCCATGTGGGGGGGCTGTGCCCCCCACACACCCTACTTAAATATACCAACTCTGAGATCGCACTACAGTGGGGAAACACATAAAATCCCTTTCCCCACTGTAGTGTGCTTCAGCACCTGTGTTGCTTAATGGTTCATTGAACCGTTCTTCGTGGAAGTGCACTTTTGCTTAAGTGCACTTTCGCGTAACCGAGGATCCACTGTTCATTTTTGAACAAGTGGATTTTCAGTCTTTTATAGTAGACCCATATATATATATATATATAACAGCAATACTTACATTCTGTCCCTAAGTCTGGAACCTTCTCCCCCATTTTACTGGGCTGTTTCCACATGTCTTGTTGTAAGAGGTATTTCCACCTACAATCTGTGATGCTGTAGTTCACACTCCTGCATGATGTCCTCCTCACAGGCAAGAAAAAGGGGCAATGCCCACATGAAGTACTCAGCTATAGGAGTATGTTGTCATGCCATTGGGTATTAGAATAACAACACATCTGTTCTGCATGCAGTTAGCAAGTGGGTTCACCAATTTGTGCACAGGCCATCACCTGCTCATGAGCATTAAGTACAAAAGGCAAGCTGCTGCTTATGCAAAACAGATCTATACCTCTACATGTGTAGACAGAGAGAGAGAGGGAAATTAAATACAGGAATACTTGGGGAAAAAGGTATGTCAAACAAGTAAGCATGTAATGGAATGCATTAATGTGTATGTAATAATGGAAAGTAGGAAGTTAAACAAATATGCCTCAACAAGACTTGCTGTACTGATATATTGCTGAACAGTACATATGGCCATAGCATCTGGCTCTGTCTGCAGTGACATACATCACAGCTCAGGCCCCTGAGTTACCCCAGGAAAGGACGGCTCACATATGGCTACTACTGGAGTGTCTGTTAAACAATACTGACTGTGACGCTGCTAGGCCAGCTAATGGGTTCTCGTAAATATCCATATGTTACTTGTGAATACAACTATGATATACATATTTGACTTACAAATCTAAGAGACCTATACAGGGTATGTGCATATTAAACTACTGTAGCAGAAGTATGTGTTGAACTGCATGTCATATACTGAGCTCATACCATTCAACTGTCCAGTGTTCTACTCATTTACCACGTGTGCCTCATATTTATAGTCATTTCCTCATAGAGTTGTATGTCTGGCAAATCACTGGCAAATCTCTGAAAACTGACATCAGAACATAATAGCATACATATGAATGTTGGACATCCTCCAGGGTATTTCTGTGAATGCAAAGCCTACTGTGCTATCAACTGACTTAAGTATGTTCCAGCAATATTAATAAGGTGTCACTAATTTTAGGCCATTGCCCCCCCCCCCCATTTATGTGTGCCATTGTCCAGATGTCCTGTTCTAACAGGTTGAGAGGTATGACTGAGCAGCAAGTGTGTAAATACAGGGTGCCATACTGACATAGAATAGAAATGTATATCAGGTATTACCTGTGCACATGTATGTATGAGTAGGTGTAGCCTGAAGCCTCAAAACAACAGACATGAGATGCAAAACATCAAGTAAATAAGCTGTATATGTTGTACATATGTGTAATCATAGTTTCAGTGCATCCAACAGACATAAATGTCTACAGCTACTGGTTGTTGCATTGCCCTGACACAGAAATGGGTACTAGAATATGCATGATTATCAGGCTGAAATTGGAGAAGTGTCCAACTGTGTTATGACCTCATTTCCATGCCTAATATAAACACCTGCATAGCTGTATGGGCTCAACAATATATGACTTGTAAAACCTGCCTCCAACAAAGTAGAGTAATCCCCTTTGGTGGACAGCAGCAATACACAAACCACGGGATAGGTCACTATATTGGTTGTAAAGGGCCAAGTAGGAGCAGGCACCAACTTGGAAGCAAGTCCACCTTCATCTCAACAAGCATATAAGGTCAGAGGTGAATCACTGTAAGGCTAACTATGAGTACAAATTGGACACATCCACCAAGGCCAATCACAAGGCCATTGTCACATATGTCTTCAATCACAGAGGCAACAGCCCAACCCACCCTGTACTGGTGGGCAATCACACCACGTACACACACGCCATAGCTATAGCCAACCTGCTGCAGACAGGTTAAGTGAAAGCATCACCCCCTGTCCCCCCATCAGTATAGGTGGATATGCACAGCACCTGCACCCCTCCCCTCATCATCAGGGAGCAGGTTCATAATGCCTACTCAAAGGCAAGAAAATTAAGTCTCCATGGGACCTGATAACATCCCTGTCTGCATCCTACATGAACCTGGGCATGTGCTCCCAGCTCTGTTACACACTGTAGTCAAACAAAGCCTGAGCACCATCGTCATCCCATCTGCATGGAAAACGGCCACTGTCATCCCTCTACACAAAAGTGAATGATGAATGGAGGAGTATGCAATTTACTGGCCCTCATTGGGGAGAGCATGACACATCAGGACCAGAAGTGCAATACAAGCTCATACTGTGCTGATAGATGACAGGGGTATGATGTGGTTGTAAGTGGTGGCTAGTGCTAGTCAACGTTGATGTGCAGGTTCTGTAAATAATGCTGACCAATGTATGAGGTCCTGTGATGTGTTTCCCTGTTTATGTCTTCCAGGTGACATGCAGCATGCCAGACAGCTGCCATACTCAGACCCAGAGACATCAGCAATCATCAACACCATAGTCCAGCACCATGGGGTGATGTATGATCATAGCCAAATGCATCTTTGGGAGCAGACCACCCTGTGGGATGACCTCATCCATATGGTAAATGATGTGGGTCAGCACATATGAACTTACGAACAGGTCAGGCATCATGCAACTGATCTCATCCACAATGCCTGCCAAAGAGCTGCTGCTGTGGCCAGGGACCCTGCTATGCAAGCCCCACTTACACCTATGGAGGAGCTTCTTGCCAACCTTGGGGCACCCACCACACAACAGCAGCAGAGTCAAGATACCCACATTATGGAGTTGGGTGGCACCCAGACAACAGGCAAGGAGCGTGCAGGTAAGGTCCCAGAGGACATCAATCTACTACTGTAACAGCCATACCTGCATCCATAGAGTATCTAGATGCATATGTCAGGTCAAAACACAGTTGTGGGTGGGGTTTTGTAATGTACAGAAGTGTACATCTATGGTGAAGGACAGCAAATTGTGTAGTATTGGAGCTTGTACTGTACATGTGCAGAAAAGCAGCATTCATCTTGTACCAATGCCACATGTGAGTCTGCTGACAATACCTCTCTCCCACAACTACATAGGTCCCTCTGGTCTGGATGTGGGACAGCAGCCTGAAGCTGGTGAGTATGGAATTGTCCTGTTGTGACTCACCAATACCCCAGGCATGCTAAGGGCATGCATTTTACCATGCACACAACTGTCACTCTTACCCATATTGCGATATGTGCATGTTCACTTGTGGTGGGGTTAACTGCATTGCATCACAGTGGTCAGCACAAGGGCCTGTTTGCAGGAGATGTAACATATCTGTAGCATACCTCACAACCAGTCAGTGCAAGAAATCTAGACAAAGACTGACAAAATGGGGGGACAAAGGCCCAAAACTAGGGACATATTTTAAATATTACTCTTATACAGTAGATAGAAAAGGTGACTACACCCTTGTTAAAATGGCAGGTTTTTGTGATATACAAAAATGAGACCACAATAAATCATTTCAAAACTCTTCCCACCTTTAATGTGACCTATAATCTGTACAATTCAATTGAAAAACAAACAGATCTTTTAGGGGAACAAATATGAAAATTCAATTGAAAAACAAACAGATCTGTTAGGGGAACAAATATGAAAATAAGTAACGTACAATAAGTAGATGCATAAGTGTGCACAGCCTTAAACTAATACTTTGCTGAAGCACCTTTTGATCTAATTACAGAGTTCAGTTTTCTTGGGTACACCCCTGCCATCAGTTAAAGAGGTTCTGATTAACACCAAATAATGGTCAGCTGTCCTAGTAGGATTTCCCTGACATTTACTCAGCTGCCTGCTACAGCAATAGCCATGGTTCACAGAGAGCTTACAAAGCATCACAGGGATCTCATTGTTGAAATGTATCAGCCAGGAGAAGGGTACAAAAACATTTCCACAGCATTGCATATACCATGGAACACAGTGAAGACAGTCATCAAAAAGGGGAGAAAATATGGGATAACAGTGACATTGCAAAGAACTGGACGTCCCTCCAAATCTGATGAAAAGACAAGACAAAAACTGGTCAGGGAGGCTGCCAGGGGACCTACAACAACACTGCAGGAGCTGCACGAATCTCTGGCAAGTACTGGATGTGTACTACATGTGACAACAATCTCCCATATTATCATTATGTCAGGCCTGTAGGGTAGGGTTGGAAGACGGAAGCCTTTTTTCACACAGAACAACATCGTGGCCAGGCTAAAATGTGAAAACAATATGTGAAGTCCCCCAAAAGCATGTGGGAAAATGTGTTATGGTCTAATGAGACCAAGGTTGAACTGTTTGGCCACAATTTCCAGAAAGTACGTTTGGCACATCACCAAAAGAACACCATCCCCATGGTGAAGTATGGTAGTGGCAGTGTCCTGCTTTGCGGTTGCTGTTCATAAGCTGGAACTGGGGCTTTAGTCAAGGTGGAGTGAATTATGACCAGTTCCAAATACCAGTCACTTTTGGCCCAAAACCTTCAGGCATCTGCTAGAAAGCTGAAGATGAAGAGGACTTTCACCTGTCAACACAACAATGACCCCAGCATACATCCAAATCAACAAATGAATGGCTTCACCAGAAGAGAATCAACATTTTGGAATGGCTCAGACAGAGCCCAGACCTGAATCCAATAGAAATCTGTGAGGTGACCTAAAGAGGGCTGTGCACAAGAGATGCCCTCACAATTTGACAGAGTTGAAAGGCTTTAGCAAGGAAGAGTGGGCAAATATTGCCCAGTCAAGATGTGCCGTGCTGACAGACTGCTTCCCAAGAAGACTGAATGTTGTAATTAAATCAAAAGGTGCTTCAACAAAGTATTAGTTTAAGAGAGTACACTTCAGCTTATTGTACATATTTCATTTGCTATATAGTACCCCTAACAGATTTGTTTGTTTTTCAATTGGATTGCACAGGTTATAAATCACATTAAAGGTGGGAAAGGTTTTGAAATGATTTATTGTGGTCTCATTTTATATATCACAAAAACCTGTCATGTTATGTCCACTGTAAGCTTAGAAAGTTGTTAGAGTAACTGGATTTGTTTTAACATACATTTACTGCAGGTTTTGAAGTCTGAAATTGAAATGTATGTCATTAATTAGTGATGTCAGTCCCAAGATCATCCCAGTAATGTGTCAGACAAACACAGGATTTATGAGGAACAGACCAGAAATATGAGCCAGACATGTAGACAGTCTGCAAAAGTCTGTACAGTTCAGACGTATGTTCTGTAAGAGCTGCCACTGTGCTATACAGGTGAACAGCAATAATGTGTACATGGGTGCAGTGTGTGCTTGGTGAAGGCCCATCATCTACTAACACTACTCACATATCCCAGAGGTGTATATTAGTAGTAACATTAAGTGGAAATGGCTGCACTGCATGATGTTGAATGCCTCTTTAGAGTGTGTAAGTTGTGGTCTGACTGTGAGTCATACATGTCACCATTTGGATATTGTCTGTGTAATGCCTTTGTGCCATCTCACCTGTATGTGTGTGTGTGTGTGTGTGTGTGTGTGTGTGTGTGTGTGTGTGTGTAGCAACACACGTAGTGCAGGCATTAATTTACATATGTTGTCTTCCCCTCACAGGTGGACATGGTGGTCGTGGTCCGTCCCACTCAGAACCTGATGTCAGTATCTCTGCAGACTCTGACAATGATGGTAGTCATAGTAAGGCACAGGTGGGGTTGTCAGGAGCTGAATCTGTGCCATTGGTCAGCATCCCAATGTCACCCACAATGTCCGTGCACACAGTCCCAATACCCACACATACCCTGTCCACAGCAACCACAGATAATGGACAGTTGGTGGGTGGTTTCATGGAACAGGCTAGTGTGGTGACTATGGAAAGTGTGAGTGTAGGCACTAGCCATAGCCAGAGTGCAGGCGAGGTCCCACACAGGCAGATGGACAGGGGTACTTGAAGGAGAACTGCTGCCCATCAAGCTCTGTCACAAGTGCCACAGCAGGTGTCACCAGACACATGTTTCAGGACATTATGGAGGCACAGGCACGTACTGAACGCAACACCAGACAAATACTCAGGGTCTTGGCTACAACTCTTCCTGGCATCTGTGATGACCTACATGACCTTGTGGAGGCCACACGTCACAATACTGAGGTCATGAATAGATGGTGGGGTGAGACCTTAGCAATCCTCGACCATGGAATGCCTGTGCTGGAGCGTGTGGTGGGGGATGGGCATCAGCCATGTGGATGTAGGTCAGCACCAAGATCAGCTGAGACTCTATGGGGCCATGCACCTTCACACTCCCATAGTGGCAGTACCACCAGCACTATTGAAGGGACGGTGCTGTCCACACCACATCAGAGCAGGCTATGGGCACATGGTCCTGGCCAGTCCCATCAGGGACATGGATCCAGCAGACAGCAGTCACCATCGGGGAGTAGTACTGCATCTGGCCTTGGGCCTGGTGGTGCCAGTGATACCCCTAGCAGGACCAGGTTCTGTGTCTGTGGACAGAGATGGTGAACTGTACACCCTGCCATCTGCAGTCCACAGCTGTCCAACATATCCCTGTGTAGGGCAGCATGACTGTGTGCATACAAACACATACAAATCTCTATCACACGCGGGTCACCTCCAGACACACAGAGCACCTCTACACAGCCCATTTCTAGAACACCCCTCCAAACACACACATGATGTCGACTGTATGGCCCAGCCTAGGCCTCTGGCAAACCCACACCACACCCTGTGCATATGATGATACCTGTGCCACATCCCTGTCATCAATACCATCGTTGCAGGGACATGCTAATATGGGTCTGATGCACAGGGTGAATATAGTACAGCGTAGCTATGTAATGCTTTGTAAGGTGCTGCCTGCTTGCATTTGTTATGGGTACACATCAAAGTGTATGCACCTTATTAGCCATGATGCATTATTGGTGCTAGCACTGCTTACTGAATGTACTCTGACATGCTGTATTCTGTTTGTGTTCCAAGTGTCTGTGTGTCTGCAGATTGTGGCCCTGCAGACATTACCAATGTGGAGTATGGCAGAGTGGGAACACATCAACTGTTTCATAGCCAAGGTACAGCTGTATATGTACATGTTTACCAGGTGTGTTTGCATGCAACAGTGTGTGAGGGACACTGTTGGCAGACAGTGTGACCTTGCATACATAGCCCTTGTCACAGACAGCTAGCCTTCATACATGTCACTTCAGTGTTCTGTAGTACAACAGACTCATACATACAGAGGAAGTTACCAAAGTACTGGCACTAGGTCAAGCCTAGCCATGACCTTAACCCCAACAGATTCACCTATATTGTGGGCACACAGTAGTCACAGAGCCTTCTCTTGTCTACATATTGCACATACATAGGCAACACCCAATGTGTGTGTGACATTATCAATTGTGGAGTGTGGGACACAAGTTGTAATAATGTGACAGTTGGCAGCACATAGCATGCCCACAGCAAATACAACACACAGGATGTCCTCTGGTATGCCAGTATGACACCTTCTTTGTGTGAATTACCTTCACTTACAGTATTTCTTATGACATTAAGGTGCTTCTGATGTGCAATCATTTCTCTATACAATCAGTACAGACCTGTATAACATGTTTCTTGTCCCACAGTTCTGGGACCTCTTTTAACTGTTTCAGTTGTCAGCACAGGTTACACCCTGCCAAACATGGACTGCAACCTGCAGGGTGGTTCAGACATACCTCTCAACCGTACAGTTTACACAGATTGTCCTGATGCATGCCACATATAAGTAGTGCATTTTCTCATACACATGTGTCTGTCTGGCACATTGTTGCCAAACCATTGCGGGCTGCAGTCATAATATAATGGCAGACATTATGAGTTGCGCACTTCATACCATTCAGACCATCTATGCTAATGCAAACCCTGTTATGTTATCACCATTATATGTTTGTAGGAGCAATATTTGACAGGTGTCCCTATTATGTGTCCCTTATCACCCCATTATATATGACTTTGTAAACACTCCTTGCTCCAACAGCTTGGGAGGTATGGGTACAGAGGGTGGCCATATCTCTGACCTCTGCATAATGTGTGTAGATTGTCCTGATCTCTGACGCATGATTTCTTCACATTGGTCATGTACATGTGGTTTTCTGGCCAACATCTGGTATAACCATGACAGACTGACATTGTAGGTTAATGACAGCTATTGTCATGTAACAACACATATCCTTTGGAAGGTGCATTCAATTTGCATGACCTGTTCCGCTATCTATTTCCCATGTGTGTTACAGCAATATGTGATGGCTGTGCCCAATTTTTGCTGTTTGCCCCAGCTTTACATATGGCATTCACCTGATGTCTGTCTGTAGACTGCTGCAAGGTGATGTGATACAGTGATAGGGTAACAGTCTGTCTATCAGCATTATGTTTCAGACAGGTATGAGGTCTGCTGCTGCCATGTCTGTCACTACAGTGACTGCGACAATTTGGCAATGTGTCTCATAAATCCCAATTGTTAGGGGTCACAAACAACATATTGGTTGCAAACATCAGTGTATTCAATATACATATGTACAGATGGCTTGTATGGGCTGTACAGTTTAACATGTTGCATGTACAGCAGATGCCATTAACTGGCTCTGCAAAGTAATGCCATGGTGAGGGAGTCAACAGGCCTTAAAATGGTATACCAACATACACAGAGAATATGGTTCTCAAGCACACACACAGTATTACAGTTGCCAGTATTGAGTTTAGAACCCCTACCTATTTAGTTGTTGGTACTACAGTTTTTTGCAGTTATAACATGTGCCACAGAGCTCAAGAGGTTGAAGAGTGTCCCAAGGTACTTCTAAGATGTATAACATCATTAGCCCTTGTAAAGTATGGCAGTGGGGAAGTGTACTGGAGGAAGGCCTCAAAATACTGTATCCTACAAATATACACACTTACAAACACTTACACATACACTTATACACACACACATTTGCAAGAACTGAGGCTAGACCCCCTGCCTATCTAATTAATTGTACTGTAGTATTACACAGTTATTGCACATGGCACAGGGCTTATAGGGCTGAGAATTGTATACAGGTACTTCTATGGTGGATGACATCAGCAGCCCTTGTAAAGAGGGCAGTGGAAAGTATAATGGATGGAGCACACCTCAAAATGGTAAAACCCACACCCCCAGAAGATATGGCCACAAACACACACACACACACACACACACACACACACACGCACGCACACACAGTATCACAGTTGCTAGTATTGAGTTTAGAACCCCTACCTATCTAGTTGTTGGTACTACAGTGTTATGCAGTTATCGCATGTGCCACAGGGTTTATAGCATTGAAGAGTGCCCCAAGGTACTTCTAAACTGCAAGACATCACCAGCCCTTGTAAAGTATGCCAATGGGGAAGTGTACTGAGAGAGAAAGGCCTCAAAATACTACACACTTACAAACACACTTACATTTGCCAGGACTGAGATTAGAACTCCTACCTGTCTAGTTATCTGTACTATTGCACAAGCTATAGAGCTTATAGGGCTGAGGCTTGTCCAACAGTACTTTTAAGGTGAATGACAACAACAGCCCTTGTAAAGTAGGGCACTGGGGCATGTTGTAGATGGGTAGGTCCACAAAATACTTTATCCTATGAACCTACACACTTAAACACACACACACACACACACACACACACACACACACACACACACACACACACACTTGCCAGTACTGAGAGTAGAACCCCTTCCTATCTAGTTATTTATACTATAGTGTTACACAATTATCATATGCACCACAGAGATTTGGTCAGTCGAAAGGTACTTCTAAGGTGAATGACATTAGCAGATCTTGTAAAGTAGGGCAATGGGAAGTGTACTGGGTGGGATAGGAGTAAAACCCTTATTCCTACACACACACACACACACACACACACACACACACACACACACACACACACACACACACACACACACACACACAAGCCAGGACTGAGGGTAGAACCCCTATCTATCTAGTCATGTGTTCTATAATGTTATGCAGTTATCACACACGCTGCAGAGATTATAGGGCTGACAAGTGCACAAAGGTACTTCTAAGGTGAATGACATTAGCAGGACTGCTAAAGTAGAGCACTGGGAAGTGTTGTGGGTGGAAAAGTCCTCAAAATACTTCATCCTATAAACATGCACACTTACATACATACACATTTGCCAGAACTGGGAATGGAACCCCTGCCTATCTAGTTATTTGTACTATACTGTTACATAGCTATTGCACATGCCACAGAGCTTATAGGGCTGGGGCTGTGCAAAGGTACTTCTAAGGGGAATGACATCAGCAGAACTGCTAAAGTGGGACACTGGGAAGTGTACTGGGTGGGAATGGCCTAAAACTGTTTCACCTACAAACACACACACTTACATTTGCCAGGACTGAAATTAGAACCCCTACCTATCTAATTATTTGTATTATAGTGCTACACAGTTATCACATGCACTACAGAGGTTATAAGGCTGATAGGTGTCCAATAGTACCTCTAATGTGAATGACAGCAGCAGATCTTGTGAAGTAGGGCAATGGGAATTGTACTGAGTGGGGAACAGCCTCCTAATACTTAAACCTACAAACACACACACACACACATACACACAAAGGCAGGTGATGTGATACTATAACCCCCATCTCAGTACTATTACACAATGGAGCTCACCTTCATGCTGGCACGTGTGACTGGTTATGACCAGTATGCCACTATCAGCAGCAGGACATCACTCTATGCCATTCAGGGTATCTGTGTGTATGACTCACTCTCTGTGTGTCACCCTGTCTCTCTCTCTCTCTCTATCACTGCCTGTTTCTCTCTTCCTCTTATCTATGTGTGTATGCTTGACAAATTATATGTTGCCTCTATATATGCCTGTGTTTCACATGCAACAGATGCAAATATATCACATATGAGCCACCTACAGCTAGCTGAGTGTAATCCTGTCTGATGGGTGTGTGTAGGGACAGTTAAGGTGTACATAGCCGTCTGTATACAAAGCCATATATGCACAATACAGTTATACAGTCCGATGTGGGTTCCAACATGGCCTGTGCTTCTCTAAGTGTAGGAGCATGCCCAGTAGGACATTCTATAGTGACAGTGTATTCCAGAGATAGTTGTACTCAGGTCCGGGATTTTGTGTGCTACAGCCATACCTCTCTAAAGTAAACAGAACTTTCCTAGAGGTACTGGGTTTGTTTTAGCAGACATTTTCTGACATATCGGAAGTCTGACACTGCAACGTATTGTGTCATTAGACATTCTCAGATCATCACAGTGCTTTACCAGAGGAATACAAGATATATGATGCACAGACCAATATTTTGAGCCTGACTATATACATTCTTGCCCAAAAAGGCCAGTGGAGAGGTGTGGCTATAGCCAGTTGACTGATGAAGCCATGTAAACAGTCCAGCAACTTGGTGATATACTGGTTGGGGATCTCCTGCTTGTGTGGTATTCTTACCTGCAAAGTCATATCCTGGTGTGGCCATACCTGTCAATTGTACATTTTTTGGCAGATTGTCCAGATGTTTATTTAGAAGTTTCATCCAGTCTACATAAACCTGTGTTTTTATGGCAAGTTAGTTGCATATAGTTGAAGACTGATGTTACAAACTAATGACAGACATTAGTGTTTCAGACTTCATAACCTTCAGACAGTTCCTGCTAATGCAAAACCCCTTATTCTACCTACTTTCTCGGTATGTAAGGGCAGTATTTACAACATGTGCCTATCATTGTGCCTTTATCCCACTTTTATTTATGACCTTGTCCAGATGTTTTGCTGTCAGAGGTTGGGAGGTATGGGTGTGGGTACAGAGTGCATTCTACTGTGCAGACATGTCCATTATATGTGTAGTATATTCCACATAGCACTGTGACTTCCAGGTATGTCAGTGGCAGAGCAGTACAGAGTTATGTGGTGATCGACTGACAGAGAGTTGTGTATAGGTTGATAGGTTGCTATGACGTCAGTAGGGTATTAGCCCTGAAGCCCTTATAACCCATGCAGATGAGAGTGTAGCCCATGTTACAACATGTCAGCACACAGATCCCCTGTCCAGCAGGGACACAGGTGGGATTGCGGGACTGTATTTTGTGTTTCCCGTGCACTTATTACAGGGAGCACATCACTAGGGGTATGGAGGCACTTGGCTTGCTGTTGACAGGGAGTGTATTCCACAGATGGGGGAGTGTGTGGGACACATACCTGTCACACCAACAAGCTGTACTGATATCACAGCCCAGGTTGATCCTGCACCTACAGGTTGATGGACTGGGCCTTGAGTTCTAGATGTGCAACAGTCCCATCAAGGCAGGGTCTAGATTGCTTTGTATGCTAGACAGGGGTCACCTCAGCAGAGTCTGTATGGAACAGGGTAGAGGGACAGCTCTGTTAGTCTATCTGTGTAGGGTAGGTGTTTGGGGTTTGGGGTAAGGCCTTAGTGTTTGCAAGACCGTGGTGTGTGGAGTCTACATGGTCTGTGGTGTGTAGGTTTGTGGAGTTCTCATGTGATTTGCCTCGGAGGTGTCCATTGTTTGGGTTTTGTTTTGTTGCGGACCTCCACTTACATGGGTGTGTGTTGTGTATTTGCAGCTGATGTTTACTGACTCCTTACACTGCATGGCACCTATGTTACTGCACAATCCATTCTGGTGTGCACATTCTCCATTTGTCTGGCCAGTGGTTCCCCTTCCCCTTATGTGTGTCTCTTTGTCCTTCTGTAGTCCAGTCACAGGCTTTGGCCACAGTGTCTGTTGTTATGTATTTGTAATTCTGATGTGGGCAGGGTACATGCCGTTACATCACACACAAGGCTGTGGAATTCACACCTCTGAGTGTACCTATTTAGGAGGTTGTCCATCATTGCACCACTCCATTTGCTGTGGTCCTTTCTTAGATGGTTTGTGTTGCTATATGTTATTATGAGGCTACATGTGGGCCTAGCTGCAGTCAGACAAAGGCCCACACACGGGGACAGGGTGTTAATAATGTTCTGTCAAACATAGTCAGTTAGGAGACCGGTTTGGTGATTGCTTGTTTGCTCTTATGGGTATGTCATCTGCTTCCCCACTGTCTGCCATTGCTGTTTTGACATGGCCCTTTCTTGTTTCGCAAATAGTTGGTAGACAAATGCAATGTTAGGACAAGTAGAACAGATATACAATACATACTTTTGCTCCTTCTGTGACAACCTGTGTTATTCCAGGGGTATGGCTGTTGGCCAGTGACATGTCAGTGCTGACAGAGAAAAGTGTCAGCCTTTTATACACTGGCAGTGCACTGACCTTCAAGTACCTGTTGTCCTACTAGGCACTATATCTCTCAACTTTTGAGAGCCAGACATCTGGACAAAATCATAAGCAACTGGGGGACAGAGGCCTAAATATAGGGACCATTTATTAAGTATTAGCCTTACAAATCTAGAAAGGTGATTCAATAACAGGTTTTGCATTAGCATGTGTTTTCATATAATGTGTGAAGTCTGACACTACAATCTGTTGTTATTTTCTGACCTTAGTCTTACATGATTTGCCAATGAATTGCCAGACAACCACTATTTCATGATATACAGACCACAACTATTATGTTAACCTCTGGACATTCTACAATAGGTCTGTACAGTTGAGAGGTATGGTAGGCACTCTATAGGTTACTCCAAGCTGTGTACTCTCCATATGTGTGGCCCCCTATACATGACCTTTTCAGCTTTCGTGCAATAACAGATATTGCCATCTGGACAGTGTGTACAACTCCTACCATAGGTGTAGCTGACATGCAGATTAGTTGGCACTGCAGCTCTTGGAACATGGCCCTGTCAACCACAGTACTGTACATAGGCCACTATGACACAACAGCTGGGAGTAAGTGCTGGTCACATCCTGACAGCATTAACCACACATATACATAGCTCATTGACCCCTGCGTATTGTGGACATGCAACAAGTTATCATGTAGATTGGGACAGGCCTGGCAATCTGTGCTCTGCTGCTATTTCCCTACAAAACACACATGTTACTGCAGTTCTATGGGAATATGTGCATGGGAGGTACACCTGTCAACTGTATACATTTGCACAGACTGTGCTGCTATTTGCTTTACATTTTGGTTCCATTTAGCATAGCATTGTACCATGTCTTGGAGACTACAGGCATATCACTAAAGACCACAAGTCAGATTGTAATGGCATAATTTGAGTTTCAGACTTTTTACCCTTCAGAGCCTTACTGCAACTGCAGCACCTGCTGTACTATCACTGTGTAAAGACTGTAGGGGGTATTTCATCATTATTGTAATTTCTGGGCCTTTGCCAGACATTTCTTAATGGTTTTGTATGGCTAACTTGCTGGGTGAAGCTGAGGGGTGAGTATGAGACCCCCATACTGACATCCATGCCTGTGACCTATGACCCCCCCAGTTAGTTGGCCCCTACATATACTGCAGTGAGATTTGTCACCTTGGGTACTACAACATAGTGTAGGGAAGCCAGTATTGGGCAAGCATTTCCTGGTGTCCCACATAGCTGTCAGTTGTCTGCTGCTATCCCAGTAGGCCACCCCATTCCCTTGCATGCATGCATCAATACCATAGATATGCTACCAGAACATACTACTCCATTCATTTATTGTTAAAAAGATTGACTTACCTTATGCCAGTGGCAGTTGTGAGGACAGTGCTTGAGGGCTGCCTATGTTGGATACACGGAGTACACTGCCTATACATGGTAAGGTACAGGTATTGTGATGTGTGTGGCATCCATTTTACTGTGTGTGTATGTGTGTGTGTGTGTGTGTGTGTGTGTGTGTGTGTGTGTGTGTGTGTGTGTGTGTGTGTGTGTGTGTGTGTGTGTGTGTGTGTGAGTCAGAGAGATATATCAGTCTCTGGGTCCCTACAGTGTCAATGAGTGTGCTATGCATTGCCTCTTTGCCAAAGCCAGGGCATACTGGGCATGCCTCCATCTGCCTACAGGAGCTGGCTCTAGGGGTTCCTCTTCCGAGTCTCTCTGTGCCTGAGGGGACCTTGGCAATAGTGGGGGACAATGTGGCCCTTCCCCATGCTGTTCCTGCTGCAGCTGTTTCCACAGGATCATATTGTGTAGCACGGCACATACTATGAATATGTGTGCACATGTGGCTGGAGAGTACTTTAGGGTTCCATCAGATATGTCCAGGCAGCAGAACCGTGACTTGAGTATCCCACACACATGGTCTACGATAATCCTGGTTTGTGCATGTGCCTCATTATGGTATTCGTGAGTGAGTATGTGTGCATTTCTGATGGGTGTCATTATCCATGGCTCCAGGGCATAGCCAGCAACCCCCACCAGATGGCAATATGAGGTGTCCCCCTGGCAAATCCCTGGTGCAGGTGTGAGGAATGCCAGATGTCGGAGTTGTGATAGCTTCCAGGACTGCCAGCACACACATTAATGATAATGCCCTGTGCATTGCACATGACCTGGCAGTTGATGGAGTGAAAGCCCTTGCAGTTTAGGTAGACCCTACCCTGTTCACCAGGTGGTGCTTTGATATGGATATGCATGCAGTCTATGGCACCCAGGACCTCTGGGTAGTCTGCTACACAGTGGAAAAGGTGCATATGAAGGTCCTCTCCTCACAGGTGCTGGGGAAATAAATGTGCTTAATAGCATGTGGTAGCATGGCATCCAGGAGCTGGTGAAGTACCCTGGATGCAGATGCCTGTGAGACCCCCATGATGTTCCCAGTAGGTCTTTGGAAAGTACCTGTTGCTAGTATTCTTAAGGCTACACATACCTTGGTATCCAGTGGGATGGGTTCCCTTCTGTTGGCTCTGGGTCTGAGGTGAGGTCGGCACAGCTCAATGAGTTGCTGAAGTATGTCCCTGTCCACCCTGTAGTGCTCTACTATCCCAGATCATGTAGCCCCTGGTAGCTTACCCTGGGTCTGAACACTCATCTCCTCCGCCTCAGTCTGGGGCGGTTGTCAGCATTATCCTCCTCACCACCCTCAGCCTCTAGCACATACTGATGTATCAAAGCAACAGCAGCCCCTAACATTTTGTCAGTTAAAATTCCCCCAAGAGGTACACCAATGGTGCAGAGTTTGTGGGGGAAAAAACAGACTGCAAGGTGTTTGCATAGTTTATACTGTTGTGCTGCAGATGCTGCCTGTATGATTGGCTGGCTATGATACATTCCACCTGCCTGCTATATTATTTGTACTTAATTGCTTTTATTCGGCTGTTTCCCATTTTTTTCCCTCCCATTTCTGCCCCTTTTAAGCCCTGCGGCATGCCATGCAAATCTGCTGCCCAAATGTAAACAGTTCTGCTATTTCCAGGTTTTTTTGGGGGGGTTTAAGACCCAGTGCACAATGAGCAAACTGTTTAGCTAAAGTAAACACTTTTAAGCAGAAATGGCCCTCCCCTGGATGCGAACATGTTCCTCATTTCATGGAATTAGTAAATACAGCCTCAGACACACACCCTTGCTTAGCTGTACTGAGCTAAGCTCAAATGGAAGTCATGGAGCTCCAATGTGTTTACACCAAGCATGACACACACCCTTTTCATATCAGCTGCTTCTCCTGCTTACACCACTGCCTTATAGCTCTTACACAGTTAGGTGCATGCAGACAATGGTCTCCAATTTTGCTATTCAGTAAAATGTGCTCATTTGCATACCTCACTGCCTTAATCCCTTGTTACACCACTACACCAGAGCCTTTCTCCTTAGCAACCAGTGTTACCTGTCATTGTTTTGATTCTGCATGCTATACACTATAATGGCAAAATGCAAATTTCACTTAAAATTGTCTTTTCACATTTTTTTTTAATTTTTAGCACAATATTGTTTGCAAGCTGCTGCGCTATGCTTAAATGGCTGAAATTGGGCCAAAACAAATAAACTTTGATTTTTATATAATTTTGCAACTCTTTTCCATGTCAATGGCCAAATTTTTGGCCATTGGCATGCCTAATGATTATAATACATTCGTACTTTGAGCTGTCATGCCCCCGTTTTCATTTTTGCAGAAAATGTACATGGTCAGTAACCAAATACATTTCTGTAACAGACACTGTTCTGACACGCTTGCCTGCCTGCTTACTAAATCACTAATTCACCTCACTTGCATGGTTTTCACCAGCAAATGAGGTAATTAGCATTATTCAGTGGTGTCCGTGCCAGAATAGTGCTAGCAGGCTCGTGCACACCCCCAGCCTTGTTTACTGAATCTCTCAGCAGCCATATTCCGTGCAGAAGCTGCTGCACTATTCTGGCACAGAAAAAACACTTTATTGAATCCCTGGGATTCTGTCTCCTTGCTGCATTGAAACTGAAAGATATAATCTTTTATTGCATAGCCATAAAGTAATTTAATTTCAGCTATTTTTCTGAAGTTTTGCTGGGCTGAAGTTAACCTCCTGTGTTCCAGTTTCCACTGTTAAAATATATACATTTAAACAGCTACAATAGTGCATGTACATTTCTATTCTATTCTATTCCAGTAGGGCATGTTGTGGTTACATTTTAAGCACAAACACTTTATAAAATATCTTTTCAACCCACATGTCTGTACAAACTTAGTTTGATATACACATGACGTATAGTTCTAATACAGTTGTAACACAAGCATCTTATATGAATCATGTTGATATTCACAAATGGCATACAATTATTTACAAAATTCCAGATAGCTGTGTTGGCAGTAACTCCATTTGTCACAGCCGCTATAATGTGCCATGATCTTGACATCATAAAATATTTTTCAGCATTTAGTTACAATGACAGTGCTGTCACTTGTTTTTTTTAGATGCTCCATGATAGTATTCAGTGCTTCTTTTTAGCAATATACTCATCTATGCTAACATATTCAAAGTTGAAGTCCTTACAGTTCTTAAACATTTCAGAGCCTCCCTCTCCAAAGCTCTTACAATGTGTGAAATTTGCCAGTTGTGATCATTAATAATTAACTGAAAGGTGTCACTTCAGAGCTTGAAGGGAAATGACTCTCTACATTTGATATATGTTGTATTAAAATAGATAAAAGCAAAACTTCATTTCCAGCAAGAAAAAGAGAGGCTGAAATTTTATTTTTGCTTTACATTATAAGTAATGTCAAATTTGCATAACAAAAGATATTTCCAACAAATAACTTTGGAGATAAGAGTTTCAATACAGCAGAATATGATAGCTTCACGTTAGCTATTAATAACACATTACTGATCCCATCTAGATAGTCTCAAATGTCAAATTCTGGGTGGTGATCAAAACTGAAACATATAAAAGCTCTGCTGTGTAACCTAGGCCATGCAGACATTCCATTTCTGAAGCAAAGAGAGTGAGATTTGAAGAGTTAAACTTTGTGGAATCTTCATAATTTGTAACAGGAAAACAAGTGTGAAATGAATAAAAAATGGAATGCACATAACAAATAATGAAAATAGGCCTGAGGGATCTGTCTGTTAGCAGTTTCATAGGTTTGTACGACAGCTTATCTTGGGTGCCCAAAGTACTTGGCCATGCTTTCTGCTTCAGTATCTCTTTGACACCCATTAGCACCCTCTGACCTTCATGCTAGTGATACAGCTTAGTGGGTTAAAATAGTAAACTATAAAGTAAATATTTTCTGCTGACTTGAGTTTGAATTCCACAGATGTTAAATGAACATCTGATAACCCTACATAACTTAACCATAAGAATATTCATGAGTAGTACAGAGTATTAAGTCTTATCTGGCTAAAATATATAATTATTTTTATCCTGACTGCTGCAATTAGACAAATAAATGACCAAATTGTTAGATAAATTATGCATACACAGTGTGAGGTTTTAAATGTTACTTGTGTTCTGTTGTGAATTTTTATAAATTTTCTGGCAATCCTGCACCTACCTGTGTATAAAGTTTTCACATGGCTGTGGCATATCTCAAGTGTATAAAGTGCTCATTACTTTATTGGTCTATCTCTGTCTCTAACCCTCTTATCTACAAATGTTCTGATACATTCAGTATATTCATGAATAATGTTCCTATACTATTGAAGTAACTTCCTTTCCTTTCTGTATAGTATTCCTATTATCATAAAAAGTGCTCTTGCAGAATATTTTAATAATACAACTTTGACCATGCCAGTGGTGACCCAGCAAGACGTGTACATGCTATTAAGTTCAACAGATCGAAAGGTAGCATTCCAAATTCCCACTAAAAGCCAATGACAAACTGAATTTCAGCAGTATTAAGGTACTGATGCTTGATTGAATATTACCAGGATCTCTTCTGTCCATTCCTGGAGGAAGAGTCAGAGATCACAAGATTGTTATTGGTCTAATCTCACAAATCAATTTACTAAGCATATCTGGTTACCTCTGTTCAATAAAAATTGTTACAAAAGCATATAGTGCATGTGCAATAATTAAATACAGTCAGACAACAAACTACTGGTCCAAACCACCCACAAAGCTAATAACTCTGCTGGTGAATCCCTGTTTGCCAACTTTGTTGGCAAAACCTGGAATTCATTGCCAAACTATATAACCCTACAGTCCTCCAAAAGTCTCTTCAAAAAAAACCTCAAACAGTATCTCAAAGTGAACTGGCTTTGCCCATGTAACAACCCTGATTAAGTTATAAACTGAAAGCATAATCTGTAAATATCATAACGTACAACTACGTCACCAAGCTCTATATCCAATCTGACGTCTCTTGCTTTTTATTGTGTCTGCCCGTGAGAATTGTGAGTCCCTACTAGGGAACATTACTAAACCATTGTACATAATCACTTTGTTTTATATTTTCTCATGTCATCTAACTTCTTGTGTAATCTATGCAAGTTTGTCTATTTGGAGCTTTTCTCTCCGGGCCTCTGCTGAAAATGAGCATGTATCCAGTCGGACTATCCTAGTAAACAAATGTAAAATAAATAAATAAGTTAAATAAATATAATTCAGTGCATACACTTTTGCTTCTATCAACTATAGATGACTAATAATGAAGATAAACAGAATTGCCCGGACTTTCATTACTAGCTTTCCAGAATTAAATAAAGTATGCTTGCTGAAGTATAGTTTTAAGGCAGAAAATCAACTGCATGTATATTAACATTACACATTACCTTTGCAATCTTTCTGTGCAGATCTGGGACTGAGCATGCATTTAAACTGACTACACATCATTTCATGAATCAATATCTCACTGATACATGTGCATGTTAACGTTGAAAAAGAAAACTGTGTCCAGAATTTGATTATATAAGCCTAGACAGGCAAAAATAGACCTTTCATTTTATGGACTAGGGAGCCATCTAGTGATATGAAGCTAAATTTATTTTGATTGAATGTTAACTTACTGTGCATGTGAATTGGCATATATTTTCTTACATCTCTAGAATACATCTACATTTTATATAACATCCATATGTTAAATACATAACATGCCTCCAGCAGTTTCTCAGCACAAAACTCTTCACATGATGTTGATGAATATCAAATATGATTGTTCTTTTTTTATCTCACTTTTCAGGTTAGAAAGGCCTTACTCTTTAACAAGTTACTTGATGTGTTGTTTTCCCATATGACAGGTCATTGCATTCTAGGTTGTCTGACACTCATTCTTTATCAGTCAGCGTTTTTGTTTACAGTGCATGTTTTCTTATCTATATTAAATTATATTTTTTACTTCCTAGTTAATATTGTTACCCTCTCTTTAATGCACCATTTGCAACTTAGGCAAACCATAGGCATGTATTAGCAAACATAGATCTGTAGTATATATCTATATTTTCTGTCTCATCTTTGAACTGTGGTTTAATGACTCAGAATCATTCAGCTAATGGATGGAAAATCTGATAAACAGTAAGCCATTTACTGCCTAGAGTAATATACAGGATATCATATAAATTGACACAGTACGTTTATTTTGAGTTTAAAATCTTTCTATAAAGAGATCTGCCCTTGGTATTAAAGTGTGAAGCCACTTGTTATGACAGCAGTAAAAAAATTAAATACTGAATACAATCACATGCAAGTCTTGCTTCAGACCACACCTGTGCAATCGTCTCATTTTAATATGTTTTACTGTATTTCTTTCCCACTTTTTTGCTACTCTGCCTTCTTATGTATACACATATGCATGTGGAACACACATTTTAATTTCCACTTTATTCTGTATATCTACCAAGTGAAGCTATATCACATATCCACCACCCTTTCAATAGAAGGAGTCATACACTGTTGTCTATCAAGTGGATGGCACTAACAGACCACTTCTTTGCCCGGGTATTTACTGAAAAGAGTTCAAGATATAGAGGTGCCAACCAATATACATTAATAATAATAATACATGCTGTTAGATATCTTGAAATCCATATGCATCCAGAATTATTCATTTTATTAACATCTTTAAAGTAGCAGTTCCTTTTTAATAGCCAGTTTGCACCTCGTTTCCTCTATATTACGGGTTACAGAGGAAGATAAGCAAGAAGAATAATGCTGTGACATTACTGAGCTGCTTCCTATACCCATGGTACAGGTTTCGATTCCTTCCACTTCCATTTGCTTACTGTCTTACTCTGAGCCAGTTACTGAATCAGGCAGTGCTCCCAGATTACCCCTGAAAAAGGACACTTGACCAGTTGGCTTACCCAGTCAATGAATACATAAAAAACATTGTCTGCAGTGTATATATATATCTCACACAGGCAGTTGCAATATAATTTGAAAAATGCTGTAAGTTTCCAACAAAGAGAAAGAATGAAGGCATTGTAGAGAAGAGGCACATCTCTATCTGGAATAGAAATCAAAGATGATAAACAGTATTGACAGAATGCAGGCAGTGAAAGCTAAAGAAGGCAAAGTATTACAGCCATATGTAGGCATGTTCTGCTACAGCACTGTTGGTGTACTGTATTTAAGTGGGTATTGTAATAATTTGATGTTATTCCTTTGATAAAGCAGTGTTGTGAAGCCTTCAACTGTGTGCACAAATGCATTCCTCTAAATTCTATGAATAGAACAGTGGCTGTTAAGTGTCCAAGTGATACCAGGCTGGAAACTGTATGTTGACCTTCAAAAGAAACATGAACCTAGATTAAGTAGTCTCTAAAACATAATCCCCGGATGGGAAATATCTATTTGATCGATCAATTAGTAGTTTATTTGTTACTTTAGCAAATAGACAAGTGAGTTGATCCAATGGGCTTTTTCTAGTCCAGCCATGACTAGGCAAAACAATGAGGAGGTATTCAGAAGGATATGTAACACCATTGTGCTATGCTAAATAGCACAGAGGAGTTAGCCCAGTGGGGCTTAATGTTTATTCAGTATGCATGATGTCTGACATAGCATCATCATGATGTGGAAAAGGCTGCATAGTAAAATATCATAGCCATGATAACAGCAGTCATTGTGCAGACCTAGCTGGTCACTTCCTCATCTCAGCCTCCATGACAGTTAACCTTTCAGGAAAAAAAAGAAATACAACAGATTAGCTCACAGGTATGTCAATTTATTCAAATATTACAGTCTATACTACTAAAATCTACACTTGTCCTGCTACCTGAAGAGCTTCTCATCTCTACTTCGACTGGCTACCCTATTCAGTTCAGTCTCTTTGACCACTGTAAAACATAACACTGACAGTAATCAGCAGTACATATTCCTGATAACAGAAGGCAATTTCACCTGTAGATCATAGAATAATCAGTGGCAATCCAAGGGCCAAATGTGTATAATAGAAATTTGGACATCTCTCTCTAACTTCTGCCTCTCACTGGTGGAGAAGGCTCAGGTGATCCCGGCAGGTTACTGTATCTGTGCCTGCACTGCTCATCAGAACAGGTAATGTCAGTGGCATCATTCACTGCCCTGGCAGGCTGGTGTAAAGTATCAGTCTTGTAGACAGGTTCTTTACACTGGCTTAACAGGAACTCCTTAACTTAACAGATGGAGGAATATTTTAATTTCCTACCTGCACCAGCAGGTAGTCCTGCTGAAATCAGCACCTGAAGAAGCCATCCCCATTCTGCGGGTCAGAGGAAGGAAGACAACGGTAGTCTTGAACACACAGCTACATGCACTGTATACCACATGTTGTGCATCACTGGGAAGCATGGATGCACACTGCAAAGTATCACTAGCATGGACATGCAGTCCTTGGAGCTCTCTAGTGTTATTGCATGAGCCCACTGTGTACATGGCCCCCCATCCTGGACATAGGCAGGGTCAAGCATAGGCAAATCAGGAAAAATGAAAAAATGTGGAAAATGCACAGTGTAGATTCATAAATGAGACTATCAACATTGTTTTAGAGAATTTTAACAGTACTGCCTATACAAGGTAACTTTGATTGTAACATGAGAGGTGTAATTTATGTAGCAACCTGTGTATTAAGCATCACATTTTATATAGCAAAAACTGAGAATCAACTTAAAAAGAGAGAATCTACCAGCATAGCCATCCCATCTGGTGGAAGGACAAGACCAACACACTTTATAGGCATAGCACAAATTGTCCTAATTTTAAAAAGTTTTTTTGTATTTTTGAAAGGGTAGAAGTTAATATCAGGGGTAACAATTAGTCATCATACTTGGAATAGAGAGAAACATACTGCCAGATACTATTGAATGCTACCCAATTCCCAAGAATAAATGACAGAATTTCTATTAGGAGTTTATTATCACTAAAAGCAGAATTTAAGAGTCAGTAGGAACTTTACATTTCTTAGTTTCTTATATGTATATATATATATATATATATATATATATATATATATATATATATATATATATATATATTCTATCTTTAGCTGGTTCCGTCTTTTGTTTAACCACTTTGCATTGACCATTTTCAACCTGTTGTATTTTATATATATGTTATTATGACTACATTGCAACACAAATAAGGTGGAAGGGTCCTTTTAATTTTAGCTAATTTTAATTCTTAATTATAGTTGCATTTTGATTGGATAATGGTTGTAATATAAGGAGAAGTTTATACGGGAATTTTATCTAATGAAGCTCCATTTTTAAATTAAAGTAACAAAAACGCTCATTCTTCACCAGTGTCTGTAGTGTCTTCCATACAGCAGTGATCATGTTGGTTCATTGACATTGCATTTTCAAGGTTTTATTTCTATTTTACAAGAATTGTATTGAGAATTTACGGATAGACAGTGATGTATTAGATAGGTAAGACTAATAAGAAATACATTAGACTGAGGTAGTATAGGTGATAAGCTAGTTTATGTGTTAATAGGGAAGTAGCTATGGTACCGTAATTTGCTTTTGCTAATTAAAAGTAGGTATAGTAATTTAACTTCTACAATATAGTTCATGGGTTCATAGGTATGCACTAGGCTGATGGCCCTGGAGCCTTTACAAGCTTAGCTAATAGGATTACCCTGGCATAGTGCCACCCAATCTTAGTTCCCAGTTCCTCTGTCAAGTAGAGCCACTGGAGTGATCCCCAGGGTGAATTTTCTATTTCCCATCCACTCATCAAGAATTCTCTTGAAGAGGGCCAGTGTGGCGCTCTGCTTGACATGTATGGGAAGTCTATTCCATAGCATGGGCAGTCTCTGGGTTATGTACCTGTCCCTCCAACATGTTCTGTTGATTGTGGTAATGAGGTTGACGTGATGTATTTGAAGGGGAAAAGCAGGTTAAGTGATTTAGTGCTTTAAAGGGAGGTATAAGAAGGTGATGAAGGATGTTAGGGGGGGCTACGTCCCAGATGAGGAACAGGGACAAAATCAGAAGACAGAGAAGAAGGCTTTTAGTAATGGTTTGAAGAGATGGAGGTGTGAGATAAACCTGACTGACCCGAGTAACCCTTTGTGGTTTGTTCATGGTAAGCAATTGTTTATCATTTGACCAAAGGGGACAGTTTGGTAGACAGAACTGGAGTATGGAGCACTCTGCTAGGCAGGCAAATGGGGTATAGATGATTTTGTGGGTCAAGATGAGCTGGGTATGATGGAGGCTTATTTGAAGAATTTATGTAAATTGTTAGTGAATATATTGAAGGGTAGAGAGCCAGTATTGGCAGGAATGAATGGAGAAAAGATATTAATTAATTTAATGCAGTTATATGTAAGATAGCTAGTGGTATAAAATGATTATAACAGTTTCTGGATCACTGCTAAAAGAAGAGGGGAAGGATCTAAAAAGGTTAGAGTACATGAAGAAGAAAGAGGATCAATAGGATAAGAGAGGAAAGAGAGAAGGGGTGACAGAATAATATAGATTGTAAGATGAGGAAGAAGGAAAATATGGGGATGAGAAGGTGAGTAGGAGAGGGAGTGGAAGGTGTGGTGTAAAAAACAAATAAGATGGAGGAGTGCAGAATATAGACATGCATAAGACTAGGGACGGATCTGTTCAGATTCTAAATATCATTTTTCACAAAAGACATACATGCTTCTTCACATGCTAGAGCAGCATAGTAGGGAACTGTTGTAGGATATGCAAAGCTTATGCCTGCCAAACCCCTAATATGTCTCTATTGAATTCTGGAAAGTCTAAACAGCAGGGATGGTTAATGATGCACAAACTTTCATGTCCACTAAGACTGGCATTCCATGCATTTCCCTTAATTCCATATGAGGCCAGCACATGTCTACTAATTTCCATATGGTGTTTCCGTCCACATGGTAACAGTAGACAATAACCTTGTAGAAGGGATAGTATGTTAGACATTGGCAAACCCATCTAGGATGCAGAGGGTATGGACACTCGACACTGAGGCCACTGTTTCCTTAGGTGGCCACTAACACAAGCTGATCTACTAATGCAGCTACTATTCCTAGCATCATCATGCACTTAAAATGCCCGTATGCCAGAAAATGCTGGTAGTCAGAGTAACTAAGTGTCATTGCTCACTGCTCTACTTCCTTACATTTCTGGGTCACTCTGCCATGTTCGATTTCATCATTTACATACATGATTGCTCCTGTAAGCATGCTAACACTTATTTGCATGCCATGCATTCTGCACTATTTCTTTAACAGCACGGTCATAATCCAAGTGCCTGATTTTTGTCCCTTCTCTGTGCATTGGCACTCAGCACAATATATCACATAACACTATGTACTACATGTTTCTAAATGCTGCCCTATACATCGAAAATAGAATTTAACTAGTGTACAAAAATCAACAGATTATTAGTGCAAAAGTAGAACTAATGTCAAAAATGTTGGTCACATAGAAACTAGCTAAGTTTTCTTAAGTGATCTTTTCCAAGCAGTTATGATTTGCAAATTTGTTTAGGCAAGAATGGTTTCTATATTAGGGGCTATGTGAGGGATGCAAAGCATGCTAAAGTGTAAGTAACACTAAATGAGAACCCAGTGCTGCTGAAGTCTAATTCAGGGTGAAAAATAATATAGATAGCTGGGGGGTAAGAGGAGAAAGGGGGTGGGATGTTCTGCTAGGGTTCAAAAGACTAAGAGAATGTTATGAATATTACAGAATATGACAGATGTAAGTTCAAGTGAGGGATCTAGTTCTGTCAGTTACAGTAGGCCAGATGGCAGAAGTAGAAGGCGTACAATTGTATGGGGAAACCACCATGACCAAGCGTATTCTGTGCTGAAATGACTGAAGCTGGAATCATGTTGTACCTGATGAAATTGTAGTAGTGGAGGAACATTATATTCAGTACAAGGGATGAAACGCTGTTATATTTGTGGATATGGCTTCTGTGTTAAGAAAAATGGAAAAATAAGTGACCTTTGACTGAGATAATAGACTTTTTCTACAGCAAGTCAAGGTGAGTGACAAAAACACAGACTGAGAAGTCAAAAGTTATGTGACAATCCAAGTGATATTAGCATCTACTGATTTTGTGCTTGAACTGGGAGGGTGTACATTTTTAAATCACACCTGAGTATCATTTCATGTGGAACCATCTGCCAGTATTCTCATCATTATGTAAGTCCACAAACTAATTTGGATGATTCTGAGTGGGGATTCTGGATAAGGACTCTGAAATTCCTTCTACAATGATAGATTATAAAGTATGAGATGCTGATGCCATATGTTCATAGTTGTGTTAACAGCAAAGGATTTGAGACTGAGTTAAAGATCTTGGTTACGTCAGGAAATAAGGCTCCTGTTAAATTCTGTGACACATTTTTCTTTGATGTGTGTGATGAGGTTTATGCCGGTGCTGTTCTTTTGCTTATATCCATGCTGCTCATCGTATGAGAGACCAGAACTTGTAATGTAACTGCTGAATCTGTTCAAACTGCACACCATAAGATGAAGCAACCCAGTCAGGCTGAAAGGCATCAGAAGGCTGGAAAGATACAAAGTCAAATTATGACAGACTAGAATGGAAAGATCTGAACAGGAATAATTAAATAATGGAGAAAGTGACCTGGTAGACCAGTGATCCCATCTGAGCCCATCCAAATGGCATACACATTTCTGAACCCAGCATCTGATGAGGAAAGGTATGCCTTTATAGCCTGGGCTGGAAAACCATTCAAATCTCATACTTCTGTGACTATCAGCAATGATATAACAAATGCACATTTAGTGCTATGCACACATTGTTTTTTGTAGTTCATATGATTGCAGGCCAAGTTGATGATAGAAGAGACATGCCATTAATTAACCTGCATTGGATTAGAATGCATTTCTTTTTCATGTGAGTGGAAGTAAAGCAAAAGTGTCATATATATATATATATATATATATATATATATATATATATATATATATATAGAGAGAGAGAGAGAGAGAGAGTAATGAGTGAAACCATGACGCTAACAAGGTATTGCTGGAGCCCAGAGGTGTGGCTAGCTATTCTGGTGCCCACTGCCATCCCCCAATCTGGCAACCTCTCCTCAACTCTAGCTGAGAAGCAAAAAAAAAATCCTTTCTTCAGACTTCAGAGGCAAAGGAAAAAAATCTTTTTTTTCCTCTTAAACCATAGCAATAACTCACTTCATTTATAGGAAGCAGCTGCTACAGTCCACACATAGAGCACTAAAGCACTTCAGTCACTGGGATAGGACTTACTAAAAAAGTATTTTTCCTTTTAAATTGTAGCAACTGCTTGCTACATATGTAGCAAGCAGCTGTTACATTACTAACATGGAGTACTATACTGCTTCAGTTCTGAAGTCCTGAGCCCTGAGATAGGTCTTGCAGGAAAAAATATATATTTTTTTCTTTTAAACTGTACCACACATTTGTAGCAAGCAGCTGTTACAGTGTAAGTCATACACAATGTGCAATACTGCTGGTGTTGCACTGAAAACCGATCAGCATCAGCATGCCCCAGTTGTGCCCCCTAACACGTTGTACTCAGAACGGCTCCCTCATTCATTCCACCCTGGCTCTGCTACTGCTGGAATCTCACTTTCAAAATTCTATATATGTTAGAAAACTGTTGTAATGTGTCGAGGAGATCCTTAGCTCAAATTGGTATGATTATAATGGATGGGATGTAAAGGTTATTCATGGTGGAAGGAGGTAAATGGGAAAGGTTTTCATAAACTATACTTTATGCTTTTGTATTTAGTTTATTTTGGTATGGGAGAGTTTTCATTTTAGTAGATTTTAGTTTCGCATTTTGTTTCAGCTGCCTTGTGTTTTTGCCCTTTGATCTTGGTGCATTTTATCTGTCTGTGCAGAACACATCAAGCTGTGACAGTTATTCTGTGAATTTTAATGAATTAAAACAAAAATATTCCAGACAGTTTATATGCATATATGATAACACCTAATCCAGAAACAGAAAATATGTAGATTACTGTTAAAAGACATTTCCACTCGTGTGATTTTTTTTTTGTTTTTCTCATGAAGTGCTTTTCCTTCCCTTTTACACAACCCCAGAGAGTGCCAAGTCACAGACAATAAAAATATGATTTAAGCAATTAATGATTTATGGAATATTTTGCTCCTCTCTGTACCTGATTTGATGACGTCTCTGTGTATCTATTTTTCTATTATGTGATCTTAGATTGTTCTTTCCTGTTTATGTCAGAGCAACAGCATCTGGAATATATTTTATAGGCTGCAGCAAGTATAGGAGTTGAGCAGAGAGAACTACATCAAAGGCCTTGTAAGGCACTGGGGGAAAAAATAATTATATTACTGGTTATGGCTACAGTAATTTGGTTTCAAGACAAGTAAAACAACAATGAATTAGGTACAGGTTGCAAAGTTAATCTTTTAAGTATGAGATGATAATCACAGGTGGTTAATGTGGCCTGGAACTTCAAGTATAAGCTTGACCAAACATATTTACAATTGGCTTATAAAAACATTCAAAACTACCTAAAATGTCAGCTCCTATTTGAAATGTCATCACTTGTAACAAACACCAAGTGGCAACATATATATGTATTTTTTTACAGGAGGAAGCCCCCCCCCCCCCAAAACTTATTCACCATACTTGGGAGAAAAGAGAATATTCCGAGGAAAGCACATCTCAGACTTAGTAAATGTAAGTCCATTTTTTCAGGTCCTAACATTTCTAATAGTCAACCAAAATGTCATTTAGAAGAAGGCCCCAACAACAACAATCAAATGCAATCACTGAAAGTAATTAACTGACACTCTTGACAGAACAGTTAATAAAAAATCAAACATAACATTACTTTTTTTTATAAACAGAGTCACAGAAATTGCTTCTCTTCTCCATAACTTAAGGAAGATTTTGAGTAAGTGAAAGGATCTACATCACTAAAAATGATTTAATTAACTTGGCTATAAACAGGTGCAGGGTTGAATGCTATATGCTGGGATTCATTCTGTACTGTAACTCTAACCAAACAGTAAAGCTAATGTGTAGTGCTTACAGATTTTGGCCACAAACAAGGAATCAAAAATACTTAAAAAAAGACAAATGTCGTTTATCACTGGCAGGTATTTTTGCAAAGTTAGCTAATTCTATTGGTTAGTACACATCAGAACAAGGAGCACGTGGTAAGTCTTTATCACAACAGTGATCTTGGAGCAAAAAACATTAAATGGATGAATATCAAACTGTGCATATTTTTTTTTTTTAGTTAGCAGTCTTAAAATATGCTTTGTAAAGTCTAAACATCTGCAAACTGCTGGAAACAATGGATCTGAAAACCCTAGAATCTCTCCTTTAAACATATATGTATATAAAAGAAATCAAACCATGTTAATATAGTCACACTTACAAACATTATATATCACATACATGCTTTTTTACAATTATCATCAATCTGCCATTACATGCATTGATGAATTCCTGCCTTCCTTATACCTCACTCCTCCTCCAAAACATTATTCTGCATGTATTGCTCCCATGATTTCCATTTTTTATTTAGTTTGCTCCTACCTTTTCTAAAGATCTCACTTCCAGTTGTTTTTCTCTGTTACAATATTCACTACTTTAAGTTCAGTTTATTTAGGCTTTGACTTCCATTTTCTAGAAATTGCTTTTTTGGCAGCTACCAGAAATAAGCTTAACAGCACTTACTATGGCTCAACAATTCAGATCCTGTATCCCAGCTCAAAAAAATCATTTCCTTAGTTACAACCATTTGTTCATCAAATATTTCTAGCAGAGTATTCTGTAGGGAATTTTTTTAAATCTGCCAACTCTTTACACTCCCAACACATATGTTCCCATTTACCTCTTTCTTCCTCATCACACCTTCAACATTTGTCATCTATCTGAGGAAAACGTTGTTGGAATCTACTTGGGATATAAAAATACATAGGTGTGCAAACACTTCCAAGCACAAATCTTACAACTTCCAGAGTGTGTTGCATATTTAGGAGCCATACATATGTCCTCCCATTGTTTCCTAGTGACTGTTTATCCAAACTCTTTCCAATATTTTCTAACCTCCTGTAATTGATTCCTGCAGTTAATGTGAAATATTTGGTATGCCCTACTAATTATTTATTTTTAACACCAGCTTCTAGTCTAAATTCAACTAAGAACTCTACTAGAGCAGGTCCTTCACTTAGGATGCCCTTATCCCTTTCTTTTTGCCTATACTGTGAAATCAGTCCCTTATAGGGAAGGCAGTCTCAAGCCTGCAGTCCAAATGTCTTCTTGGTCCCTTCCCATTTTGTTACATTTCCCATCTCTATTTGTTTGCTCCCAATTTCTTGGTTCCTTTGACAGTTTTCTCCAGTAAATTCTACCTCTCTTGCCTATTCTCTGTACCTCTAATTGCACTCATCCGTATTGGCAGAGGCTCCTTTCTGCAGTCTTGCACTGGCTTAGTCTTAGAATATTTTCTGCTACTTTATAATGTTTTGAATGACTGTCGTTATTCTTGTTAAGAATCTGTTTCAAAATCCCATTCTCTCTTTATTGCTTGAATATCACCCTACTTCATCATCATGCCTTTCCAGTTTGAATTATAGATTTCTGCTTGAGTTATGGATATGAGCCTTAACTGTGTAGCTCTATAATATACAAATAAAATATATAATAAAGATTAGGTAATCCTCCACTGCCTTGTTCCATTGGAAGGATTATTTTATCCAACCTGATCTTTGCCCCCCCCCCCCCATAAAATCCTTCAACTATTTATTAATTACTGTCCACAGTTTCTCCTCTGGTTGATAAAAATATGCCTGACCTGTATATAAAACTAAATAGACTAAAAACATTTTCACTACTTGTATATTGCTATCCATATCCATAAACAAGAGTTTCCAGTTTCTCAGTTTTTGTATTACCTTTTATTTGGTCTTCCCATATATCCTTAAATGCCATAACAGAATCCCCTTTAACCCATACTCCTAAATACTTCATTTTATTCTGTTTCCATAAATATGGGTATTGTTGAATCAGTTCATGTATGGGTACATAATTTATGCCTGCATTCATTTTATATCCTGAAAAAAAACTTGAAATTGTCTCAGAATGTTTCACAACACTGAGATGTCTTTTTCTGGTTTTATCAGGTACAAAATAATATCATTTACAAACAAAGCTACCATTTTTGATTATCATACCAATTATATTCCTGAATTTCTTAGTCCCTTATTTTTTTTTGCCAATGGCTCTAAATGGAAAGAGGGCACCCTGCCTGGTTCATCTATTCAGACACAATATACCAAAGAGGAACCCTCATATTTTAATTTTTGCCTTCAATTCTTCATATATCCTCCTAATGAACCTTATTATTGTATCACAGAATGCAGGCCATTGCCCTACTCATAAAATTCTAGCTTAATCTGCCGAATGCTTTCTGTGCATCAAGACCCACTAACAACATCAGCGGTATTGTTATATTAATGTTGTCAAATGTTTGCCTTCACAAAACCACATTTATCCATATCTATCAATTTTGCAAACACATTTGCCATTCTTTTAGCTATTATAGACTTAAACACTTTATAATCATTGTTTAAAATCAAAATGGGCCCATAAAAAGCTGGGTCTTGTAAGTCTTTACCATCTTTAGGTGTTATAGCCACCACAGCTTTTTATCAGGATGTTGGTGTTTCATCTCCTTTTAAAATATTGTTAAACAAAACCCTCCAGATCTTTATCACTTTCTTCCCTCCTAGCATACAAACATCCACAGGAATACCATCTATTCCTAGAGACTTTCTTGCAGATTGGTCATGCATCACCCTTTTTATTTCATCTCCTCCTATCTTAACTGCTAATCGTTGAGCCTCATCTGCCTCTAACCTTGGCATAATTAAGTCTTCCATAAATATCTCCATTTACACTTTTTCTTGATTTCTACATTTCTCTGCTTTATACAAATTTTTATAAAATTTCTGAAATATCTCTAATACCTCTACAGGATCTATTGTTATTTTTCTTCTTATAGGCTCCCTAAGCTTGGCAATAATCCTTTAAGGTTCATAGGTGTGTACTAGGCTAATGGCCCTGGGGCCTTTACAAGCCTAGCCATAGGATTATCCTGGCATAGTGCCACCCGACCTTAGTTCCCAGTGCCTCTGTCGAGTACAGCCACTGGAGTTATCCTCAGGGTGAATTTTCTGTTTCCCATCCACTTATCAAGAGCTCTCTTGAAGAGGGTCAGTGAGGTGCTCTGCTTGACAAGTATGGGAAGTCTGTTCCATAGCATGGGCAGTCTCTGGGTTATGAATGTGTCCCTCCAGCACATTCTGTTAATTGCGGTAATGAGGTTGAGGCCTTTCTACTTTTTTATTGTTTAAGTCATTGTGCTCAGAGTTTTTGTGCTCTGGAATTATTATCAAAAAACAGTTGCTTAATCAAAAACCCTATAGTCCATCATAGTGCCTCATCTAAGTTTTAATTTCTCATGCAGTCAGGAATCTTTCTCTGCTATGCTTGAAGCAGGCTCCATTTAGTGGAATACCAAATACTGACTGCAATTCTGTTGAAGCACTGCCCTAAATGCCCTAAGGCAAATGCAGCAGTCCACAATTACTTCAAATATCTTTACAGGCTCCATAAAAGACAGAGATAAAGCCCTGGATACTGAGTTTGAATAATGAGTCCAAGTGCTAGATGAAGTAGCCAGGGAGACAGGAATGAAGGAACATTACTAAACTACTCATTTATTAGGAACATACCTCTTAATTCCTTTGCTCATGAATCAGTAACAAAGTCAAAAAGAATGGAGGGGACAAAGACCCAAAATCAGAGACAGTTTTTAAATATTACTTTAACTGACTTTAAATGCTTATTGAACAACATATTTTGCAAAAAATGCCTTTTTCTGAATATTAGTTAACAAATATGAAACTCTAATGTCTTGCATTATGAACTGACTATAATTCTCAGTAATTTAATTAGCCAGAAAATCAAAACTTTTATGTGGGTCTGTGCAAAAATATGATTCAAAAATCAGGGACAGGTGTGTGTGTGTGTGTGTGTGTGTGTGTGTGTGTGTGTGTGTGTGTGTGCATGTGTGTGTGTGTGCATGTGTGCGCGTGTGTGTGTGTGCGTGTGTGTGTGTGTGCGTGCGTGTGTGTGTGTGTGTGTGTGTGTGTGTGTGTGTTTGTGTGCGTGTGTGCATGTGTGTGTGTGCATGTGTGTGTGTGTGTGTGCGTGTGTGCGTGTGTGTGTGTGTGTGTGTGTGTGTGTGTGTGTGTGTGTGTGTGTGTGTGTGTGTGTGTGTGTGTGTGTGTGTGTGTGTGTGTGTGCACGCAATGGGAATATAAACTCTACAAAGGAAATTTTACTTATTTATTTATTTTATTTATTTTACATTTGTGGACCAGGAGTGTCCGACTGAGCAAAACCCCCTTTTCAGTGGAGGCCTGGGGAGAAAAGCTACATAAATATACACAAAGCAAATGCTGCATGCAGTTTATAACAATTTAAAAATATATAACAATTTCAATGATATATGAAAAAAAAAAAAGATCATAACAATAAAAGTATAGTAAGTAATATGTTACAGCTAAATATATTTGTTGATATAAGGTTTAGTAAACAGAGTACAGGAAAAAGCTTTGGAAGTTAATTAGACAGTTTGCTAGTTGTAGTTGTGAGTACTGTAAAGGTAAAGATTAGGTGGTTACCAAAAGCTTAGGATGTATGTTATTCAAGCTAAGTATTAATAGTTAGTTAGACAGTACTATGGAGGTGGGGAGTGTTCAGGGAGGGTGCGTACAGTGGCAGGTCCACTGATTTATAAAGTAGTCTTTGGTAGCTAACTTAAATTGTTTAGGATGTGTCAGGTTCTTAATTTCTAGTGGGAGTCTGTTCCATGCAATAGAGGGGTTATAGCTATATAAGTTGGACCCCATCTTGGACTTAGGTTTGTAGATGCTTAATAGGTCTTGTGTTGCACTCCGAAGTCTGGTGGGGGGAATAGTTGGAGATGAGGGTGGTTAAACTAGGACAGAAGCCCGGCTGATATAGAATGGAGTGTATCATTCGAAGTTGCGATTGTAGGAGCAAGTGAGGTAGTTCAACCCAGGTGAGGTATTTTAGGGAGACACAGTGGTGAGATTTATATGTTTGTTGGGCTGCAAACCTAGCTATCTTGTGATAGGTTGATTCTAATTTGGTAAGTAGGGAGGAGTTAAGATTTGTGAATATTTGGGAGCAGTAAGTTAAGCAGGGTAGGAGGTAAGCATGGATAAGAGAGATCCTAGTTTCTGTGGTGAGGAATTTGTTATCCTATACAGGAGTCCTAGCGTTTGATGTTTTTGTTTTTTGATACAGTTGTTAATGTGAATATCAAATTTTAGTTGGTCATCAATGGTAATACCAAGCAGTTCTGTGCTAGTTTCAGCTTCTATAGGAGTATTGTTGAGGGACCTAATGGAGAAGGATAGTTTAATGTGGTTTGTAGATTTAGGAAGAAAGAGTAGCAATTTTGTTTTTTAGGGTTGAGGATAAGCTGATTATTAGTGAGCCATGTCTTTACTGAGTTGAATGATGTCTGGGTATTTATTAGACATTCTGAGGGAGAATTAGAGATAGTGATGACTGTAGAGTCATCTGCATATTGAACAATGTTAGATTGGGGGCAGGAGGAGTGAAGGGAGTTGGTAAAGATGTTAAAAAGTAAATATCCAAGAATGGATCTTTGGGGACACCTGTTCTTACTGAAATGGGGGTAGAAAGTGCAGAGTCCCATCTCACTGACTGCTGCCTATCCAAGAGATAGCTAGAGAGCCAAGTAACTGTATTCTGGGAGAAGTTTAGGTCAGCAAGTTTGTTAAGTAGCAGACAGTGTGAGACAGTGTCAAAAGCCTTTGATAGATCAAGGAATAGGCAAGATATGAGTTTGTGATTAACTTTAGCAAGGGTTATGGTGTTAAGAAAGGATAGTAGAGCTGTGGTCATACTATGTTTGGGATGGAAGCCATGTTGTGTTACAGTGAGCAGATTTTCCTGTGTGAGATAATGCATAACTTGTTTGTGTATACATTTCTCAAGGACTTTAGAGAGAGGGGAGAGGATAGCAATAGGTCTGAAATTAGAGATTTCAGGGAGGTTACCTCCTTTGAGAATAGGAATAGAGTAGAACTGTTTCCAGACAGATAGTACTTTGGACTCGGAGATGAAGCGATTTATTAGTATATATATACTGGTATAGCAAGAAAGTGTGCAGCAATTTGGAGAAAATAGGAAGGTATGTTATCTGCAGAAACAGAGCAAGGTTTGAGCTTTGAGAGTAGAGTTTTGATATAGTCAGTGGAAAGTGGTTTGAGAGAGAAGGAGTTGACTGAGCTAGTAGTTGAGAGGGGTGAAGGGGGCTTAGAACTATTTTTGCATGCGAGATTGGGGTTAAAAAGTTTGGAAACTAATTCAATAAAATAGGTGTTGAACATATTGGCAGTTTCATCAGGTGATGTACTCGTTTTTACTTCCCTGAATTCTAACACCAAATTATCAAAAAAAATCCTATTAGCTCTGAGTTACACTGATTCAAAGATTAGAATTATAAGCAAAAGGAGTAAGGAACAAAGACCCACCAGCAGGGCAGGATGAGAATGAGCACTGATTGAATGGTTGCCTAGCTTGAAGGAAGAGAGAGACAGGTGGCTCTGTGCAATCAAAGAGCCAGGTGAGCCCCACACTGCAAAGGGTAAGGCACTTAATCACAAGGTTGCACATTAGCAGAAGTGAGTATGCGCCTCCCAAAGGCAGCCATAAAGAGGGTTGCAAGGCTACTGTGGAGGAGGAATTAGGCCATATCCACTTCCTAGTAGCAGTACTTACTGCTCCTGGACATAGCTCTGGCACACTCTGGCCCGAATGGGGGAGGGGGGTAAGGCAGATCCAATAGTGCTGGTGAAGAAGGAGAGGGGCTGATTACCGCTGACAGCCAGCTACTGGGATTGGACAAAAAATTGCAACTCACAAATTCTCCTGATATTGGTGCAGATCTGATGAGATTGGTGAAGGCATCTCACTCTTTGAAGAAGAACACCAAAAATACAGAAATCAAGATAACAGCTCAGGGATACACAAATCATTCCTCCAATAATTAATATAAGAGTCACTGAATATAATATTATAAGAGTATACAGCATAGGATCATAGGAGATTACTAGGCTATCAACCTAGAGGTCATTTTAAGCCTAGCCATTTCATCCCAATGTAATACCATAGATGCACTAGTCAAAACCCAATATTGCATTTAGTGATGGCTGCCCATGTACAGGAGGGTTGTGGGTGTTATCCCTGGTGAGAATTTATGGTTCCCCATGCAGTCATTTAGGTTCTTCTTGAACAGAGTCACAGAGGTGCTCTGTTTCACATGAATTGTTAGCCTGGTCCAAAGACATGGCAGTCACTGGCAGATAAATCTGCCCCTCCAGCATATCCTATTTAAGTCACAGGCCATATTAAAGTCCCTGAAACAGGCAATCCTAGACCCATTTGATTTACAGATATGCAGTAAGTTTATTAGGTTTGGGTCTTGGGTCTTGGGTCTTGGGTCTTGTCATACCATTTATTTTCACTATACAGTGTGAAGAGTTCCTGCTTTAACTCCCTGTTGTTTGAACCAAAAAATATAATCCATATCTTTTTGGATTCTTATGGTGGATTTTAACTACCAAAACAATAGCGGGGTAAACTATTCAACTCCAATAAATATAGCTAAATACTAACAAAGTATGTAAATCAGAACAGCTTGGTATGAAATCCAGCTTGGGCTGGCAGTAATTTAAATATCGCAGTAACAAAAATATGTTCCCCGCAAGTAATACAAATCATATCAATGTTTTTAGCCTATAAGTAAAATCAAACGTATTCATAAAATAAATCATACTTCTTTGCCTATACCATTGAAATTATGATGCAATAAATCAAACTGGGATAGTGGCCTCAATGACCCAAGCACTTCTGCCCGGGATACTATCAATGAGTTCTATGAGATTATTAATTCTGCATTAATAAGTACATACTGATAAGGCACAAATATACAGGTAAATTAATCTAAAAACTACTTTGGTGAAATAAAAAAAAAAAATAATAATAATATTAAGATATGCAACATAAAAAGAGGTAATAGCTAGTTTTCACAAATTCCCCCAGCTATAAAAAATTGCTTTAAATAAAGTATAGAAAGTTTCCTTTTCTTATTGAATATTCCATATCTAACTATAGACACAGGTTTATCTCATAGCTAGAGAACAATAACAAGGAGTTCTATAATTGTATCAGAAAACCGAAATTTAAAAATATGAATGGAACAAGTTATCAATAAATAATGATATGGCCTCACAGTGCCAGGGCATAGTAAAAAGGCTTGCAGAAAAAATGTACAGTCTTCCATCAATGGACCCCTTCCCCAGCCAATACTGTCAGTGGTCACTGCTCTTAAGGTACAGAAATGTTTGACTCCTTATAGGATAATTTGTGAGTCCTACCACCCTTAATGCCTTCTGAAGGCAAAGCCACTTAACAGTTCACAGTCTAGGGAAATACAGTAGCTCACTCAGACCCAGAGGTTCCTGTATTTTGCAAACACAAACACCTTGAAAAAGTAGTCTGTACACCCACTATTGGAGTCCGTCTAGCAAGTATTATTAATCCCCTTTTCCTTGGTCCCTGATGTTATGCTAAAGGAGTGCTAAAATCCTTTACCTGGTCCTCTCAAACATGGGAGAACATTGCAGCCGCCCCACTGAAATGTCTTCAGTGGAAAGGTCTGACCATAAAGCTCTCTCCTTTAAAATAAAAATAAAACCCAGGGCCCTAGCTAACCCTAGAATTTTTAATAACTACTCTAAGGCAAACTTTCTACTTTTAAGTGACACCCTAGCAAAATTTCAAACCCTGAAAACACTGCTGCCTATGTGGAACTATTTACAAAAACCCTTTTCAATCATGTCAAATGATAAACAAGAAACCGTCATTAAAATGGTAGAAAATGTCAACACAGGTGAGTGTGGATTTGTATCGGTCCAGGGAGTTTATTTTACCACTTTAATCCCTACTGATCAAAACATTATTGAATATAATGCTGTACCCTGTAGATTAAAATAAGACACCTAAAATAATTTGAAAAGATGCAATGATTTGTGTGTGTGTGTGTGTGTGTGTGTGTGTGTGTGTGTGTGTGTGTGTGTGTGTGTGTGTGTGTGTGTATTTTTGTATGTGTTTTTCTGTATGTTCTAATACCAACAAGCAGCATCTGTCATTGCAGTACTCCTCTGAGTGGTGGTGTGACATTTGATTTCTGTTTTATACACTGTAATTTTTTAATAATATAGTTCTAAATAAGCACTACTTTGAAATACCCGAATGGCATTTCTCTCATGGGGGGGTGAATAAATGGAAATCTGATTTTTTTCTTTGTTTCTTGCATTTTAAAGCAAGGGGCAATTAATATACACCATTTTTAAATTAATTCTTAAGCATGAGAAAGGCAGTATCAGTGGTGCAACAAGTAGCACACTTGAATTTGGAGTAGAAGGCTGTGGGTTCTATTTTCAAACCAGGTAGACAGACTGTTGGCACTGTAGTGCAGCATAAGGGGGTGCTGTACTCCTGACTGTGTTACCCTTTGGATGAAATCCTAAACTAAGGTCCCATCTGCATTAGTTGGTAGTAGCTCAGGTGAATGTAAAAGATCCCATGGCACCTATCAAAAAGTGTAGGAGTCTTTTATTTATATAAAAAAGAACTCTGATTTACCAAATATTTAAATACTTACAAATATGTGCAAATGTACAAATATAGCTAAAATATGTCTAAAATTTTAAAATGTACAAATATATAGATGTACAAATCTGTTTACACATATTCATAACTTCCTTTACAATCATACTAAATGTTCCTCCCTATTAAAACTCCACTCCTTTTTTCATAACCACCATGTGAGTTTTCTTAAAATTGTTGCTAAAATCCATTTACCATTAAACAAAATTTCATTTATTCTTTCATTCCATATAACCAACATAACATACAATAACTTTTTATCTATTATTTTAACATATTCTTTACTTCTATTCTTATAATATCCGTATTTAATCATTCCATGTTTATTTCATCCACTTCTTGTATATCTTCAAAAATTCTTCTTTAAATAGTTTTCCCCATAACTTTTTTACTCTTTTACATTTCAAAAGCACACATTCTGTAGTTTCATCTTCTTGGCAATGTAAACAAATTTTAAATTTTATCACTTTCCTTTTCATATGGCATATTTCCTTTTACTGGCAAATTATCCTTTACCAGTCTCCACAAAAAAATCTTGACATTCTGTTTTCTGATTACACCATTTGCTTCTTATTTTTATAGCTTTAAGTTTTTCAACTGTGAGATTTTGCCATGGTTTTACATAGTAATATTTTATGATAACATTATCATATCATACTTTTCTAACTTTTTCTATATCATCAATTTTTATTTTCCACAAAAATATTTTTTTCTTGGTAATATTTTATTTCATCATTTATATACTTGTTTTCTGTTTTACTACTTTTTACCATACCCCCAAATTTATATTGAATTTATATTATTTATATTGATGCTCCTTAGCTTAATATTGTATTACATCTATACATCTATACATAGAGGCAGTATACTATAATAACAAGTAGTTTAACATTAGGAGAAGATAAAGATAGCTATTCTAGGATACAATAATAATTAAATGAATAACCAAATTTAGCATAAATTTTAGCATAATTAAAAACTATGATATTTATTGTATGCTAATATTTCTATATATATTGAACTTTATTCTTGTCTATGTTTTACATTACATACATAGACATATCTAAGTCTTAAGCATTCTTGTAAATAACCTACATATATTTTTAAATAACATCAATATTTAGAGAGCTAATATAATATAATTCTAAACATCTTTTATTAGTACATCTACTCACACTGACACATTATTTTGATGCATTACATTTACATAATCATTTAGGACTATTAGATAAGATATAATGCCAGTGATTGTATGAACCAGAATCATAAATTTATGTTTTTAGAATGCATTTTATATTTAACATTACCTAATTAATCTTATTAATCTAATTTTGATGCATTTTATTAAAAGTTTAATGTTGATATTGATTTTAAATATAGATATTCAACCTATGAATTTAATTTATTTATTTAACATTGTGATTCTCATATATTTTTTCCTAAGGAGACTTATACCATGTTATTCCTTATAAACTTTTTGATTGTACAATTATCTCAGAAAGAGCAGGAAATTAAGCTCTTTAAGTACTTAATTGTATAATTGTTGTTACTATAAGAATACCTGAATTTTTCATTTAAAATGCAACCTGAAGAAGCATACCAGTGTGTATGCGAAAGCGCTCGTTTTTGGATTAAATTATATTTTTATTACATCGTGGTGATTCTTGCTTGGTGTTCCTGAGATAGTAATATTTTATGATAACATTCTCATATCATACTTTTCTAACTTTTTCTATATCATCAATTTTTATTTTCCACAAAAATATTTTTTTTCTTGGTAATATTTTATTTCATCATTTATATACTTGTTTTCTGTTTTACTACTTTTTACCATACCCCCAAATTTATCATACTTATATTTATACAATTTTACTACTAATCTCTCACCTTTTTCATTTATCCACTTTAATACTTTGTGCAAAGTTAATGGAGTGACATATACCACTGGGTTAATTAGCTATAAACCTCCTTCTTCTTTATGTACATACAACCCCCCCAGATTTAATAAACTTCATGTAGGAATAGTGCAAGCCCTACATGGAGTGTACCATGGCCATCTTTGCAGCTCCCCCTCAGCAGTGCACCTTGCATATTAATGAAAGTGCATTACTGAGGAAGAGACATGTACATGGTTACTGAATCAGTTGTTGAGGTGTGTTACAGTGCTTTGAGATGTGTAACACCCCCCCCTGCACTTTCAAAGTGCCAGAAGGCACTATAATAGTAAATAGAACTGTTGTCTTGCCCTGTTTCAAAAGTTATATGTAGGGGATGTATTACAGTGTCAGTAGCACACCCCCTGCACTGTCAAAGTGCTGTACAGCAGTAAAATATTACATTAAATGTGTCCTCGACCAGATGTAAAATATATGTGTAGGGGGTGTTACAGTGTTTAACACACCCCCTGTACTGTCAGAGTGCTGTACAGCACTGAAATTAAATGTGAAAATGTGATTGTCCCTTTCTGTTTTGTATTGTGTGTGTGTGTGTGTGTGTGTGTGTGTGTGTGTGTGTGTGTGTGTGTGTGTGTGTGTGTGTGTGTGTGTGTGTGTGTGCGTGTGTGTGTGTGTGTGTGTTTGCATGGTGCGGCGCTTAGCAATAAACAGGTGCCAAACATCTAAAAATAGAAACTAGATGCTTTTAATTTTAATAAAAAGGTCAAGTTTAAGCATAGCTGAGCTGGTTTGCATGGTGCAGGTGCTTAAATGTAACTGAGAGCTATATAGAACAGTATAGCTTTGATCACAATATCCTTGGTAGCTGAATGGTTAGAGTGACAGCTTCGTGTGCTGTAGGTGCATGGTTTGAATGCTGGCCATTCAGCTTTTTACATGTGATAGGGAAATGTTTTAAATTTTTTTTTTTTTTTTTTTTTTTTTTTTTTTTTTGTATACATTGAAATTTGTTAACCGGGTTAGTCCAGCTTTACTTGAAGCCCATATTTAGTATACACCTGAGTATAAAAGCCCCAGTTGCACACAAGTATCTAATAAATTAAAGTTACACTATCAGATAATGTAATAAAATGCATATGTGTAGGGGATATAAAGTAAAATAGATACACATAATAATAAATTATCATTAATGAACAAATACTTTCAATACATTTTTTTTTTAAAATGTAGTTTGCCCGTAGCTAAGCACTGCTAAGCCAAGCCAAACAATACTCTGACAGGACCTGTTTTACCAGTGCTTAGCAACACATAGCTCCACTTAGCTGGTTTTGGGCACTGCTTAGCAACCCCAGATTAAGCAGTCCTCATCTCAGCTAAGCAGGTTTCTGCACCACTAAGCATTGCTCAGCATTTCCAGTTTAAGCACTGCTCAACTAAGCTTAATGGGTTTGTGCAGTGCTAAGCTTTGCTTAGTATTTTTAAAAATGGTCAAATGGTGGCAAAGGGCAGGAAAAATTGCCTTATTTAAGCTTAACAGATAGGAATACAGCCAGAACCTGTTGGAGTTTTATCACTGCAGGAGCTATGGCTGGACTCAGAGAGGGAGTACACTTTCGGGCACAGTGCCGGGGCATGTTGAAGTCCAGAGTCATGGTTGGGCTCCTTGTCAAAGACCATGGTGACAGACTGCTGCAGGGCCAGTACCATGGCTCTCAATACAAGTTCGAGGCTTGGGACCATCTGGCACATGACCTCACCAATGCTGCTGGAATTCCCCACACTGTTGAGCAGTGGCATCATCATTATGATGACCTGAAGCAGAGGAAGTGGGTGATCTTGGCCCAGTTGATCCAAGATGCTCAAGACCAGAATGACCCAGAAGTTTGTAAGTATAGGAACCATTGCTTTACCAAATTCTAGCATAAATATCTGACAGACAGGTATGCATAATGGTGTGGTTCCCTTCCCACAGCTTCAGAGGAGAGGGCTTGCAACTTGGAGGCCCATGCAGGGCACCTAGCGAGGCTGTGCAGAGAGTGTGATGAGTACAGATATATCTTGCAATACATAGTCATATAAATAAGAAAGAGTACAGTAGTAACTGCCAGTAGGTATATTCTGTTCTGTGTACTGCAATAACATTATTAATTTGTAGAAATGACATGTATATATGATATTAATATTAATGATCTAGTAATAAAGTACACTAGCATTCTAAATGTGAAGGGTATAAATGACAATAATTCATGATCTGCAGGAAATACAGTACACACTGCAGTCAGAATTGTGAAGGAAATAAAGTTAGTATTGCATAGGTTTAGCAATAATGGCATACCTTCAATGCATGCATTATTTAAGCTGGAGAACAATAAAGTTTGTCAAATGTATACCAATAACTGTGTCATGTCACTCTCAATAAAGCTTTGTTCTGCCAACTGTTGTGTGTATTCTAGTCTGTTGTTGAAGGAATTCAATTTTACAGGTGCTATAAACCAAATATGGTTATGACACCATGAAGTGACTTACGTTTGGCTGCTAAAAAACTTTTATGCTAAAGTGTAGATGTGGGGCTGTACTACAAGATAGAATGCAATTTGATATCTGTTCTGCACTAACATGTGAACCTTGAATAGTAATGTGTAAGGTATAATAGTGTGTTCTCCTCAGGATTGTCTTGTGTTAACTTTTGCATTTCAGCTATACACATTCCTGAATGTAGGTACACTGGTGCAGACAAATATGAGACTGTAATAGCTGTAGACTGCAAATATACCACCTGCAAAAGTATATGGGTCAGGTAGGCATCCCAACAGCCTGATATGGTGAGTACAGATCACACATATTCCCATCCACTTGGAGTTAATTGTGTACACCTGCATTCCAAGTATTAAAACACACTTCACCTACTATCTCTGTCATGCGTGAATGCTATGCATGTATGTTGAACTGCCACTGCAGTCTCCTGTGACACTGTACTGCTATTACCAGGTCAAACTTTGTCAGAAAGTGAGTTGTAGGCATATATCAGTCAACCATCACACAGCAATAGCTCACTGTGATAAGTCACACAAATGTTGCTATTTTTTCCACAGACACACCAGGGTTTGAATCCAGGGACCGGTAGTAAGATTTAGTTATAGTAATAGACAAGTAGTACTGACTGTTTGTAGAAACAGTCACATACTGTTAACAGATATTCTTCACACAAGACTTACAGGTAAAGAAATGTCTGTAGTAACTGTATGAAGGGTATACTACTGTCTGTGACCAGATGTTCTAGTGTGTAAACAGAATTGCTCATCCAGGTGATAAGGCTCCATTAAATAAAACATCATGAAGTACACTACTATTCCAACTGAATAAGACAACTAAAATGTTTTACTGTTAGTACAGCTGTATGCCTGGTGCGTCTGTGAATGTGTGCTGATAGTCTAACCCTATGCCTATAAATGACAGCAGGATAGGTATAAACACTCTGCACTGTGCATGATACATGTCTCTCAAGCGTCGTGCTGTCATGGCTAGTGATCACTAATGCCAATAACCTTGGACACAGATATAAATCCAGTTGACGTATGCCAGTAGCTCACTCACACAACATCAGTGCAGGGTGCACCTTGTTAGTCATATATGTTCCCCTGACATGTAATAGTCCCCTTTAGTTATGTACTTATAGTTCTTACAGCTTGGCCCATACCATCCCATGTGGACAGTTTGAGAGGCATGTACATCCTACAGAAGCTATAGGGCACATGTAGATGTAAAGTAAGGGCAGCCCTGTAGAGTATTGAGCAGTTGAGCAGTACTGCTGTCAAAATATAGCCTGCACAGTTGGTAATGGAATGTCTTTCTCTCCCTCCACCCTTTATCTGGATCACAAATATTTATTCTTATACTACGGGTATGGTTTCATTTCCACATATGTTGTTCTCAAAAACTAATGTTGGGCCTTGTGTTGCATTATTGGTTATATATTACAATTGTTGCATACCTTTTGAAATTCCACTGTTGTTGGCCTTTTGTCGTGAATGTTACTGGCGTGCTGTTACAATACTGACAGTTATTCCAACACTATGCAATTTTATTGTTCTGAGTTTATTTGAACACCCATGCATGCCACTACAACTAATGTATAAATCTTCTGTACATGACTAACCTTGACAAACCTCAACACCATAGCACGAATGGGTAGCCCGGTTCCAGGGGATCTGCCTATACCACCCCATCTGGTCATAGCACCAGGTCCCAGCAAGTCTGGGACCAAACCTGGAGCTGTTCCTTCTGCTGGTCCTGCACCACCCTTGGGAGGAACCGCATCAAGGGACAGGGACCCCCCCCCCCAGGTTCAGGTGTAGAGAGGAGGTTGTCACCCAGACTCAGGTTTCAGGTATGGTGTGCAGGTCTATCCAACGTGACTTGGATGATAGACTGCAGCAGATCAAGGGAAGACTGGTGCACCTCGAGGGGCAGGCTGGCTCTGGAGCCCAGCCCCCAGCACAGCCACCATTGGGGCCATGAAGAAGAAGTGGTGACTGCCCATGGGTGGGGATCTCAGTCCCACTGTTGCCATCTGGGGACACTTGGCCCTCGAATTCCCAACCACCCTCCCCATTCAAGGTGTTTACCCCCCTCATGTGTCATACGCCACCCCTGTCCACTGTCTTTTCTGTCTTGTCTGTCTGCAAAATCAACTTCTCCTATCCAACTTATCTCCCCAAACGTACCTACAATGCTTCCCCAACATCCCACTCTCACCTTAAAAAAGGGGGTGATCTGTCCCAAAATAAATTTCTCCCCATACATAGCTCTTCATTTTGCACAAAGTTATGTTGCCTACACCCCTCTCTGTGAGGTGTAAGGCTCCAAATTCCACATTGTCCACATCATGCACAGCTGTTGCAGCCCAGGAAATGGAGAGCTATGGTCCTTTCCTACACCCATCCTGCACATTCCTAGGTACCTTTCATATTGTTTTTTCCCCCTGCTTGCCCCCATTTCACCACTTTCCTATCACCCCTTTTTTCTTTTCTTTTTCTTTTGAAAATAGCACAGGTTTAAGACAGGATAGGCGCCACTTAGCATTGTGGTGCACAAACCCAGTTAAAACTGCTTTAATCACCTTATCTGATTCAGACACTGTTCTGCACATCAATAAAATAACCACCGCTGGCAAGTCTTGAACCCAGGACCCTCTGATTACAGTTCAGTGCAATACATCACTATGTCAACTTGGCTCTGGGGACTTACTGGTGTTTTTGTAAATATATCATGCAGTATAGTAATGTAACATTAGGAAATACACTATTGTCAAATCTCAAACACAGGGCTTACTGAAGTACAGTTCAGGGCAATACACCACTAAGTCAACTCAGCTCTGTGGACCTATTGGTGTTTTAGTAAATATATCATGCAGTACAGTGATGTTACATTAGGAAAAAAATACACCCCCACCAAGTATTGAACCCAGGAGCCACTGAACTACAGTTCAGTACAATACACCACTAGGCCAACCCAGCTCTGGAGACTTGCTGGTGTTTTTTGTAAATATATCAATCAGTATAGTGATGTAACATTAGGGAAAAAATACAACCCTGCCAAATACTGAAACTAGGACCCTCTGAACTACAGTTCAGTTCAATACACCACTAGGCCAACTCCACTCTGGAGAATTATAGGTGTTTTGTAAATATATCGTGCAGTATAATGATGTAACAGGAGAAAAAAATACAATCCTGCCAAACATTGAAACCAGAACCCTCTGAACTACAGTTTATTGCAATATACCACTAGGCCAACACAGCTCTGGATAATTACTGGTGTTTTTACAAAGATACCCTGATTACCAGTGACACCACTTCTACATATAAAAATGACAGCGTACTTGGGCCTGTGATGCAGACACTGAACCAGTACACATCCAAAGACATGTTGATGGATTGACGGGAGGCCTACAATGTCAGGTACAGCTGACAACTGCACAGACTGTTGCAGAATGTCCACAGTTGTGTTACCTACTTATGGCATGTCTGTCACAAAACCTATTCTGTGTGCTTAAGTATTGGCAAGATAGTGCAAATTGATTTTACAAAAGCATGACAGACAGGTCAGTGTCTCATGTCACAGCCATCCAAACACACATGTTCATGCCAATCCTGTGTAACACACTGTATGCATGCACATTTTGGTTCATAGATTAAGGTGTGTACTAGGCTAATGGCCCTGGAGCCTTTACAAGCCTAGCCCATAGGATTACCCTGGCAAAATGCCACCCGACCTTAGTTTCCAGTATGTCTGTCAAGTAGAGCCACTGGAATGATTCCTGATGTGTATTTTCTATTTTCCATCCACTCCTCAAGATTTCTCTTGAAGAGGGCCAGTGAGGTGCTCTGCTTGACATGTATGGGGAGTCTATTCCATAACATGGGCAATCTCTGGGTTATGAATCTGTCCCTCCAGCATGTTCTGTTGTTTGCGGTAATGAAGTTGAGGTCTCTGGAGCATGTGGTGTGGAGGGATTGGAATTTCTTTAGATGTAGCATTTCTAACAGAGCTGGGTCAGACATAGCTTTGTAAGTCAAGCAGAAATCGCCTTTAAGTAGGCAATATGAGACAGAGAATAGTTGGAGATTTTTGAGTCTGTCCATATAGGACAAATGTTTAAGGCCTGGAATCCTGTTTGTGAGGTACTTTTTTACAGCCTCTCCAGTTGTTGCAGGTGTTTAGGGAGGTACATGCCAAATGGGGCATTGTAGTCAATGATTGGCCTAATGAGGGAAGAGTAGAGGGAGACAATGACCTCTTTCTTCTTGGATGCAAAACCCTTAGTAATGAGATGTGCCACATAAAAGGACTTTGTGACCACAGTGGCAATGTGGTGGTCAAAAGAGAGGTTGCTGTCAACCTCTGTTCCCAGATCTGTTATAACACCTTCTGTGATCAGTTGACTACCATTGATGTGGTAATTCATGGGAACCAGGTTTTTCCCAAAGGGGATGACGACACATTTTTTAGCATTGAGCTTAAGGCCATGTTTCTGACACCAGTCGTTGGTCTCAGTGAGGCCTTTCTGTAGGATGTCAACATCACTTGGGGAGTTAATAATAGCTCCCAACTTGCAATCTTCTGCGAACTTTGTTAGACAGAGTCCCTTCATGTTGGCCTGGACCCCAGAGAAGTAGATACCAAACAGAGAGGACCCAAGACCGAACCCTGTGGGACTCCACTAGTGACTGGTTGTCAGTCTGACTTGGAGTCATCTACTTTCACACTGTGGGTTCTACCTGTGAGCCAGTTTGCAACCCACCTAGTGATATATGGGTTGATGCCTAGCTTAGTGAGTTTTTCTATGATTCCTGAGTGGGGAATGGTATCAAAGGCCTTGGCCAAATCAAGGTAGGCTGTATGAACCACCTTTTCTTCATCCACAGCTCTGGTGACTGACTCAAAGAAGTTGACCAAGATGAGCAGGCATGATCTACCCTTCACAATACCAAATTGTGTGGGATCCAGATTTTGGAGATTCCCTATATCCTTGTTTATCAGGTCCATGATGATGCGTTCCATAGCTTTGCATATCAGACTCATCAGGCTAATGGGGCGATAGTTCCCAGGGTCTTTAGTTGCTCCTCCTTTGTGGATAGGGATGACAGTAGCAGTCCGCCATTTGGTAGGGACAAAGCCTGAGGTGAGGTTGTGATTGAACAGGGTAAGACACATGTCACAAATATGAATATGTGTCCTAAATGTCCCCTACTACTCTCTGGATGGCAGTAGTACTTAACATATGTACCAGAGGCACATGCCTCACCTGGACTGTTATGGGTACCCTCACTCTGGCCATGCTGTGACACAACTGCTGACTCTGCTCCCTCACTGACATATACCGCATGCTGTCCCCCAATGTCTTCACAATCCCCAGTATGACTCCTAGTCAGAATGCAGCAGCTGCAGCTTGCTACACATGCAGCAGCATGTTCAGCTACCTGCTACAGACCTACCACACCTCCCAAACACCTAGAACAGGGCATCCACACAACACCCATACATAAAGGGTTGGGGGATGTTCAGGTGACAGGGACATGTGTCACAGTCTCCCAATAGAAACATACACAGCTGATACACCAGCATCAACTGCAGCAGCATGCACATTCAGATAAAAAGGATGTATGACACTCACATCTGCCTGTCTCCTTACTGACCCCAACACACATTGTTAAACAGTAACCTGCCACAGAATCAGAAAGTCTGTTAACAATGGCCAAACATAGCATGCAAAACTGTGGACATATCACATCAATCCAAACAGTGAACAGTATTTCTACCTACCCTCTGTGATGCTGTAGCTCCCACATCTCGATAATTTCCTCCGCACAGGCCAGAAAATGGGCCAAGGCCTACATAAAGGCCTTAATTATAGCACTGTGTTCCCATGCCATTGGCTAATGGTAATGCAACTCAGCTGTTCAGCATGCTATTAGCAATTGTGAGTCACAGATTGGTGCACAGGCAATCACCTGTTCTTGAGCTTTACCTACAAAAGGCAAGTTGCTGCCTATGGCACAGAGGTCTGTACAATATTGACAGTAACTACTGGTGGATACAGCTGGCATATCACATCATGTAGTGTCATGAGCTCCTCTCTGTCTATGAATGTCATACAGGGTTAGTTCAAAGATTGTCCGGGTGTCCCTGACTGTTCCTGCTGTACTCTGGCTAGGTCAATGTATAATCCACACCTGTATCTCATTGCCTGACAGCTATAGTTAGCATACCTGGTGACTCCCTGCAGCAGGACAGCAGGTTATAACAGTAGTAGTGAGGGGATACAGGCTGAGCCTCAGCAACAGTGTGTACATATTGAGCATACATTGTAAGGGAATGAATACAGTACCAGATATGAATGTACCATTACTGTGTTCCAAGGGGTCTGGCATGTTGCAGACACATTCCTCACACTCTGGGGACACCAATTACATATTGTCCAACTAGTTTCCAGACATCCACATTTGTCTGGCATAGGGTCTACATATATCAGGCACATGTACACATTCCACAAACATCTGGGTACTGCAGATGTCAGACACCTGCAAGGAGGAAGCCCTACACTACATATACACTGCTCTCAGTTATTGTGTAGCACAGATGTTGCTGGAATGTCAACATGCATTTGTAGTACCATTCACTTAGCTCTAGGATGTTGGCTGTATGATATGGTACTGTAACGTTGCCCATAGGGGGCACACCACAGTCGATGGCAGTGATGGGTGTAGACACATAACACAATCTGTCACAGCACACAGGCCATAACTGGTATACCTAGGACCATATGAGGTTACTAGGCTATGAGCTCTGAGCTCCCATATGCCTAGGCCACATGTTAGCCCATTTGTATGCATGGCAGCACCTGATGTGCCCCAGTCTGACAGGGACACAGGTGGTATCCCAAGAGTGTATTTGCAGTTAACCATCCAGTTATCCATGGTCCACCTGAAAAGGTGTAAATAGCTACCCTCCCTGATGTGGACAGGGTGACCATTCCACAGCAGGGTGAGAGTGTGGGACACAAATCTGAGCTGCCAAGAAGACCAGTTGATGCCACACACCAGGTTGAGGGCATGTGTGTGTGTGTGTGTGTGTGTGTGTGTGTGTGTGTGTGTGTGTGTGTGTGTGTGTGTGTGTGTGTGTGTTAATAGAGTGGAGCTTGAGCTACACTTGTGCAGCAGGGCCAACAATGTGGAGTCTGTGATTGCCGTGCATGTCAGACAGACGTCACCTCTGATGAGTATGTATGACACCAGGAAGAGAGTTGGGCTTATAGCCTATCTGAGTATGGTAGATGTTTGAGGCCCTGGTACTCCCTGGTGGGGAAACCTCTGTGATGTCACCAGCTGCTGCATGTGCTGTGTGAGGTGAATGGCAAACGGGGCATTTTACATAATAATGGGCCTTATTGTGGGGAATACAGGAATGTTAGCACCCCATGTCCCTGGATGACATACCCGTAGGCATGAGGTGGCCCATGTAGAAGGTTTATCAAATAACAGAAGCAAGATGGTGATGAAATGTCATATTGCCATTGACCTGTGTGCACAGATCTTGCACGACTGACTGCATGCGTAGGATGTTGTTAGTATTGTGATAATATATAGGGATGTCACTCTCCACAAAGGGTTTTCCACTGCATTTTGTGGTATGCGGCCTAAGGCCATGTTTCTGGCACCAGTCATGTATCTGCACGAGACCCTCCTAGGCAGATGTCCACATCAGTAGAGAATCCGGTGACAACACACAGCATGCAATCATCTGCAGACATAGTTGGCCATAGGCCAATGCCTGTGCCCTGCACCACAGACGTGTACTTCACACATAACGGAGACCCAAACACAGAACAACAGGTTACACCGCTAGTTATGGGTCAGCTGTTTGGGGTGGAGTCCCCTATGTGGATTAGCTGGGTCATGTCAACATGCCATTGTGCTACCCCTATGCTAACATATGGTGTGATGCATACTTGGGAGCATATATCTATTATGGCCAGGTGGGTTATAGTGTCAAAGAATTTGTCCAGGTCAAGGTAGGCAGTATGCACTGTAACCTCCCCTGTCCATGGCTTTGGTGACTGTGTCAAAGAGGCCACCGAGTGTAACAGTCATGACCCCTTCCTTGACAAAGCCTAATTGTGCATGACGGAGTGTGTGGAGGTCACCAATGTCCTTGTTAATGAGGTTTGCTATAAACTGTGGTATGGCCTTGCAGAACAGCCGAGTTAGGCTGATGGATGTATAATGTGACAGATTGGTGGACGCACCACCTTAGTGTAAACGGGTGACATTGGTTGTCCTTCACACAGCTTGGACAAAGGCATTAGCCAGGCCTCCTTTGAATACAGTGGCTTATGTTGTTGCAAGGTTATACTTGGAGTCATGTAGGATGCATCCTGTCATGTGATAGGCTCCCATGATGGATGTATACCATGATTTTCACATGGCAGTGGTGACCCGTTCTCTACATATAGGAGAAGGAGGCAGGTATTGTGGACATCCTGATGTACTGATGGGGGGAAAGGGGATGAAGCTTACATTGACTCTGTCAGGCATCAAGTATGCTATACCTACAACACTGTTATAGCTGGTGTCCTTGACCACCAAAAGCGAGCAGATATAGGTGCTACCTGTGATGCTGCAGACATATGTGCAGAACAGGAGATGATTGTCTGCAGTGGATGTCAACAATGCTGGCTCTGGGTTTGCTGTGCAGGTTTCCAAGAGTGATCCCATTCACTTGTTCACACTAACAAAACATTGCTTGTAAATGGCCAACTGTCACTAGTTTGTCATGGACAGTGGTATATCATCCCTGTTATAGACATGTATGTATTGCAGATGTCCACCAGACAGGTAGACAGCTGTACGAATCCTTGCAGAGGATGATGTAGTCCTGTCGGGAATATCTGACTCCATGCATCTATACAAATGCACATTTAGCACGTGTGTATGTGTGGATATTGGTGCCAGTCCCTACAGAGGGGTTTGGGGCTGTGAAGCTGTGTATACCACCGTATACCACAGTAGGCTGTATTCCACGTTGAAGGTGCATGTATGTGTGACTCTAGCTAGATGGGTATTGTGGGAGATGGTGACTGCAAATGTGACTGTATGATGGTTACTTTGATATGGAGGATGAGACTGTAGGGATGCTGCAGGGGTAATCTGTGTTGTGCAATATCCACTGCAACACACCTTCCCCTCATGTGGGGGTAGCCCATAGCTGCACCGAGGTGTCTGTAATTCGACTGTTGATGGCTCTCTGACCATTTATGTGCTGGCATCAGTACATCATCCAATGTATGTTTGGGTCAATCAAGTGACCCAGGATCAGGGTACAGACCCACATCACAATGCAGTTGTGGATAGTCCATATAGGCAGGATGGGCTTTCTGGTCAAATGTGGTGGCCAGTATCTAGAAATGATTTGAATAGGTGTGTTGCCAATGGTGAACTGCCCCTGTGGTATCCCCTGTTCATCCCACTGCCTGTACATCACGGAGGTGTGCACGTGTCTCATATATACTGAAATCACATGTCTCATGCCATTTCCATCCACACTTTGGGGCATGACAGAATGATAGGATGGTTGACCAAGTAAAGCTGGGGTGTTCTGTGCAACTTTGAACCATGTGTCTATGACTGCACAGATATCAGCATTTCCCAGGGTTAAAAATGCTTGCATTGAGGGCAGAGTCATGTGTAAACACCTAGAGTGTAACAGCATGATCTTCAATGTGTGCTGTGCTGATGGTTGTATGTTGGTACTGATAACCTCACCACTGTTCCTAATGAAGGCACTATGGGGGTGGTGAGAACCATTGCCAAATGTCTGAAGGCCAGTTGAGACAGATGGAGGCCATCTGTTGCACAGCATCGTGGTCTGTTAACCATATCACCCCTGGCACACAGGTACTAGAACCCCCTGGCACATCACAAGATAAAAGGCCACATATTAAGGGCAGTCATTTCCTGAATGTCTTGTGGCATCAGTCTGGGTGATAGTGGAATGCTGCATAAGGCTAGGGACATACCTGCGTGGGACACATAATCAGTGTGCTCACTCATGTCTCACTACACATAGTCCAGAGATGTACATCTCAGGTCAGGCATGGCAACATGGACTGTGACAAACCCCTGACAGTACCTGTTGGTGAGATACAGCAGTGCGTATGTGATATGGCAGAGTCTGTCACCTGACAGACAAGTAACTGTGACTATCCACATATACAGCCAAGTGAGAGGCACATCAGTGTGTCTCATAATGGAGTCTCCTATGTGTAACATTTGACACGTGCTGATGCCTCCATGACTGTGAGACAGAGGTGTGTGGCCATGTATGGTTTGTGCTGTGTACACCTGTGGTGTTCATGTGTGGCTTTGCCTCGGATGTGTACTTTGTTTGCGGATGTGTATTTTGAGGTCCACTGCATATATATATATATATATATATATATATATATATATATATATGTGTGTGTGTGTGTGTGTGTGTGTGTGTGTGTGTGCTGTGTAGGTTTGGGTGGTGTATAGATTGTGTTGACAACCTGTTTGTGGACAGATATGTGGCCTTCACAGGGTGACAGCATGGACTGCAGGTTACTACTGACATTGCATCTCTCACACAATGTGTTCCTTGTTGGTATTTGCAGATGTTTGCCCATCTGTGTACATGAGGCAGGTGCTACACTGTGCCAGGATACCCATATCAACCATACTGGCAGGGGGAACTGTAGGACATTGTCAAGCCATATAGTCCAGAATGTGATTGAGGAAGGCCAGGGACTTGAGGTGTGGGCCTACAGCCCAGGTGCATACTACAACCGTAGGAAGCTGACACCACAGCATGCCATGTAGACAGGCTATGAACAAGCAGTAAGAGGTGCAACAGGTAAATGCATTTGAACACCTCATAGCACATGCAGCAAGTAGCATGAAACACCTGGATCAGGAGGGCAATGCATGCTGCATTGCTAATATGTTGCAGATAGCCACATACATACTGTGGTGATAGATGATGGGGTATGATGTGGGAGTTAGTGGTTGATAGTGGTGGCAAATGTGGATCTTCTTGTCTTTCAGGTGGGATGTATAGAAGTCACAATCCATCTTTCTCAGAAGCTGAGACTGCTGCCATTATTGATGCCCCGAGACTCCATTACCAGGTGCTGTTGACAAGGACCCACCATAACCAAAAACAACATGCTGCACTGTGGCCAGATCTTGTAGCAATGATGAATGATGTGGGCCACCAGGACAGGAGCTATGAACAGGTCCAACACCGTGCTACAGATATAATGCATCATGCACAGCAAAGGGACACAGCTGTGGCCAAGGACCATGCTGGCACCAGGGAAGGGCCTACTACACAACCCCCACTCTCAGCTACAGAGGAGTGCTTGTCAAACCTGGGTGCAGCCACCAGCTCACAAGAAACTATCACAACATATGTTGTGGAGGTGGGTGGCACAGATTCCACAGCCGAGGAGTGTTCAGGTAAGCATCCAGTGGTCATCACGTTAATACTGTAGCATTCAAAGGGGCAGCCTCTGCATACCTGTACACATATGTCAGGTTAATCTGCATTTGTGGGTGGGGTTTTGTAATGCACACACGTGCACACATATTGTGAATGTCAGCAATTTGGGTAGTATCATAGTTTGTAACTGTACATGTTGATAAATGCACACATTATCATGTACCAATGCCATATGTGTGTCTGCTGACAATACTTCTCCTCCACAAATCCATAGGCACCTCTGGTGTGGCTGGGGACCATCATCCTGTAGTTGGTGAGTGTGGAACTGTCTTGTTATGGCTCATCTATACCCTAGGCATGTTAAGGGCTGCCAGTTTACCATGGGCAGTACTGTTAGGCTTAGCCATTTTGCAATACGTGCATGTTCAGTTGTGGTGTGGTTCACTACAGTGCATCTCTTTGGTAATCATAGTAGCATATTTGCAGGAGCTGTGACATATTAGAAGGTATTTTTGTAAAGGTGTAGCGAGTCTGCTCTACAGGGGTACATTACTATTGTGTAAATGGGTGCATTGTGTTTTAGGTGAAGGTCCATCACATACTCTGACCTGTCACATATCTCAAAGGTGTAAAGTACTAGCAACATTTAATGGATGTAGCTGCACTGCATGTTGTCAAGGGCTTGTCCAGAGAGTGTCTGTTGTGGTCTGATTGTATGTTGTGCATGGCATCAGTCAGAAGGTGTGGTCTGCATCATGCCTTTGTGGCACCTCACCTGTGTGTGTGTGGGAGGGGGGTGTGACTCAGCAGACATGATAGTGCAGGAATTAATGTAGTCACGTTTTCTAGCCCTCACAGGTGACCATGGGGGTTGGAGTATGTCCCCTTCACAATCTGATGTCAGTGTCACATCAGACTCTGATGATGATGGTGGCCATAGTGAGGCACAGGTGGGGTTGTTGGGTGCTTAATCTGTCCCATTGGTTGACATCCCACTTCCACCCCAATAACCCCACACACAGTCTGTGTGTCCACACATACTAGTCCCCAACAGCCACAGATATTGGACAGTCAGAGGGTGGTGGCATTGAACAGGGGAGTGTGGCAACTATGATATCTGTGACTGTAGACACTTGCCATAGCCAGAGATTTGGTGAGGTCCCACACATGTAGATTGACAGGGGTGTGCTAAGGAGGATTGCTACCCATCCAGCACATGTCAGAAGTGTCGCAACATGTGTCACCAATGCATGTTTCGGTCCATTATGGAGGCATAGGAATGTTGTGAATGATACACCAGATGGATGCTCAGGGTCATGGATGCCACACTGCCTGACATGCATGACTCCCTCCATGACATTGGTGATACCTTATGTAATTTTGCTGATGTAGTGGATAGATGGTGGGGTGAGACATTGCCAGTCCTTAACCATGCAATGTCTGTGCTGGAACATGTGGTGGGAGTAGGGTGTCAGACACATGGATGTAGATCAGCAACATCAGCTGAGAGTCCAGTGGCCATGCACAGTCACACTCCCACAGTGGCAGTACCACCAGCACTAATGAAGGAAGGGTGATGTTCACACCACAATGTGGCAGGCCATGGGGACATGGTCCTGGCCATTTCCGTGAGGGACACAGACCCAGTAGACACTGGTCACCATCAGCAAGTAGTACCGTATCTGGCCCTGGGCATAGTGGTGCCAGCACCAGTCCTGGCAGAACTAGTTCCTGTGTTCATGGCAGGAGATAGTGAACTGTACATTCTGCCATATACAGTCCATGGTTCTCCAACATATCCTCATGTAGGGCTAGCATATGGCTTGACTGTGTGCATGCACAAACTCACACATCACTGTTACATGCAGGCAGGTCCCCAACAGACTCACACACCTCCTCTCCATGGCCCAGCTGAACAGCACCCCTCCACACACAAACACTCACACACATACACACACACACAAACACACATGCAATGCCAACTGTATCGCACAGCCTAGGCCTTTGGCAACCCAACACCACACCCTGTGTTTGTGATGACACCTGTGCCATATCCCTGTTGTCCATACTATCATTTCAGGGACATGCTAATATGTGTCTGATGCACAGAGTGAATATAGTACAATTAATGGCAGTTATAGTGCAGTACTGTTATGTCCTGTAAGGAGCTGTCTGCTGGCAACTGTCATATGTACACATCAAAGTTTATTTACTTTTGTGCCCTGATGCTTTATTGCTGTTAGTGCTGCTGATTGACTGTTGTCTAACAGACTTTATTATGTTTGTGTTCCAAGTGTCTGCGTGTCTAAGTCATGGGGACCTGCTGTCATTACAGACACTCATGATGGCATAGTGGCAATGCAGAGACCTTTTCTTCACCAAAGCACAGCTGTATATGTGCATGTTTACCTAGGTGTGTATGCATGGAACAGTTTGTGAGGGACAATGGAGGTAGACAACATACTCTTGCATGCATACCTCTTGACACAGCATGCTACTCTTGATACATGTCATCTGGGAGTTCTGTAGGATCACAGGTTTATAGGGCCATAGAAGGTTACTAGAGTACTAGCCCTGGATACTTACAAGCCTAGCCATTACTTTATAGCAAACAGAATCATTGATCAGCACCTGTTGCCCCTGGCATTGATGGACACAAGTTGGACCCCTGGGACAGAGTTTTGTTTTCCCATCCACTCATCATGGATGCACTTGATGAGGGTCTGCATGGTACTCTGTTTCACATGTATGGGAAGTGCATTCCTGAGACAGGGCAGCCTCAAAGAGGCAAACCTGTCTCTCCAGCAGGTTTATTTGCTGTCACATATGTGATTCAGGCCTGCCATGCTGGTAATGTGCACATAGTTAGATTCACATATATGGGCCAGCTGTTGAAGGGCTGAGCATAACATTGCCATCTAGGCATGCCACAGCCCACCTGTGGACAATATGTCTGATAGGCCACTACTGAGTCAAAGCTGTCTGCACGGGACAGGTGTTGAAGGCCATGGATAACCTTTGTGGGTGTTAACATATCCTTTCCAGTTGGTGCAGATGTCTCCATAGGAAAGTACCAGACCAGCCATGATGAAAATGTATTGTTGTACTGACTGAGGACTATAGAGGTAATGTCCACCTTTTGTCTGGATGCAGTTCATTTACCTATGTGTTGAACCACATCCAAGCCTTTTCTAATCACTGCAACTACTTGATGGCCGAATGCAACAGTGTTATCAACCTGAATAGCCAGGTCTATCAATGCAGTTTGTGCATTTATGGGGTTGCCTTTGCTGTGGGAAATAGTGGGTCCATGTCCTTGCCATATGGTATGATGATACTGTTTTCTGCATTCAGCTTGAGGCCAGGACCTTGACACTATTCCATACCAGCTATATGACCCTGTTGCTATGTGTTAACATCAGTTTGTGGGTCAATGACAGACAGCACACTACTTATAGGTGCCACAGCCTTAGGCAGTACCTACATATGTGGGTAGTGGCAGTTAACATTCATGCCTAGATACAAGTGGGTCATTGGGGTGGCAGCTACTCACAGGGCCTACACATGTCTACATATTGCACATACATAGGTAACACAAAGTAGGGTTGCCACTTTATCAAATGTGGAATGTGGGACACATCTTGTAGTATTGTGACAGCTGGCAGAACATACCATACCCATGGCAAGTGCAACAGACAGGACTTCCCTTGGTTTGTCAGTATGACAGCTTCTTTGTGTAACATTACCATAGGTTATGTTATTTTTCATAACATTAAGGTGCTTCTGATGTAAAAGAACTGCTTTATGAAAGTAGTACACAATTTTAGGAAAAGTTTGTTGTCCTACACTCTCAGGACCTCTGTATTGTTTGTGTCATTGTCACAGGTCATACCTGGCTAAATATGGACTGCAACCTGCAGGGTGGGACAGGTGGTGGCCATACCTCTCACCTCTACAGATTTCTGCAGAATGTTGTGATGTTTGCTACATAGTTTTGTTCCATTTGTCATAACATTGTGATTTTCTGGCAAAGTAGTGTGAAATCATTAAAGATTGACATTACACAATAATGACAGCTATTTTCCTGTCAGAGTTCATACCCTTAAGAAAATGAATGCAAATGCACATCCTGTTATGCTATCTACTTTGTAAGTTTGTCAGAGCAATATTTTAAGATCGACCCTAATATTTGGACTTTGTCACACTTTTCTGTATGGCCTCATCCAGATGTCTTTCCCTAAGGGATCGAGAGGTATGTTTGTGGCCCTAACACAGTCACACTGCTGCAAGGTGATATATACATGCGCACACACACACACACACACACACACACATACACTCATGAACTCCCTTGTTGATAGTGGAACCCATACCTGCCTAGTTTTACATGTGATAGCGCTATATACATAGCACATGAACCACAGAGCTTATACAGGTTTGCAGTGTCTGCCACTACTATTCAGCTGGATGACATCTGTAGGTGCTGTAAGGATTGCCACTGGGGTAAACAGGCTCCCTTAAAATGGTATAACAGTGTCACACACACTGCTGCAGGGGAACATGCATTCCAACACACATGCACAGAGAGTTGCCAGTTTTGGAATTAGAAATCCTATCTGTCTAGTTATGTACACTATAGACTGCCATATGTATTGCATGTGCCACAGTGCTATTGTGTTTGAAAGTGTGTAACTCTGCATCTATGGTGGATGACATCTGTAGGCTCTGATTAGGTTGGTGATGGTAGAGTTAACAGGGTGGCACAGGCACACAAAATGGTATAACCATTGCACAAACACAGGCAAGACAGCCATGTTGCTACAGGAGATATGCATACATAGACACATACACAGTTTTTTAGCATTGTGATTAGAACCCCTACCTATCTGGTTGCATGTAGTATAGTGTTATGCCTTTATTGCATGCACCATAGAGATTATATTCCTGGGGCATACCTCTCATCCTCTTAGAACAATAAATGTGGACAAAGCCTTCAATAATGGGGGGAAACAGGCCCAAAAATAGGGACACTTTTTACATATTGCTCTTACAAATGTAGATAACTGATACAGTGACAGGTTTGCATTAGCATTACTTTTGCAGAGGGTGTGAAGTCTGAAACTCTGACTTCAACTATCAATGACCAAATCATACACACACACATACTCAGTTGGCAGTATTGAGATTAGAGCCCCTACCTCTCTAGTTGTATGTACTATAATACTATGTACTTATCTTGTGCACCAGGGAACTTATATGCCTAGAGAGTGTCCACTGGTGTATCTAAGGTGGATGACATCAACAGGCGCTGTAAAGTAAATGCAATGGGGGAGTCAACAGGGTGGAACAGGCCTCAAAATGGTATAACCAACAAACACACACAGGAGAAATGCTTCACACGCGCACACACACACACACACACACACACACACACACACACACAATTGGCAGCATTGCAATTAGAACCCTTATTTAGTTGTATATACTATAGTGCTATGTACTTATCACATGTGCCACAGAGCTTATATGCCTGGAGAATGTCCAGTGGTGTATCTAAGCTGGATTACATCAATAGGCCCAATAAAGTAAGGCAATGGGTGGTTAACAGAGTGGAACAGGCCCCAACATGTAATGGCATTGCACAACCATAGGCATAAAATACATGAAGCCACAAGAGAGTATACTTATACATACACATACACACACACACACACACACACACACACACACACACACACATGCACAGTCAGCAGTATTAAGATTAAAACCCCTACCCTATCTAGTTGTATGTACTATAGTGCTAAGTACTTATAACATGCAGCACAGAGCTTATATGTCTGGACAGTGTTCAATGGTGTATTCAAGTTGGATGACATCAACAGGCCCTGTAAAGTAGGGCAATGGGTATTGGTACTACACACACATAGGCAGGAAAGCACAAAGCCACAAGGGAATATACTTATACTCACACACACACACACACACACACACACACACACACACACACACACACACACACGCACACAGTTGGCAGTATTGAGATTAGGACCCCCTACTTATCTAATTTTATGTACTATAGTGCTACGCACTTATTGCATGCACCACGGAGTTTACATGGCTGGAAAGTATCCAATGGTGTATCTAAGGTGGGTGACATCAACAGACCTTATATAGTAGGGCAATGGGTGGTTAACAGGGTCTAACAGGCCCCACAATGTACTGGCATTGCACACACATAGGCAGGAAACACACAAAGCCAAAAGGGAATATACTTGCATACAAACACACACACACACACACACACACACACACACACACACACACACACACACACACACACATACACACACTCAGCTGCCATTGCTGGGAATTGAACCACTACCTATCTAACTGTCTACACTATAACACTATGTGCTTATCACATGTGTCACGGGACTTATACATGTAGACAGTGTGTGCCAGTGCTGTTTGGGTGGATGAGATCAGTAGCTGCTGACAGGGAGACCACTGTTGTGCAGGACAGTAGTCACATGGCCAAAATATGGGTGGCCATTACACAGACATAGGCCTGTTAGGTGTGTGTATTTTGCTGCATGTGTAATACATACAGAAACACACACATGCACACACACTAATGTGAGATTACAACCCCTCCCTACTTACTATTACACAATGGGCTTCACCATAGTATTTGCACATGCCACTGCTTAAAATTGGTGTATGTATGGCTGCTGCAGTGTATATGCTATTCTTTGCCTCTTTGCCCAGGCCAGGGTGTACTGGGCATGCCTATGTCTGCCTACAGGGACAGGCTCAGGGGGTTCCTCCTCCACATCCCCCTGTGCCTGTGGGGAACCTTGGCAATGGTGGGGAGTTGTGTCTCCCTTCACTGTGATGTTCCTGCCACAGCTGTTTCCCCAGGATTATATTGTGTACTATGGCAGATACTATGAACATGTGTGCACATGTGGCTGGAGAGTACTGCAGGGCTCCACCAGATATGTCAAGGCAGCAGAACTGTGACTTCAACAGCCCAACAATGTTCCTAGTTTGTGCCTGTGTGTCATTATGGTGTTCTTCAGTCAGTGTGTGCGCATTTCTGGTGGGTGTCATCATCCATGGTTCCAGTGCATAGCCAGCATCTCCCACTAGATGGCCATACATGATGTCCCCCCTGGCAAATGCCTGGTAAAGCTGTGATGCATGCCAATTGTGAGAGTCATGATAACTGCCAGGGCTGCCAGCACACACATTGATGATAATGCCCTGGGCATTGCACATGACCTGGCAGTTGATGGAGTGATACCCCTTGCGGTTGATGTAGACTCTACCCTCCTCACCAGGTGGTGCTTTGATGTGCACATGAGTGCAGTCTATGGCACCAAGTACCTCTGGGTAGTGTGCTGCATGGTGGAAGAGACGCATATTACTGGTCCTCTCCACAGGGGTGCTGGGGAAATAAATGTGTTCACTAGCATGTGTTAGCATGACATCCAGGAACTGGTGAAGTACCCTGGATGCAGATGCCTGTGAGATCCCTATGATGTATTTGGAAAGTACCTGTAGCTATTATTCTTAAGGGTACACACACCTTTGTTTCCACTGGGATGGGTTTACCTCTGTTTATTCTGGGTCTAAGGTGAGGGTGGCAGAGCTTGGTAAGTTCCTGTAGTATGTCCCTGTTCATCCTGTAGCACTCAACTATCTCCAGCTCATGTAGCCTCTGAAAGGTTACCCTGGGCCTGGACACTCTTGTCCTCCTCAGTCAGGGCCTTCATCACTGACCTCAGTCTGTAGTACATACAGATGTAGTAGAGCAGCAGTGGCCCCTATCATTTTTGTCAGTTAAAATTCCCAAGTGTGTACTCTAATGGGCATATTATGTGGGAGAAATCAGATTGACGGCTATATGCATACTTTACACTGGTGTGCTGCAGATGCCACCTGTGTGATTGTCTGACTATGATACAGTCCACCTGCCAGGTATATCATTGAGGAGTTTGAATGGGCCAATGTCAGTGGAACAGGGCTTATCAGTCTGCTATACATAATTGGCTTGCTCAGCCTATTTCCTTTTATTTATTTTTTTCCAGTTTCTTCCACTACTAAGCCCCGTGGCACTCTGCGCAAACCCTTGGCACTAGTATAAACATTGTTCAGCAGTTTAGACCCTCCCCTGTACACAGGCATGCTTAGCTTTTTTTTAACCAGCTAAAACACACCCTGCAGTATAGCTTAGCAGCCTCAGACACTTCCCCTGCTTAGCTGAGCACAAACAGGTGCCTCTAAGTTCCAATCTATTTACACATGCTGTGACACACCCCCTTTTAATCTTAGCTATCTGTTCTGCCTACACTAACACAGTTCTAGCCCTACTGCAGTTAGTACCTATGGACACGGTGGTCATTTTTGTGATTCAATAACCCTGGCTCATTTGCATACACCTAATTGTGTATACCCTGGATAGAGCACTACACCAGGGCCCATCTCCTTAGCTACCACTATAACCTGCCATTGTATGACTGTGCATGCTGGTCACTATAATACAATACCTTTGCATAACTTTAAATTTATATTTTAATCTTTTTCTTTTTTTTGCAAAATAGCATGTTTGCACAATGCTGTGTGCTGCTTAAACATGGCATATGTATTAAAAAAAGTTTAATTTTTCATATATTGCATTACTTTTTTTAATTCAATGGACTTAGTTTTGGCCATTTGCATGCCTACTGAGCAATATACAACATTTTATTTGGGTTGTTACAGCCCCTGTTTAGATTTTATCCTCCGGTACACGGTTTCTAACCTCTTATATTTTTTATGCTTCCACAGCACCTAAATGGGTTCCTTTGTACTTTCTGAATCTCACAATCACCTCCTTTGCATGGTTTTCACCAGCATATGAGGTGATTTGCATTCTGTGGACACCTCCTTGTCCGCACAGTGTCGGGAAGCTCGTGCACGCCCTCAGCACTGTTTCCTGGATTGCTTGGTGGCCATATTCTATGTTTGAGCCACTGCACTATTCCTACATGGAGAATCGCTCCATGTAGGGTTTATTGAATTACCCCCATCCTCGTTTTACTGAATTTAATCTAGAACACCATATAAATGAAAAAATATATCTGTAATAAATCCTTTTCAAATACTGTTGGCAACATAAATACACTTGCTAAGTATGCTATTTCCCATCAAAACTGAATTTATCAAATAAGCTATTTTTCTGAATGATAATTTATATGTTCTGTAGAAAAGACATGTTTGTTTTATTTCATCTATTGTTTTTTCACCATTGAATTCTACTTACAGCTTTATTCCCAAATTTTATACCTAACAGAGAAATTTAATGTAAAATATATACCCCTAAGTATCCTATATTACATAAACCTTTACTTTTCTCTTTATTTAAAGCAATTTCTATTACCTCTAGACACTCATTTGTGCAAATTGTTACTTCTTTTATCCAATTTTTTTTTTTTGCAATTATTATAATGTTACTTGCATATGTTAACAGAGCTGGAATTCTTAACTCTTTTGGTGTTATATACACTGCCTCCTTCATTTGGCAATTTATTTCACATGCTATCACATTCATAACAAATGCAAAGATTATACAACTCATTGGACATCCCTGTCTTACACCATTCTTCATATGTACCTCTTGGCTTAACCAGCCATTTACAAGTATTTTTTTCTTTATATATGCTGACATACATAATTTCCTAACTTTCTCACTTATATTCTTTCAAAGAGAAAAATATGTGGTAGCTATCCCCTGAAGTCTCAGAAACCCCAGTATCCAACCTATACTGTGTCAAAAACAAATTAAGAAATGTATTTTATTATTTTGTAGTATGTATTTTAAACTTCAAATTTTATTAGATCACTTCTAAGGCACAGTCTCAGTTTACACTATGGTGTTAAGGGGAAGGGGGGCTTGGTTAAAGGAATGATTTTAATGCTTTTATTGCTCTTAACAGAACCACCTTCTGTAACCACTCCCTTGCTCTAAATAACCTGATTATATATAAATGAATTAATGTCTTTAATGCTTTTCATCATACTCAACTAGGATCACTTGTTTATGTGTTTCAATAAAGGATATTCCATTTTCATCTGTGGACTATCTACTATTTTTATAATTTTGAAGTACATAACTTTAAAGTTTGAATTTTATTAGTTTAGTTCTAAGGTAGCACAGTTTCAGTTCACACTATGGTGTTAAGAGGGAAGGGGGACCTAGTTAAAGGAATGAGTTTAATGCTTTTATTCCTCTTAACAGAACCACCCTCTGTAACCACTCCCTTGCTCACTCTAAATAACCCGATTATATACATAAATTAATGAATGTCTTCAATGATTTTCATTATACTCAACCAGGATTGCTTGTTTGTGTGTTTCAGTAAAGGATATTCCATTTTCAACGTGGACTACCTCCTGCTTTATTATTTGTAGCACGTATTTTAAAGTTTGAATTTTATTAGTGAACATGGTGTATAACATATTTCAAGGAGAGAACTTCACACCCTCCACACCACAAAGTTTCTGCTTAGTTTATATTATATTCTTTCATTCTTACCCTTAGGATTTCATGTTCAATTGATAAAATGCCCCATTAAGGTCTCCTATCATGATTTTTGCTTCTTCTTTTCCATTCATGTCATCCATAATTTTTATGTCATTAATAGCTCTTGACAACCCTTCATCTTTATACTATATATACTATCTTCCATAATATTTTCCATTTTAATTTCAAATCCCTTTTTTATTACTTTCATAAATATCTTATACATTATTATTCAATACTATCAGTCTCCAGTTTTTTTTTCTATCCTCCTTCTTCAATGCAAGTATTCCACTACATAATTCTTTATATCCTTCATTTAACCATTCATTCAAAATCTTTAAAAAACTTTTTTTTTTGCCAGTCCCTTCATTTTTATACATTTCATGCCCTATTCTATCTGGTCCAGCAGGCAAATCCATATTTACTGGTCCTGATAGTTTATCTAACTCATTTAAAGAAATCCCCTTTTCCAACACTTTATTCTCTTTATTTTTTTTTTACTTTCCATGTTTTTCACTACCTTCTTTTTTCTTTAAACATTCCTTGTACATATTATACTATTCACAGTCTTTTCCTGAGTTCTTACTATTTCTCCTTTTACATATTTTCCCTCTCATCACACTATCATCTTCCTTTACTAATCTGCTTAAGCAACTTGATACTTTTTCCTTGTAAAAAAATATCTTTGCTTATATAACAATTCTTGTATTTTTTATTTCTTTCATATAGTTCTTTTTCTTGGTCAAAGTACTTTCTATCATTATATTCTAAATTTTCTAATGCATCTTGTATGTTCTTTTATATTTTTCTTTTTCTACTTTTCTCACATCATATTGCCACTGTAAAAAAAATATATGTTTTAGATTTTTTTCCTTAAATATCATCCACCATTCAGACCATTGTTTATAAAATGTTCTCATAGTAATATGATCTTTCCATAAGTGTATTACTAATCTCATTCCTTCTTCATTCCATGCTTTCTCAGTTATCCTTTTTATTCCTTTGCCTATTTGTGTATATTTTCTATTCTTCATCTGTCCCACGGTGTGCATCCTTTCCATCTCCATCACTTCTAGTTTCCTCAACTGCTCTGGCTATACTACTCAGATTCCTGTACCATACAGTAGTGCTGGTCACACCACTGTTTTGTACACCTTACTTGTCAGCTTCTTTGGCATTTTTCTGTCATACACTACCCCAGACATTCAAACGTCCCTTCTCTTCAACCACCACTCCCAGATACTTGAAGCTGCTAACCTGTTCCACTATTTCCCCCCTCTATCTCAATTTTCAGCTGCTTCTGATTTCCACCATTTGCTACCATTACAGCTGTTTATCCGTATTCAATGTCACCACATGTGCCTTCGGTTTTGCATTCCATTCCCAAATAATTTGCTGAAGTTCTTTCTCAGAGTCAGCCTGTAGTTCCATGTCTGCATACAGAACTTTATAAATGTGGGAGCCATACATATGATCTTTTGTAAACTGCTTTTCCAGTCTCTCCCCCCAATCTTTTCTAAACTCCTCTGGCTGATTCTTATATTTATCATACAGTACTTTATAAGACCTACTAATTATCCTTTTTTAACAGCAGCTTCTCTTCTACACTCAACTAAAACCTCTACTAGAACTGGTCTTTCACTTAGGACTCCCCTATCTCTTTCTTTATATTCTGATATCAATCCCTAGTATGGAAGGAAATCTCTAACACATGGTGCAAACTTATACTTGGAAAAATCCCACTCTACTACCTTTCTCTCTCTAGTTATTTCTTCCCAGTATCTTGGTTCCTTTGTCATCTTTTCCAGTACATTTCAGCCCCATCTTGCCTATTTTCTGTACTCCTACTTGCAGTAATCCCTACTAGCAACATCTTCTTTCTCCACTCCAGTTTTGACTTAGGGGGAATTCGATAAAGCCTACATGGATGGATTTTCCATGTAGGCATAGTGGCATGGATCTAACATGGAAACTGGCAGCAGTGTGATCCAGTAAACAGAGCAGAGGGGCATGCATGAGCATGCGGACAGGGAAGTGTCCATGGCATGCAAATCACCTCATAACCAGGTGAAAGACATGCAAACAAGGGTGTTTTGCAATCCAGGAAGCAGCTAGGTATCTGTGCAGAATCCGTATTGGTGTCAGAAGTGTACACAGAAAATAACCATTTACAGAAATGTAAAAATTGACCAGGGGCTGTAAAAGCCCAACTAGAAGTTCAGAAATGTCCTGGTAGGCACAGATACGTGCAAAACTATGCCCTGTGAGTCCAAAAACTAATGCAAAGTAATATAAATAATTTTTTAATACCCATATTATGTTTGTGTGGCATGCAACAACTCACAAACATGCTGTTATGCAAAACAAAGATAAAAATGTTTAAAAACTGAAAATAAGACATATGCGAGAATAATGCATTATACTGCCCTGCATGCAGTATGTACAATAGTAGATGTCAGTGGTTGCTAAGGAGGCAGGCCCTGGAATAGTGAAGTATCCAGGTTATGTGCAAGGATCTGTATACAAATGAGCTGGGCTTACTGAATAGCAAAAATTGGTCACTGTGTCCGCAGATAAAACCCATGTAGCCCCAGAATCATGTTTGTGTCAGTAGAACAGGTAGCTGACATCAAAAGGGAGTATGTCACAATATGTTTAAGCAGACTGGAGCTCAGCAGCACTCGTTTGCCTGGTACACTGCTCAGCTAAGCAGGGCAGTATGTCTAGTGTTGCTAAGTTTTGGTTAGCTGTGGGGTGCATGCTTCAGCTTGATTAAGCTATGCTGAGCATGCTTGTGCATGGAGAATGTGTCCATCCTGCTAAGCATTGTTTGCACCAGTGCAGCGGATTTGCATGCCACACCACAGTGCTTAGCAGGGAAGGCATTTTTTAAAAAAAAGGAAATAGCCTGGGAAAGCCAATCATGTCTAAATGACTGATAAGCCCTGTTCCACTAACACTGGGCCATTCAAACTCCTCAGTGATATACCTAGCAGGTGAAATGCATCATAGTCAAACAATCACACAGGCTGCATTTGCAGCACACCACTATAAAGTACACATGCACCCTACAATCTGATTTTTCACCTATACTCTGTACCGTTGGAGTACAGAGTTGGGAATTTTAACTGAGAATGTTAGGAGTTGCTGCTGCTCTGCTACATCTGTATGTGCTAGAGGCTGAGGTCAGTGCTGATGCTGGTGCTAACAATAGGCCTAGACTAAGGAGGAGAAGAGTGTTCAGGCCCAGGATAACCTTTCAGGACCTACATGAGCTGGAGATTGTAGAGTGCTAGAGAGTGGACAGGGACATACTACAAGAACTCACCAAGCTTTGCCCACCTCAACTTAGACCCAGAGCCAACAGAAGGGATGCATCCCAGTGGAAACAAAGGTATGTGTAGCCCTTAGAATACTAGCTACAGGTACTTTTCAAAGATCAACTGGGGACATGATGGGGGTCTCACAGGAGTCTGCATCCAGGGTACTCCACCAGCTCCTGGCTGCCATGCAAACACATGCCAGTGAGCACATTTATTTACCCTGCACCCCTGAGGAGATGGTTAGCAGTATGCATCTCTTCCACCATGTAGCACACTACCATGAAGTACTGACTGCCGTAAGCTGTACTCGTGTGCACATCAAAGGACACCCAGTGAGGAGGGTAGAGTCTACATCAACCACAAGGGGTATCACTCCATCAACTGCCAGGTCATGTGCAATGCCCAGGGCATTATCATCAATGTGTGTGCTGGCAGCCCTGACAGTTATCAGGACTCCCATATCTGTCAAGCATCACAGCTGTACCAGATGTTTGCCAGGGGGGATATCCCTTATGACCATGTACTGGGGGGGTGCTGGCTATGCACTGGAACCATGGATGATGACACTGATCAGAAATGTAAACACACCTACCTAAGAATGCCATAATGAGGCACACACACAAACTAGGAACATCATAGAGCATGTGTTTGGGCTGCTCAAGTCATGGTTCCGCTGCCTCAATAGATCTGGTGGAGCTCTGCAGTACTCTCCAGCCATATTTGTATGGATGTTCACAGTATGTGCCATGCTACACAATGTAATCCTGCGGAAACAGCTGAAGCAAGATTATCACAGGGAAAGAACATACAGCCCCCCACCAGTGCCAAGGTCCCCACAGCCACAGGGGGACTTGGAAGAGGAACCCCCTGACCCTGTCCCTGTAGGCAGATGTAGGCATGCCCAGTATGCCCTGGTCTGGCAAAGAGGCAACACATAGCACATGCACTGACAACCTGGGGTCTTAGGGACCGACATCTCACTCTGACTCACATACATAGTAAAAAGGATGCCAGCCACACCACACAACCTATACCTTACCATGTATTGACTGTGTACTGTGTGCATCAGAGTCAGCCCGAAGCACTGTTATCTCAACTGCTGCAGTCACAAGGTAAGTCACTCATCTTTACAGCAAATGTATGGGGTACTAGACTATGGTAGCATATGTATGGACCTGTTGCATGTATGCAAGGGAATACAGTGGGCTACTGGGCTACCTGCAAAGAACTAATAGCTATGTGGGACAACAGGTACTCTCTGCCCAATACTGGCTTCCCCATAATATGCAGTAGGCCACAAAGCAGCAAAACTCACTGCACTATGTGAGGGAAATGCCAAACCATGAGGCCACAGGACAGACACATGACTGTCAATGCTAGAATCCCCTACCCCCATGTTCCCATACAACTGCAGTAACAGTATGTTAGCAAAGTCATAACAGCAGACCACACAGTCCCACAGCTGTCCCTAACAACCTGGTGACATGTCCTAGTTCCTCAATATGCAGGGGTTAAAGTTATATCTGTTTGTTGTTGATAGTGTCAGGAGTTAAGTGTCACTTTTTGGTGGCTGGTGTGGCTTAGTGGGCTAAGTACATTATCATGGCTGATGGTATTCATGGTTCAAAGCTGGCTGCACCTACAATTTTGCTTGTGAGCTACTCCTATGGTAGGAGTCTGACAGACTTATAAAATATGTCACTATTTGTTGCTGCAAGAAAGCTGGATAAAACCAGATAGAATGGAGATACAGGAGGCCACAGCTATGGACATCACGTATGCATTGAGTAACCTAGAAGGTGGATAGTATAACAGCAGGTTGGAACAAGTCAGAGTAGCAGCAGGATGTACCGGCCATCACATAACTTTGTCAGTACCTACAAGTCACTGGGTACCATGTAGTTGTATATTACCAAAACAACACAACTGTCTGAAGAGCAGAGCAGACATATAGGGCAGAATGCTGCACATCCTGTGAAACATGTACAGTCAGAGGTGAGAAGTCTGTAACCCTGTGTGAGGTGTTACAGCATGTACCCCAGTCACAGCATACGTACAACTACTTAGAGCAGGAAATATGGATAAAGCCATGAGCAGGAGTGGGACAAAGGCCCACATATAAGGAGAAGGATTAACTAGTGGCCACACAAATGTAGACAGTGCAGAGAATAATAGATCATCCAGTAGCATGGGTTCCCTGCTATGGATGAAATCAGTAAATCAACTGTCATCAGTTCCTAACATCAGTCTATAATAATTTGCCACTAACATACCAGAAAAGCACAATACTATGTAAAACATACTAGACATATGATGCAAAACTCTGTACTGTCAATTAGAATCTGTACACACCCTAGGTATGACTCGGGTATTATGCGCAGCACACAGCTGGGGAATCCCTTTGACATTATATCAAGGAGGTGCTGGACTGTTGAATCTGGTGCAGCAGACAACTGGCTGTAGCACACAAAATCCTGGACTAGAGTACAGGTAGGTCTGGCCTGGAGTCACCTTGTAAGTACTGATGGTCACATGCAGGTATACAGTTAGCTAATTTCAGCCTACGTCTGATGGCTCGTATGCTTAAATAATTGAGATGTGAATATGTCACTGTGCATACAGATAGGTATGTATATGTATCTGTCTCTCCCTGTCCTGCTCAGACATGATTGCCCTTATAAACTTCAGAACAAAACCGTGAAAAAAAGACAAAATGATGACTGTCCACACAGATAAAAAGTTAAGCGCTTTCCATTTTAATCACAACAAACTTCTTCAGAACTGGCCAGTAAATCAATTAGTCAAGTTTAAATACAAAATTTGATTAAAAAATAAGCCAATCAAATGTCCATTCATCGAATTGTTCATTAATACATACCATTTTTTAAAGGCAAAAATATCAAATGTGAAATATAACACTTGAAATGTATACAAAAAGCATGTAGCACATAGAAATGTGTGCCTACTGTAAAAATGCTTGTCAGATATACTATTTAATAATATAGTCTGTTATTTAAAAGATATTAAGCATTTAAGGTCTCATTTAGACCAGGAAAATGGTCTGTCCTGAGAAAAACCTGCTATCTGAGCTCCTTCTTTTCCAAGTCATTATTGAATTCTGTGACAAATGGAGTCAAATCTATTTCATCCAGCACAAAAATACAAATTTCTTGAAGTTAGCGCAATCCAGAGTGTGTTTGGCTAAAGCATTGTTAGTGTCTTTATTTCTAATAGCCAAACAATGTTCATAAACCCTTTTGCAAAGGGCTCTAGTTGTTTTCCCCACATAAAACTTATGACAGGTGGAGCAGGTTGCCAAATATACTAACCCTGTACTTTTGCAGTTATATCTGCCTTTACTGACCACCATTTTATTAATGTGTGGAAAAAATAAATTTTTTGATGAATCAATAAACCTGCATTGTTTGTAGTTATAACATGGGTAAGTGCCAGTGGCTCCTCTAACAGTTTTGTGTTCTCCTATTTCTAAAATGGACTTTACGCTTGCAACCTTTTTATAAATGAAGTGTGGGTGGTCCCCTAATACTCTAGCTAAGTCTCGGTTTCCCAAACTAACTTTCTAGTTGTTGGAAATTACCTGTTTGATACTATAGCAATCAATACTAATAGGAAAAGGAAAGACACAGTCCATTTCTTTTACTTTCCCACTGTTGTTGTTAGTAACAAACCTACTAGTTAAAATTGGTGCGAACTTTTCCATCCTAACCAATAATATCTGCTTGAAAATTTCCCTCAACTTTTCATATGGATACCCTCTCTGGACAAACATGAAAATGAGTTTGTCTGCCTCACAAATAAAGTTTTCAATATCTAAAATTAATCTACTGAGGTGTATAATTTGTCCTCTGACCAAGTTCAGCTTCTTGAATAAAGGATGACCACTCTCAAAATGAAGGCAATTATTAGTATAGGTGTCCTTTCTGAACACTGTACTGGTGAATCTTTTTTCTTCAAGATTCATATTCAAGTCCAAGAAATGCACATTCGTGTCAACTTAAGTGAACTTCAGTCCCATCCTGTTTCTGTTCATATCATCCAAAAATAGACTTAACTCATCAGTAGATCCATTCCAGACCATAACCAAATCATCAATAAACCTCCTATAAAAGGAGACATATTTAAATCTCTCCAATTTGGTCAGGAAGGACAGTTACCACCAACTTAACACTAAATTGGCGAAAGCCGGTGCTACTTTAGCTCCCATAGCAACCCCACTGTTCTGACGATATATTCTTCCGTCAAATAAGAAAAAGTTATTTTTCAACACCAAATCAAGTAAAAGGCAAATGGACTGTACCATTATGTTCTCAAGCCTAGTGTGTTCCTTCAAAAAACTTTTCACAGCTTCTATCCCCATCCTTTGATCAATAGAAGTATACAGGGATACTACGTCTATGGTAACTAGTAGTGTTTCCATACCTGTAAAAGTATAATTTCTAAGAAGGTCCAAGAACTCCCAAGAATTTTTCAAAAAATGTGGAGTCTTAACAACTAAAGGGTTCAGCATATGGTCCAAATAATGGGAGATGGTAACAGTTTTACCCTTTTTTGGCTGACACTATTGGTCTAAAGGGTAGGTTGGTCACATCTTTATGTATCTTTGGAATACCAAAGAAAGCACCTAACAGAGGTTCTTCCACATAAAGAAATTCATAGGTGTTTAAATTAATGTAATTTTTATTTAACAATTCCATCAAAAGTTGGTCTATGTTGTGCACGTTTTTCCTCACTGTGTCTTTGCTGACTAACTGATAATTCTTTTTGTCATTAAGTAACTCTTAATACATGCTTGATAGTCAGATGTTTTCATTATGACCAACCCATTACCCTTATCTGCTTTCATACACCTATACTACTGACTCTTTCTCAAGTCATTCAAAATTTTCATCTCTCTTTGGTCCCAAAAATACCTTTTACTTTTGTTTCTGTTTTTATTTTTACTCTAAATTGTATGTATCCCCTGATTATTACATATACATCGGATGTCATTCTCACACAGTTCATTAAATATGTTGAGTGTCGATGTCAATTTTGGGTTCACCTTACTTGGTTTTCTACATTCAGTATTGTTTCTATGTTCTATTCCATCAAAAACATATCTAAGATTTAATTTTCTGATGTATAGTTTCAAATCTAAAATAGTGTCAGTTGAGCTTTAACAGCAGGAAAAAAAGAAAAACCTGTTTCCAAAGCTTTTGTTTGACTTTCACTAAGTGATAAATCACTAAGGTTGTATATTTTGCTTAAAGGCACTATTTCTTTCAATATCTCCCCTTCTTCTTGTTCCCCAGGTTCCCCTTCCCTTTGACATTGGTCACATTGTTGTCTGTCTCGGATAACTTGTGGGGAAAAGGGTTGTTTGGACCATGTGAAACATCATTGTTACTGCTAGTACCTTCCCCTGCTTCATTTATTACATTTCCACTATCTGCATTGTTATTCTGATTATTTTCAACAAAAATCCCCTTGTCAACATTTCCGGTACTTTTGGCATCTCTAAAGCCATTAGTAGTACATTTTCTGACAAGACCATTTGATTTTTGATTCAAAACAAATGCTGTGTTGTTTGCATAAGCTAAAGAAACTTGAGCCAGTTTGTTACACTTTCTATTAGTTAAGGTTGCCATGTGCCTTTGAAGATTAGCTTCAATGCCATCATAAAATGACTTAAACATAACAAACTGGTCATAGTTTAGAATGCATTCACTCAAGTCACATATCACTTGTTTTAACACAGTTATCTGACTGCAGTTGTACTTAAAAGTTTTAAAGCCTCTATTCCTGTATTGTTATAGACATTAACTAAATATAACACTTGACATGTATACAAAAAGCATGTAGCACATACAAATATGTGCCTACTGTAAAAATACTTGTCAAATAAACTATTTAATAATATAGTCTGTTATTTAAAAGACATTTAACATTTAAGGTCTCATTTAGACCAGGAATATGGTCTGCGTAAGGAAAACCTGCCATCTGAGCTCCTTTTTTTCCAAGGCATTATTGAATTCTGTGACAAATAGAGTCAAATCTATTTCATCTAACACAAAAAATACAAATTTCTTGAAGTTAGAGCACTCCAGAGCGTGTTTGGCTAAAACATTGTTAGAGTTTTTATTTCTAATAGCCAAACGATGTTCATAATTTTTAAAAGAAACTTTTTAAATTGCGTTCACTTGAATATGACAACTTTTATTTACATACTTATGTAGAATACAAACAAGTGCCATTTGGCTTAAGATGCTATAGGTTTCCAAATGGTATTAAGGAAACTGACAGCATTTTTAAAGATTTAGTTAATCTGTAATAAATGAAGCAGGGGAAGGTACTGGCAGTAACAATGATGTTTCACATGGTCCAAACAACCCTTTTCCCCACAAGTTATCCGAAACAGACAACAATGTGACGGGTCTATATTAGAACATCGACTTTTTAAAACATCGAATGTTCTAATATTGACCCCTATTCAGTGAACGCTGACATCGAACATGCAGAACAGCAAATTTTTTCCCAGGGAAAAAAAATGTGCTGTTCCAACACACATACACACAGCACAAACGCACCAAACAAACAGCAATCCACACACATAGACCTAAAAATCCTACATCTAACCCTACACTAAAGTGTGCACACACCACTAGCTATCCACTTACCTTAACCCAAACCCTAACCCTAAGGTCCGTCACTATTGCACACTCACCTCACCCACACCCTAACCCTAACTCACCTACCCCACCCTAACCCTCACATCCACACAATCGCACACTTACCTGACCCATGCCCTAACCCTAACTCACCTACCCCGCGCCCTAACCCTCACGTCCACACAATTTCACACTTACCTGATCTCAACCCGTAACATTCCACCACAGTGCTGAACATAGCAAAGCCACAGGAACAGCCAAGCGAATTTGTTCCCTAGGAAGAAATTCTGTGTTCTGCAGCTTCGCTATTTTCAGCGTTCACTGAATAGGGGTCGATATTAGAACATTCAAAGTTGTGAAACTTTGATGTTCTAATATAGACCCCAGTGTGACCACTGCCAAAGGGAAGAGGAACCTGGGGAACAAGAAGAAGGGGAGATATTGAAAGAAATAGTGCCTGCATGCAAAATATACAACCTTAGTGATTTATCACTTAGTGAAAGTCAAACAAAAGCTTTGGAAAAAGGTTTTTCTTTTGTACCTGCTGTTAAAGCTCCATTAACTGACACTATTTTAGATTTGAAACTATACATCAGAAAAAATAAATCTTAGATATGTTTTGATGGAATAGAACATAGAAACAACACTGAATGTAGAAAACCAAGTAATGTGAACTCAAAATTGACATCGACACTCAACATATTTAATGAACTGTGTGAGAATGACATCCAATGTATATGTATTAATGAACAATTGGATGAATGGACATTTGATTTGCTTATTTTTTAATCAAATTTTGTATTTAAACTTGACTAGTATATTTACTGGTCAGTTTTGAAGAAGTTTGTTGTGATTGAAACGAAAGAAAGCGCTTAACTTTTTATCTGTGTGGACAGTCATCATTTTGTCTTTTTTTCATGGTTTTGTTCTGACGTTTATTCTGTTTTTTGTGAATTTGGTGCTTTTTACATTACTATGATTACCTTTATCTATCACTATGTGGCACATATATATTTGTATATGTATGTATATATTTATATATATAGATATATAGAGATAACATACATAAATATATATATATATATATATATATATATATAGAGAGAGAGAGAGAGAGAGACACACACACACACATAAAGGTGTAGAGTGATGTAGTGCTGCAGCCACTTGTACCCCAAATGTAACTGGTGGCGCATGCAAGGAGTACTGTGAGCTATAGCATGTACTAGTAGGTAAGCAGGGGTTCTAATCTGACATCACCCACCTTGTGTGTGTGTGTGTGTGTGTGTGTGTGTGTGTGTGTGTGTGTGTGTGTGTGTGTGTGTGTGTGTGTAAATATAACCCCTTGCAGCAGTGTGTCTGTCTCACCCATCTGTGTGCAATGATTATACATCTTCAGGCCCTGTCAACCCCCCAGTATCCTCCTTTACAGGGCCTGCTGATGTCATCCACCTTAACAGTACTGACAGACACTCTCAGAACACATTGTGTGTATGTAAATATAACCCATTGCAGCAGTGTGTTTGTCTCACCTATCTGTGTACAATGGTTATACATTTTCAGGCCTTGTCAACCCCTCCAATTATCCTCCTTTACAGGGTCTGCTGATGTCATCCACCTTAACAGCACTAGCAGACACTCTCAGAATACATTGTGTGTGTGAGTGTGTGTGTAAATATACCCCCTTGCAGCAGTGTGTGTCTCTCTCACCTATCTGTGTGCAATTGTTATACATTTGTAGGCCCTGTCAACTCCCACATTGTCCTCCTTTTCAGGGCCTGCTGATATCATCCACCTTAACAGCACTGGCAGACACTCTCAGAACACAAAACCTTCATGGCGCATGTGATAAGTACGTAGTACTATAGTATATACTACTAGATAGGTAGGGGTTCTAATCTCATAAAGGGCAACTGTGTGTGTAAATATACCCCCTTGCAGCAGTGTGTCTGCCTCGCCTGTGTGCATTGGTTATACACTTTAAGGCCCTGTGAGTAGCTGTTGGCCCTAAATAGCCCACATCTAACTATGCATAAATTCTATCTGCCACCACCTACATTTGTAGGTATGGAACACCCAGGTGACATGTAGCAAAGGTAAGATGCACTGTCACAGGGTATGCATGCCGGATTATGCTGTCTGCTCCTATTGCCCCTGACACACTGTTCTACACATACGCACCTAGGTAACCATGCACATATACAGCCATTCCTTGCTGATGTCATATTTCTACTTTGCAACCATGCCATCCTGACCCACTGTACTGCCAGCAAGTCTCCACACTGTAGCCACTCAGACCTCTGTGACAGAAACATACAAAGTTCTGAGAGACACCTGTCAGTCTGCAACAACACCACTGATCTAACATCATGCAGCAACGGTACAAACTCTTTGACATGTGCTCAAGAAGTACACCACCATACACACCTGTCATGGCATAACACAACTGCACTACATGTCATGTATTGTACTAAAGACATCCTGTGCATCAGACACATATTTGCATATCCCTGCATCGATGGTATGGGTGTCAGGGATGTGGCACAGGTATCATCACATGAACAGGGTGTGGTGTGGAGGTGCCAAAGGCCTAGGCTGTGTCAAAAGTTTATATCATGTGTGTGAGTTAGGAAGAGGTGTTAGTCAGCTGGGCCATGGAGAGGTGTCATGTGTGTCTGTTGGTGACCTGCATGTGACAGTGATGTATGAGTTTGTGCTAGTACACAGTCAGGCCATGTGCTAACCCTACACATTGGCATGTTGAACAGCTGTGGACCGTACATGGCAGAATGGAAAGTTTACCATCTCTGGCCATGAAATCAGGAACTGGCTCTGCCAGTAGTGGTACTGGCACCACCATGTCCAGGGTCAGATTCAGTACTAGTCACTGATGGTGACTAGTGTCTGCTGGGTCCGTGTCCCTCATGGGACCACCCAGGATCACATGCCCATGGTCTGCCATGTCGTGGTGTGGACAGCACCCTCTCATCTGTAGTGCTGGAGGTACTGCCATATGGGAGCATGAGTGTGCATAGCCACATGGACTCTCAATGGATGTTATTGCTGACCTATGCCCACCCTACTCCCACCACATGTTCTAGCACAATGTGCAGTCAAGAATTGACAATGTATCTCCCCACTGTCTGTTCACTACATCAGTGAGATGATGTATGGCATCACCAATGTGGTGTGGGGAGTCACGGATGTCAGACAGTGATCCATCCATGATCCTGAGCATCCATCTAGTGTTGTGTTTGGAATGTGCCTGTGCCTCCATGACGGACTGAAACAGGAGTCAGATGACTCATGATGTGACACCTGTGACAGGTGGCGGATGGGCTGCAATCCTCCTTTGAGCACCCCTGTCAATCTGCCTGTGTGGGACTTCACCACAGTGTCTACACTAACTGATGCCATTGTCGCCACACTCTCCTGTTCGATACCGCCACACTCTGACTGTCTGATATCTGTGGCTGGATGGGACTGGGTATGTGTGGGAATACGGACTGTGTGCAGGGACAAAGGGGGAGGAAGTGGGATGTCAACCCATGGGACAGATTCAGACCCCAACAACTCCATCTGTGCCTCACTATGGTCACCATCATCATCAGAGTCTGATGAGACACTGACATCAGGTTGTGGGGGGGACAAACTCTAACCCTATGGTCACCTGTGAGAAGAAAGACAAAATAAGTACATTACTACCTGCACTATTATGCATGTGGAACCACTCACACACACATGCAGGTGAGGTGCCACAACTGCAGTACACATACCACATCTTATTTTTTATCTCATGCACAACACACATGCAGACTACAACATACACACACAAGACAGGCCAAGTAAACCACATGCACTGCAGCTATGTCCGGTTAATGTTGCCACTACTATACATCTGTGAGATTAGCGATATATCAGTGTATGTGATAGACATACACCTAAAACACAATGCACCTGTCTTCAGCATACTATTGCCCCTGCATAGCAGACTTCATGGACCTTCACAAAAATAGGTGCAGATATGTTACAGATCCAACACATACACTACTGTGATTACTGATACAATGCACTGCAGTTAACTCCTCCGAGACTGAACATACAAGTAGTGTACTCTGACTAAGCATATCAGATTGTGTATACAGCAAAATGGCAGCCCTAAACATTGTTTGGGTATATATGAGCCATACAAAATAATTATCACACTCACTGGGTACAGGACATTAGACTCCGACCACACCTGATGTATCTATGGAATGGTGAGGGAAAGGTATTGTCAGCAATAACAAATGTGGCATTACTACAGGATAATATGTGCATATAGCTACATGTACAGTAGGTACTGTGATACTGCCTACATTGCTGATATCCTGAGTATGTATGCACAGGTGTGTGTTACAAACACCCTCCCCAATGCAGATTGACTTGACATCCATGTACTAGTATGTAGAGGCTGCCACAATGACTGATATAGTATTACAGTGATACACACAGGAGCTTACCTGGATGCTCCTCTGATGTTGAGGCTGTGGCACCCACCTCCATGATGTATGAGGTAATGGATGCTTGACAGCTGGTGGTTGATCCCAGGTTCACCAAGAATCCTTCTGTGGCTGAGAGTGATTCTACTGCTGCAGGCCATCCACCAGTGGCAGCACAGCACCCTAGCCACAGCAGTGGCCCTTTGCCGTGCAGCACTTACTATGTCTATCACTCCATGATGGACCTGCTCATGGCTTCTGTCCTGTAACCTTATGTGGTTCACTGCTGTGACAAGGTCATCCCACATTGCAGAAAATTCCTCATGATTATGGTGAGTCCTGGAGAGCAGAATGGTGTGATGCAGTTGTAGGCCATCCAGGACCACATCATTTTCTGCAGCTGTAAACAGTGGTTGCCTCCATCTATACATCCTTTCTGAAAGACAAGAATAGGGGAACACATCACAGGACCACATACATTTCTCTCCACTATGTACATACCCTGCACATCCATGTTGGCCCACACTATGCACTGTTACTTTCCAAGTTATACCCCGCCATCTATGACCACAGTCTGTATGCGGCTATCAGCAACATAGTAGCAATAGCGGTTATGTCCCTATGTGATGTGATGGAGTGTGCTGAATGTCTACACTCCCATCAATGCCACCTATTGTGTTATGTTCTCTATGGCCGACATCCCACTACCATGTCAGATAGACACTGTTCGACAAATAGCTGTGTGTTATTATGAATATATGGGGATAGTCCAGTGACAGCCATGTGCCACAATGATAGACAGCAATGCAAATGTGCTATAGGGTATCTTCCCTGTAGGTGTCCTACTTCTCCAGTACACAGATGTATGTGGAATGTGTATGTGTGCCTGATATATGTGATCCGTTTGCCAGAAACATGTGGATATCTGGCAAACAGTTGGACAATAACTGTTGGTTGTTCTTAGACTGTGGAGAATCTGACTGTCACATGCCAGATCCCTCAAAAACAATTTATGCTACATTAATATCTGTTACTGTATTCATATATTTACTTTGTATGATCATTATGCACACTCTGTTGCTGAGGTTGGGCCTATGTCCCCCCACTACTAATAGCTATGACCTGACGTCCTGTTGTATGGGGTTGGCAGGTATGGTAGCCATAGCTAAGTACTAAACAGCACAAACCAGGAAATAATATCAGGATTCACAGCAATAGGGCAACACACAGAAGTACCACAGAAGTCACAGGAGAATAAAGTTGAATTTAAGTTGAATTTAATGAAGCGCTTTTCGTCTGTGGTGTACACAGACTTCCTCAGACAAAAAGTATTACAAACTACATTTAACTGAACAGCAGCTTAAATATACAGCAGTATTAAGTCAAAGTTTCAATTAACCAATCAGGCACACCTTGAACCATGAATAAAAATTTAAAGTTAAAACGCAAGCTCACAGGACTTGGGTTCAATCACTCACATTATATTAAAATTAAAATTAAGCTAGACAATCATAAAATCAGCCAGTTGTTAGCCTATCATCTAAATAGACACTAGCCACTACCTGATGTAAACAAGTGCAAATTACAAAACAGTTAGAGTGTGTTACAAACTCATAAAGGCAAGAAGACTATCTAACCAGGTTCTTGAGTTTAAGAAGGCTGCTAATAGAGCAGCCTTCATTGAGACCTGGTAGAGCATAGGCATTTAATCTAATTTGCCATCGCAATTCAGACGCCTCTAATAATAGGTGTACAGGGGCTCCTCTAATAGTGTCATGCATTTGTTCTATAACCATAAACTTAAAATGGTGGTCTTTATGCTGGATGATGTGTTTAGCAAGAGCATTTTCATCTTTCGCTTTGTTAATTGCATATTGATGTTCGTAGATCCGATCTTTAAATCTACGCTCGGTTTTACCTACATAAAAACCTGTACATTTTTGGCATAATGCCACATAGACCACCATTTTAGAGTTACAAGTGCATCTGCATCTAATGTCATATCTAATATTATCAATGTCAAATCGGTTTGATTCAAGAATGTGACGACATTGATTGCAGTTTTGACATTTGAACATCCCAGGGGTACGGGTACTCTGCCGCTCAGGTTGTTCCAACAACATTTTCATATTTTTACCCCTTCTATATGTAACCTCAGGTTTAACTCCCAGTTTGTTCAAAATTGCAAGGTTAGAACGGAACAAGTTCCAGTTCTTAGTAATGATGTCCATAATAGACCTACTACTTGGACAGTATGTAAGAATTAATCTAGTGTTATTATTGTGTATAGGAGTAGTTCCACCTATACATTCTAACCTAGACTCGGCCAACCCGGAAGAACTGATGTTCAGTATAGGTTTGTAAAACCCACTGGATCTTTTGTTAATCACCTCATTGACTAAATTGTCTAATAAGTTAAGCGGATAGCCTCTATGAAGGAACATATTCTTAAGTAAGTCACATTCCCTAAGAAAATCATCGTCCAGGCTCACCATCCGGGCTGCTCGTACGAGCTGACCCTTAGCCACAGACCTTTTTTGGTAGCTAGGATGGCAGCTACTAAAATGAAGAAAAGAATTAGAGTAGGTAGGCTTTCTATATATACTGGCCACATATTTATTCAAGATGTCATTTTTCGCCAACCATACGTCTAAATAGGCTATTGCCTCAGTGTTGAAGAAAGAGGTAAAAACTAAAAAGTCAGTGGAGTTATTAAGTAAATTTAATAATAACAGGCTATCAGCTTCTTCACCCTCTAATAAAATAAAGATGTCATCCAGGTAACGGGTGTAGTACTTGATCTTAGACACTACTACCGACTCATTATTTAATATGTTCTCCCTTTCCCAGTATGACATCACTATGTTGGCCAAGCTGGCTCCGCAAGGGGACCCCATAGCCACCCCAGTTTTTTGTAGATAGAAATTCTCCTAATAAAAAGTAGTTGTTATAAAGGATCAAGTCCAACAGTTCAATCACAAGGGATATTTCATGGGGCGGGGCACCCTTACTCTTAAGGAAGAAGGCCACCCAGTCCAAAGCTATCTGCAAAGGTATACAAGTGTATAAATCCTTGACATCTATTGTCAGGAAATTGTACTCTCTACTGAATGGAATGTTGTTTAACTTATCAAGAAAAGACCAAGAGTCTTTACAGATTTGCTCTTCATCCTCAAGGTACTTCTGCAGGATAGTATCAACCAGCTTGGCACAAGGATATGTAGGAGAGCCGCGCCCATCAACGAGTGGGCGCATAAGTGGATTAACAAGGTCCTTGTGGATCTTGGGTATACCAAAGATACAAGGGTACCTGGGAAATAATGTGGTAAGGTATTTGTGTTGCCCTTGGTTAAGTCTACCCTCAAAAAACATTTCGTCCAAGGAGCTCTTAATTTTATGATATGCGTGGTTTACCTCAGACCTTGAACTAATCATATACGCATCATTAGACAATAGGCCCAACATCCTGTCAAAGTAGTCTAATTGATCAAAGACTACAACCCCACCACCTTTATCAGGTTTACAGATTCTTAAGGAATGTAACTTAACATATTCCAACAGGGTCATTTCAGACTTCCCTAAATCGTTGGTACATTTACTTAAATGCAAATTACTATGTCTTAAATCAAGTTCACAAGTGGATTCAAACGCTTGTACTAATGGGTGCAGAGGTGGGTTAAACATGCTAGGAACAAACATATCAGATGGAACATCATGACTGAAACCACGAGTTTCAAACAGCAGGTTAAAGTTCAATTTACGAGCAAACATCTTAATATCAATGATGGTGTTCACTAAATCGAACTTCTGTTGAGGTACATAGGTGTATCCCTTAGATAAAAGGTCGGCCAGTTCATCAGGGATCAGCACATTGGAGTAATTAAAGATATTAAAATCACCAAGTTGATTGGTAGAAATAACTGGACCCATACGTTGGTTAATGGGGGGAACCACAGTGTCAGTCTCTACATCCTGCAGGTTATCAGTAATAGGCAAAGGTGAAACCACACAAGGAACCTCGTTTACCACACAAGCCGAGGCTTCGGTAAGGCCAGAAGGCAGAGGTAGAGCCAGGTGATAGGTACTCCTGGTATCTACTGCCTCTGAAAAAACTGTTTCTGTTGCTTCCCCTTAAAAGATTGCTGCAAGTTGTTCCTTTGTTTAGGGATGGCACCCTGTTTGTTGGTAGAAAAGTGTACCTGTTGCTGACCCATGGTCGTAGTGTGAGGACCCTGCTGTTGTTTACGGTTCATAAGTCTCTCACTCCTTCTGACCCCTTGGTCAACAGGGGTATCCCCAAATGTATCAAGGTCCCTGATGTTATCCGATGCTGACTCACCTCTACAGTTTGTGGTGGGAAGATCCCCACTACTACCATTAGGATTCCAAGCTTGTGATGGCGCAGGGGGTGGATAAGCCACCCCTAACTGATATGCTTTTAAATCGCGCTCAAGTTTCTTGATTTTGTTGAATTTTAGTTTAGACAGGTACTGGTCGATGCTGGTAAAACATCTATTATAATCATATTTGTACCTGCTAAATTCTACATGAGTTTTAATCGAGTTATCCAACACAGTAATTTCATCATTTAACTGTATCACCCATACAGAGTAATGCTTGATCATAAGCTTTAAGAGGTCCTGGCCTTGTTGGTCAAATAAATTAATCAATTCCTTATGGAATTCTGAATTCAACACCAACCCTGTCGGGTATTGAAAATGCCTTAAGCCTTTAGGAATGACATTGCAAGCTATACATTCATTAAAGTATGAAATTTCAAGTTTCAGTTTTTTAAGTTTCAATAAGAGTTTATCAAAAGTTTTTAATTTGTCAGCTAAATCATTACTGTTTACCTCATGGCCATCAGTAGAGTTGTCGTGCATCCTACGGGTTGCTTTATCGCCATATCCTGTAAACACGATAGCCATAGGTATTGATACCATTGGTAGCCATAGCTGTCAAGCGATGAGATACGAATGTCAACAACACAGTGATCCAGCCAGTGCACATCAGGGACAATCAGGAACATCAGTACAATGTCTGAGCTCTTCCTGTGTGATATTCACGTACTGGAGGAGATGAATGACAGTACATCATGTGATATGCCATCTGTGTCCACCATTACTCACTGTCACTATGTCTAACACACAATCCAGTGGCATTTATACAGGAGCCAACTGTTGTAGGAGAGAGTGAGAGGGCCACAGCTATGATCTAAGTCATAGCAGGTAGAGTTGAAAAGCGTAGCTGTAGCTTTTGGGCAGCAGACTATCAGGAACACATCATTCCCAGAGATGTACTAGAGGCACACTGTTGTAATACCTATTCCCCATAACTGCATCCTCCCATCTGTGTCCCATTAGATGTGGAGTTTTATTACATACCTGGTAGAGTACACAAGAAATGCAGAAAATGGCTGGATAACCTTCACTTCACTTTTAATCCAAGGTACACAATATCAGTAAGCGCTTTCGTCTCCCAATAACAATCACAACAAGAGACTTCTTCAACTGAAATAATCATCACATAACACACTTTAAATACACCTCTTAAGGCACATGACATATCACATGATTTTCATTGACTTTCTTGCAAAAAATAAAAACAGCTTAAAATAACATAACTTTACGTAACATTTAATACCTACGCTACCCCTAATGTTTTAACCCCTTTCTTTTTAAATACATAGTAAACTCTTCCCTGTTATTTAGTCCAGGTGGAAAACATGCATTTAATCTACCCTGCCGGCAATATTCAAGCCAGCCCAGCTCTTCTTCTATATTTATAATTTTAGTGGTATCAACCAAGGCCTCTAATACTAGAAATTTATAATCTACCTTACAATTGCTACCTTTGTAATGTTTACACAGCATTTTTATGTCACCTGTGTAAATGGCATATTTATGTTCATAAATCCTTCTATTTAATTCCCTAGTAGTTCTCCCTACATAAAACCTTTTAGACTCAGTGCAAATAATAAGGTAGATTACATTCTTAGATTTACAATTAAATAAACCCAGTATTTTGATTTTACTATTCCCTATAGTTACTTCATTTTCTTCTGTGTATAACAAATTACACGTTACAATTGTAACACTTTACAATACCACTTCTATATCCAGTTAGATTCTTTTTACTTAGTTTACCTTGAAAATAGTTTTTAAAACGTTTAGCTTTCTGCTGAACAAATATAGGGTTGGTCTGTACTTTTCTGATCAATTCACTATTAGCCTTAAACAGTCCCCAATTATTTGTGACAGCATTTTTTATGGCTTGAGACTCTACACTATTTTGTATAGCCATCACTCTTTTATATTCATACTGTCTTTTTTTATTTTCACCTATACTTATTTTACCCATTCTCATATCCATTTGTTCCTGGAACAGTTTATTTACTTCTCCACTAGCGTAACCCCTTTTAACTATTTTACTACAAAAGGACTTTGCTTCTTCAGTAAAGTCATTATCATGCTTAGTCAAACAATTTACTCTATTTAATTGACCTTTCACCACATTTAATTTAGTTTGCCTAGGGTGCATACTGGAAAAATGTAAATAACTATTATTCTGAACCTCTTTTTTTATATATTTTAGCTACCATTTTTTTATTTTCTTTAAAAACAGTTAAATCCAAGTAATTTATTACATTATAATTATGTTCATATGTAAATTTCAGATATGTACATACATTATTAATATAATCAATGAAATTTTCCAAATCGTTAAAAGTTCCTTTCCACTTCCGCGGTGATGCAGCGGTAGCATTGTTGCCTCACAGCAAGAGGTTCTCCCGTTCGATTCTCAGCTGGAGTGCGGGGAGTGCCTTCTGTGTGGAGTCTGCATGTCCTCCCCATGGTTGGGTGGGCGTTCGAAAGACATGTGTAAAATGGGTGTGCCTTCATTGAAGGTTGAACATCGAGCTGGCACCTCGGCGTTCGTGAAAATCTACTGCCAATCATTAGCGGACCGGAGTTCTGCTGTGGTGACCCCTAACCGGGAAAAGCCAAAAGACAACACAACACATTAAAAGTTTCTTTCCACACAAGAAACACATCATCAATAAAACATACCATTTTTGTGATTTTTTTCATTATATTTGCTTTCAACTATATGAATTACTTCCCACCCATGCATAAAAACATTAGCATAACTTGGGGCTAGGGAATCTGCCATCGCTGTCGCTGCACCATTAACTTGTACACATATATCATCATAAAATAAAAGAAATTGTAGCTTAAAACTAGTTCTATCATTTCCATTAGCAACCCAATCATATTATTTGTAAACTGTCTAGATCTTATTAATTCCAACCTAACCATCCCCATTCCTTCTTTATTAGGAATTATAGTGTAAAGCGACATGACATCTAATGTCACTAAAATATCTGACTATTCAAAAATAACATCCTCCAGTTTTTTGATGAAATCAAAACTATCTTTAATATAAGTTGAACTGGAAGAAACTGCCTTTTGTAAATGTCTGCCAACAAAGACTGATAACCCTTCTGTTTTGCTATTTGCACTAGCTACAATGAGTCTTAATGGGGGGGTCATTTAAATTTTTATGTACCTTAGGGATTCCATATATTTTACTAATTTTTAGATTAGTATTAGTCAAAAACTTTCTTGTATTATCATCAATTCTTCCAGCCAGAAACCATTCCTCTATACAAGACTCTATCATAGTGTAACCTTTTTGTACTTCTTTCATACTAATTTTTTTGTAAAACATTTCATCCTGTAAAAGTTCATTCATTTTACCTTCATATTCATCCCTATCAAGCACAACCAATGCTCCCCTTTATCTGCTTTCAGACACAAAATATTATCATTTTTTAAAAGTCCATCAAAACAAACTTTTTCCATTCTATACATATTATAATACTTATAATCAGCTTTTCTATGTAGAATATCAATAATTTGAATTTCACAAATATTAAGAAACATTTCTAATTCATTTACTAATGGAGGGTTAAAACCGTTAGGTTTATAAAGTTCACATTTTCTAACTTCTTTTTTATCAAATAACACAGACAAATTCAATAAACATACATAGTCTGTTGTTATGATTGTTATTTGGAGACGAAAGGGCTTACTGATATTATGTACCTTGGATTAAAACTGAAGTGAAGGTTATCCAGCCGTGTTCTGCATTTTTTGTGATTCTACAATTTTTTGCTGTTTTGTGCTACTTTGAAGAGAATACCTGGTAGGGTGCTGTAACCCTTTTGTGCAGAAATCCTGAAGAAAACTGATTCAGAAATCGTAGTCTGGATTGGTAAAGTACAGACCTGTTTACCATAGGCAGCTGCTTGCCTTTTTTAGGTAATGCTCAATAACAGGTGATTGCCTGTGCACCAGTCTGTGGCCCAGACTTGCTAATTGCATCCAGAATAGTTGGGTTGCAATTTCATTAGCCAATGACATGGCACCACAGTGCAATATTTAAGGCCTTCATGTAGGCCTTAGCCCCTTTCCTAGGCTTTGAGATGGATATTAGTAAGATGTAGAGACTACAGCATCACAGAGGGTAGGTACAAATACTGTCCGCTGTTGGGATTTATGTGGTATGTCTACAGTTTTGCATGTTATGTTTGGCCATTGTCAAATGACTTTCTGATTATGTGGCAGTTCTGTGTTAATGTGGGTTGAGATCAGTAAGAGGGAAGGCAGATGTGAGTATCACATGTCATACACATCAGAATAAGCACGCTGCTGCAGATGTGAGTATCACATGTCATACACATCAGAATAAGCACGCTGCTGCAGATGTGAGTATCACATGTCATACACATCAGAATAAGCACGCTGCTGCAGATGTGAGTATCACATGTCATACACATCAGAATAAGCACGCTGCTGCAGATGTGAGTATCACATGTCATACACATCAGAATAAGCACGCTGCTGCAGTAGATGCTGGTCTATCAGTTGTGTATGCTTGTAGGGGCAGACTGTGACACATGCCCCTGTCACTTGATCTCTGCCCCCCTCCCACCCCTTCATGTATGGGTGTAATGTGGATCCCTTGTTCTAGGTGGTTGTGAGGTATGGTAGATCTGTAATGGGTAGTTGAACATACTGCTGCATATGTTTCAGGCTGCAGCTGCTGCTTTTTTCCCAGGACTCATACTGGGGAGTGTGAACACATTGGAGTACAGCAAGCTGTATGTGTCAGTGAGGGATCAGTGTCAACTCCATCATTACAGTAGATACAGGGTGAGGGTACCCATAATAGTCTTGGTGAGGCATGTGCCTAAGGTACATATGTTATGCAACAGTGCCAATCGGAGAACATTAGATGACATATAGGTAGCCTAGACATATTTGTGAAGTGTATCCCTACCTACAGGCCTTTGATGTGCTAAGATGGGTAGCAATGCCTGCAGTAGCAGCAACCTGTTTTGGTTAAAATTGCAGAACTCAGTCATTATTTGTTGTGTTCACAAGCATATAATTGAAGTGCAACACATTGGATTCGAACCCAGGACTGTGGGTGGAAAATGCACAGTATACTAGGGATTTATCAGACTGAGCTACTGAGTCAACACTGCACCAGGTGTATTTGCAAGATATATGTACATACATACAGTCTGTTACAGAGGAGTTGCATTACCATGTGTGTTTGGAAGGGTATGATGTGTGACAATGAACTGTCTGTCATGATTTCTAACCTCATTCTGCACTGACTTGCCAGTACTTTATTTATTTTATTTATTTATTGACATTTGTTAACTGGGTTAGTTAAACTGGGATTTTGTCCCATTTTCAGTGGAGACCCGAGGAGAAAAGCTCCAGATAGTACAATAATAAAAAACATTACAGTAGTATACCAGCACAGGAAACAACAGAAATAAAACTAGTCTTACAGTAGTAACAAACAGAAAACAACCATAGTTAGATGCCAGCACAAGTTTTTTTTTTTTGTTTTTTTTTTTCAGATACTATGTAACTGTGGTAGTTGGGATAGAGTTCAAGGTATGTCCAGGATAGACTGAGTGATTCTAATGTGGGGGGAGGACAGAACTATGTAGGGTCATAGCAGGGGCAGATTTTGGTATTGAGTAGATGTGTCTTAAGTTTCTTTTTAAATAGTGGGGTGTGAGGGATTGAGCGAATGTCAAGGGGTAGTTTGTTCCAAGCAATGGCCACCGAGTGTTTGTAGAGTAACTTACCTACTAACTTATTTGGGTGGTAAATGTCAAGCAATTGTTGATTAGAGGTTCGGAGAGGTCGAGATGGGGTGTAGACAGAGACAAGATGAGATAAAGATGGACAGTTGGATGGTTTAAAGAGCATAGAGTGTAGCATGTGAAACTGATAGAGATGTAGTAGTTGATAAAAGCTACATCATTAACTTCTCATACAAAGAGCTCTGATTTCAGAGGTGGTTATTCCACATTCTTGTTTCTCATTGTTACTCAGTGACTAGTATTTAATCATCCTTGCTGGATCATCTCTAGAGATATGAGTCAGTAGCTGCAGGGAGTCATCACAGCAATATGAATTGCCTGTGTCACACTGTACTCAGTCTATAGCTATTTTGGCCTGTATTGGTGGCCAAGGTTCATATTTAACTTTTCTGAGGTTGTTGCCTAAAAAAGCAACCTATGCTGCTACGCACGTTTCTGACTTCTGCTCCCACTTAAATAGCTGTATTGATAAGACAGTCCCTATCCACAACAAATACAATGAGAAGTTTAAAAACAACCCCCTATGTCAGAATACCCATATAAATACATTGTGTAACAACAGAAAGAAACTGCTTAATACTTACAAGAGATCTCATTCAATCTATCTTAAGAGCATCCTTAAGCAAACTAGTAGAGTGCAAGGGAACTATTATGAAGCTCAAAGCTAAATATGAACTTAAAAAATAGCAACTGAAATGAAACAATAACTGCAAATCTTTCTTTAACTATGTCAGAAAGTTAAGAACTATCATCCAACAGTGTTTGGAACTATTCCACATTAATTCTACACTCTCTGGCCCAAAGAAAATAGCTAATATCCTAGACAACAAATTTATTGCAAATATTACTCCACCCACAATTGTAGCTATCCCACATGTTGTAAAATCCCAGGCACCTCCTTTAATTATTATGGAACAATTTCTCTCAACCTTTTCAAAAACTAAAAATACTTCATCCATGGGCCCTGACAACATACCAAGTTGCCTGATTATCAGTGTCAAATACTTCTCCACAGGTTACATTCCAGAAGCCTGGCAAACAGCTATCATAATGGTGTTACATAAGGGTGATCCAACCATGGATCCTGGTAACTACCGACCCATCAGTCTCATTTGCCTCATATGTAAAGCTATAGAATGCATTATCTCAGACTTCATTAATCTAGACTCTGAAAACCTCTCAACCCTGGACCCTCATCAATTTGGCTTTGTCAAAGGAAGGTTGTGCTTTGGTCACCTCATTAATATCTTTGAAAAAGTAACTGAAGCAGTAGACAGTGATCATGCAGTGTATCTAGACCTGGCCAAGGCCTTTGACACTATTCCCAATGCAATCATTACTGGCAGACTTGTAAATCTTAATATGTTGTTGTTTGTCTTTCAGCTTTTTCCTGGTAAGGGGTCACCACAGCGGAACTGCGGTTCTCTAATGATTGGCAGTAGATTTTTTACGAAATGCCGAGGTGCCAGCTCGATGCCCAACCTTCAATGAAGGCACGCCCATTTACGCACGCATGTCTTTCAAACGCTATCCAACCATGGGGAGGACATGCAGACTCCGTACAGAAGGCACTCCCAAACCAAGCCAAGAATCAAACGGGAGAAGCTCTTGCTGTGAGGTAACAACGCTACCGCTGTACCACCGCTGCATTTTGTAAATCTTAATATAAATTCTTTTATTGTGCGATGGATAGCTAACTGGTTGTCTGACAGAACCCCATGTAGTTAGAATTGCAGGTGCCACTTCTTAACCCAAAACAGTTACCAGTGGTGTACCACAAAGCTCAGTTTTGGGGCCCTCTCTTATCTGGCATATATTTCTAAAACCTAACTGACTCACAATTGCTCCAACTGGTGCAAGGACAATGGTCTCAAATTAAATGAAAAAAATGCACCCCTCCAATCAGACACTGTTGTAAGGGATCTGAGTACTCTTGTTGATAATTCCCTATCATTTGACCATCTACCCAGTAGTTTGGAATGCCTTTTATTTCTCCCATCTAACTCCCAAAGGTATCTCCACTAAATTCAAAGATTAACCATTTGAAAAATTGGAACCTGCTAGAGCAGGTCCCGAAGTGCGGAGACTGAATGGCTGAAAGAACAGACTTAAATATACTAAGTCCAAGATGCCATTTGTCAGAATATTCCATTTTCTTTGAGGGATGGTGATTTAAGAGTTGGTATATATAACTTCAGGGAGGTTGGGAGGCTTGCCCTTACAATGTAGGGTGCAGGGGGTTTTGCCCCCTGCAAAAAAAAGACATTTTAAGGAGAAAAACGATTTTTGAGATTCACTCTTCTCTATGTTTTTGGTCTTTTTTCAGTTTTTTGGCACATTTCAAGTGCTGATATTTCAATAGGGAGCACCAAAAAGGTCTTAATTCCCCTGTCCTCATATCTTATCAGATCCATTATTATACTGTGCCTTTTGGCATGTATTTATCTAAACAGATCACACAACTTGAGAGACTTCAGGAACTCATAACCAAAAAGATCAGTGGCCTCAGAAATCTTAGTAATCAGGGGAGACTGGCAGCCATTTCTATGTACTCAGGCTCTTAAAGACTCTTCCATAGTGATCTATGTCTAGCCTTTTGTGCCATAAAAGATCAAGCCCTATTTGATTTCTTATTCCTTTGTTGAACAAAGGTATATCAAATACTTGGTTAAAGGAATGAAACCATGAGCAGATAAACAAAACACATTGGTGTGATAGATTCATATCACAAGGTATCTACACTTCTGGAACAAACTTCTACTGCATGCTATGTAGAGTAGCACCCTTTCCACCTGCAAGGTAAACCTAGATAATTGGATGGGCAGCCTCAAATTCTCTCCTGGTCTATCTTGTCTTGCCCTCCTTGAGGGTGGAGGGAAATTTTCAATATGTTTTTTTTTTTGGCTAGGCTTGAAATGGTCTGCAGACTGATTGCCTAGTACTTACCTATGAACCTATGAGGGAGTTCTAGCCAGTGTAGAGACTTTAAAGCAATGCAGTGATGTGTGTTATTTGGGGAGTTGGTGATGAATCTGACTATTTTGTGGTAGGATTGTTGGAGTTTATTCAAGGTAGTTTTTTGGATATTTGTTATAACAGGAGCAGCATAGAGGAGTGAGGGGAGGAGAAGTGCTTGTCCTAGGGTGAGTCTAGCCTCGGGACTGAGATATTTTTTGTTTCGGTATAATAGACCTAATTTCTGATGTGTTTTCTTTATACATTGTTGTATGTGATGATTGAATTTTAATTCATCATCGATAATGACTCCTAAGAGTTTTGTGTGGGTGACAGGTAGGATAGTTGTGTTATTGCAAGACTTAATGACAAAGGAGGATTTATGATGATTAAGAGAGTGGTGCAGGAAGAGTAGGAGTTTGGTTTTAGTAGGATTGAGAATCAGTAGATTTTCTGAAAGCCATTGTTCAGTGGAAAGTAGAGCTGTTTGGGTTAGGGAGTTTAGGTCAGAGATGTTGTTGGCTGTAAAAATGATTGTGGAGTCATCTGCATATTGTATGAGTGATGACTGATGACATGAGGTGAAGAGATCATTGGTGAAGATGTTGAATAAGAGGGGACCCAAGATGGAACCTTGTGGAACACCAGTGGAGATAGGTAAGAAAGGTTAGTGCACAGAAAAGGTTTTGTGACAACTGTGCCAAATGTAGGTGCCACAACTGTGGAAATTCTGCAACAGTCTGTGCAGTTGACAGCTATACCTGCTATCCCAGGCCTCACGTACATACATCATTACTTATTTGGATGTGTACTGGTTTGGTGTCAGCATCACAGCCCCACCTACAATGCCAATTTTCCCATTATATGTACAAGCAGTGTGGCATTGGCAATCAGGATATGTTTATGGAAACAGCTGTGTTATGTCGGACTGAGTGGCATACTGGGCTAATACACTAAGCTTTAGTTAAGAGGGTCCTGGGTTCGAGACTTGCAGCAGTAATGATTTTGCAGATGTGTCAGAAACAGAGAAGGTGATTAAAGCAGTTTTAAGTCGGTTTGTGTGATGTGCCGCTTAGCTCCACTTAAACCTGCTCTAATTTAATAAAAAAAGAAAATAAAAAAGCGGAAAGTAGTGAAATGGGGATAAGCAGGGGGAAAAACATACTGAAAGGCAGGTAAGGATGTGCAGGACAGGTGTAGGAAAGGACCATAGCTCTCCATTTCTTCTACAGCAACAGTTGTGCAGGCTGTAGACAATTTGGAATTTGCAGCCTCTGAGGGCAACATAAATGTGTTGATTGATTCATGTAATGATTAAAGTATGTCCAGTGGACAAGGGTGTGAAATGGAGAGCTATGTATGGGACAATTTTTTTTTTTGTTGGACAGATGCCCATTTTTTTTTTTTTTTTTTTAAGGAGAGAGTGGAATGTTGGGAAAGGGATATAGGTACATTTGGGGCGGTAAGTTGGGTAGGAGAGGTAGCATTTGCAAACAGACAAGATAGACAAGACAGCATACAGGGTTGGTGCGTGACACATAAGGGGGGTAAACACCTTGCACAGGGGGGGGTGTTGAGGAATCAGAGAGCCATGTGCCCCCAGATGGCAGCAGTGAGACTGAGCTCCCCAACCATGGGTAGTCAACACTGCTCCTTCACTGCCCTGAAGGTAGTTGTGCTGGGGGCTGGGCGGTGGGGCCAACTTGCCCCTCCAGGTTGGCTACTCTGCCCTCAGTTTTTGCAGGGGATCCTCGTAGCCATGCTGCATGATCCTGTGCACCATCCCTGGTAGCTGTTGCTGGGTGACAACCTCCCCTCCACATCTACTCCTGGGGGAATGGGCCCCATCCTCTTAGGCGGTTCCACCCATAGGTGGAGCAGAGCTAGCAGAGAGGGCAGCACCTGCAGTGCCATGGCCAGCTGAGGCAGGGTGGGCGGATCACCAGGATCCAGCCTACCCAGTCAAGCTATGGTGTTGAGGTATTTTAAAGTGTATAGGTTAGTAATGAACAGAACATTTTGTTAGTTATAGTAGCATGCCAGAATGTTGCAAATAATCCAGTAACATCACATTGCATAGCATATGGAACACAACAATAAGTGAGATAACAGTCGGTATAGTTTTAGCATGCCAGTAACAGTTATGGCATAAGGTCAACAACATAGGTAATTCAACAAGGTATTTTAGTATGCAACCATTATAATACATAACAATAATAAAACGCAAGGCCCAACATAACATTTTGGAACAACAGATGTTAATAGCAAACCATAAACGATATATAACAATAATAAAGAATGATGCAGATAAGGGATGGGGGAGAGAGAAATACAGGCCATTAATAATGGTATAGGCTATGTTTGCAACAGTACTCATATACTCTACAGATCTGCCCCTTACTTTATGTTTACAAGCACCATATAGCTTCTGTTGCACGTACATACCTCTCAAGCTATCCGCATGGGACAGTATGGGCCAAGCTGTAACACCTACAGGTACACAACTACAGGGGACTATTACGTGTCAGGGAAACATATATGAATACCTAGGTGTGCTGTGGACTGATGTAGTGTGACTGTGCTATTCACATAACTCATGTCCATGCTAGATCTGTGACCAAGGGATTAGGCAGCAGTGATCACAGTCCATGACAGCATGACACTTGAGAGACATGTATCGTGTACAGTACATACCCTCCTTGGCAGACATGAGGTTAGACTATCAGCAGAAATTCACAGACACAACAGGCATACAGCCATACCAAGATTATACATTTTATTTATTGTATTAACTTTTATTAGTATTGTACTTGTTGCCTGTATTTTCTGATGTCTTATCACATTGCTGAGCAATCCTGTTAACACTCTGGTACATCTGAACACAGAAATTATTAACCCATTCTAACAGCTACTACAGCCATTTACTTACCTGTAATTCCTGTGGGGAGAACATCTGTTAACAATACATAACTGTTTCTATAATATTTAGTAGTACTTGTCACTGGATTTGAACCCTGGTCTGTGTGTGACAAAATGCACATCAAACCTATCATTTATCAAACTGAGCTACTGCTGCATAGCAATTTACTGATATGTGCCTAGAACTCACCTGGTAACAAAATATAATCTGGTAATAGAGGTAGCGTGTTATACAAGACTGCAGTGACACTTGAACACACATGCATGAGATCCATTCATGACAGAGGTTGTTGTTGAACTGTGGATTAATACATGGATTGCAGTTATAGACAATAAACCCCTAGTGGGTGGGAATATCTGTGATGTGTACAAACTATATTAGAGTGCTGGGTTGGCTACCTAACCCATATACAGCTATTACAGGTTTCATACTTGCCTGCAGCAGCGTACGTAAGAGCAGGAATGCATATAGCTGAAATGCAATGGCTAACACAAGACAATCCTGACATACACAATATACCCTGGGTATTCCTATTATTTCTTCAGATCTTAGTGCAGAACAAATATCATAATGCATTATATCTTGTAGTACAGTTCCAAATCTACAGTTTAGCAGATCACTCTTTATTAGCTAACCTTCAGTCACTTAGTTGTATTCTTTGTGTTTTTACTTCACAGCAGATGCAAGACTCGATTTTATGACCAACAGCCGAAACTACACACATATTGCACAACACAGCTTTATTAGGGGTGATTTCATGCAGTGATTGCTATATATTTCCAGTCTTTATTCAAGAACAGTTCATATCATGTAGGTTTTGCAATACAACTGTAATTCCACACTTAATGCAGTAGAATCATTTATTTCCTTAACATTATTAATGCAGTAGAAACTTTATTTTCCTTAACATTATTACTGCACTAGAAACTTTTTATTTCCTTGACATTATCAGGTTTCATCCTTTCACCTTTATTGAACTGTACCTGGCATTACTCACTTATATCACTCCAGGTCTATGACCACATTCATTGCAGTACAATAAAAACTGAATATACTTAGTGGCAGTTACTAATTTACTCCTTCTTGTTTATATGACTATAGATTGCAAGTTACATCTGTACTCCCCACACTCATAATGCAATCTGGCCAGATGCCCTACATGGACCTCTAGGTTGCGAGTTCTCTCCTCTGCAGCTGTGGGGAGAGAAACACACCATTATGTGTACCTGTCTATCACGCATTCAGATTAGGTATTGGTAAAACAATGCAAACAGTACTTACAAACTTGTGGGCATTCCCATCCCAAGTATCTTGGACCCAAATGGCCAAGAAATCCCCCTTCTGACACTTCAGGTCATCATAATGATGATGCACCTGCTCACCTGTGGGGGGGATACCAGTTGCACTGGTGAGATTACATATCAGCGAGTCTCAGGCCTCCACCTTTTACTCCAAACCCTGGAACTGGCCTTGCAGCAGCCACACATCATGGACTTTCACAAGAAGTCCAGCTATGACCCTGGACACCAGAATGCCCCAACACTGCACCCGGAAATGCACACCATCTCCAATTCCTGTCATAGTTTCTGCCACAATCAAACTCCAACAGATTACGGCTGTATTCCCACCTGTTGCACTTAAATAAGGTTATTTTCCCACCCTTTACCACCATTGGGCCATTTTTAAAATGCGGCACTTCGCTTAGCACCATACAAAGCCGCTGAGCTTGGCTGAGCAGTGCTTAAACTGGCAATGCTGAGCAATGTGCAAACCAGCCAAGCACTGCTAAAACATTCCTGGTTTAAGCAATGTTTGGCAAGGCTTAGCTGTGCTTAGTGGAGCTTAGCAGGGGGCAGCAAACCAGGAAGTAAATATAATTTTCATATTGTGTATTGGCAACATAAATGACTAATAACATGTCTGTCCCTACAGAGAATATTCAATCAAGGGTTTAAGAATACTTGTCATAATATATGTATTTGCAACAAAAATTCTTAATAATCTGTCTGTGTCTTCATACAAAAGTCAATCAGGGATTTAATAGTGTTTCTCATATATGTACATTTGCAAAATATATTTAATAACCTGTCTGTGTAATTAAATAAAATATTTAAGCCAAATTTGGAATTATTCTCATATATGTATATTTGCAAAATAACATGCCTGTGTATTCAAACCCTGCACCAACTACACATAAGGCTGTCACTCTCCTTATTTCTAGAACCCCCCACTTCATCATCATCCCTTTCCACTTTGATTTATAACCTTCTGTTTGTGTATTTCTATACCTTTACCGTGTAGCTCTAAAAATAGCCATACAAATCAGGTAATCCTAAACCACCTTATTTTTTTGGGAAGGAGAAACTTATCCCACTTAACTCTTGTTCTCTCCCCCTCTCAAATAAAATCCTTCAACTCTTTATCAGTTACTGTTCACAACTTCTCCTTAAATGCCTGACCCGTATTTAAAACTAAAGGGGTTAAAATATTTTCACTGCTTGTGTCTCATTTTCCATATCCATAATCAAGAGCTTCCAGTTTCTCATTTTTGTGTTATTTTTTGTTTAGTCTTTTTCCACATATCCTTAGCTGCCATAGCAGGATCTTTTTTAATCCATACACTTAAGTACTTCATCTTATCATGACCGCGTAAACATAGGTATTGTTGAAACAATTCATGTGTGGGCACATAATTGACCACTACAGCCTGTTTTATCTTCATTAATTTTATATCCCGAAAATATTTGAAACCGTCTCAGAATGTTGCACAACACAGGAATGTCAGGGTTATACTCAAACTGCTCTTCACTGACTTGAATTGTGACATTAAGAAAAGAGGCTGTAGATCAGATATGACATTTTGTTCTGTAACATATGTAGCAATGGAAAACAGATAATAACTATAGAAAGCTTTTAAATGCATGTTACTTGTGAACACTGAAAAAGACAATTTATATCACCTCATCTTGACAGCTCTTTTGACTGTCAAAGTTTGGCAGTTGGGTCTACAAGCTGACGGGCAAGATTATGGAGGTGGCAAGGAGCTGCAAAGCAGCAGCATTAGTCCTTGGTATCCCTACTTCAGAGAAACTGTATGCAGCAGTGTACACTGCACATGCCTGCCAATGCACATTAAGCAGGGTGGCCTAAAAGTAAATATTAAGAAAGAATTTCTGTCAGGTTATTTATGCATTTTTGAAAGTCTAATGATGCATTGTCCAGAAGTTATAACAAATAAATAATTTCATTTTTTGTTGGAGAAATGGTACAACTCAGTTATCTTCTCAGAGTAATTTTCCACAGAGCAGAAAATTATGATTCCAAAAATTTGATTTATTCTCGACAGGAAAGCCAAAAATGCTTGAAGAGTTACAGTGTGCTCCATTTCTACGTGAATCAGAGGAACAGACTCAGATAGCATATAGTATGTTTGAGTTTTATGAGGGAGATGAACAAATTATTGTTGTAATGAGAGTGTTTCTAAGCTACTGAGAGCTAGATGAAGTCATGGCAGACATGATCAATATGGTGGATGGGTTATGAGGCAAATGCCTCCTGAGGGTACTGATCGCAGTATGGAAACAGCTGCATAACGTAAATTCAGTTACAGAACTGAGATGCACGGAGTAATGTAAAGAAAGGCATATCCCAGTTGAGTGGAAAATAAGCATTCTAGTGTCAGTATTTATTAATTTATTTACTTATTATTTATTTATTTATTACCATTTGTTTACAAAGATTGTGACATAAGTTGCCCCCATTGAATGGTGGCCTGGGGAGAAAACTTCAAGTATAAATACATGTACAAAAACTACAGAAAGCAAATAAGAAAAATGACAATGACTTTAAACAATTTAACATAACAAATGCAAAAAAGCACATAGTAAAACATACACAGGGTTTTACAAAGACAAGAGAACATTTAATAAATAAAAAAATGCAAATCATGAATAAAATCTAATATAAGAGTACAACAATGGTTGAAAACAAAGAAAATGGAATGCAAGAAAAAAAAAAAAGTAGTTTATTAGGGCAAGCTTTAAACATTGAAGTTTGAGGGGAAAAGTATTTTGTTGGTGGAAGTGTTAGTTATACAGCATTATACAGCAGGAGCAAGATAAGAAGACATGTTTGATAGGCAACACTAAGAGAAATAAGGTGCCAGCATTTAAGGTGGGTAGGTCATGCATGGGGTATGGTAGTTGATGAAACAGATAATTATCAGATGAGAGGTGAGAGGCAGGTTGGAGAAGGGTGAGTAAGAGGATAAAGGATTATTGCCACAAAGCTAAGCAATACCAGTATAAGGTCTGCAAATGGGCTGAGGGAGATACAGAAGGCAGAAGATGTGGAATGGGATAAAAGATGTAGAGAAAATTCAAGGTAGTGAGCCACGAGATGTTGAAGGGGAAATAGTGGGGTATAATAAAAATAATCAGGGAATGTGAAGAGAATAGGAAATGGTAAGGAAAGCGGAAAGAAGAATACAAGTGGTTTATGAAGAAAGGATAATAGAGACATAGGCTACAGATATATCAGTAGAGTGCCCTTAATGGAGGATAACACAGTGTAGAATATACTGCATGGGCGGATGGAATTTTTGTATAGTCAGGAGTTGAGCAAGAACACAGCCATGTGTCATAAGGTGTTATTTCAACTAAGGCTTAAGTAATTTCACCTGAGGTATTTGTTTAAGGGCAATGGAACAGTTGTCACGGACCTTCGCGTAAGTGCACTTTCGATTAATATATATATATATATATATATATATGGGTTCCATACACTAGATCAAATTTTCACTAATTCAAAATAGTGCATGGAATGCTCACTGCAATCGAAAGTGCACTTACACGAAGTTCAGTACAACGAACGAGTGTTGTACTGAACTTCAGTGCAGTACTCACAGACCTTAGGGTTAGGGCATGGATCATAGCTATCCCCTTACCATGACCCGTGTCCTAACCCTAAGGTCCATGACGACTGCAGCGCAGTGAAGGACATAGCACTGTCCTCCACTATAGTGCAATTGTCATGAACCTTAGGGTTAGGGCATGGGTTAGGGTAAGGGAATAGCTTTACTAACTATCCCCTTACTCTAACCCATGCCCTAATCCTAAGGTCCGTGACTATCGCACCATAGTGGAGGACATGGCTTGTTTTTTATGTCCTCCACTATGCTGCGGTGTTTTTGGTGAAGGGCACTTTCGTTAAAGTGAACTTTTGCAGAAGTGAGGCTTCCTATTACAAGTTTGAAGTAGTGAACTTTCGTTCTTGTAATAGGAATCCATATATATATATATATATATATATATATATATATATGTATATATATATATATATATATATATATATATATATATATATTGCCATCTTCCCCCACAACAACAAATACTGGTTCAAATTCCTTACAAACTCCAGTAATGTCATGCTTTAAACTTTCTCATCGGCTTTGGTATTCAGAATCTGTCTCCAATCTAAAAATCTTACAGTCTTCTGCAGTGTCTAGAGTAGCAGCATTTGTGCCTTTGCTGATTTTTCCCAACATTTCATTTACTCTATGTTTGCTTTCATGCATTAGTAGTATATCTGAAGCAGGGAATTTGATTGTTACCTGCTTGCTACTACTTGGGGTGATGGAGACTGAACCCCTATAATGTGGAATTCCTATATTCCAAACATGAGGGAAGACAATTTCCATAGCTTTTGCTGCTGCTCTTTCTGGTAAGATTTTGTTCACTGTTTGGCTACTTCCCTCCAGTTAACCATTTGCCTGTGGATAATCTGGACTGAATATTACGCATCTAAATGCCTACTCTTCTCAAATTTCGAATTCCTGAGTTTTGTAATGTAGGTCATTGTCAGATATGGCAACTTCAGGTATCCCCTTTTGTGAAAATATGGGCTTCAATTATGAAGGATCAGAATGTGATCGCTTTTGAAAAATATCCGCACTCACAACTGACTAAAACACACCTACACCATTCTTTATAATGGCATATACTGAAACAAGCTTTTTTGTACACGGCAAGCTACCTTTGCACCCTACTCCCTGAAGTTAATGTATACCAGCACCATTTTCACATAACGTGGGAGAAGGGGAAATTCCTCAAAATAGTAAATCATGGTCTTAAGCAATCATTGTTTTTACCCTAATAAGAGTAAGTTATTACAGAAGAAACACAGAGCAAGGAACTGGAGGACAGCCAGATATGGACTTTAACACACTATTTCAGGGAACTTAAATAATAATACACACACACACACACACACACACACACACACACACACACACACACACACACATACAATATATATATGTTTGCATAAGTGATTGAACAATCACTTAGTCGACATTCATAATAGAGTCATTCTTCTGTCAAAACACAGAACATCAACACATACTGCCCATGCTCTAGGGATTACCTCAGAGCAGGATAGGCCAACAACAAGTCTTTTTACGGCCCCCTGCAACCCCCAATACCCCTGCTAATTATATATACTAACTCCAAGATCACACAATCTCCAGGAAAAGGGAATATGCTGCTACCTGGGCATTGTTGATCTCATAACCATGTTGAGCACCTGTATATAGGTTCATAGGATGATACTAGGCTATTGGCCCAGAGGCCCTTATAAACCTAGCCAACAATTTCACCCATGTTCCCAAGGGTGTATTTTCTGTTTCCCATCCAGTCATCCAGGTTCCTCTTAAAGAGGGCTAGTGAGGTACTCTGCTTGACATGGACACAGAGTCTATTCCACAGATGGGAGAGTCTTTGGGACACAAATCTATCCCACCAACAAGTTCTGTTATATCACAGACCAGGTTAAGGCATTGCATCCGGGTTGTGCGAGTGAAGTTTGACTTACGGATATGCAGCAACAACATCAAGGCTGGGTCTGAGAAAGCCCTGTATGCCAGACACAGGTCACCTCTGAGCAGTCTGCAGGAGGTTGAGTAGAGGGACAGGACTTTTAACCTATCCATATAGGATAGGTGTTTGAGACCCTAGATTTTCCTGGTCGGGAACCTCTGTGTTCTCTCCAACTGATGTATGTGCTTGGCAAGGTACATGCCAAAGGGGGCATTGTACTCAATAATGGGTCTTATAAAGGTGGAGTACAGGAATGTTATGACCTCCTTGTTCCTGGATGAAATACCCTTACTTATGATGTGGGCTATGTAGAAAGTCTTCTGTACAACGGAGGCAATGTGGTGGTGAAAAGTCAGGTTGCTATCAACCTGGGTGCCCAAGTCCCTCATGACTGATTGCATGTTTAGTACATTGTTATTAATGTGATAATTAGTGGAGATGCCATTTTCTCCAAAGGAGATAATGATGCATTTCTTGGCATTCAGTTTGAGGCCATGCTTCTGGCAACAGTCATTAGTTTGGGTAAGGCCCTCTTGGAGAATGTTCACATCACTAGGGGAATTTAAGACAGCACCTAGCTTGCAGTCATCTGCAAACTTGGTCAGCCACAGGCCACTGGTTTTGGCTTGCACCTCATAAAAGTATATCCCAAACAGCAGAGGCCCTAAGACTGATTCTTGGGGTACGCTGCTCATTACAGGTCTACTACTAGAGGTGGCTTCCCCCATTTTGACAGAGTGGGTTCTATCAGTGAACCAGTTAGCTACCCATCTGGTAACATACAGGTTGATGCCTATTTGGGAGAGTTTATCTATTATGCCCAAGTGGGGAATAGGGTCGAAGGCTTTGGCTAGGTCAAGGTAGGCAGTGTGCACCAACTTCTTCTCATCAATGGCTTTGGTGACTGTTTTGAAGAAGTCGACCAAGTTTAACAGGCATGATCTCCCTTTGACAAAACCAAATTGTGTGAGGTCAAGCATTTGGAGGCTGCCAATGTCCTTGTTTATAAGATCCATGATAATGTGTTCTATAGCCTTGCAGATCAGGCTAGTTAGGCTGATGGGCCTATAATTGTCTGGGTCGGTGCATGCTACACCTTTGTGTAGAGCGATGACAGTGGCTGCCCTCCATTCGGCTGAGACAAAACCAGTGCTCAGGCTTTTGACATGTCTTGATATGTTTTGATGTGTTGATATGGTGACAAAATGGTGCCAAACAACTACACATCAACATTATGATCCTGAGATACCCATATATATATATATATATATATATATATATATATATATATATATATACACATACATATATATTATGAGATACATGACTTCTTTGAACTGGAACAAATCAGTGGCCATTCTTCTTCTTGCATGTAGGGTTGGGAGGGTGGCCTAATGGTTAAGGTGTTTACCTTACAAACACAAGGTACAGGGTTTGAATCTCACAGGGGATAATTGGCTAGGCTTAAAATGTCTCGCAAGGGCAGTTAGCCTAGTACTAAACTGTGAACCTATGATCTAGTACAGCTTACGCTAGATTTTCCTCCTTTAGAATGCTGATAATGTGTTCACTGCAAATGATAGAATTCTGCACTATTTACTTTAACTGAGTTTCCATTTTTTGACAGTACTTTATAACTCTTGTTCTTACTTTACAACTTACTATTCCCAGGAGTGATATTTGTATCCTCTCAAGCATCACTCATCTCATATGACTGGGAACTATTATTTTTTCAGCTTTGAACATTAAGCTTTTGACACAAAACATTTCTTCCTTTGATGGAAAAATAAGACTGAATTTCTTTACTTAATGATATTTGCTTGTGCCAACCTATCACTATAACTTATTTCTAAGCTTGTCAATACTATGTAAATCAACGTTTTCCTCTGTCATTGATAACTGCAGTATTTACTAAAGAGTATTTAGTTCTTTCTACTAAGTCTTCATACACAGTAAGACGTTGCCCTGTTCGATTCTCAGCTAAAGCGTCTTCTGTGTGGAGACATGCGAGAATGGGCGTACCTTCATTGAAGGTTGTGCGTCAGAGCTGGCAACTCGGCATGTAAAAATCTACTGCCAATCATTAACGGACTGGGGTTCCACTGTGGCAACCCCTAACCGGGAAAAGCCGAAAGATACAACAACTACTAAGTCTTCATATTCCTGGTAAATGTGCTCAACTGTCCTAATAGTAATTCATAGTCTGGTCTCTAATTCACTTTCAGATCACACTAGTAGGTTAATTAAGATTCTCTGCAATCTGAGAGGTTCATTCTATGATGATTTCCTGAATATGCTTTGTAATGGTTTGTTGTCCATTTCCACTTGAAATCTTCACCCAATAACTATGAATGGAATTTTTAAGAAACACACACTAAAATAGTTCCAGTGCTTTTTTCTTCTGCCTTTGGGACCATCCAGCTCCCTCTCTGCACCACTTCACACACCTGCTTCATTCCTGCAGTAAAAAGCCAAGCAGTAGAAAGTGAAGCCCTCACCCATCTGAGGCTAGTGGTTTGTGATGTTAAGGCCTAACTCTGTGTGCATGATGTAACCTCCCCAGGGATCAACATGCAATGGGCATTAACAAGGGTGTGTAACTCACTTTAGTGGGTGATATAAACCCTCAAGCATGATCTGTTATGCTTAAAGCTGGCACTCCTGTTGCATTCACCAGAGGCTCTATGACAAGAACGAGAACTCCAATTTGTACTCTGCTTCTCTCTCCTAGAGGGAGCTGGGCTGGCAAAGCCACATCACACCTCCCTTATTTTCATGTTAGCTCCAGTAAGCATCCAAGTCGTTACTCAAACTTGGATCACCCCACTCATAGCCAGAACTTCATCTCTCTGTGTCAAGCTGTTCTTTTTCTGAGTAAATCTGTTTTGTGCATCTGTAAATACCCTTTACCTATAGATAACTGGACTTTGCTCATGTATGATTGTGGGTCCTACACAATTCTAACTGGCAGCTATTTGCAACACATCTGGCTAATTCACATCCCTTTATTTTATTGCTGGCGAATCTATAACTAGTTCACTGAATATTTCAATGATTGTTTTCTAGTTGTGTCTCCACTCTCAGGGCCTCATCTTGGTCTAGCAACTTTCTTAGAAACATAGTTAGCTGAAGCTTATTAGGTATAACTTGCAAGACTATGCGCCATTCCTAGCAACCTCTTTTAATACCTGCTTGTATTCAAGTTCTGGCATTTGCTCCGCTGCTCTGACCTTTTCTGCATCAGGTTTCAGACCTTTAAAATAAGAATATGGCTTATGTACTTTAGACTTGTCATTCTTATTTTATATTAGTCCATGTTTTCTTTTTTTAAGACATCTTATTTAAATTCATATGTATTTAGCCTGACATGGGTACATACACATTAATAAAAATAAAACAAACCATTATTGTGTTTATTTTAATGCATTATACATGTTATCTTTTTTAACCATTATCATTCACTCCAATATTACATAAATTGTTCAAGTCATACCTTCCCTGAAATTTCACTCCTCTTCCTAATGCATTTAATATTCCCACAAACTCCATTTATTTCTATGTAGTTTATTCCTTCCCTTTTCTAAAGATCCCACCTCCGAATTTATCTCCTTTCCAACATTCAGTACATCACTTGGTTTAGAGTTTGATTTCCATTTTCTACTAATTATTTTTTTTTAACAGTCAGAAGCATTAAACATAGTGGGACCTTACTTTATCTAGATAATTCCGTTTCTATACTTCAGCTCAAAGTAATAATTTCCTTACTTGCAATAATTTTCTTCTCCAACATTTCTGACAAAATACCCTGTATGGAATTTTTTAATTCTGCCAACTAATTAAACTCTCAAAAAAACATGTTCCAAATTATCCCAGTCTTTCCTATTAGGTCTCCAGAATTTGCTATCTACCTGAGGAAAGTTCTCCAAACTATGCTTGGGGTAGAAAATACCTGTTTAGACAATTCCATGCAAAAGTCCTAAACCTTCTAGACTTTGTTGCATTCTTGGGAGCCATACAAATGTCATCCCACTGTTGCTTTGTATGCACCTTTCCATTCTTACTTTCCAGAATTTTCTAACCTCTTCTGACTGATTCTTATTGTTATAGTACAGTACATTATGTTACATGCCTTACTAACTATTCATTTCTTACACAAACTTCTGTTCTACAGGCAAAAGCAACCAAAGCTGCTCTTTCACTTCATACCCCCCTATCCCTTTCTTTTCTCCTTACTCTGATATCAATCTCTGGTAGGGAAGGCAGTCTCAAACCTGTAATCCAAATTTCTTCTTAACCTCATCCCACTCCTTTCCCTTTCCCTTACTTGTTATTTGTTCTCAATACTGAGGTTCATTTGTCATTTGATAACTTTCCCCAATAAATTCCAGCCTCCTTTTCCCTGTTTCCTATACCCATTCTCTAAGTCATCCCTGTTGTTAAAATCTCTTGTCTTCATTTCTGTACTGGTTTAGTTCTTACAATACTTTCTGCAGTTTTATAAATATATTTGTTAGTATTCTCCTTAAGGGCCTGCATTCAAAATCATATTCTCGCTCCTTATGTTGTAATCTCTCCTTACCCCTTTTCAACATTTATTTTTTAAATTTAATTTGTAATTGTTTGCTTGTGTTATGTATATGAGCCTTCCTTAACTATTTAGCTCTAAAGTGTCCTTCAAATCTGGTAATCCTAAACCATCTTGTTGTGTAGAGAGACACAAATTATCCCAATTAATTCTTGCCATCTTCCCCTCCCAGTAAATTCCAAATCTTTATTAATTATGGTCTATAGTGTCTCCTCTGGTTGATAAAATTATGCATGACCTCTACCTAACACTAAAGGGACAAGAACATTCATACTGCTATTATCTTACTATCAATACCCATAGTCAAGAGTTTCCAACTCCTTATTTTTATATATTATCTTTAGATTCGTCTCTTCCCACATATCCTTAGCCACCATAATGAAATTTGTTTTGATTGGTACACCTAAGTACTTCATCTTATTATGGTCCCATAAATATTGGTATTGTTGAAGCAATTCATGTGTGGAGAACATAGTTTACTGCTACATCTATTGATTATCATTTATTTTGTTACCTAAAAACTTGAAACTGTCTCAAAAATGTTTTATAACAATGACAATGGGCAGGATTCACGAAGGCTTGCACGGAGTGTAAGAGACGTGTAACACTCCATGCAAGCCTCGCGATCCAGGAACAGCCCGAAACTCCGTGTAAGAGACCAGCTAAAACGTCTCTTACACGGACTGGGCGTGGATATGCTAAATACCTCACTTGCAGCCGAAAGGTATGCAAATGAGGTATATTAGCGATCCATGAAGCAGAAACCAGCCTGTGTAAGAGACGTTTTAGCTGCAGAAATGTACTCAGTTGACAACTGAGTAAGTTTCTGCAAAAATCACAACGGAGCCATGTCAGCTCCAAATAAAGGGTGCATATGTGTCAGGCAGCATGCCAATGGCCAAATATGTGGCCATTGGCAAGGTAACCCGATGCAAAAATTATAAAAATATAATTTTTTTTTTCGATCGCCGATGTTTAAACGCAGCGCAGCCCCGCGCAAACGGGCTGCGCTGTATAAAACATAAAAATGAAGGTTATAAACCCACAAATGTGGGTTTTATGCAATACATGGAATGACAATGCAGGGACCAGCAGACCAAAAACAACATGGCCACCGTGTAGTGGTTGCTAAGGGGGGAAGCTGAGTCTAAGACATGTAACTAAGCATTAGTAGGCAATCTCATGTAAATGAGGGTTAGGATACTGAATCCCACAGTCACATAGCAAATGAGCACAGTCTGAGTAGTGTAAGAGATACATAAGGGGAGGAATAGAGTAGGAGATAGGTGACATCACAGGGGGGAATGGTAGAAAGAAATGCAGTTCATTGGAGGTCAGTGTAACATGACAGATGACAGACACAGATCAGGGAAAGAGGAGTGCCACAAGATAAGCATGGAAAAGTCAAGAAATGGAAGGTGTACACTGTTACTTACACCAAAGTTTCTTGCTGGGTGTGCATGCACACGTGTGCGCGCCATCAAGCGCGAGTAGGGCAGTGTGCATGCATGTAAGGCAGACTGAGCATGTGGGAGCATGTTGGTAGATGTTTAACACTGTTTGCGCTGGTGTGCGCGCATTTTAGGCAGATCCTGAACCGTGTAAGCATGTGTGCGCACATGTAAGCCACTGTGAGCATGTTTCTGCTGGTATGCACACTGCTCCCCCCTGAGGAAACAGAAAGGAAAAAGGAAGCAACAGAATTAGTAGGAAGCTAGCAGGGAATACTGCTGGAGCTAGCAGGTGAAAACAATTAGAAGCAGGCAATTACACAGGCAGAATAGTAGCCCAGCCCAGCACTTAAAACTCTGCAAACAGCAGTGCAGGATGTTTCTCTCAAGAGACACTGCAAGACAGGAGTAAGCTATTAGAAGTGAAAACTGAAAAGCTGAACTCAGAGCAGAAATGTTAGGGGCTGCCATAGCTGTCATAATGAGACATAGGCGACTTGCTGAGGGTGGTGACAATGCAGATGGTGCCAGACAACCCACAGTGAGGAGACGGAGAAGAGTGTACAGGCCCAGGGTCACCTACCACGGGTTACATGAGCTGGAGATAGTAGAGCGCTATAGAGTGGACAGAGAGCTCCTGCAGCAAATAGTTGAGCTGTGCAGGCCACGCCTCACACACAGAACCAACAGAGGGGAACCCATCCCAGTGGAAACCAAGGTATGTGTTGGCCTAAGAATACTAGCAACAGGTACCTTCCAAAGACCAACTGGTGATATGATGGGGATATCACAGGCATCAGCCTCCAGGGTACTGCACCAGTTCCTGGATGCCATGTCAGCACATGTCGGTGATCATGTATATTTCCCCAATGCCCGTGAGGTATTGGCCAGCAATATCGTCTCTTCCAGCAAATAGCGGAATACCCTGAGGTAGTGGGTGCAATAGACTGCACGCACATATGCATCAAAGCACCAGCCGGTGAGTGGGGTAGGGCCTACATTAACCGCAAGGGCTTCCCTCCATCAACTGCCAGGTCATGTGTGATGCCCAGGGCATAATAATGAATGTGTGTGCTGGCTGCCCTGGGAGCTACCATGATTCCCACATCTGGCATTTGACGCAGCTGTACCAGACATTTGCCAATGGGGACATCCCACACGGACACCTAGTGGGGGATGCAGGTTATGCACTGGAGCCGTGGCTGATGACACCCATCAGAAACGCACACACACCTGAACAGGAACGCCATAATGAGGCACATGCACAAACACGTAATGTAATAGAGCATGTGTTTGGGCTGCTCAAGTCATGGTTCCGGTGTCTGGACACATCTGGTGGAGCCTTGCAGTACACACCAACTACATGTACCCAAATTGTCATGGTATGTGCTATGCTACATAATATGATCTTGCGAAAACAGCTGCAGCAGGACCAGCATAGGGCTGGGCCAAACAGCCCCCCACCATTGCCAAGGCCATCACAGGCAGAGCGTGACTTGGAGGAGGAACAACCTGAGCCTGCCCCAGTAGGCAGAAGGAGGCGTGCCCAGTATGCCCTGGCCTTGGCAAAGAGGCAACGCATAGCACATACACTGGCTCAGTAGGAACCCTGGGAATGATACCCCCTCTGACTCACTCAAATAATAACAGGGATGCCTAAAATGACATGACCTGCTCACAAACATGTACAGGGAGTGTAATATGCGCATCCGACAGAGGCAGCCCTGCAGCACCACCTGAGGCATGAATGCCATGTGTTAAGTAATGTAACACCATGTACTATATGCACACCTGAGGACCCTGACTAACATCCACCCTCACCAAGCATGAAGCCACAAAATGACGATGGGATGATCAATTGCAATAACTGGCTGAAGTAATGCAGTTAGTCAAAGGGGAGCCAATGTGTTTCAGCCTGGGAAGACATGCGGAGCATGACATGATGCACCACCTGCTAGGGGTGGCGTGCACCTATCAGTCCAGGCCCCATGGATACTGGCAAAGGCTGTCAGTACCCACAGCATGCCCTGAATAGGTAAGTCTCAAAACACAAACCCACCTTCATAGGTACCACAAGGGATAGGAACCTAGATGTAATGCTACCCAATGCCAGAAGTCTAAACAGCAAGATGTGTGCAGTGTAAATGCACACAGTATGGAGAATGTTGATATCAGTCCTGTAATAGAAAACTGGGTCAAGGCTCACATCAGCACCCTAACACTACCAGGTTACACCTCATACTGTGCTGTACAGCTGCAAAACATGGAACAAGCTACAAAAGGAGGGTGACTAGCAATAAATGTCAAGGATAACCACACCCCCATGTTGGTACCACAACAAGAAGCAGCATGGATTAGCCATGGTCAAATACCAATGGCTAAAACCGCCTCCCAGTATATAGCCTGCTGCAGACTACTGTCCTAATACCAGGAACTGCACCTGGCCTATGTTGGAATACATGAATATATCAAGCCCCCAAACCACATTATATTGCTTGACTGAAAATACCCAGACATACACTGGGAGCATTATACTAGCACCAACACAGTAGGAGAAAAGTTCCCAGAATCCATAAACCAAAATGCCCAGGAACAACGTACCACTCCCACAAGAGGGGTAAGCATACTGGATGTGATAATCAGCAACATGTGTACTGGATGGCAAGATGAGAAGTGTATCCCTCACTGGTAAGACCAGACCATAGAGTAATCACACTGGATATACACATCCTGACCACAGTCCCTGGCCAGAAAACCACAGTGAAAAACATGTGTAAAGCATAGGTTGCACAACTCCAAACTGATGTGGAATCCACGAAAGGCCCTGTGCAAGTGCAGAATATGGGACACACCACAGAACATGTTATACAGGCATTCCATGAACACAGCCAGGAATGCTTGGAGTATGCAATCACAAATAACAACAAGACACAATGCCATACACGCAGGCATCTGGCATGCTGGACTCCAGCCATTACCAAACCATGCAAGAGAATGAGGAAGCTACTACATGATAGAGCAAACATAAAAAGGGAAGTAATCACTGATCAGTAGTATGGCAATAAAATATGTCCACACATACAATCCACTAAGGCCAGCCACAACAAGTAGAATCTGTGAATCCAGAGGCAATGTGACACCTGGCCCAAGTACACAGACAACCCACAACTAACCCCAATAAATACAAATATATGTGAGAGATGCAACGATGTATCCAAACCGGAGGCTGAGCTCCCCAACTCAGTACTGTCAAAACTAGTCAGGAGGAGAAGGTAACCACATACACCACAAACCCAGTCCCACATAGACCTATCACAACTGTAAACCAAACACATAAACACAGAAAAACATTCCCGGAGGCCCTAATTACAAACACACCACACCAACAGAAGCCTCCAAAGCAGATCCCAAGCAACCACAACCTCCAAACATAGCACATGCAACACATAGTACACAAAGCTGGTGTGCCAAACAGTCACAGGCCAGAAGGAGAAACAACATGCCTGATACAGTTGTAATAGGTGTCTGTATAGGCAGACACACTGCTGTCCCACTCACCAGACTGAACAAGGGAAAGGGTACAGTAAGCTGCCTGTAGGCTGCCACAATATGCCACATAACACAAGTATGCAGGTCACCCCAAAGCAAGCAGAAATATGATGCACTCATTGTCCATGCTGGTGTGAATGACCTGAGATGTACCTCCCTGGACTACATGAAAAGAGACATGGATGAGCTCTCTGAGTATGTACCCCAGGCCGGTATGACACTGGCCGTTTGCAGCATCCAACCCTCACCAAGAATGATGCCACAGTACAAACACAGAATGATCAGCTTTAACAGGTGGCACAGTTACAGCTGTCAGTCCAAGAGGGTCTAATGTCTGTCTGCTTGAGATGTCATGCATGACAAGCCATGCTGCTGTTCCAGGGATGGCTTGCACCTGTCACCCCTGGGCGTCTGGATACTGGATAAGGCCTTTGCCACCTCCATAGAGCCGTACGTAGGCAAGGCCAAAAAGACTAACCCACCACCCTAGAAAACAGAAGTGGTAAGAAACATAAGGGTAATGCTGACCAATGCCAGATGTGTAAACTGCAATATGCATGTCCCTGAGGCACTTCCCAGTATGGAGAACATCGATGTCTGTGCAGTGACAGAAGCCTGCTGCAAGCCTACTGATAACACACCAGCACTACCAGGTTATACCACATATCATGCGTTATGGCCCCAACACCTGGACCAAAACATCAAAGGAAAGGGAGTATCCATATGCAGCACAGACACCCATACGGCCAGGTAACTGACAATGCACAAAGCAGCGGAGACCACCCATGTGCACCTAAGTGTAGTCAAAACTGCTGTACAGTCTGTAGCATGCGACAGACCACACTCTCACACACAAGAACCCCACCCAGACATCCTGAAGACACTGGACAGTATGAATGTCCCACCAAATACCAGACAAGGTACTCACAAATTACCACATAGGTGGTAAACCATTATGTATGCAAGGAGTAATCAGGGACCTAGGGACACAAGTCGACAGTAACCTGTCATGTGACACTCACAATGCCAATGTGGCTAGGAAGACTGTCGATATTGGACACCGTATCATGAAAGGATTCACATCTACATCAACAGAGGTCACTGTGCCCCTGTACTGTTCCTTATCAGACCCATAATCTAGTACAATGACTCATATGGGATGTACCGTACGTGACACCTGCAGCGGTTGGAAGACCTCAAAGGTACCCCACCAAGAGGATAAAGGGTGTCAAATATATGTCATATGCTGCCTGGCTGTAGACACCCCAGCTGAATGCAGTCACAGACTGCCTACACAGAGGCATTGTATGTCTGTTGTACAAGGCCATGTCCAACACAGGAGTAATGGACATGCTCCACCACAGGAAATCAAAGCCATTGGAGCTGTGAGAGTGACAGATGTCAGCCTCAACACATAATGAAATAGGATGTGCTGGAGGGACAGATACATAACCCAGAGGCTCCCCACACCCAGAAACAGGATCCCAATCCATGTTAGGCAGAGCCCCTCACTGACACCCCTCAACAGGAATATTGCCAAGTGGATGGATGATCGTACATGTACACTGGGGGTCTTCACTGTGTCACGTCCAGACAGAGGCACAGTAAAGAAAATCATAAATGGCCATAATAGTCACATAGCAAGGGGCGGTGAAAGACACACACACTCTGGCTTGGCTTACTAATGCCCTAGGGTGGATAGCCTAGTATGAACCCATGAACCTATGAAGATACAAATTGTACAGGACACTAAGGATAATCACAAGGCTTACTTAACTGATGGTAGGAACCATGTTGGGAATCCACAGATATGCTCTGAATCACACAGATATTACAAACAACATACCAAACACACACACATATTGCCAACATACAACCTGACAGGTGCAGTGCAACCCCCAGAATGCAAAATATCTATCCCAGCAGACTGCTGGTCCCTGACATTGCAGATGCTGAGGTAACAGCCATCATCTGCAAAGCAAAACACACAGCAGCAAAGGTATGTGATGGTGTCCTGGGCTGAGGCCAACATGGACTCCAAGAATAATGGAATGCCAAATCACACTACTGCCCAATGTCAGCCTTACCACAGGATATGTACCCAAAGAGCAGTGTACAACAACAGTGGTCCTTCACAACAAAGGTGTTGCCTGAATGGATACTGCAAACTACCACCCCAGGATCCTGACAAGCTTGGTCTGCACAGCTATGGAAAGGATCAGTATGTACCGCAGACATAAAGCTATCGTGGACCTACTGATACCCTACACAGTGTGGCGGTCATAACTGCAGATCCTGCCCCTAAACATGTTTGACCCATTTGAAACAGTCATTAAGGTCATTGATGAGGGCAATGTGGTCCACACAGCGTAGCTGGACCGTGCATATGCTTCCAGACAATACCCTACGAGTTCAGTATGGATATGTTCACCAGCTTAAATATATACCCCTATGTCAGTAGAGGGGTTGCAAACCAGACCAAGGACAGAACTGACATGGTCAGACATGCTGCATCCATGTCAGACTACAAAGCAGATATGAGTGGCATCCCACAAGGCTTGGTCCTGGGACCCCCGTTCCGTATATATGTCCCATAGGTACAGGCCAACATGGAAGGACTGTGACTGAACATGTATGCAGAGGAGTACAAACAGCCCACCATATCCGACCCCCAGCTGACACAAGCAACCCACAAAAGGCCACCTAGAAACAGACAACTGGAGCCATAGCCATGTCAGCAAGCTAATTGCAGAACTGTGTATAGACAACCACCGTGGATATACAGTAAGTGCCCACAAATTACCACACAGGTGTTAACCCATTACGTACCTAACATGTAATGAGAGACCTGGGGACACAAGGTGATAGATATCCTGCACTGGACAAACATGTGGCTGTAGTGTTCGCAGAAACATACCATATACCCACCCAATCATGAAGGTTGTCAGATGTAGATAAGGGAGGTCACTGTGGCTCTGCAGTCATCCTTCATCAGCGTCACAATTGACTACAATAGCCCCTGTGGGATATACCTCAGCAGACACCTCCATCAACTGTAAAGTCCACAACAGTACCCCACCAGGAGTAGCAAAGAGCATGAACAGATGCCATGTGTTGCCTGAGTAAACAAACTGCAGCTCCACACACTGCCATACTGCCCAGCCAGAGGCAAGCTGTGCCTGATGTATGAAGCCATGTCCAAGCTGGAATCAATGAACATGCTGCACCTTGTACAATCTGAATGGCAGTGAGCTATGCACATGAGAGACCTGAACCCCAGCACTGACATACATAGGACAAGCTGTACAGAATGATCCATAACACAGAAGGCACCCCACTCTTGAGTAAACTCCCAGTACAGGTTAGCCAGAGAGTCACCTATCGACACCCCTCAAGAGGAATCCCGATGAGTGGATGGGAGATGGTAGGTTAACCCTGGGTATCACTGTTATGTCAGAGGTAGATGGAGGCACAGTATACTAACCATGACATATGTCATGGCAAACTCAGTTACAATGTGTGTCGAAGGACAAACACACTCTGTGACTAGCATCAGAAATGGCCTAGGGAACATCGCTAGTGTTTGCCAATGTCCACCTATGTTGTGGAATACACTACCAATGTTGGACAAGCCTGGTGTAGGTAGTCCATATCTGAACATAATGCAACATGGTCATATGTGCACAACTGGCCCCTACACAGTCTGTTGTGCTCACTATGAAGATGTCAAGCAGTGATAGGACTAAAGCCCAGGATACTGTCCACCACAGTGAAAGTACTGAACCAGTACACTATACGGTACTACAGTGTTAGGTCATTATGAAAGGATGTTGACAACTGTATGCAAAGTATCCCATGCAATCCCTGCAGGCACAGTATAATCCCTGTTGTGGCAGACATGAAGCAGTTGGCCAGTTAGTACACAACATGACACCCAACACACAACCATAAACGTGAGATATTGTTGAAGTTCACACACACCCAAATATGTGGTGGACTTCAGAGTTCAACATATGGAAAGCTCACACTGGGCATGCTCGCACACTTTGATAAATGAGGCATATGTCAGACAACATGCCATGGAAAGGCTGAACTGGGCATGCTCACACACTTAGGCCATATCTCCGTTTAGCAGTTGGCCACACATATCTGGTATTTGTGCGTGTCATTCCAGGAACCAACCACAACACAGCAATCTGCCCAGTGCACACAGTAAATGACTACAGAGACATAAGTGATATAGTGGATCGCCCTCATATTCAAACATCTTCCACAGATACACAAGTTGTTCATAGGAACAGGGAATGCTATGGCAATAAAGACCTGCAAACAGTATAACAGCACAACAAATATTGTGCATCTGACAATTGAACATATGGGTGTAGAGGTCAATACTAGGCTTGTTGCCCTAGGGAATGACAGCTTAGCCAGAGTGTGCTTGGCATCTGCATCCCCAGTACAGTAGGCTACTGTGCCACTGTAAAGTAGGTCACATAAGGCAACGTGTGAGGCTAGTGAGCTGTGCCTCTGTCAAGCAGGGGCACAGTGGAGATCCCAGGGTTTGAATGTGCTAAGCCACAGCCATGTTGTTGGTGTGTGCTGGAAGAGGGTTGCTGAGGACCTCTAACAGTAAGTGGCCATCAATAACAGACTGAGGGAGCCCTATCTGCATTGTCTGGACAATTCCACTGTCAACACTGTGTTGTGATGATTATGTGGGAATGAAGTGTCGTGCGGTACTGTTCACAGATGTCCTCCCTCTGTGGGCTACAGCTCTGCAATGTATTAGCTCACTCTGTCTGTTGGACGGCTCATATATGGCTGGTGTACACCTGACAGGTGTCTTGTTGTGGAGCAGTCATGGGTATATGTGGGATAGCATGATCAATGCAAACCTTACACATGCTCATAGAATGCAATTGTCAAGGATTATGCAGAGTGGCCAGTATAGTCCCCAGCATGGGTCCTTTGAAGTCGTCCACCCCAGTCTTCACAAGTGTAGAGTCTGCTTGTGCTAAATACAGTTTGTTTGCAGTGACAACCTTGCCTGGGGGTGGGGATGGGATATGGATGTCCAGGGAAAGGTGGGTATGGTCAGATATCAACAATGGTGGTCTACCTCTGGTGTGGAACAGTGAGTACCCATGTTGCAGATGGACAGGTGCAATATGTATTCCCCATGTGGCTGTGGTGAGTGGTTCTGCCATAGCACATGGACCCACAAATTGTAGTGGCTGTAGGGTAAAGTGGTAGAGGCCTGAGTAGTTCTCACACACAATATGCCTGTACCTGATGTTAACAACTGGAATGGTGTATGTGAACACCTGCATATCCCGGCACTGTTCCCAGGGAAGCAAAGTGTGTGTCCTGGATGTGGGAGTGGTGTTCTGGACTGGTTGTGTTGTGTGTTACAGGTCCTGTGGTCACGAAGCATGGTATAGAACATAACCTGCCAGTGCGATGTGCATATCTGACCCTGGCGTAGGTGGCTGCAAATGCATATATATGCTATCCCCCACCTGACAGGTAGTACTAGATGTACATACCTCTGTAGAAATAAAGATGTCAGCACCCTATAAATACTGCAGGTGCAGACCAGATGCCCAGTAATTCGGTTAGCGCGCTCTGCTAATGCGTCTCCCTCAAGTGTCATAATATAGGTAGGTAGGAGTTCGAACCATGCAAATGCTCAGTGTGTGTGTGTGTGTGTGTGTGTGTGTGTGTGTGTGTGTGTGTGTGTGTGTGTGTGTGTGTGAGCGGGGTTGATGTGTGTGCAAGTCTGTGTGAGGGAGATGTCCCTTTTTGGCAACTGTGAAAGCACTCTACAGGATGCACATTCCCCTATCTAAGCACGGATGATGTCAGCACCCTATAAGTACAGCAGGAGAAGGAAAACCTCCCAGTAATTCGAATAGCGTGCTCTGCTAATGCGTCTGTCACAAGTGTCATAACATAGTTAGGTAGGGGTTTGAATCCTGCAACTGCCCAGTGTGTGTGGAGGGGGGTTAGTGTGTGTGCAAGTCTGTGTGAGGGAGATGTCCCTTTTGGCAACTGTGAAAGCACTCTACAGGATGCACATTCCCCTATCTAAGCACGGATGATGTCAGCACCCTATAAGTACAGCAGGAGAAGGGAAACCTCCCAGTAATTCGAATAGCGCGCTCTGCTAATGCATCTGTCATGAGTGTCATAACATAGTTAGGTAGGGGTTTGAATCCTGCAACTGCCCAGTGTGTGTGGAGGGGGTTAGTGTGTGTGCAAGTCTGTGTGAGGGAGATGTCCCTTTTGGCAACTGTGAAAGCACTCTACAGGATGCACATTCCCTTATCTAAGCACGGATGATGTCAGCACCCTATAAGTACAGCAGGAGAAGGGAAACCTCCCAGTAATTCAAATAGCGCACTCTGCTAATGCGTCTTTCTCAAGTGTCATAACATAGTTAGGTAGGAGTTTGAAACCTGCAAATGGCAAGTGTGTGTGTTTGGATGTGGGGAGTTTGTGTGTGTGCAATTCTGTATGAAAGACATGTGCTTTTTTGCAATCAGGAGATCACACTACATGATGCACATTACCCTTTCCAAACACTGATGATGTCAGCACCCTATACATACAGCTGGAGAAGGAACACCTCCCAGTAATCCGAATAGCGCACTCTGCTAAAGCGTCTCTCTCAAGTGTCATAACATAGTTAGGTAGGGGTTTGAAACCTGCAAGTGTGTGTGTGTTTGGATGTGGGGAGTTTGTGTGTGTGCAATTCTGTATGAAAAACATGTTATTTTTGGCAATCAGGAGATCACACTACATGATGCACATTACCCTTTCCAAACACTGATGATGTCAGCACCCTATAAGTACAGCCGGAGAAGAGGAACCTCCTAGTAATCCGAATAGTGTGCTTCGCTAATGCGTCTCTCTCACGTGTCGTGACATAGTTAGGTAGGGGTATGAATCCTGCAAATGGCAAGTGTGTGTGTGGGGGTAGTAGGGTGTGTGTAATTGCAAGTGTGAGAGAACAGATCCTTTTGGCAAATACTACAATACACCAGATGCTGCATATTCCCCCAGTAAACACAGGGGATGTCACCACACTATCAGCACAGCCAAACAGGGCTACTTGGCCAGTAATGCCAATAGTGCGCTCCGCTACTGGGTCTATTACCATTGTCAGAGTACAGATAGGTATGTTTTGGAAACCCACAACTGCCACGTGTGGTTGTGTCACACATTATGACCTTGTGTGGGTCTTTGTGCATAACAATGCATGCCATTGCCTAAACCAGCAATGGCAATGCACACATGATGTATGTGTGTGACACATACACATAAATACCTGTGACCTGCAGTAGTTACCATGTCTGACACGTGCCTCGAGTGGATAAATGGTATTTGCAATGCATAACAATATGACTGTGTCTTACTGTGCAGGGGCCGCATGTGGTATGTGTCTATACAGTGTGGGTGTATATGGTAAAATACCTACAGCAGGGGATACACATCTGGTCTGGGCCATATAGTCTACATGTAGTCGATGTACAGGTGCTGCATGTTCCCACCTGTTGTGGGAGTGGTAACATGTTATTCCACTGCAATTCAGTGACCACATGCTGGGAACCTTTCAACTAGTGTGTTGTAGCTACAGTAATGCTCACGCACAATGTTTGGCTGGATGCAGTCCAGCCATATAAAGACATTTCTTGAGACTGTCATATTGCCAGTGTTGTTATGGAGGATAGGTGGGTTTCCTGTGTATGGGAGGGTTGTGTGTGCCAGGCTATGAACCAGAAGGCAGTCCGACACACTGTTAGCTGCACATGAATAGGCCCTGATGCTTTGTGCTGTGCCAACAACCTGGAGGTGTGTGTATCTGTGGTGCCTTGGGATACCACCCCCTGTCCATGTGTGTTACATGTGTAGGGGACGACAGGCATGGTATGAGGTATAACCTGGCAGTGATGGGTTGCACCTGTGAGCCATGAATCAGGACTCTGGTACTGCACAGACATTGCAGTTCACCGTGCTGAGGACAGTGTCCAGTGCATGCATCTTGCGGTGTACACTGCTGGTGTTGTGTAGCATCACTGTTAGTGTCCTATCCTGTGTGATACCCATGGAGGTGGCTATGTAATCCGTGTCCTGCAGCATAAGGCACTATGTGTGTATCAAGGGGCTTCGCCAATATACAATGGCCCATGGGTGTCACGTGCAAGCTGCCCTCGCAAATCATTGTGGCTTCCCTGGCATGTAAGCACACGTTGACAGCCAGTGGATACCCTATGAATGACATTGGAGATTGAGCAGAATGTAGACATAGAACACCCTTCCTACATATAGTGGTAGCATACCTGGTGAGGGTATGATGGCAACCAAGATCAGGCTCATACTGGCCCGTGCCACATGCTGAGAGATCCCTTCTATGTTCCCTATCATGTAGTCCAGGGAGGTATGTCTCAGGTCATCCATAGTGGCATGGTCAATGACTGAGTCATATGTGTCCATGCCTCTGACTGACCTGTATGCATGTGTTTTGTGGTGGACCATAGTGCCCCACAGGCATATCACTGTGACCTTCACCATGTACAGCCTGTTGAGCGGGACCCCACTGCAGCGGCCAAGAGAGGTACCTGACACATCTGTAGCAGGTGTGTTGTGTAGCCCTACAGGCTGTGAGTGTGTGGCACATGGGATGTGTGTGCCATGTGTGGCATGTGCTCTGTTCCGACGTAACGTATGCCTGTGTGCCAGCTGCGGAGGTGTGTGATGCTCAGGCAGGATGCTATTCTGAGTCTCCAAGTATGCCCCAGTGTGTTCAGATTGCTGTCAGTGTGGGTCTATGTCTGACTGGTATTGTAGTCACTGTAGTATGTCATGCCACCTGACAGGGTATGGCATTACTGGGTTCAGAGTGCTCAGTCCCCAGATTGGCTATGTGGTGGCATCCCACACATGTGTTGTACGTTCCTGGCCAGGGGTGAGGGTTGACTGCATACATGTGGCAGCTGTGACATTGCCACATGACTCACATAAACCACAACTGGACCATAGAGGTGATTCACAGGTTACCTTTGCACATGCTACCATAGTAGTGTGATTGCCATGGTGATTACCAACACATAGGGCCAATGGGGAACAACATACTGAAGGTGTGTATGTGTGGGTGTACTGCTACTGATTTCATAGCACTGGCATATATGACTGCACACGTGGGTAAATGCCAGGTAAGACATGTGCAATGTGTCACAGGCAACGTACATGCGAACAGGACAGACAGTGACGTTCTGTCATGTGTAAACTTGACATACGTATAGTGCGCTATGCAGATGTCACTAGGAGTCCACAGAAGCACTGTAACTCTGCATTGCAGGTGGAAGCAGTGTTCCAGGGAACCCCAAGCGAACATGCATGCAAACAAAGCTACAGTAAGCAGGGCTGGAAGTAGTCCATTGTACAACAAAGAAGGGGTAACACTAACAGTAGGTAACAGTGCAAATATGTAGGCACTATCAACATGTACCCAGGAATGCACAGCTCAGATGTCCATGGTAGAACTGATATTATGTCATAGTTAATTGTGATTTGGATTACATTGGTACTGCACACATATCAACATGCACAAACATCCACATTGCATAGTCATTGTGGGCAACTTGCCACCATTACTGTACATGTCCATCATTGCGTATCACTACTTGCATTAGCTTCCCCCCTGTGCTACCCATGTATGTGGCTATCTGTTGACATCCTTACCACCGGTATGCAATAATGTGCAGCTGTTACACTTTGGTACGTACTATGGGTGTAGATAACAATTCAGGACAGTCATACGGTTACTGCATCAGGCATGCTGGGATATACACACAGTCATATCAGCACACTGTACTGTTACCAACATGATACTACTAATACACTTCTATGTAGTCACCCTGTGCATCAGCAACGTGTTTACCTGTTCCTGCACTGATGTTGGAGATTGCAGGAGGTGGCACAGTTTCATCATATGCACAGGGTGTGAATTAGGTATGCCTGAGTCTGCCACTGATACCACCAATTGACATGTGTGTGTATGTGTGTTGGTGAGGGACAGCAGTACAGGGTGGGGCACTGTTGGTGCAGTGTGTGCATGTATGTGGTAGCCCTAGGTGTTAACATTTCGCATGTGTGTATGCACGCACACAGTTCCACCTCATGGCTGCCATATACAGGAGTTTGTGGACAGCCACAGACTGCACCTGGCAGGTCATACAGATCAGTGTCTGTGGGCACGGACACGGTACCTGTGCCTGGCAGGGGTGCTACGGACCGTATCGGGTACTAAGCCAGACTGGGTACTGTCATCAGAAGCGGGAGTGTGTTGACTGGACACAGGTCCCTGTTGGGACTGTCCAGAGCCACGTGCACGTGGTCTCCTGGGGCGTTCGATGACAGCACAGACCCAGCATTGCTGGGGCTGCTGCTGGCACTATGGGGCATCCCAGGGCCTGTTGTCATCTGCGCCGACTGCCAGCTGCTGCTGTTGCTGGCATACGGCACGTCGACGCCGCAACCGCCCACCATTGCCCTGGCTCATGGACATGTGGTTGTGGAACTGCTGTAATATGTCCCCACAACGTCTGTCTATGACATCGGTGAAATTACGGATAGCATCCGCGATGTCACGCATACTGTCAGTCATGGCTGTGCGACATGCTCTCAGCTCCCTCAGACCCTGTCTGGTGTACCTTTCCATACGCGACTGTGCCTGCATGACAGCCCGAAACATAGCTGAGGTTGACAGACCTCTTTGGGCACGTCTGCCAGAGGCAGTACACCCATGGATGCTCCCACGAGAACCCATGGGCAACTGTCTGTGTGGTACCATCGCAGGACCCTGCCCATGGCTGCTGTGTGGGGAAGCATGTGCCACAGATACCACATTACCCTGGTCAATGCCCACTGTATCCTGTCCATCACCTAGGGACAATGGTGACATAGGATGTACTGGCAGGATGACTGTGCAATGATGGGGTTGACAGCTGTGTACTGTCAATTGGCTGACCAATGGCGGACCCTGACACACCTTCCTGTGCCATTACACAGATATCATCATTATCAGTACCTGTGGCACCAGATTCAGGTTCCCTGCTGCAGGACACCAGAGCAGCACCAGAACCTGTGGGAGGAAGACAGGAAACACAGTTTACAGTGTCCACACAATGTTACCAGTGATGCACTTATGCACACATGCACACATGCACACATGCACACATGCACACATGCACACATGCACACATGGACACATGCACACATGCACACATGCACACATGCACACGTGGACACATGCACACGTGGACACATGCACACATGCACACATGCACACGTGGACACATGCACACGTGGACACAGGCACACATGCACACATGCACACATGCACACGTGGACACAGGCACACATGCACACATGCACACCCCACAGTATACACACAGAGCACTACTGAGTTACACTAGTATTACTAGCACTATCAGGACTATTATAGGTATTGTTAAAACACACTCACCAGCATGGATGGCCTGCCTTGCTGTAACACCGGAGGGACCTGCAGAAATGAGGAGATTAATGTCAGTGGGCACAACTGTGCCATTGATACTGCATATGATACAGTGCAGTAGTACACCAGTTGCCTTTCACACGTCAGCTGCTGATATTGCCAATATCACACCTGCACAATTACATACTATGTTGACAGCTACATACCACGGACACACCTTACACATGCATAAACTAACAGTGTACAGAACAGTCAAGTGTACATATGGCATATTACCTGCATGCTCCATGTCGTGCTGCTGTGTGGATCCAGCCTCCATCATGATGCAGGTGTATTGCTGTTGCTGTTCCGGAGCTGGAGCCACAACACTTAGGAGTAGCCCCTCCAGTCTGGTGAGGGGGGGATGTGTGGCCACCCCACCTCCTGTGGCAACCTGTTGCCTGTGGATATCCGACGCACGCTGATGGACATTTCTGATTAAATCACTGCAGTGATGTCGTACCTGCTCATATGTCCTATTATGCGTGCCAATGTCATTTACCCTACGGACAAGGTCTTGCCACAGTGCAGCCCTCTCCTGCTGATTCTGGCTGGTGCGGGAAAACAGTATGTCATAATCCCGCACCAGGCTCTGGTGTATCTCCTCATCTTCTGCTGCAGAGTAGGCGGGATTACGCTGACGCGCCATGTCCCTGGAAGAGAACACAAACAGGATATCAGCAGACTATGTCAGCAATATATGGCACACATACTATACATGATACTCAACTGTAGTGATATACTACTACTCCCATATGTAGCATGTGTGTGTCTCTTGGTGGATACACAAGTACATGGCCAGATATCAGTGCTCAGCCAACACCTGTGCAACAATACCTGCCACATTCCATACAACATAGTAGCATGCCCCATCGGTCAGCACACTGCGACAGGTCCAATGCACAACCTCACTCTGGGGGTTCATACCAAGGTACTGTATGTGGAACGCCATCCACTAGTGTGATCTGGACACAAGTTACTCGGCCTGGATATACATATCCCACCACCACCACCACCAGCACAGTAGACTACTTTGATATGTATGTGATTAGACAGTTATTCACTTGTTAGGACTGAGATGGTATCCATGCAGCCCACTGGGCCAGTGGAAGCCACAACCCACACTGCTGACCCCTTTGCGAATGCTTCCCATGGACATCCCAAAGATTGCATGGAACATGCACACACATTTCTAACCCAGACCCTATGCACAAAGGTTAGGCATCCTGTCCGGTGGACCCCAGCCAAAGGCAGATTGTATAACAATAGAAGGAGGCTACTGCAGGACAGAGCAGATTCACATTAAGGGAAGGCATCTGTGGTCAGCACTGGTAATAAGCTACGGTCTCTCATAACAACATCCACGGCCTACTCTGGGAGGGAAATGGCCACGAACACTATAGATAACCACAAGGCCTTCTTCAGTTATGTTACACATATGGACCAAATGCCTCAGATATGCTCTGAGTTAATACACACCTACTTAACATTCACCGAACACACAGATATTGGCAACATTCTTGCAGACAGGTTCGGTGCACGTATCCCCCCTCCTTCTCCCCACAAGTAGAAATACTTATCACAGCTGAATGTAACCTCCCTATCATCTCACATGTCCAGGTGAGGGCCGCCCTCAGCAAAGCAGAACACACAGCATCAATGTGACCTGATGGTATCCCTGGATGTGTGCTACGTGAACTCCAAGAGGACATACAACCGCATATAAGACTGATATTTAACCTTGGCCGTACTACAGGATATGTACCTGAACACTGGCATACAGCAACAGTGGTCCCACTCCACTAAGGAGGCACCTCTACTGACCCTGGGAACTACCGCACCATAAGCTTAACCAGCCTGGTCTGCAAAGCTATGGAATGATTCAGTATGGGACGCATATACAGCGATATTGGGTACCTGCAGACACTTGTTCCTGGCCAGTTTGCCTTTGTGATGGGCTGATCCTGCCTTTTGAACCTGGTTGACCTTTCAAAACAGTCACTACAGCCATTGATGAGGGCAACGCAATCCATACAGCCTACCTGGACTTGCCTAAGGCCTTCAACACAGTACTCCACTCAGGCATCATAGACAAGCTCATTAGCTTACATGTTACTACATATGTCACATGATGGGTTGCACACTGGTTGACATACAGAATCCATAATATCGATATTGTAGGAGCCATGTCAGACTCAATGCCAGTCACATGTGGTATCCCACAGGCCTCTGTCCTAGGACCCCTCTTGTTTGGCATTTATTTCTCAGATGTAAAAGCAAACATGTGCGGGTTGTGGATGACAAAGTTCCCAGATGACTGCTAACTAAGCGCCATAGTCATTACACCAGCTGACACACACATCCTACAGACAGGCCTCACTGCAATGGAAAACTGCTGCCAGGATCATGGCCTAACACTGAATGACATGTAATGTATAGTCATCCCCTTTTGGTGGAACTACGTGCACACAACATATCACATGGACATACCTATAGATACAGACCTATGACACATATGGAGGGTTCACAGTATGCAGACTATTAACCTGTTACTTTACATTACCTGTGTTTGTTGCAGCTGGTTGCGTTACCACTACTACTGCTTCCTGCTGCTGCTGGCACGGCTTGCTACTGTCACTGCTGACAGCTTAGACTCAGTGTGTGTACCGTGTGTTGTTGTTTGTGTTTTTTTTTTCTCTCTCTCTCTCTGTCTGTCTCTCTCTCTCTCTCTCTCTCTGTCTGCCTCCAGACAGTGCAATGAATGTATTGCATGTGTGGAGTGTGAGTACAGGATGCTTTTGTAGGTATCTGCATAAGTCCATGTGATGGCCTCTGCACCAATTGTAAGCCAGCATTTGCTAATTGCATGCAGCCAGTTGTGTACTGATTGCAGTTCTCACTGTGATTTCAGGACAGTGCTATAAAAGGGTATGTGAGATAGGCATGCCCTTTCAGATTGTAAGGGCGGGGACCATGCTGGTATGCTGTGGACACTGTTCTGTGAGTGTAAAGGTTAGTATCTCTCTCATGATTCAGGCTGTGTTGTAGATTCACATTTCTCCATTCCTCTCTCCTGTTTCCTGTAGTAAGTGTGTATGCACACTGACACCTACAACTATATATATATATATATATATATATATATATATATATATATATATATATACATACATTTATATATGTACATTAACTGACATTATTACCTACTAGCTACCAACTAGCATGGCTGTTTCTGTTCACACACTACTATTATGGAAATCCACTAGTTTTGACAGTAAGTATAAATGACATGCTTTGTGTACTACACATCCTATATTCCCTTTACATTCATTCCTACTATTACATGATATATTTATTTTAGCACAATGTTCTTGTATAAGAGTCATGGCTTAGTGGTAGGTCATGCAGACTACTGTTTCCAAGGTCCTGGGTTCGGGACTGACAGTGGGATTTTATTTTGCTTTTGAACTGACTACAGGACCTGTCAATCAGAGTGACTAAGGCACTTTTAAGCAGTTGTAACTGGGTTAGCGCTGGTTTGCGCTGAGCTCACGCATGCGCACTGGCGTTCAGCTCTGCGTACACCCGCTTACAACCGCTTAACAGTGCTTACTCTGGTGCACACCCACGCTATTTTCTTTGAAAGAAATGAAAATGGGGAGACAGGAAAGTGGTGAAAAAGGGGTCACAAAGAGGGTAAGACAGTAGGGAAACAAGCTTGGGATTTGCAGGAGGGATGTAGGTAAGGCCCATAGCTGCCCATTTCTTCATCAGCAACAGCTGTGCATATGTATGTAATTTGGTGTGACATTTGAAACCTTCCACCCCTGAGAGAGGTGTCAGGACAACAATAATACTTGTTGTACAGCCAATTGTAATTGATAGTTTCCATGTCCAGCAGACATGTGTGCGGAATGGGCAGCTATGTATGGGGCGTAATTTTTTGTGGGTACAGAGTGCCCTTTTTTTTTCAGGTGAGAGTGGTATGTCAGGTGAAGGAAGTCGGTATAGCTGGGGAGGTAGGTTGGGTAGGTCAACAGACAAGACAAACAAGACACATACAGGGGCAGTGTATGACACGTGTGGGGGGGTTACACAATTGACGGGGATGGATGTTTGGATATCCAGAGCCCATGAGCCCACAGATGGCAACAGTGGAACTGATATCCCCACCCATGGGCAGTTGCCACTGTTCCTTCACTGCCCAGGATGGGGCTGTGCTGGGGGCTGTGTAGGCTGGGCAACAGGCATGCCCATAAGTTGTGCCACCTGTGCCTCAAGCTGGCATAGGGGCCCAAGAACAGAGTCCCAGATCTCCCTACGCACCACAGTCCGGACGCTACGGAGGGTGAGTGGTGGTTCTCCTCTGGCCACGCTTGCAGAGGGGGGACGAGCCCCATCCCCTGCAGTGCTTCCACCTGCAGGTGGCACAGGGCCACCAGAGGAGGGTCCAGACTGGGCACTAGTGCCAGGTGCACTCGCCAGCTGAGGTGGGAGAGGTGGGTCCGCTGGAACCCGCCTTCCCTGTCGTCCTATGTTTTGCATTATGTCATGACAGTTTGGGTTAGTAACATACAATACCATTCGCAATTAGTTGTAACAGCATGCATTAGTATTCCCATTAACCAAACACCCAGATATTCACACCATTGAACAGCGAGCATAACACATGCATAATTTGAACAGCAATACACAGTCCAACAACATGCAGGGTTGATTGATGGCAACAGGCCATCAGGTTTGGATGTATGAACAGGGCAGATGCATCAATGGACATGCAAATATTTATGACCCAACAGGACAAATGTCCAGGGGTGTTAATTGTGATTGCACATACCATTTTCACGTGGAATGGGTTATATGTGGTTATAGGGTGGGGTGAAGAAAATAATATTAACACCTTCGAATACCAATACATATGCTGTACATTTCTAATAGCTGCACATATATACACACTACTGTTCTAACTACAGTTTCCTATATGATAACTACTTCAATTTGGTGATAGGACTGTTACTGCTACATCAATATACATTTTATTGTTCTTCATACACATTCATATCTGGCTTTGTTCAGCTACATCATCCTGCTACATTTGCTTTATATAGCTATAGACAACTGTGGATGTTTGGTATGTCAGACAATCATACTATCTGCATATTGCAGACTGAGAGCAACATATCCAGATTTTGGGATACACATTCCAGCTGCAGCAACACTTTGAACAGATTTTGCTGTTTGGTTCTGCTTCTCACATTCATTTCATTCTGTACTGACTGCAGTATACTTTATTCAGGGGTTATTACTACTTTATTGGTGGATTCATAACTCTTTCTCACACTCTCTCACTTGTTTTCATTTTACTATTCAGGATGGTACTTACTTCTAGGCTTTATTGACATGTTTTACCTGTAGTTATTACAATCCTTTCCAGCAGTCTCACTTCTGTCATGTTTCAGTATTTCAACAGGGGTATATTTCACACATGTGATTTGCTCATCTTCTGCAGCTGTACTTTTCAGCCTGCTGCAGGTTGTGTACTATTATATTACAGGTGGGGCATCTTTATTTCAGACTTTATTTCAGACATTTTCATTTTTCTGTTTGGATTACAGACTGCAACACACTTTTGTAATCAAGCAATACTTGCAAACACTCTTACACTGTTACTTGCACATTTTATTACTTAGTGACTACACTGCACTCTTTTGCTAACTGTCATACTTTTATATTTCTTTACAGTTACTGGGAGAGGATTACTGACCTGCCTGGTGGTGCAACCGCACCAGCCTATCGCCATAGGCTCTGTGGTTTGCAGAACGGACACCTGCAGCTGTAATATAAATGAAGTAATATTGGAATACACATCTCCATAATATCAGCTAGTTTAATTTCTTACATACATAATTAAATGTAACTTACTCAGTAGTGGGGCGTTGGGCATTTGCCGGGCCTCCTGGATCCAAAGGTTCAATTGGTCCTGCTTGCATCTCTTCAGGTCCGCATGGTGGTGACAGACCTGCTCACCAGTCCTTGGAATCCCTGTGGCACTGGTGAGATCATGAGCCAACCAGTCCCACGCCTCAGCCCTATATGCTCCCCACAGGACCTGGCCCTGCATGAGTTGGGCCTCATGATTGTGGACTAGGAGCCAGACCATGTATCTGGACTCCTCAACGCCCCACCTCTGTGCTCAAAAGCAACTACCCTCACCTACTCCTGACATTCTGGCTGCAAGTTAGTTCTACAATCGTTTATGCTGTGTATTCCCGCCTATGGGGCTTATATATGCCATTTTTCCCACACATATCTGTGATTGGCCATTTTGGAATTGTATCAACTTCACAAAACCTGCTTTGTCATGCTCCACTTTGTATTCATTCCTATATATTTGCTATTACTGCATTTCTAGGTACTGCTGTCATGGCTTAGTGGTTCAGTACCTTGACTATGGTGCATAGTATCCTGGGTTCGAACCTGGCCACTGCTTTTTATTTTTTATGACTGTCTAGACAGGCTAGGGGTGTGTCTGTGTAAAGGCAGTTTTGATACAGCTTGCTCAACGTTGCCCGTCGGTTAGCTTGTTGGCGCGGTGCGCAGCTCCGCGCAAACGGGGTACACTGGTTTACGCTTCATTTGGCTGTTAGCACGCATATTACGCTCAGCTCAGCTAGGGGCACACAGTTCCAGCATGTTAAACCACTGCTCACCTACAGGCACTCATTTTACACCTGTTAAACCACTGCTCACCTATGGGCAGATGCACTCACCTTGTTAAACTGTAGCTCAGCTATAGGCACATCTCGCATTTTTTATTGTTTTGTTATCTCACATTTCTTCAAAATAAATGGACTATTTCATTACATTTTACATAAACTATGATTTTATATGTGTACATATTTGTCAGGGACTTGTTTCGTGCTTATTTTACTAAAAATAAAAATTGATGTTGTTGGGGCTCAAACCATGAATGCCTGCTCTTCAGCCGACGTCTCTACCGCTACGCTATTGCTTCTTGGCTTACTTTGCATATTTAGTTCTTATATCCTTTTCCACTGACTGCTAACTGTGGCTAAGCTACGGGCATGCCCGTGCAAACGAGCGCACTCACGGGCAAACATCTTTACGATTTAAAAAAAATATATAACATGTTCATTTATATATTTTATGTTCATAGTCTGTGGGGGCATGTGTTGTGTTGTGTTTATTCACATTTCCATGGCCTCTGTCATGGGTGTTTACTTTGGGCAATTTTACTCTTCTGGGGGCGTGTCCGCTTGCAGGGCTCGGCCTACGGACACGCCCCCTACTGTCTTCCATGGACTGTGTTAGCCTTAGGTGTGATTCAGCATGCCCTCATGCATATGCATGACATGCTGACGTCACACCGTTTAACTGCAGCCTCCGTGTAAGCCATGTATCTCTTACACGGAGGCTTCGTGAATCCTGCCCAGTGTCTTTTTCTAAATTTGTCAAATAAAACATAATATCGGTGTTTAAACCAGTTTGTACTTGTTTGCTAAAACTTGCAGTGAGTTAGGCTTTCTGCCCTTGCCCTGTTGTTTTATGCTGAGAGACTACAAAAGATAAGTTGCTTATTTTCAATAAGTTGCTTATTTTCAACTGTTTCTGCACTTCTGATAAAACAATATTTGCTGTATATCTGTTTAAACTGTGCGACTGTTTTTTAGGCCTAATGAATTAATTCCTTACCTCTGTTCTTATCTTGTATCCCACCCTCCTGCCCAACTGTTGTTGTGGTATTCAAGCTTGGTGACGTTTGAGTTACCCACCTCTACTATAAATTTGATATTGGACACTCCTCTCAGTCCCATTGCATCAGCTCATTCTACTGAGTACAGTGAGATCAGTTGTGAAGGCCCATCCCTTTAGCTTCTTAACCTTGAATTATCTTCTGTCTCCTCACTTCCTACTTAACAAAAAGTGCCTCTTCCTACTTCATTTAGCTTGTGCTTAGGTGTTCAACTGCATTTAGTTTGCTGCATTTGTTCCTGCTTGTCAGTAACCTTATACTTTATTTGAGCTGCTTTTTACTGTTGTAATTGTGAGATAATTTACCACATTACCACTGTTTTAAAGCAATTTACTGATTAACTATATTTCATTGTTACTTACTGCAACTCATTACTGTTTAATTGCATTTTACTGCATTTCATTACTGTTTAACTGTTTTTTTTCATACTGTGAGTTCTATTTTGTCTGTAAGTGGTTAATCTGTGCTTTTTGTGAGTTTTACTCTGTTTTTAACCATTAAATTGAGTAGCATAGTCTGAATACAGGTTTCCTGCATCCAGAGCTGGAGCTGCACTGTTTTTAACCCTTTGTGAGGTATTCCAGCTACAAATGTTCCCTTAGTAGCACTTATGTGATCAACTAGTAGTACTACTTCTAGACCTTCCACCATTTACCCTGTTAGGTCTCTCTCTCCCTCAGTTTCTGACAAATATGGATGGACAATTTCCTATGCTTTCTCCTGCCAGTCTGGTTGATATAGGCATCCTGAGACAGTGTAGCAACTGCCTCATGTACATGGACAACCCTCTACTACTAACACCTAGGAACACAATTTTTAAGAGATGCAATTATATTAAGAACCTAGAGTCAATGCTCTCTCCTTCGCAAGCCAGTATATCTGGTACTGAGAAGGTTGTCAACACAAACACCACACATATGTGGAGGTCCTCAACAAAAACATACCCAAACAAAAGAGACCTCCAAGGCAAAAACACATGCAAACTCCACTGCCCACCACACCACACACCACACATCGTCCACACACTTGTTTCTCACAGCCACTAAGGCCTAAACATAAACCCAAAATATTAATCATCGGAGACTGCATTGTGAGACACACAGATGTGCCCCTCACCAGGCTGGAAAAGGAGAAAGTCACAGTTAGTTGTTTGTCAGATGCCAGAATCCACCATACCACCCATGCACTCAAGTCTCTCAACAACTGGTACTGTTATTACTCTGTCATAGTTCATGTTGGAGTGAACAACTTGAGACATACCACCCTGGACTACATGAAGAGAGACATGATAGAGCTCACTGAATATGTGTCCCAGGCAGGTATGTTCCTGGCCTTTAGCAGCATTCTGCCGTCACCCAGAATGATGCCTTAATGCAAACAGAAAATGATTGACTTTAACAATTGGCTTAGATTCTGGTGTCATTCCAAGGGGATCCAGTACCTGTCAGCCTGAGAAGACATGATTGACAAACCCCGATGCTTTGCCAGAGATGGCCTGCATGTATCTCCCTTGGGCTTCAGGCTCCTGGTAAAGGCTCATGCCTCCCCCATAGTGCCTCTTTAGCAATGCCATGAGGTCAAAACTACCAACATAAAAATTTCATCAAAACACAAATTAAAGGTCATGCTGCTAAACATTAGGATTCTAAACATATAACTGTAATCATTGCAAGCATTCTTAACCCTGGAAGATGCTGACATTTGTTCAGTCATAGAAACCTGGTTCAAAGCTGCAGAGTGCACCCCAGCCATATCAGGTTACTCATCCTACCATACATTTAGACCACAGACCATGGACAGGAAAGTAAAAGGAGGTGGAGATGCAATATATATAAAAGACATACACACCTCCAGGCTGGTCAAACAGCATGATGCACAGGAGACACTCCAGGTGCAGTTAACCATTGGCAGGACCCCTATTCAAATCATAGCTAGCTACAGGCCCCCCTTTGACTCAAGATGTCCACTCCACCTTTCTGGACCTCTTCGAGTCTATCAAGATTCAACCCTTTACCCTGATTCAGGGCAACTTTAACTATCCAACCATAGTTTGGAAGAACTACTCATGCCAAAACACAAATGCCCAGAGATTCCTTGATTTTCTCAATGTAAATTCCATGGATGAGCTGGTTGACACCCCCACAAGAGGTGAAAATATCTTGGACTTAGTATTAACCAACATGAGTAACCACTGCAGCATCCTTATAGTGTCATCCTTCCTGGTAAGATCTGACCACAAAGCAGTCCCTTTTGAAGTCACCTTCTCCCCCAACCACCCCTAGATAGGATTAAACAAAAAACTTCTTGAAAGCTGATTATAACCTCCTGATGGAAGGTATAAACAGCTTCACAGCCACCTTCTCCTCCATAGGAATTGGCACATATGTCCAAACCTTCACCAAAGTACTATACAAGCACTTATATAGCTGCATGCAGTCAGGAATACCCAACAGGACAAAATCATCTTCCTCAAGTAAGAGTGAACCTGTATGGTGGACATCTGCAATAAATAAACTCCATAATAAAAGGAAAAAATGCTGTCCAGGACCAAAAAGGCGAAAGTGCCTAATTGGAAGCAATCTCACCTTAGCCTGAACAAGAAAATAAGAGCACTAGTGAAATCCTCCAAAGCAAACCTCGAGTCCAAACTGGCCACACCTACTAAAGACAATCACAAGGCTTTCTTCACATACGTCCGCAACTTCAAGGGAAGCACCCAGATCTGTTCAGAACTGGTGGTCAAGGAAACCACATACACAAATGCCGTAGATATAGCCTACCTGCTGGCAGACAGGTTCAGTGAAAACTTCACCCCTCACCCCCCCCATTAGTAAATCAGGACATCCCCAGCACATGCCCTCCTCCCCTTATCTCTAGGGAGCAAGTCATCACTCCCCCTCTAAAAGGCAAAAAATACAGCCTTCATGGGACTGATAACATCCCAGTCTACATCCTACATGAAGTCAGACAGGAACTTGTAGCACCATTAGGCACCCTATTCAAATAAAGCCTGACTAGTGGCTTAATCCCAGCTGAGTAGAGGACAGCCACTGTCATCCCTTTGCACAAAGGTGAAGCATCCACCAATCCGGGAAACTACAGACCCATCAGCCTAACTAGCACAATCTGTAAGGCCATGGAGCAGATTATCATGGGCCTCATTAACAAGGACATTGGCAACCTCCAAACACTTGATCCCTCACAGTTTGGTTTTGTCAAGGCGAGGTCATGCCTGTTAAATTTGGTTGACTTCTTTGAGATAGTCACCAAAGCCATGGATGAGGGGAAGATGGTGCACACCATCTACCTTGACCTGGCCAAAGCCTTCAATACTATTCTCCACTCAGGTATAATAGATAAACTCTCTCAACTAGGTATCAATCCATATGTTACCAGATGGGTAGCAAACTAGCTCATTGACAGAACCCACATAGTCAAAATAGGGAAAGCCACCTCAAGCAGTCGACCCACAATGAGTGGTGTACCCCAGGGATCAGTCTTGGAGCCTTTGTTGTTTGGGAGATACTTTTCTGAGGTGCAGGCCAAACCCAGTGGGCTATGGCTGACCAAGTTTGCAGATGACTGCAAGCTGGGCACAGTCATCAATTCCCCTAGTGATGTGGACATCCTCCAAGAGGGTCTCACCCAAACATATGACTGGTGCCAGAAACATGGCCTCAAACTGAATGCCAAAAAATGCATCATTATCTCCTTTGGGGAGAGTGATGTCCCCATAAATTATCACATTAATAACAAGGTCCTTAGCATGCAATCAGTCATGAGGGACTTGGGCACCCAGGTTGACTGCAAACTGCCTTTTGACCACCATATTGCCTCTGTTGTACAGAAGGCTTTCTACATGGCCCACCTCATAGTAAGGGTATCTCATCCAGGGAGAAGGTGGTCATAACAGCCCTGTATTCTTACCTTATAAGACCTATTATTGACTACAATGCCCCTTTCAGCATATACCTCACAAAGCACATGCAGCAGCTGGAGACACCCCAGAGGGGAATTGTACTCAATAATAGGTCTTATAAGGTAAGAATACAGGGATGTTATGACCACCTTCTCCCTGGATGGTCATAACATCCCTGTATTCTTACCTTATAAGACCTATTATTGAGTACAATGCCCCCTTCGGCATATACCTCACAAAGCACATGCAGCAGCTGGAGACACCTCAGAGGTCCCTCACCAGCAGAATCTAGGGCCTCAAACATCTACCCTACACAGATAGGCTAAAGGCCCTGTCCCTAGGGCTACTCAGTCTCCTACGGACACATCAGAGGTGACCTCTGCCTGGCATACAAAGCATTCTCAGACCCCACGTTGATGGGACTGCTGCATATTCGCAAGTCAAGCTCCACCCAAGTAACCCACATGAGTGACCTCAACCTGGTCTGTGACATCAATAGGAATTGTTGGTGGGACAGATTTGTGTCCCAGAGAATCCCACTTCTGTGGAATACACTCCCGCTCTAGGTCAACCAGAGTTCCTCATTAACCCTTTTAAGCACAACCTGAATAACTGAATGGGGAACAGAAAATACACCCTTGAGATTCCACATTTGTCCCTGTTGTACAGGGCATCTGGTGCTAAGTTGTTGGAATATGGGCTAAATTCTTGGCTAGGCTTGTAAGGGCCTCAGGGCCAGTAGCCTAGTAATGTCCTATGATTCTATGATCTGCAAATAAGGCTATTTATTTTCATTACCATGCCAGTTAAATCCTTGAATTTGTCAGTCCCTTATTTTCTTTGCAAGTGGCTTTAACTATAAAGTAAAATAACAAATAGGAATGAGCACACCTCTCCTTGTCCTGTGTAAGAATTGATAAGATGGTAGAATATTGGAATGAAATGAAAATTACGGGAAGAAACTGGAATGAGACTGGAATGAATGCCTTTATCTTTTAATTACCAAAATCTGTGCTGAACAGGTGCCAGTCTCTCCTTTATGTGCCAAATTTTCTTGTTCATTTTAGAATAAAACCCTGCATATACTGTAGCTCGGTTAAGAATTTTTATTATATGCAGCAGAGGTAGATGTCAACAATATCCAAATCAAATCTTAATGTTCGTAGCTTCTGCACTAATTATACTGTCTGTAAATTCAGTACTCAGAATGCCAAATCTTACTGTTTCCAATAACAATGTTAATAATTATGCCCATAGCTTCTGCATTAATATTCCTTTCCTCCTGAATAATGTATTTAATATTCTGAATGCTAGATATTTAATCTGACTTCTGCACTCACTCTTGAGTGCTGTACCAAACTTCTGAGAACTGCACTGCAATGACTTTCTGCATATCAGTCCAAACGAAGTATATAACTGTGTCTGAAATATCTCCTAATAATACCGAAACCCTGTAAATTTCTACACACCTCTTTAGCTTTAATTAAGAAGCCTCGTACCATTTAAATAAGATCAGTTTGTACTCAATGTACTGCACATTCTGTTAGCACATTTTCTTATCAGTTTTCTTGACTGAAAGTTATTTTCACTGACTGAAAGTACATTCACTGAAACTGTATGCAAAACATGAAGGCCTGCTTTAATATGGCTGCATTTCTAGACTTATGCAAAGAAAATACTGTATTTTTGACTAACAAACTACATTTAAATGAAATGTGTTATTACAATTTCTCCTGAGATACCTGAACACAGTTATCTATTTCTGTACTTACTTTAAAATATTAAATATAAAATGACACAGGCATAACCTTACATTTTCACGCCTATGCACATATTTTGAAGGATTTATTCTGTAACAATTGTCTCTGAAATTACTGAAATGGGATTTACTTCTGTAATTACTTTATACATATAAAATAACAATTCTACAAGTACCAGCTCTTCAGAGAAGACAAAGGCACAGTCAAATTCTATTTAGCAATTAATAATCCACACAAGAACTTCATCAGACTCTAACAAACAATTCAAATATACTGTTTAAAAATGGTGCTTAAACAGTCATATGGTATGCAAACAACCAATCAATGTCTGCCTTAGGTAATTGTATATTAAAAAAGTGCCTTAACCAAAATACATTGTATCAGATTTAAGGTAGAATGGATACTATTTATCTAATAAATGCCAGGAGTCTCTCAAGTAAAATTCAGAAGCTTGTACAATGGGGTTTAATAAATTACCCAAAAAACATGAAATGGGCTCCATCTTATAGTTCTCTGCCGCGACATGTTATAACTGATAAACTTTCTTCTTTACACTTACAATATAAGTATCTTGAAGTATAATTACATATTAACTTGTTTCTGTACATTTTCAACTAGATTTGTTACTAATAATCCTGTCTATTTACCTTTTTAATTTCTATGTGCTGTAATAGATGTCTGCCTTTTAAATTTGCATTTTAAATATCCTGTAAATATCTATGTACTGTAATAGTAGAAGTACATTTACTAAAACCTATGCTTTCTGTATTTCATATTTATACCTTTACATACTGTCAGTGTTTTTTTTTTTAATTTTCTGTCTGATGTATAATAATTATTATGTAATGTGCATTGGATTCTATTGATTAATAAAGTCTGACCTGTTATTCCTAGAGAATATTAAATACGTATTGCTACTGATCCTTTAGATAACTTATCTTAATAAGTCTGTTACGCATAATTCTGTCACTTTACCCTTAAAACTAATGACTGAATAATTTGAGGTAGGATGTACTTGCATATCATAAATTGTATAGTAATGCTGTTAGAAATGTATAACACAGCTTGCCAGAGAGAACCCTCACCTTAATTTTTGCCTCTCACCCTTCATTTATCTTCCTAATTAATCCCATTATTCTAACAGGAAATGCAAATGCTACCATTACCAGGCTTATAAAATCACAGCTGACTCTGCCAAATACCTTCACTGCATCAATATCCTTCAGTAATAGTAGGGTCTTCTTAACGCTACTCCACATATCATCATTGTACTCTTAACACTGTCAAATGTTTGTCTGCCCTCAACAAAACTACAGTTATACATGTCTATCAGTTTTGGCAAAATCTTAGTAATTCTCTTAGCTAGTATAGATACACATTATAATTGTGGTCCAAAACTGAAACTGGTTTATATAAAGCTGGGTCTGAATGGCCCTTGTATTTATTGGGAAGCACAGCCACCACAGCTTTCTTCCAAAGTGCTGGCACTGTCTCTCCTATTATAATGCTAAAGCCTGCCAATTATTTACCACATTTCTTCCTCTTGTCTTCCAAACTTCCACAATAATACCATCTGTTCCTGGAGACTTCCCTGTGGATAGATTATAAATCACCATTTTTATCTTATTCCATCCTCTCTTAGCTATTAATTCTTTAGCCTCATATTTCTCTAACCTTGGTATAAATGAGTATTCCACAAACATTTCCATTTTGCCTTTTCTTGGTCTCCCCATTCCTCAGTTTTATATAGATTTTCACAGAATTTTCAAAAAAGCTCTAATATCTCTATAGAATGTCTGGTTATTTTTCTTGTTAGAGGCTCCCTAAGTTTGGTGACAACACTTTCTACTTTCTGTTGTCTTAGTCATTATGCTAGCAGTTTTTGTGCTCTATAGTTATCAAAAAATACTTAATAACATTTCTAAACTCATGCATATTATCCAGATACTCCTTTTCTTTCTTGTTAGCACTCAATAATTGCTCTTTGTGTTCTGTTAGATTCTCCTTTATCTGCAGTATTTTAACTTTTGATAAACCCTCTAAATAATTCCTTTTACTTCTCCCCATATCCTTTTCACTCTTATGTCTACTATTTTTTTTTAAATCAATTTCATTTTATTTCATTTCTACTACTCATTCCTTAAATTCCTCTCTTTAAAAAAAAAATCAGGAAAGTACCAGTGTCTCATTTTTACTTGATTATCCTGAAACTTCACCTATCCCTTGGTGCATGATCTGAAATAATGAGTGGACATGTTTCAAAGCTTTCAATTAAATGCCACTGTTCCTACAGAATATATCTAGTCTAACAAAGTTATTGTACCTGTGGGATAATAAGCAAATTCTGTCTTGGTTCCTGCTAGTATGTTCACGTCTTCCATTCCAAATATATTTGTGCATTTCTTAAGAAATATAACCACTTTTATTATATTTTCTAATAATATAACTACTGCAGATCAGCTTTCAGTCCCTTCCCATGAATAATATTTCCTGATAGAAGCTAATTACATCTTCCATAAGTTTCTTAAGTATCACAATAGTAGATTTAGGCAAAGTATAAATACATGCCAGTGTAATACTCCTTCACTGCAAATAACCCTGTATGGCTAAAATCTACCATTTTATCTTTCTTGTCCTCTGATATCACTATTGGAGCCTCTCTCACAATTAATATTCTTACCCCATTTTCCCTTTTCTCTTATACTCTGCTGATTATCCATTCTGAAAACCTTTCTTTGCCAAAATCCTCATGTTCACTCCTATCCAAGTGTGTTCTCATGTAACATTGCAACTTGTACCCTACTCTTCTTAATATAATTCAGTACTCTGCTTTTTATCCATACCTAAAATACCATTCACATTTCGCAAACAGAACAGTGCCGTCTTACTTTCATATATTCTACAGGACCATTATTTTTGAATATATGTTTCCATCTTGCAACTTATATCCACCCATTAATGTTTGACAGGCTGATCTTACATACAGCTGTGACTTCTCTTCCCTATTTAAAACCATATCAAATTTTCCCCGATTTTTCACTTCAGTAAAAAAAACACTCGGGAAACAAAAAAAAAAGAAAAAATCCTAAGTACATTTTCATTTTAACCCCTAACCCCTTTTGATTCACAATAAATTCACAAAACTATAAACCCTTTCCAAAAGGGGTAATTACCCCATGGTGTGCAAAAGCAATTGCCCCAAATATACAGCTACACCCACAGGCTTTACCTATCCAAATGTTAGGTTTAATCATGCTGGAAATGCATGCTATAGTCTGTGTTTTATCTTGCCCCAACACCATCCATTTTCTTCCCATCTCTATTTCCCAACCAGATGTGAAAAACAAACTGCATTCTCTCAGTTAAGTGACTTTTAGCCTGACGAAAAGTACACTGGCTACCATTGCATGAATAACCTAGATTTTGCATGGTTATATTTTGTACTGAGGTGTTAAATAGTGCTAGAAATACATTTCTATGCAAAAGTATTCCCTTCAATGTGCCAAACAATGTATTTTTACTGAACTGCTTGGCAGATCACCTTTATGTACTTAGTATAATCTTTCTCATTCAAATGCATCAGAGTTCATGGTTCAGTCATTTCATAATTAATTGCCTGCACATATAAACAGACCAGCTCCTGCTGCAGAGCTTTGCTGGTAGACAGCGAATAAAGTTAATGGTTTCACAAATGCATGAAGTAGTTCTCAAATGTTGGGAGACTATTTTACATGATCTGATGTTATCCATTTCATTATTCATCACTACTGGGTCTTGGATCCAGTGTTGGATCCAATCCTGCACCTCACAGACTTAGATTCAAGGCTCGAGCTCCTATCTCTCCCATAATCCCCTTCTACACTCTACCCCTCAGATCTCATTTGCCGTGCTTACACAACGGATTTAATTCCTGGCTCGTAGCAAATTTCAAGGAAATTGGTGTTAAAGTTCTCCAGATAAGTGTTTTTTCTCTTATTCTGGGTAGTTTAGACTTTCCTCTTTCCTCCCCTCCCTCATTTAGCTTCTGCTGACATTAGGGATTGTGTGTTTTTCCATACCCTTCCTTTCTCAGTGCTTGGCACCTTTTTTGACTTTCCCCTTCAGTGTCTAGAAGGGCTTCCCTTCTTCTTAGTTTAGGTTTTTGAGTCTAGTTGGGGATATTGTCTGCTGTCATTTCAGTTTGTCTTTACTTGTATCTTCTTCCTGTTTGTTTTGTGTGTGTGGGTGTGTGTGTGTGTGTGTGTGTGTGTGTGTGTGTGTGTGTGTGTGTGTGTGTGTGTGTGTGTGTGTGTGTGTGTGTGTATGATCATGTCTGAAAAAGACAAGCCTACAGGGTTTAAAAGATGCTGTTCTTGTGGGCATAAGATGCCTAAATGCTGATGCCACAAGAAGTATGTCTATTGTCTGGGATCCACCCACCTTGAGGCTGATTGCTCAGTTTGTGCTGCTTTCAACCCTCGGGCACTGGCAGATCACTGGAACAAATTATTGCTGAAAGGTACAGCTCAAGGGGGCCCTTTTGTGTTGGGCTACTCGTCTCCTGGTAGCAACAAAGAAGCCAAGAGGAAAGGCCCATCTGCTTCCACGGGTGCTTCTCCTCTGGTGCCACTAAATTGGCCTAGGCATTTGGATCAGAGATCTCTGGATCCAAAGCTGTCCTTGACAATTTCAGATCTGATGTCTCAGGATCTGTCCTTAGGTGCTGAGATCTCCTTGGCTCAGAGGCCCACGGATCCTATCACCCTTACCTCTGATCCATCTGATTCCTTGGATCCAAGGCAGGCAGGTCAACCAGTATCGGAGCAAACATGTTCATCAGATTTGGTGGTAATTATTGAGGGGTTCTCAGCAAGATCTTGCCAGGATCTGAAGCATTCAGCTCCCAGGCACAGGAGTCATTCACCAGATTGGGGAGAGTATAGGGTGGTGGTAGGATCCTAGTGAACTTCTCCAAATAAATCCATCCATTCTTTGACCTCTTCCAGATCCTTCATGAGCCTCTTACCTTCGAACATGGACAGGATGATGAGGAATTTTCTTAGGGCCCAGATAGAGATGGGTCTCTTGGCATCCCCAGGCTGGTCAGGCTCATGGACATCCCCAGTTTCCAGACTGTCTTCTGCTCTTCTGAGTCCTCTGGTTTCAGAACCCCAGGACCTGGTTTACCCAAGGGAAGCATTGGTGAATCCAAGAATTCAAGTTTTTCCCACTCTGTCAGGGTCCCTGACTGGCTCTATTCCATTGCCATCAGATCAGAGTGGGTCCTCGCTCTGAGAGGTCAGTGCAGGTTCCCTAGGGAGGGGTTTGGGTCTGGGTTTTTGAACCAGTCACTTCCTTTGGGGGCTTCAGTCTTTGACAGCTTGGGACCAGTACTGTCCAGAGGTCTGGGACCAAGGGGTGGCAACACACCCTCTTGTGGGTGTGGGTGGAAGAGGATTCTAGTGGCTTTGGTGACTGGGGATGGGGTGGAGCTTCCTTGAGTTCTTTGGTCTTTTGGCTGGTAGAGTGGACTTTCTCCAGATCTGGAGCAGCATCTTGCACTCTACAAGGTATGTCCCAACCTTTCACTATCAGGAGCCATGAGCCTATCAATACTGTCTAGGGTCAGACCTCCAAAGATAGCCTTCAGGCAGTATCCAGAACCCAGGGGTTCCCCTCTCTTCTGAGTGTTCCCATGAGCGCATTACAGAGTAGGTACCATAGAAGAGACAGTGCAAGAGAAGGTACTTGGACTCTCAAATGGAGTCCCTCATGGAGGACACACATTTTGATGAAGAGAATGGGTCTTCAGCTCTCCCCCTGATGTCATCTCCTTCAGATACATTCTGTATCAGTTAAAGCAAAAAGGTGGATGGTCTCCCTAACCCTGATCTTTGGAAGAACCTGTATTCCTGAAGGCTTTTGGGACAGGCCCATCTATTTCCTGGGTTTCCCCCTGCAGATGAGCTCATTGACCTTATCGCTTGTGGGATGTAGAAGGAACCTGACACCATGGACCATTTCTTAAAAAGGCTGATAGGTTTTTGAGTCCCCCCACAGACAGAGCACACTGGAGCAAAGGAGTGCCAGTCAATGCCATTGTGGTTGCTGTGGCCATGAAAAAGGAGCTGGCAAAACAGAACAGAACTCCAATGTCCATCCCCCAAACTGAGAGTCTCTAGCCACTGACAGACATGAGGAGTGCATTTATGCTTCAGCCACATTTGGTCTGAGAGCTCTTAATTACTTGGTGCATTTTACCTGCCTCCAAAGAGATCTGTTTACTGAGCTAACCACATCTCTTTCAGAGTTGATGCCAGCAAAGGACCTCAAGAAGGTATACTTCCAAGCTGACCACTCTATCATCTATTGCTTATTCCTTGATGATGTTGATCTCCAATGCAGCAGAGGGTATCTCTAGAGCAGCCAGTGCAGGAATTGCCTTGAGGCATCATGCGCGGATGCAATTGTGCAGGTTCATGGAACCCTTCAAGGTGTCTTTTACTAATGCCCCCTTCAGTGATTCCTCGCTTTTCAGACCATTAGTCAAGGAAACCTTAACCTGCAATGAACAGGAAGTTGGTGGTTGGAATCAAGTTTTCTAACCCTCAAAGGTCCTTTGCCAAAAAAACATTGGGGAAGCAAGAAACTTTGGTTCCAGACTTCACAGAGTTCCTTCCAAGATGCTCCAGAAGATTCCTCTTACACAGGCAGGGGAAGAGGATTCAATGGCAGACGCCACCCTAGAGTCAAAGGGGGTCCTCAGAATCAAGGCTCCAGGGTACCTTCTCTGAGAAGCCATTCCAGCACCCCTGTGGCATTGCCCGACTGTCCTGCCCTGAAGGCAGTCAGGGGTCAGTTGGCATTGCACCCAGACACCTGGACATCCATAACAAATGATCAGTGGTGCTCAAGATCATATCCAGGGTTTATTACATTCCATTTTCCCAACTTCCTCCAAATCCCAAGAGAGTACCCCCCAAGGTGCCACCCAGTCAGAAATAACAGGCCAAGAGAGAAGTTTTAACACTTCTAGAGAAAAGAACCATCCAGGAGGTACCAGCAAGACAAAGAGGATCTGCAACTTATTTTTGCTTCTTTTTGGTGCCACAAAAGACTAGGGACCTGTGGCCATTTCTGGACTTCAGTAAATTGAGCCTATCAAGAAGTCGAAGTTCCAGATGGTCACTGTTCAGTCCATCCTGCCACTGTTCAGTCCATCCTGCCATTATTCAGGAAGGATGATTGGATATGCTCCATAGACCTCCAGGGCACCTATTATCATATCAAGAGAGACAAGCATTCCAGGAGGCATCTGTACTTCTGGATCAGAGCCAGTCATTTTCAATTCAGAACCCCACCATTTGGACTCATCGCAGCCTCCATGGTGCTTACCAAATGCTTGGTGGTAGTAGCGGCTCACCTAAGGCTTCAGGGATTTCAGATATTTCCATACCTGGATGATTGGCTCCTCATGGCTCCCAGAAGGCATTGACTTGTTTCTGTCACACAGTACCTCTTTCAGACTTTTGAAATGCTAGTCATTACGGTCAACATGGTGAAGTCAAAGCTATCTCCTCTGCAAAACCTAGAATTCATAGGGACCCATCTCAGCACAGTCACAGAGATTGCAGCATTGCCCCCCCCAACAGAGTGGACCTGATGCAACAGCAGGTCAGGGACATCCTGGAGGTTCCATCGCCACAGGTGCACCTCATCCTCAAAGCCTGGGGGACCATGTCAGTGACCATTCTCCTTGTACCACTAGCAAGATATTACATGCTGGTGCTTTAGTGGATGCTGGTGGTTCAGTGGTCCATTCTGTGTTATCCAATGTCCATGCCAATTCCGTTGATGTCTGTTTGCAGACAGCACCTACAGTGGTGGCTTCGGTCAGAGGATCTATTACGAGGCAGACCATTTTCCTTTCCCCCACCCACAGCCCCAGTGACCATGGACCCTTCCCTGCTGGGGTGGGGGGATCATTTTCAGGGCAAAACTGTCCAAGCATGTGATCCCCCACTGAGACCAAATTGCACATAAACATTCAAGAGATGAGGGCAGTCCTCCTCATGTTACAAGCCTTTCAGGATTGCCTTCCTCTGGGAACAGTGGCTATTCATACAGACAACATGGCTGTGGTCTGGTTCATCAACTAGCAAGGGGAAACACATTCTTACCCATTGTGCAGAGAGGTCATGAGAGTGTGGGAATGTGCGATCTTTTCCATTCGCTTTCTTTTTGCAACACACATACCTGGGGAGTCCAACGTATTGGCAGCCAGGCTCAGCGGGTCTATCCTGACCCCGCATGAGTGGTCCCTCAATCTGTGAGTGGCATCTCAGATATTCGACTGATGGGGCCAACCTTGCTGTGACCTATTTGCATCCCCCATGAACAACAAGTGCATCAGGCACTTTGCCCTGATTCCCCCAGAGAGGCAGACCCCGAGGGACAATCTTGCCCACTATTGGCCTCCAGGTCTCCTCTATGCGTACCCTCCTCTTCCGTTGATCCCCAAAGTGCTTCAGAAAGCCCACAGAGTTCCATGATTCTCATTGCCCCCTTCTGGCCTCATCAGGTGTGGTTCCCCTTCCCGCGGTCCCATCCGAAGTATCCGCCTTAGATACTTGATCCCATTCCAGATCTCATCATTTGCTTTTGTGAACAAAAGCGCTAACAATACACCCGTGGATTAAGGACTGCCTGTTTGCCTTCATTTTTGCTGTTTGGAGTATTTTCATGGTTTTCTCATCTCTCACTCATCAGAACAACCACCTAACCTTCAATCCTTTCATCTAACCACATGGTTTCTCCACTTCCTGTGATGGTAACACAGTCCAGGCTGGCTTCTCTTGTCAGAAGAATTATTTTAGCTTCCCAGAAACCATCTACTCAGAAGGTCTATCATAGTAACAGGTAACTTTTTTCCATTTGGGCTGCAGAAAGGAATCTTGATCCCTTCTCAGCACTGGTACCAGATATTATTCTCTTCTTCTCATCCCTTTTTCAAGAAGGGGCCAGCTTCTCCACTATATAACTGCAATTAGCAGCCATTTCTAATTTTCATGTCAATAACAAACCCACCTTTTCCGCTAGATTGTGTGAGGCCTACTTGAAAGGCACCTTTCTTCTCCAACCTCCTATCAAAGATCCTGCCCTCCTTGGGATTTGACCTTGATGTTGCAGTTTCTTACTCAAAGCCCCTTTGAGCCAGCTCATTCATGTGATCTTAAATTTCTCTCTTGGAAGACAGCCTTTCCTGTGGCCATAACATCTGCTAAGAGCATTTCTGAAATGCAGGCCTTGTCTTGCAAACCACCATACATTATTTTTCATAAGGACAGGGTGGCTTTGTGAACTAATCCCTATTTCAAGCTCAAGGTAGCCACTGAAAGTAATATCAGCCAGAATATTCAGTTACCTATCTTTTTCCCTAATCACTACAATAAAGGTGAATACCTCCTCCAAACCTTAGAAGTACATAGGCAGTTGAGATTTTATTTGCTCAGGACTAAACACTTCAGAAAATATGACCAGTTGTTCTTAGCCTTCTCCTTGAACAGGTGTGGCCAAGGAGTGTCTGGAGTGACAATCTTTAAATGGATTTCTAATTGCATTGCCACTGTTTACTCTCTTAGAAAACTGAAGTTGCCTCGTCCACCTAAGGCTCATTCTCTCAGGTCAGTTGCTACCTCATCAGCCATCTATGCTAGTTTATCCATAGATGACATTTGTGCTGTGGCCACTTGGTCTACTCCTCACAACGTTGTTGCTCATTATAAGCTGGATATAGTCTCCACAAAGAGGGCATCCTTTGGTTCCATGATACTCAGGCACATCCTTCCTTAGGGCCGCACAGGATTTGGTTGTAGCTGGGGATTCTGACCCAGTCATGATTAATAATGAAATGAATAACATTAGATCAATAGTTATATACTTAGCATAACTTGATATCTGTGTTATCATATTTCATTATTCATCACATCCTGCCCACCTTCCCCCCTTCCATGTTTCTGGAGGTTCTGGAGAGGCTGAAGCCTCGGGCTATTGAACTTCTGCTCCTCGGCGTACGTCTGCTAGTATTATGTATCTGCAGATATGTAATTATATTTTTGGGCATTCTTTAGCATCCCAACAGCAAACTTGATCTGAGGGGTAGAGTGTAAAAAGGGATTATGGGAGAGGGACAAGCTTGAGGCTTGAATCTAAGTCTGTGAAGTGCCGGATCGGATTTGACATCAGATCCAAGACCCTGTTGTGATGAATAATGAAATAGGATAACACAGATACCAAGTTTTGGTAAGCACATCACTATTGCTGTTTTCATTTTCTCGTCTGTTTGCTCTGAAAAAAAGAAAACTTTTTCCCCTTTTAAGTAGCTCAAACCAAGAACATTAGTCTACATCACCACCTGTATAACACCAAGGGAAACTATCAAAATGTAATACACATATATGCTTAGTGCACTTCCATAACTTCCCCCAATATTCCAAGATCACAACTGCTTACATCCAGCCGTTATCTTGCTACAGTATAAAACCCAGGTATATTACATTTAAGGAAAAGTACTATCTTACTTAATCATCACTATCACAGACAGCAGTAAATGATAAGACTCCACTGTCTCACATTTAAAATGACTCTGTACTGTGTAAAGAACTATTTTACAATGTAACGTGTAGGATACTTCAAGAAACATGTTATACACATATTTATTTATTTATTTTATTTATTTGCTGCACAAGGGGTTTCTCTGTGAGGCGAAACAATCAGAAAACAAAAAGTACAGTTTTGTACCTACCATAAATGTAGATGTCCGATAGGTATGCATCTGCAGTCATAACATATGGGTTGTCCTGCCTCAGGCAGCCATTGAGTCGGCCGGATTCCAAAGTCTGGGTCTGGCCTCGGCTGATGTCACACTTCACCCGACGTCATAGCTCCTGGGGTATAAAGGTATCAGCCGACGCCATTTTCCTCAGTGTTTCTTGCCCCAGATGCCAGGTGCCCTCTAGGAAGGCTAAATTTGTATAAAAGTAGAAAATTCCAAACAGTAGAAATCAAAAAGTATATATACATATATACATACAAACAAATACACCATAATAGATTCCCCCAGCTAGCTAAGAGAGGGGTAAGTACCCTAGGAATACCACAGAGGGGAAGGAGGGTGGGTAATCCTGACTGCAGATGCATACCTATCGGACATCTACATTTATGGTAGGTACAAAACTGTACTATGTCCTTCAAGGATGCATCTGCAGTCATAACATATGGGTAGAATACCATAGCCAAACTGGGGGAGGAGGCACTAAGATAATGATGGTGTAGTTAAGATCCCTTGTAAAACTGCAGTTGCAAAACCTGCTCGGGATCTGGAGTATAAAGGAAGATTGTAATGCTTGGCAAATGTATGCACGGAGCTCCAAGTAGCAGCTTCTAAAATGTCTTTGGTAGCCACTCCTCGCAGGAAAGCTGTAATGGTGGCTGCAGCTCTTGTGGAGTGGGGCCTGATATTTTCAGGAGTTGTCTTTCCATGAAATGAGTAGCAGAATCAAATGCAATTTCCTATCCATTTTGATATTGTCTGTTTTGAAATTGCTTTTCCTTGCACTCCTGTTGCATATGCTACCAGAAGCTGGTCAGTTTTTCTGCTGGCCTTAGTTCTGTCCAGATAGTAGCGAAGTTGTCTGTGTACATCCAAAGTGTGTAGTAGTTTTTCCCCCCTGTTCTGTGGGTTAGGGAAGAATGTAGGTAAATTAATAGCTTGGTTCAAGGATACCCTGGATACCACCTTTGGCATAAAAGTAGGGTTGGTTCTCAGAGACACTCTATCCTGGTGAAAGATAAGGAAAGGCTGCACTGCCATTAATGCCTGTAACCCGGATACCCTTCTTGCTGAAGTGATTGCTAGCAGGAAGGCAGTTTTCCAAGATAAGAACTGTAAGTCTGCTGTTGCTGCTGGTTCAAAAGGGGGAAGTGTTAACTTTTCTAGCACAAAATTGAGATCCCATGCAGGCAGAGGTGGTTTCCTTGGAGGTTTTACATTTTTGATTCCTCTCAAAAATTGTCTGAGGAGAGGATGAGAGAAGACAGGAGGATCCATGTTGTACTCTGCTGAAATTGCTGATGCATGAATCTTAATGGAAGAATAGGACAGGCCATTGTGGAACAGTTCTGCTAAGTATTCTAGGATGTGTGCTAGGTTTGCCAGTGTGACATTTGTTCCCTTTGCTGCACTCCAAATGAGGAATCTCTTCCATTTGGCTGAACATGTTTTCCTTGTGGAGGGTCTGCGAGCCTCCAGGATAATGTCCTTAACCCTCTGAGATAAAACAGGTTGGGTTTGTGTTATGCAATTCTCCAATCAGTTAGCTGCAGGGTTTTTAAGTTTGGATGCAGGGTCTTGTAGTTGTTCTGCGTTAGAAGCAAGGGACATAGAGGTAGAGGCCAAGAATTCGTCCGAGACATGCTTCTCAGTAGCAGGTACCAATGCTGCCTTGGCCAGTCTGGAGCTATCAGAATTACCTTTGGCTGTTCCTCTCTGATCTTCAGTAGAACTTTGTACATCAATGGGAGAGGTGGAAAGGCATATACTGTTAGGGCCTTCCAGCTGAAAGAAAGGGAGTCCACCCTCCAGGCTTGTGGGTGGTACACTCTTGAGCAGAATTTCTTCAGTTGGTGGTTCAGTGGGGAGGCGAACAGGTCTATCTCTGGCATTCCCCATTTCTTTGTTATGGTTTTGAAGATATCTGGATGCAGCATCCATTCGTGAGCATCCATGGTAGTTCTGCTTAAGCTGTCTGCTAGTGAATTCTCTTTTCCTGGTACGAATCTGGCCTGCAGTTGGATGTTGAGATTCAGGCCTAAGTTCCACAGGTCCATTGCCATCTGGCATACAGGGTATGAATGTGTGCCTCCCTGTTTGTTGATGTACCACATGACTGTGGTATTGTCCGTCCTTATCAGCAGGTGTCTTTGCTGGAGGAATGATTTGAATGCCTCGATTGCATGCTTCACTGCCAGCATCTCCTTTAGATTTATGTGTAGATTCAGCTGGTCTTGGGACCATAGGCCTTGGATACACTTGTCTTCCATGTGTGCCCCCCAGCCTAGGTCTGAGGCGTCCGTGGTGATGGTCTGCCTTGGATGTGGTTTGTGGAAAGGCAATCCTCTGTTGATCTGGCAGGCCTGAGCCCACCACAGGAATTTTTTTTTCAGGCATGGAATGATTGGTATCCGGGCTTCTAGACTGTGTCTGTGTTGAGACCATACATTCCTTAGGTGCCATTGTAATTTTCTCATATGCAGCCTGGCATGTGGGATCAAGATTATGCAGGATGCCATGTAACCCAGGGCCTGCAGGACTTTCCTTGCAGTAAGCTGAGTTTGTCTTGTTAATGCCATGAAGTAGACTGGTAGTTGCTTTTGTTTTTCTTCTGTGAGTAAAGCCATCTGAGTTATTGTGTCCAGTTCTGCGCCCAGATAAGTTATCCTTTGGGATGGCACTAGTCTTGACTTTTGTATGTTGACTGTGTATTCCAAGGCTTGCAGCAGTTGTATGACATAGGCCAAATCCTTTTTTATTTTTGTCTTGTTGTCCGCTTGTATTAGGCAGTTGTCCTGGTATGGGTAGATTTGAATTCCCTGAAGCCTGCAATGTGCAATTACTGATGCCAGGCATTTCGTGAATACTCTGGGTGCAGTAGATAAGCCAAAGGGCAATGCTGAGAATTGATAATGCTCTGATCCTGCAAGAAATCTGAGGTGTCTTCTGCAATCTGGTCATATAGGGACGTGCAGGTATGCCTCCTTGAGATCTAGAGTCACCAGCCAAGACTCCTTGCCCAACATGGGAAGAAGTTGCTGTAGGGTCAGCATCTTGAATTTTGGAACAATGAGATATGTGTTCAGTGCGGACAAGTCGAGAATAGGCCTCCATTGATTTTCTTTTCTTGGTACAAGGAATAGTCTGGAGTAAATTCCTTGGCCTTGTTTCATAGATGGTACCTTTTCTATTGCTCTCATCTTTAGTAAGCTGATTATTTGTTTTAGAGCCTCTGATTTCTGGCTTGGTGGAAGGTTTGGCATTCCTCTCTTTTTTGGTAGAGTGTGGAAGTGAAACCTGTAGCCTTTGTCTATTGTTTGCAAAGTCCATTTGTCTCCTGTAATGCAATGCCAGTTTTTTGAGAATAAAGCTAGCTTTCCACCCAAGGGTGCTTCCAGTTGTTCCCTGGCAGGCGGAATCAAAGCCAAGTCATTGTGTCTGTCCTGTGGAAGTGGTTGCAGTCGCAGCTGTGGCGGCACTTCTCTGGTTGGCAGGTTGCCACTGACGACCCCTGTAGGCACCCCTTGATTGACCTCTGCCTCTTGGGCGTCTATTTCTGCCTCTCTGTGCTCTGGAGGTGTCTGGAAAGGACTAATTATTTGAAGGCCAATTTCTGCTAAACCTCGGAGGTTGGACCTGCAGAAAATCCTTGACTGTTTGGACAGATTTTGCTTTTTCTTCCACTTTCTTTAGAACCTCCTGTGCAGGGGAGCCAAATAAACTTTGTTTCTCCATAGGGGCATCTAGGAGTTTAGACTTAACATGGTCTGGCAAGGACTGTTCTTTTAGCCAGGCATGTCTTCGAATCACTGCTCCAGTCATAGCTGACCTAAATGAAGCCTCCAGTGCATCATAGCCACATTTTAAGAAATGATTACTGACCTGCTGAGAGTTGTGTACCAAATCCTGAAGGGACTTACGGTCTAAAGGTTCAGGAGAGGACAGCTTTTTATTCAGCTGATCTAACAAAAATTCCTGGTACTGTATCATGTGAAATTGACAGTTTAAAGCCCTGGCAGAAAGAGTAGCAGATGTATAAACCTTTTTACCCCATCTCTCTAATGCTCTAGATTCTCTTTCAGAGGGTAGGGTGTTTTTGGCAGAGGCAGCTGCAACACCTTTAGGGCCCTGAGAAATGGTTTCTGGGTCTGCGGCATGGGCATTATACAAGTGGAAGTGAGAATCCGGGACCCTGTAGTATCTGTCAGGTTTGGCAGGGGCCGGGGGAAGAGAATCAGGGGCAGTACTGGCATCACTGTATGCATCATCAACAACTGATAGTACAGGTGGTATGGCTAAAGGCCTATGCTGTGGTAAGTGTAAAAAAGTCCTTAGCCTTTTCCTAGAATCAGAAAAATCCTGACCCTGCCATTGGAAGTGTTCCCTCATTGAGTGTAGAGTTTCCCCAAATGAAAATTCTTCTGGAGGGGAGGCAGAAGGAATGGAGTCTTCTGCATCAGAATCCTCATAAGGTGAGTAAGGTCCTTCATGATGGTCAGATAAATCTGAACCATCCGAGGAATAGTCAGAGGAGAAAGGTTCAGGGGGTTCAGTCCTAGGCCTCTTTTAAGGAGGGGGTTGTGAGGCCCTGTCTGGGTGAGGTTGGGATTCCCTGATCAGAGAAATAAGGTCCTCAGCAAGGCTGAGAATCTGAGAACTTAAGGTAGGTCTGTGAGAGGGAGCTTTTGTAGGTAAGGCCTTGGAAAGTTTAGCTGCTTTAGCCCTGGAGAAGGCCTTGATAGACATAGAAGCAGGGGGTCTAGCTGCCCCACGTGCAGGAGTAGAGATGTCCAACGGAATGGTGTCGGACAAATCTTGTGTGCCTGCTTCTTCAGTAGGAATTTCTGTAGCCGACTCAGCCGGGGCCTGTGTGGCCTCGGTTGTCGGAGGCATGCTTTCGGCCGAAGGGAGAACTGAGGTCTCGGTTTCAGCCGAAACCGAGACACTCACGGTAGGCCTAACCGTGGTTTCAGCTGAAACCATGGGCCGCAAGTGTCGGTCCTTTTCCTTGCGTTTTTTAGCTAAATGAGTAGTCGGAGTCTCCTACGGCATTTTATATGCAAAAACGGAGCCAAAAAACTCTTCAGCAAACTCCGACCGACGTCTAAGTGTCCGTCGGTTGAAGGAAGCACAGGCTAAACAAGCTGATACGTCGTGGTCTGGGCCTAAGCAAGGAAGGCAGTAAGAGTGGAAATCCTTATGAGGTATTTGTTTCCCACAAGTTAAACAATTATTTACTTTGTCTGACATCGGCTGAGGCAAGAAAGAGTCCCCAACGGGGTACTTAGCTTTTTTAGAAGTCTTCGGTAGCTGAAATCTCTGGATCTGACCGATCGGCACTTGCGAACAGCTTCTGCTTCGGGCACCGCGCGGCAAGAAAGACTGAGGAAAATGGCGTCGGCTGATACCTTTATACCCCAGGAGCTATGACGTCGGGTGAAGTGCGACATCAGCCGAGGCCAGACCCAGACTTTGGAATCCGGCTGACCGAAGGGCTGCCTGAAGCAGGACAACCCATATGTTATGACTGCAGATGCATCCTTGAAGGACATCAAAAGACTACAGCAGAGTTTAGCCAAATGTAACTAAAGTGAGATGAAAAAAAAAGATTGGGGAATCAAAGGTAAGAGAGTTTATTAAAGTGAAGTAAGTTGTAGTAGCAGTGGATACTTTGGGTATGCTAAGACAAAGGAACTGTTTTACTTACAATTACATCTTCAGTCGCTGAATTATCTTATTAACATTTATGAAAAGTGGAAATTATGCTTGAGAGCCCTCCCAGCAATTTAACACAGACAAACCCCCAGACTTTTTAGCCACTTCTTGCAGAAGCACAGTTCTCATGTCCAAACTCCATCTATTTTAAACACCTTTATTGAATTATCACTTGTGACATAGGCAAACGTACATGGATGTAAAAGAAAATAAACCATGTTAGCATGCTCATACTTACAGACATTATACATCACATATATTCTTCTTTACAATATAATCAATCCAACATTACATAAGTTGGTCAATTCCTGTCACCCTTTAAACTTCATTCCTACTCAAAAATGTATTTTCTGCATGTATTGTTCCCACAATTTCCATTTTTATGTAAGCTGCTCCTACTGCCTTCTAAAGATCCCACTTCCAGTTATTTTATCTCTGTTACAATATTCACTACTTCAGATATGGTTACTATAGACTTTGATTTCCATTTTTCTAGTAATTGCTTTTTGGCAGCAACCAGGACTAAACTTAACAGGGCCTTACTATGTCTAGGCAGTTCAGATCCTGTATCCCAGCTCAGAAAAATCATGTCCTTAGGTACACCCAGTACTCTGTAGACTGCTAACTCATTACACTCTCAAAACTTATGTTCCCAGATATCTCTTTCTTCCCCATCACAACTCCATTTGTCATCTGCATGAGGAAAAATTATTTGGAGTGTGTTTTGGGTATAAATATATCTATGCAAACATTTATAATTAAATATCCCAAATCCTCTAGCCTTTACTGCATATTTGGGAGCTATATATATATATATATATATATATATATATATATATATAAATATATATATATATATATAGGTTCCCTACGTTGGACCGAAAACTTGGAAGATCGACAATCACATCACCGACAGAAGACCAACGGAGCAGGTAAACGACAACTCGTAATCCTGACAGCGAAAACACCGACATGGAAAACGTGTAAAGCAACTCGGTAAGTGTGCGATAGTGAGGGATTTAAGGTTAGGGTGTGTGCAAGGTAAGTGTGCGATAGTGAGGGATTTAGGGTTAGGGTGCGGGTAAGGTGTGTGTGCGATAGTGAGGGATTTAGGGTTAGGGTGCATGTAAGGTAAGTGTGCGATAGTGAGGGACTTGAGGGTTGGGGCGGATTAAGTGATTTAGGGTTAGGGTGCGGGTACGGTAAGTGTGCAATAGTGAGGAACTTGAGGGTTAGGGGTGGATTAAGTGAGTTAGGGTTAGGGTGTGGGTAAGGTAAGTATGCGATATTGATGGACCTTAAGGTTAGGGTTTGGGTTAAGGTTAGTGCATAGATAGTTGTGTGTAAGGTGTAGTGTAGGTTTTTAGGTTGTTGGTGTGCTTGTGTTGTGTGTGTGTTGTGTGGAACAGTGAACGTTTGTTTTGTTAACTGTCAGTATTGTGGTTTGTCGGGCATGTGCACTTTCGTGTTTTCACAGTTTCATTCTTGTGGTGTCAGTGTTGTGTACTGTCGGTCTAACGTAGGGAACCCATATATATATATATATATATATATATATATATATATATATATATATATATATATATATGAATTTCCCTTGTATCTTTGTGAATTGCATATCCAATCTCTCTTCCCAATCTTTTCTAACCTCCTGTGATTGATTCCTATAGTGCAATATTTTATATTACTTACTAATTATACCTTTATTAACAGTAGCATGTGTTCTAGAGTCAACTAAACTCTACCAGTGCAGAATTTTCACTTAGGCTTCTCCCATCCCTTTCTCTTTGCCTATACTCTGAAATCAATCACTGATACTGAATACAGTCTCTAGCCTGCAATCCAAATGTCTTCTTGGCTTCTTCCCATTCTGTTACCTTTCCCTGTACAATTATTTGTCCCAGTACACTGGTTCTTTTGCCAGGTTCCTCCAGTAAATTCTAGCCCCCACTTGTGTATTCTCTATATCCCTAATTGCAGTCATCCCTATCGGCAGAATCTCCTTTCTCCATTCCAACATTGGATTATTTCTTAGATAACTTCCTGCTGTTTTATGAATATACTATTCTGTATGGCTGTTGTTCTTCTCCATAAAGATCTGCATCTAAAATCTTATGGTCTCATTATTTGAATTTCCTCCTGCTTTGTCATCATCCCTTTCCACTCTGATTGTACCTTTCTACTTGTGTTATGTATAAAAGTCTTAATGACTGTAGCTTTCTACTTGTGTTATGTATAAGAGTCTTAATTGTGCATCTCTAAAGTATCCCTTCACATCAGGTAATCTTAAACCACATTGTTCTATTGGATGGATCGACTTATCTCACTTGACCCTTGCTTTATTACCCTCTTAGATAAAATCCTTCAACTCTTTATTAATTACTATCCATAACTTCTCCTCTGATTGACAAAACTGTGCTTGACCTGTGTATAAAACTAAGGGGACTAAAAACATTTTTACTGCTTTTATCTGGATATCTATATACATAGGCATCAGTTTCCAGTTTCTCAGTTTTTGTATTATCTTTTGTTTAGTCTCTTCTCACATATACTTAGCCACTATAACAGAATCATTTTAACCCAGATTCCTAAATACTTAATCATGTATCCATAAATATGTGTATTGCTGAACCAATTCATGTGTGGTAACATGATTTACAGGTGTAGCCTTTGTTTTATCTTCATTAACTGAATATCCCAAAAAAAAATAATCTGTCTTAGAATGTTTCACAACACTGAGATGACTGATTTACTTATAACTTTTACTTCATATAAAGCCAATGTTTCTTGATTACCATACCAATTATATCCTTGAATTTCTGAGGAACTTGTTTTCTTTGCCAATGGTTCTAAATATAATGCAAATAACAATGGGAAAGAGGACATCCTTGTCTGGCTCCTCTGTTCAGACACAACTTATCAGAAAGCAACCATCCCACTTTGATTTTGACCTCTGATCCCTCATTTATCCTCCAAATTAACCTATTTTGCATCAGGGAATGCAAAGGCTTCCATTGCCCTACTCATAAAATCTCAGCTTACTCTCTCAAGTGCTTTCTCTGCATCAAGACCCAACAAAAACAACAACAGTATTTTCTTAAATTCTGCTTTCTCTGGGTCATCATTGCTCTATTAAAATTGTCAAATGTTTGCCTCTCCTACACAAAAACATATTGATCCATACTATCAGATCTGGCAACACCTTTACCATTCTTTTAGCCATTATAGACATAAACACTTTCAAGTCATGGTTCTAAATTGAAATGAGACTATATAGAGTTGGATAGAATGGGTCTTCACTATCTTTAGGTATTACAGCCACCAAATCATTTTTCCAGGATGTTGGTGATTTTCCTCTTTTTAAAATACAGTAAAAGAAAACCTTTAGATATTTATCACTTTCTTCCCTCCTAGCTTCCAAACATAAATGGTGATACCATCTATTCCTGTTGACTTTCCTGCCAATTGGTTATACATCACCATTTTTATCTCATCTCCTATTGTAACTGTTAACTGTTGACCCGCATCTACCTCTAACCATGGCATATTTAAGACTTCCATAACTATTTCCATTTGTGCGTTTTCTTGATTTCCATATTTCTCTGCTTTATACAAATTTTCATAACATTTTCAAAATATATTTAATACCTCAACAGGAAATCTGGTTATTTTTCTTGTTATAAGAACCCTTTCTACTTTCTGTTGCCTAAGTCATTGTGCTAAATTTTTTTGTGCACTGGAGCTATTATCAAAAAAAACAGTTACTTAACAGCAATCTTTCTAAACTCATGCATATTGTCCAGGTGTGATGTCATAACTCTGGGCCAGTAATCAAGGAGCATGAATCATCACCACTGACACTGGAGAGGGATGTAGACTTGCAACTAAAATGGATACATTCAGTGTTTCTAGATGAAGCTCCCTGCATCAAGCACAATTTCCCTTTAGAGCACACAGGAAACACACTCAGTCCATGGTCTGGCTTTCTCTCTTTCTTTCTTCCTCGCTCTCTCTATCCAGGGCCCCAGTGAGACTGTCCATTGGCACAGCTGTAGAGTTGAGTCCTCAGCTGAGTGTCCAAGCCAAGTCCTCCAGCACTGTCTCTGTGAAATCAGTGCTTTGTGTCCCTGCTACAAGCAGCTCACACACACACACACACACACACACACACACACACACACTTGAAGATTTAATTTTCACACACTCCACACACACACACACACACACACACACACACACACACACACACACCTGGGAAAGGCTGGTACAGATTAACTAACTATGCCATATTCTGCACAGACTATTAGATAGTTAGTGCCAGCAGACACTCCAAAGCCAGCTACTCTAATGCTGTTATAAGTGTATCCAATTATGCTGAGTGAAATTAATATTAATATCAATAGTAATGTTTAACCAATGCAGTAAGGCTTTCAAGAGAGGCCACAGAGTCGCCAAATAGATATAAGTATTTAATATTCTCTTAAGAACCAGCCACAATGAAAAGTTTAAATACATTTAATAATAAATAATAAAAGGACATGAAAATATGAAATATATATTTACAGTAAACACCAGAGTTTCATGCACAGTAAATATTAAAATAACACAGACAAATAGATGCACACAGATACAGAAAAAACAGTACTTAACTAATCTCACTTTATTTTCCTGACTGACCTAAAGAATTACTATTTCCTGGTCACTTACTAGAGCAAAGCAAGATAAAGTAGGTGAGGGATCCTTCTATGTCAAGTTTCAAAAACAAAGTGCCATGAGACTTCAGTCTCATCTAGTATTAAAACATCATTTCAGTGTACAGAATGACATCACACACATTTGGTCATCTAACTTCTGGTTCCCATACTACCCCATTACTAAAAATGAAACCAGAATCTCACACATAGGTGTCAATAATACACACACATAGAGATCTGTTGCAGCTTCTGAAAGTTATAAAAAATTAAACACTTCCACTATACCTACAGGAGCTAATAAAGGATTCTCTGACACAGACATTTCACCTCTGGCTACAGTCAGAACTACAAGATACAATCTTTATCACCTAAATTAAGTACTTTAATTTCTTACTATTTTTCAAAGTTAGCTGGACTAAGATCAACCTCTTCTCTTCCAGTATCCTATTTACAGCAGTACAGTCAGATGCAAATGTATATTTCATTTCTTTCCAGCAGGACACACTGCTGATACATTTTTAACACAAGCAACTTTACAAATACATTTAAAGACAAGCATTTGTACAAATAAGTTTTTATTTTATATACAAATAACATATAGTTTGTTACAAAATTCTTGCTAGCTGTGCTGGCATATGTTATACATCCACTGCCCTACTTCTCCTGGCATAGCTGGCAATACTTTACATAATTACATTTCACCCCCCATTGAAGATTCAAGCTAATTTTTTCAAATGACCCTTGAGAAACGTTGCTTGAGAGGAATGGGCCTGTCTGCAAATACACTGTCTTGAGAGCCCATCTGCATTGGCATTGCTGACCCCACTGTGATGCTGCACTGCCATATCATATGCCTGCAACCCTCGACTGCACCTTAATAACTTGGGATTTTGCTGGCTGGCTCGATGTGGCCATGTTAAGGGATTGTGGTCTGTAACTACAGTGAATTTTCTTGCAGACAGATAGGGTTGAAGTTTCTATAGTGCGCATATTATGGCTAGACATTTTTTTTCTCCTCTTGCATAACATTCCTCCCTAAGTTGAATTCTAGGCCTGAGATATACTACTGGGTGCTGTTCTTCCTCTGAGGAAACCTGGCTGAATATAACCCCAACAAGCTTCCAACTGCACAACAATTTCTTTGCTGTAATCTGGACTGGCTAACAGGGGGTCCTCTGAGTGCCCCTTTAACCTTTTGGAATGTCTGCTCACAGGCTGAGGTCTATAGTACCTTGTCTGACCTGTTTTTCCTCATTAGGTCTGTGAGAGGAGCAGCTATTGTACTATAATTGGGAATTAATTTTCTATAGTACCCCGCTGTCCCCAAGAATGCCCTCTCCTGCTTTTTGGAAAGAAGGGCAGGCCATGCCTGAAAAGCTTCCACTTTGGCAGGTTCTGGCCTGATCTTACTGACCCCACTCTATGTCCCTGTTAGGAGACCTCTGCCATACCCACCATGACACTTACTGGGCTTAATTGGCAACCCTGCCCTTTGCAGTCTGCTCTGGACCTCCCTGACATGCTGAAAGTGCTCATGCCAGGAATGGCTATAAATGGCAATGTCATCCAGGTAAGCAAGGATATAATTTCCTGCTAGGATATGGTCTACCACCCTCTGGAAGGTTGCTGGGGCATTTTTCATCCCAAAGGGCATCTCTAGAAATCATCCGGCCTGGAAATGTAGAGCTGACAAGTATATTTATGTCACTTTTTAACTGTTCAGAGTTCTCTGCTGTCTTTATTTTTGCTTGACTGAATTATTTATATATTTGCTGGCACTGTTTTCTGATCTGTTCTGAAACTGGTTTTCTTTCACCATCCCACCCTATTCCTCTTCTGTTCTTAAAGTTGGTAGCTTATGCAGTTGCCCGCCCCTACTGTAAATTTGATCTGGGACACTCCTCCCAGTCCCATCTCTTTAGCTCATTATAGCTAATACAGAGATCATTTGGGAAGGCCAAACCCCTAAGTCCCTTAACCTTGAAGTATCTTCTGTTCAAGCTCTCTCCCTTTTTACTTTATTAAAAAAGACACTTTATTCACTTGCTTATATTTTTCAAATTTGTGTTTCTTTCTACTACTCTGTTACTTCATCTTGCTTTGCTTTTTCCTGCTATTTGCTGTCTGTTCTCTAAAGTGTTCAACTGCATATTTTCTGTTGCATTAATTACTGCTTGTTTATAGCCTGTTTAAATTGTTAAGTGTTATTTTAAGTGTTATTCTAAGCTCTTAGTTTTGGTTTAAGCACTTGGGCTTTAGGCTCACCCCTTAGCTCTCCCTGGCCTTTCTCCCTCAGATTCTGACAAATATGGATGAACAATTTCCTACAGATTCTCCTGCCAGTCTGGTTGATATGGGCATCCTGAGACAATGTAGCAACTTCCTCATGTACATGAACAGCCATCTACTACTACTACCACCTAGGAACACAATCTGTGAGAGATGCAATTACATTAGGAACCTAGATTCCAAGCTCTCTCCCCCTCAAGCCATTATATCTGGCACTGAAAAGGTTGTCAACACAATCACTATACCTCAGTCACAACCTACACCTACACAACATACACCTACATATGCGGAGGTCCTCCACATAAGCATACACAAACAAAGGAGACCTCCAAGGCAAAAACATATGTGATCTCCACAACCCTCTACACCACACATTCCACACATCTGTGCCTCACAACCACTAAGGAATCACCATAAATCCAACATATTAGTCATAAAAGACTCCATTGTGAGACACACAGATGTGCTTCTCACCAGGCTGGATAAGGAGAAAGTCACGGTTAGTTGTCTGTCAGGTGCCAGAATCCACCATATCACACACGCCCTCAAGTCTCTCAACAACAGGTACTGTTATGACTCTATCATAGTCCATGTTGGTTTGAATGACTTGAGACTTACCTCTCTGGACTATAGGAAGAGAGACATGATTGAGCTCACTGATTATGTGTCCCAGGCAGGTATGTCCCTAGCCTTAAGCAGCATTCTGCCGTCACCCAGAAAGATGCACCAATATAAACAGAAAATAATTGACTTTAACATTTGGCTTAGTTTCTGGTGTCATTCCAGGGGGATCCAGTATCTGACAGCCTGGGAAGATATGACTGACAAACCATGATGCTTTGCCAGAGATGGCCTGCATCTGTCTCACCTGGGCTTCAGCCTTCTGGCAAAGGCTCTTGCCTCCCCTATAGTGATGAGGTTAAAACAACCAACATAAAAATTTCAACAAAACACAAATTAAAGGTCATGCTGCTAAACACTAGGAATCTAAACATGAAACTGCACTCATTGCAAGCATTCCTAACCCTGGAGAATGCTGACATCTGTGGAGTCACGGAGACCTGGTTCAAGGCAGAGAGCACCCCAGCCTTACCTGGTTACTCATCCTATCATACATTTAGACCTCAAACTGTGGGCAGTAAAGCCAAAGGAGGTGGAGTTTCAATATATATTAAAGGCATACACACCTCCAGGTTGGTCAAACAATATGACACACAAGAGGCACTCCAGGTGCAATTAAGCATTGACAAGATCCCTATTCAAATCATAGTTGGCTACCGGCCCCCAAATCTGACTCAAGATGCCCAATCTGCCTATTTGGACCTGTTCAAATCTATCAAGATTCAACCCTTTACCCTGATCCTGGGTGATTTTAACTTCCCAAACATAAACTGGAAGAGCTACTCATACTAGAACATAAATTCCCAGAGATTCCTTGATTTTGTCAATGCAAATTCCTTGGAACAGCTTGTCAATACCTCCACAAGGGGTGATAATATCTTGGACTTGGTATTAACCAACATGAGTAACCACTGCAGCATCCCTAGAGTATTATCCTCCCTGGTAAAATCCAACCACAAAGCGGTCACTTTTGAAGTCACCATCTCCCCCAACCCCACTCTAGCTAGGATCAGACATAAAAACTTCTCCAAAGCTGATTACAGCCTTCTGAGGGATGGTATAAACAGCTTCACAGCCCCCTCCCCCTCTGTAGGAACTGCCACCAATATCCAAAACTACACCAAAGCACACTATATGAGCATTTATATAGATGCATGGAATCAGGAATACCCAACAGGGCTAAGTCATCCTCCACAGGGAAGAGTAAACCTGTCTGGTGGACATCTGCAATAAACTCTATAACAAAAGAAAACAAAATTGCTGTCCAAGACCAAGAAGGATCAGGTACCCAATTGGAAGCAATGTCTCCTTAGCCTGAACAAGCAAATAAGAGCACTAGTGAAATTTTCCAAAGCAAATTTCGAGTCCAAATTGGCTACATCTACTAGAGAGAAATCATAAGGCCTTCTTCACATATGTTCACAACATCAAAGGAAGCACACAGATCTGTTCAGAACTGGTGGTCAAGGACACCACACATACAAATGCCATAGATATAGCAAACTTGCTGTCTGACAGATTCAGTGAAGAATTTACCCCTCTGTCCCCCCATCAGTAAATCAGGACATCCCCAGTACCTGCCCCCCCTTATATCTAGGGAACAGGTCATCACTGCTCTCTCAAAGGCAAAGAATACAGCCTCCATGGGACCTGATAACATCACAGGCTGCATCCTACATGAATTCAGGCAGGAACTTGCAGCACCATTAGGCACCCTATTCAACCAAAGCCTGAGTACTGGCTTCATCCCAGCTGAATGGAGGACAGCCACTGTCATCCCTTTACACAAAGGTGGATCGTCTACCAATCCAGAAAATTATAGACCCATCAGTCTGACTAGCGTGAGCTGCAAGGCCATGGAATGGATTATCATGAACCTCATTAACAAGGACATTGGCAACCCCCAAACACTTTATCCCACACAGTTTGGTTTTGTCAAGGGGAGGTCATGTCTGCTAAATTTGGTTGACTTCTTTGAGACAGTCATCAAAGCCATGGACAAGGGGAAGACAGTGGACACCACCTACACTGACTTGGTCAAAGCCTTTGACACTATTCCTCACTCGGGCATAATAGATACACTCTCTCAACTAGGCATCAATCCATATATTATCAAATGGGTAGCAAACTGGGTCACTGATAGAACCCACATAGTCAAAATAGGGGAATAGTATTGCCTTTCTATATTTTGAATACTGTAGTTTGTTTTCTTTATCTTGTGTTTTGTTTGCATTCTGTTTGAACAGCATATTAAAACTTCAAAAGAGACCACAGCTCTCTCTGTTCTGAGTCAGGCAGAAATAAGAACTGATTAATTAAGGACTCATTCATAAGACAGAAGAGGTCACTTAAGATTAATCACTTGTTAACAGAGGGGGTGGAGCTAGGAACTAAAATTTCTATTTAAGGAGTAAACTAAAACATTTCAGAGCTTTACCAGAAAGGCTCATCCAGACTCTGCTACACTTTGCTGTGAAGGAAAGGTTAGTTTGCTGTTATTTTTTGTATTTCTGTATTGCCTTTCTATATTTTGAATACTGTAGTTTGTTTTCTTTATCTTGTGTTTTGTTTGCATTCTGTTTGAACAGCATATTAAAACTTCAAAAGAGACCACAGCTCTCTCTGTTCTGAGTCAGGCAGAATTTTTTCCCTCCCTCCCACCTATTTAAGTTGTCTTGTTAAATACCACTGTCTTTCTAGTTGCCCGCCTCTTATGTTAATCTGACCATATATCTCATTTCTCTCTACTTTCACTGGCTTATGTGAGTAATCACAAAACCATCACTTTTGAAATCCCACCCTTCAATTATTTAAATTTATTGGCCATCCTACAGTATTTCATAGTACCAAAATACAAAAGTAACCACCCCTTTCAGTCCATCTTGCTGTTTTAAAAATAGTAACTCTCCACTAAACCTTAACTTTTTAAACAGGTAAAACTCAAGTTACCTACTTTCATATCTAACTTCTCTAGTGCACACTGCAGAGTGCATTCTTTTCAATCTTACCTTTAAGCATCCCTGTTACTAGCACTTTCTCTAATACCTAAAAGATCATCTCTACTTGACTCCAAGTAGACTTTTCTCTATCTGTTAAACCTAGCACTTGCTCCTACAGTACTTATTACCTTGATACGGCACTCTTATAGATAGCACCCCAAAAGGCAAACCCCATTTCTCGGTCACCCACATTCCCCGGAATCTCTTTTAAAGTTTTTTGTCTAGTCCTTCTAGCATGTCGAGGGATCAGTTGCTAGTGTCCTCTCCTGCTCAGCTGGTGAACCTGGGAATATTGAGGCAATGTTACAATTGCCTCATGTACACAGACAACCCTCTCCTCCTCCCACAAAACACAAATACATGCGAGAGATGCAACTATACGGCCAAACTGGAGGCTGAGCTCTCTCAACATAGGACTGGCAAGACCAGTCAGGAGGAGAAGGTTACCACACACACTATAGACCCAGTCTCACATAGTACCATCACAACCTCAAATCATACACATAAACACACAAAGACATACTCGGCTCTGATCAAAAATCTACCAAAACAGCAGAGGCCACCAAAGCAGACACCCAAACAACCACCACCTCAGAACACAACACCTGCAACACATAGACCTCACAGTCAGAGTGTCAAACAGTCACAGCCCTTAAGGCCAAACACAATGCCAGACACACTAGTCATTGGTGACTCCATAGTCAGACACACTGACGTCCCGCTCACCAGACTGAGTAAGGAGAAGGTCACAGTAAGCTGCCTGTCGGGCGCTAGAATCCGCCACATAACGCAAGCACTCAGGTCTCTCAACAGCAGGTACAAATACGACTCAGTCATTGTCCACGCTGGTGTAAACGACCTGAGACATACCTCCTTGGACTACATGAAAAGAGACATTGAGGAGCTCTCTGATTATGTAGCCCAGGCAGGTATGACACTGACCTTGAGCAGTATCCTACCTTCACCAAGAATGATGCCACAATACAGAGATAAGATGATCAGCTTTAACAATTGGCTTAAACTCTGGTGTCATTCAAAGGGGATCCAATGTCTGTCTGCCTGGGATGACATGCTAGACAAGCCACGCTGCTTCGCAAGGGACGGCTTGCACCTGTCACCCCTGGGATTCGGATATTGGCAAAGGCTCTTGCCACCCCATAGTGCCTTTTTAGGCAAGGCTCAAATTCTAAACCTACCACCCTAGAACACAAAAAGAAAAAAACTAAGGGTAATGCTGCTCAATGCCAGAAGTCTAAATCTCAAAATGCACGCACTCGAGGCCCTTCTCAGTATGGAGAACATCGATGTCTGTGCAGTGACAGAAACCTGGTTCAAGGCTCCTGAGAGCACCCCAGCACTATCAGGTTTTACCTCTTATCATGCATTCCGCCCCAAAATCCAGACAATACCAAGAAAGGAGGGGTATCCATATTCATCAAAGACACCCACACCTCAAGACTGGTGGCAACGCACGATGCATCGGAGACCATCCAGGTGCAATTAACCATAGGCAAGACTGCTCTGCAAATTGTAGCATGTTACAGGCCACCCTCACAAACTCAGGAACCTCACATGGCCTTCCTGAAAACACTAGAGGGATAAATGTATCACCAAACACCATCATACTAGGTGACTTCAATTACCCTAATATAGACTGGGAACACTACTCAAGCCCAAACACCCTAGCCCAAAAGTTCCTGGAATTCATAAACTCAAATGCCATGGAACAACTAGTCACCATCCCCACAAGAGGAGAAAACATACTTGATCTCATCATCACGAACATGGGAGCACAATGTTCAACACGGAAGTATACCCTCACTGGTGAGATCAGATCACAAACTAATCTCGCTGGAGGTCCTCATCCCACCCCACCTGAAATAAAAAGACCACAGTAAAGAACTTCTCGAAGCCGACTTCACACTTCTAAAGACTAGTGTGGTCTCCTTTAAGGCCCCGAGCGGCGGAAAACAGTACTCAAGCCGCTGAATCACTTACAAATGCCTTCTACCAGCACCTGCAGGACTGCATGGATAAGGCAATCCCAAGCAAAACAAAGACTCTTTGTACCAAAGGCAAGCGTCCAGTCTGGTGGACCCCAGCCATAAACAAACTCTACAACAAAAGGAGGAAGCTACTACAAGATAGAGCAAAATCCTTAAAAGGTAAGACACCCTTGATCACTATAAGTAAAAACCTAAGAGCTCTCATAAAATCATCCAAAGCAAATTTTGAGAGAAAAATAGCTAAAGACTCAAAAGACAATCATAAGGCCTTCTTTAGCTATGTTAGAAATCTGGGAGGAAACTCCCAGATATGCTCAGAACTAGTTCAAAATGATGTGAAGATTACTGATCCTACAGACATTGCCAACATACTGGCTGACAGGTTCAGTGCAAACTTCTCCCCCCCTCCCCCCCAAAAGGAGAGAGATCTATACCAAGCGATTGCAGCCCCCCAAACATCTCCAATGCCCAAGTGAGAACTGCGCTCTCCAAACCAAAAAACACAGCATCCATGGGACCTGATGGTGTCCCCGGCTGTGTGCTCCACGAACTCAACGAGGAATTAAACCCACAGCTAGGACAGCTGTTTAATCATAGTCTTACCTCTGGATACGTCCCAGGAGTGGCGCACTGCAACTGTGGTCCCACTTCACAAAGGCGGTGCCTCCACCGACCCTGGAAATTACCGCCCATTAGCTTGACAAGCCTTATCTGCAAAGCCATGGAGAGGATCATAATGGACCTCATAAATAAAGACATAGGGAATTTGCAGACTTTGGATCCATCCCAGTTTGGCTTTGCCAAAGGCAGATCATGGCTTCTAAACTTGGTTGACTTTTTGAAACAGTCACCAAAGCCATTGATGAGGAAAGGCAGTCCATACAGCCTACCTCGATCTGGCGAAGGCCTTGATACAATACCCCACTCGGGTATCATTGAAAAACTCATCAGCTTAAATGTTAACCCATACATCACAAGATGGGTTGCAAACTGGCTGAGTGACAGAACCCACAGGGTCAGAGTTGCTGGCGCCATGTCAGACTCAAAGCCTGTCACAAGTGGTGTACCACAGGGCTCAGTCCTGGGCCCACTCTTGTTTGGCATCTACTGTTCAGTACAAGCAAACACAGGAGGGTTATGGCTGACAAAGTTTGCAGATGACTGCAAACTGGGCCATAGTAGAAAACACATCTGACACAGATATCCTTCAGAAGGGTCTCACAGAAACGGATAACTGGTGCCAGAGCCATGGCCTAAAGATAAATGCCAAAAATGCATAGTCATACCCTTCGGGAAAAACAAGGTTACCCCTAGCTACCAAATAGGTGGCAATCCACTGAGCACAGAAGAAGTTATCAGGGACCTGGGGACCCAGGTTGATAGTAGTCTGTCATTCGACACCCATGTAGCTAAAGTAGTTAGGAAGACCTTCTACATTGCCCACCTTATCATGAAGGGATTCTCATCTAGATCAAGGGAGGTCATAGTCTCCCTATACTCATCACTCATCAGACCAATGATTGAGTTCAATGCCCCATTCGGAATGTATCTGACCCGACACTTGCAGCAGCTGGAGAGGCCACAAAAGTTCCTCACCAAAAGGATAAAGGGTCTCAAACATCTGTCCTATGCTGCCCGACTGAAAGAACTCCAGCTCTATTCAGTCGCTTACCGCTTGCTCAGAGGTGATCTTTGCCTAACATACAAGGCCATGTCAAACCCAGATTTGATGAATATGCTTCACCTCAAAAAATCTAGATCCGTCAGAGCCACAAGGCGGGAGACTTAAACCTCGACACGGCTATTAATAGGACGTGCTGGAGGGATAGATTCATCACCCAAAGACTCCCTATGCTGTGGAATAAAATCCCGGTATATGTGAGGCAGAGCACCTCGCTGGCCTTGTTCAAGAGAAATCTTGACCAATGGATGGGAGATCGCAGATATACCCCAGGGATTACCTCAGTGTCACTGCTCAACAGAGGCACAGCAAAATAATGGGTATAGTTCCCCATACTAAAGGGGTGGCGTAAGCCACAAAACTATGGGCTAGGCTTGTAAATGCCCTCGGGCAGATAGCCTAGTATGAACCTATGAACCTATGAACCTATGAACCTAAGCAGTAGACCCATAACAAGCTGAGTATCCCAGGGTTCAGTCTTGGGGCTTCTGTTATTTGGGATATACTTTTCTGAGGTACAGGTCAAAACCAGTGGGCTATGGCTCAGCAAGTTTGCAGATGACTGCAAGCTGGGTGCTGTCATCAATTCTCCTAGTGATGTGTACATCCTACAAGAGTGTCTCACTCAGACAAATGACTGGTGCCACAAACATGGCCTCAAGCTGAATACCAAAAAATGCATCATCATCCCCTTTGGGGAGAGTGATGTCCCCACAAATGATCACATTAATAACAATGTCCTAAGTACTCAATCAGTTGTGAGGGATTTGGGCACCCAGGTTGATAGCCACCATGTTGCTTTTGTGGCACGGAAAGCCTTCTACATGGCTCACCTCATAAGTAAGGGTATCTCATCCAGGGACAAGGAGGTCTTAAAATCCCTGCATTCTTCCCTTATAATGCCCATTATTGAGTACAACACACCTTTTAGCATGTACCTCGCAAAGCACATGCAGTAGCTGGAGAGACCACAGAGGTTCCTCACCAGGAGAATCCAGGGCCTCAAACATCTACCATACACAGACAGGCTAAAAACCCTATCCCTCTACTCAGTTTCATACAGACTCCTCAGGAGTGAACTCTGTTTGGCATACAAGGCGATCATGGACCCCACCTTGATGGAACTGTTACATATCCACAAGTCAAGCTCCACTTAAGTAACCTGCACGTGTGGCCTCAACCTGGTCTATGACAACATCAAGACTTGTTGGCGGGACAGATTTGTGTCCCAGAGACTCCCTCATCTACTGAATAGACTCCCTCTCCACATCAAGCAGAGTACCTCTTTACCCCTTTTTAAGCACAACCTGGATAACTAGATGGGAAACAGAAAATATATCCCTGGGATTCCACCCATGTCCCTGGTGGACAGGGGCATTGGGTGGTGATTTGTCTAAACATGGGCTAAACTCTTGCCTGGGATTATAAGGGCCTCAGGGCCAATAGCCTAGTAACATGTTATGATCCTTTGTGAACTCATATAATCCAAAAGGAGTAATAAAGGCTGATCTCTCTCTAGTGGTGGGAGTCAAGGGCACCTGCCAGTAGCCCTTGGTCATATCAATAATGGTCACATACTTAGCCCCACCCAGCTGCTCTAAGGCTTCATCTGTCCTAGGCATGGGGTAAGCATCTGACTCTGTGACTATTTAGTTTTCTGTAGTCCACACAGAACCTGGTGCTGCCATCTTTCTTAGGTAGCAACACCACTGAGGAGGGCCAGGGACTGGTGGATGTCTGGATTACCCCCATTTCCAACATTTCTTAAACACCCTGTAAGGCCTTTGGGGTCCTGGATCCACATGGTGCTGCACCAGGTGGGTATAGCCAGACTTCTCAGTAAATATGTCCCCAAATTCGTGTAACACTGCTCAGATTTCTTGAACCTGGGTAGGGGATAGCCACTGTGACAATTTCTACCTCTTCAACTGATGTGTCAGTCAGTCACCAGATCCCCCCCAGACTCCTCCTGCCATCCACTGAAAATACTCCGCACCAGAGTCTCCCTGTCATGGTAAGGTTTCATCATGTTAACATGGTACAATTTTGCCCCATCCTTCTGCCTAGCAGCTTTACCATGTAGTTAACCTCACTGACCTTCCTTACCACTTTAAAGGGTCCCTCCCAAGCTTCCTGCAGCTTATTGTGTCTGACAGGAATGAGAAACATAACCTGCTTTCCCACAGTATACTATCGGGCTCAAGCAATCCTGTCATACTAGACCTTTTATTGCTGTTGGGCTACTGCCAGGTTCTCCTGGGTCAAGCCCATGTGCTCCCTACACCTTGTCCTGAGGTTTAGGACATATGCCACAACAGACTCCTTCTGGGATTCACACTCACCCTCCCATTCATCACAAATCAAATCTAAAGGCCCCCTCACAATATCCCCATACAGCAACTCAAAGGTGAAAAACCTGTGGATTCCTGGGGTACCTCTCTGTATGCAAACAGCAGATGGGGAAAATTTTTGTCCCACTCTCTTTTAAACCAGTCTGCAAATGCCTGTAGCATGGTCTTTAGTGTAGAGTTTAAACTCTCCACAAGACCATTAGTCTGGGGATGGTAGGAGGTGGTCTTTAGGTGCTTCACCCCACAGCACTTCCACAGACAAACCAACAGGTCTGACATGAAACTGGCACCTCTGTCAGTCAGTATTTCTCTCAGGAAACCTACCCTGCTGAAAATCCCTAACAAAGCATTTGCCACCTTCTCTGCCTCGATGGAGGACAGAGCCACCGCCTCAGGGTATTTAGTAGCATAATCTACTACCACCAGGATATACTTCTTCCCTGTGGAAGTTGGGGTACTCAGAAGTCCCACAATATCCATAGCTACCCTCTAAAGCAGCTTCCCAACCACAGGCAAAGGCATTAAAAGAGCCCTGACCTTGTCCCACCTTGCCTACTTTTTGGAACTGCTCACAGGTCCTACAGTACCCTTTTACAACCCTTGCAATCCCAGGCCAGTAAAAGTTCTGCATAATATGTCTCTTGCTACACTTTATGCCCATATGACCTGCAAGAGGAATGTCATGGACTATGGCTAGAAGTGCCAGATGGTAGGCTCTAGGCACTACCAACTGCTGTAGTACCTCACCCTCTAGCCTTCCATAAGGGTTCCACCCTCTATACAGAAACCCTTTGTTCCAGTATACAGGTTCCCCTTTCCCTTGAGAATCAGGCACCTCCCTAGCTATCTCTCTCAAGCCTCTTAGTGTAGGGTCCGAGAGCTGAGCCTGTATCAACTCTATTGTTGTGGCCCTTCCCAACTCCACTTCCACAGGAAGTCTGGCATCCTCTGGCAGTGGTGCCTCACTGTCAGCCTAGGTATTACCACTCAAATCTGCCCTTGCAGTCACTCTGTCCAAGGGAACATAAGTACCTACCAACAGTTGTGGCTCACCTTCAGGCTCACTGCTGCAAGAAAGCTGCTTCCCTGAAGTATCCACCTTACCAGCCCTGGCTTCAGGTGTGAGGTTTGTCTGGATCTCCCCCTGGCTACCACACGCCTGTCTCCAAGCCTGACTGCATGCAACTGTATGCACACAAAGTACTGCATTATCAAAATCATTCCACTATCAAGTCATCCGCAGGGATATCCTCAAACACACCTACTTGCTTGCTTCCTCTTCCACCCTCCCAGTCAAGATGAACCCTGGCCAAAGGCATTTGAAATGGGGTCCCTCTTAAACCTCTGACTGAAGTGGACTGCCCAAGCAAGTACTGCTCCTCTTTAACCATTGCAGGCTTCACAGTGATTATTGCAGAGGCTGTGTCTCTCTTAGCACTGGCCTGTTTTCCGTCCACTATGATCAGATATAAACTCTGGTGGTAGCTTGATACCCCTGTTGTCTCCAGGCAACTTACCACTGGCATACTGTTATTCACACTTGCTGGCTCCCCCACCTTGCTTCTGTAGACATCTATATGATACATGGCCCCACTGGTTACATTTAAAACATTTAACCTTTGATCCTTGCCATGTACCTGAACTAGTGGCTTCCCCAGTTACTGGTGGACTGGGTATCCCCTTCCTGTGCAGTGGTGCCCTGCTTGCTAAGTAGAAATCCTTTTTTCTCCCAGCTCATTTGCAGAGTTACACTTCTGGTCTGCCAACCAGATTCTCATGCATGTCCTCAGGGAAAGTGCTAAGTGCTTGTTCCCTCACCAAAAGGTCTACTGGCACTTCAAAAGTGGTGACCTGACACACATTCACCCAACTATGGAAATAAGTGCTTAACTCAGCAATATAATCACATACACTTCCATCTGCCTTTCATCTATGCTCATGAAACTTTTTTTCTGTAAGCTTCAGGTGCTAACTTAAAGCATTCAAGTAAACACTGCTTTACTTTATCATAGTTTAAACAATCAATATCAGACAATTTAGAAACAGCAGTTACAGCTTTTTCATGGAGTATGGGGGTCAGGAACAGTACCCAGAGCCCTCGGTCAACATTATACTATTTACATACTCTCTCAAATATAAGAATAAAACTATCAAAATTATCACCGTCTGTAAATTGTGGAAGAAATTTACTGACCTTTATTGCTTCTGGGGTTCAGTTATTCCCTTCCCCATTACCTTCATGACCCTGGCAAAGAGTCAGCATCACCCTTTCACATTGATGCCACTTCTCATTTTCTTCAGCCTCCAAATGCTACAGTCTCTCTGCTGACTCTAATTCCAAATGTTTGGCTTCCAGTTCAAGTCTCTTTAACTCCAGATGGATTTTTAAGTCTTTTGAGGAAAAGGTGAACTGTCCTCTTTTTGAATGCTGCATATTCTCATCACCAGACTGGATATCCTCCTTGCTGGTCTGAGCTGCAATTAAGGCTGAAATCATTTAATCTTTAGTCAGGTTGGTATGCACCTGTCCTTTGGCTTCTCACACCTTGGCCAACTGGTTCATTTTCAGCTTGCCATAATCCTCTGCTGACATCTTTTCTTGCTTTCCCTGACTAAACTAAACTAAAAAAAAAATAAATAAAACTGTTGTGAAAGGAAACTCTGAATGTTTATCTTGTGGCTGCTGAGAATGCACACACCTTCAGTGACAACTGTCTACAGGTTACAGAAGTTTAATTAATATCCACACCACTGCTCACCAGTATGTGACATGCCCCACTCTGGACCAGTAATCAAGGAGCCTGAGATATCACCACTGACACTGGAGAGGGACTTTCACTTGGCAAAAAAATGGATACCCACAGTATTTCCAGATGCAGCTCCCTGCATCAAGCACAATTTCCTTTAAGAGCAAACAGGGAACACACTCAGTCTGAGGTCTGGATTTCTCTCTCTCTCTCTACAGGGCCCCAGTGAGACATCTCACTGGCACATCTCTAGAGCTGAGTCTTCAGCAGAGTGTCCAAGCCAAGTCCTCCAGCACCCTGTTTGTGAAACCAGTGCTTAATGTCCCTGCTGCCAGCAACTGACACACACTGTTGGAGAATTGATTTGCATACACAAATACACAAATACACACACACACACACACACACACACACACACACACTTGACGTGGAGCAGGAGTCTATTCCACAGATAGGGGAGTCTCTGGGACACACATCTGTCCTGCCATCAAGTCATATTGATATCACAGTCCAGGTTGAGGTCACGAGTACGGGTTGCTTGAGTGGAGGTTGACTTGCGGATGTGCAGCAGTCCCATTAAGGTGGCATCTGAGATTGCTTTGTATGCCAGAGGACACCTCTGAGGTCAGCCAGCCTTTCCTTCATTTCATCCTCCAGTGTCTACAGTTTCATCACATCAACTGAATAACTGCTTAAAGCATCTTCTATTCTTTCCAGCCTTTTATCATTTGACTTATTATATTAATCCACCTCCTCACTTATTTAAAAACATCTCAATGTATCTAATTTAATTTTTCTCTAAATTACTGGAAGCCTTTTCCTACACAAAAACTGAAACAGGAAATGCTTTTTGCAGAATGGTTGTAAGATTCTTCTCCACCAGAGTTTTTCTCCTCTCCTTTTCAGATTGATTTTCTCTACCTTTCTCCAGATTTCTTCCTTTCAACCAACCAGGAAGTATAGTGACTAGCCAATAACTTAATTTTACCCAGATTGTCTACTTTAACAGGCTCCTTTACTTTTGTTTTCTTTTTCACATTGTGAGAGCTCTAACTAACCTTCTCTTCAGGATGCAGCCATCTTGAAATCTCCTGTTCTTATTATGTGAGAGCTCTAATTAACCTTCTCTTCAGGATGCAACCATCTTGAAATCTCCTGTTCTTATTATCTTGAAATGATACTGTCTTAGTCTGCTTAGAACCCCTATCAGTTTCTGTTCATACTTTTCTTATGTCTGAACCTGCACACAGAGATAATCAATTATGTTACAAAATATGTGTCAGCCTACAACTGCCTGTGCATTATCTGTTGGGAATATGTGTGGGGCTGATGAAATACCAAATAGAAATCTAGGAAACTTTCATCTCCCAGTGTGTTAGCTGTCCATAATTTGGAGCTTGTTTCTCCTAGTGCCATCTGCCAGAGACTCTGGTCTGTATCTAGTATTGAAAAAAAAATAGCATTTTGCATTCCTGAGACCAATACTTCAAATAGAAACAATGGATAATGCTCTATTTTAATCAACTTACTCATGTTTCATGAATCAATACAAATGCAAATTTTATCTTTACAGCATTATCCACACTGTGTAGCCATTCTACTTTCTCTAACGGCTTCTCAATGACACCTAAGTGTTCCATTCCTTAAATGATATCCTATTTTACTTCTAAGAACTACTCATGTTTCCTGCAGCATGTAACAGTTGTATACAATCAGGTTTTATTTATGGTATTTTCCTGGCAAGCTTCTGAAGCCTATGAATAAGCTGTAGTACTGCTTGATATTATTTCTAATACACCATGTGAGACGTTCCTACAACTTTCTTGCTGATTCTGTATGCATGAACTCTGATTATATACAGTATTTCTTATCATTCCTAACTCGTCACAAGCCAAATATATCATACTATTAAGGGAATTCACTTCTTGAAGCACTATAATTTGAAAAAGGGTTTGGTGTATCTCATTTTATACATATGTCAGCAGCTTTTGTACTAATGGAGCCATCTGATAGCCAGAAAATGTTAACAATGTACATGCAGCCCTCTGTGTAGTATTTTTGTATCAGAGTGCTTCCTTTAAACATTTTTGTCAGATAAAATATTGTGATGTGCATGAGTCTACTTCAAATATAACGTTCTGCTTATTATTTCTCAGCATTCCTTGCCAGACCTCTCAACCAATTGGGGACAAATTTCAACAGAATCAGGGACAAGTCAAGCAAAAATCAGGGACGATCAGGGACACTTTTAAAATATTAGTGCTATTAACTTGAAACATTGACAGAATCAGAGCATATGAATTAATACATATTTTCTGAAGTAAAAGAAGTTTATAACTCTTAATTATTGTCATTATTCATCAAGTGTAATTCACCACCTTTCTTTCAAAAGTCACTAGTTTTGGGAGGGATTAAGAGGGACAGAGTTAAAATTTGAGTCAAAATCAGGGACAGTTGAGAGGTATGTATCCTTGCCAATAGTCAAACTTGCATGCTTGTGTCAGTGTTTCTAAAGAATTTTCAGACTTCGCTATATGAAAACTTTTCTCGTTGATAAAACCAACCATTACAGTTTGGCACTGCATTTTTTATACTTCTATTTAATATGCAAATTTTTTGAACACATATCTTTTCATACAGCTATGCAAAATATACTTTTCTGGCTGGGATCCTAGAGAATTTAGTAAATGCAGGACTTCATTTTCTTTCATGTTTATAGCCATCGAAATAAAAATAAAGCAAGTAAAGGCTTAAAGCAAATGGAATCCACCAGGAAGGATCACACAGGTGAAAATAAAAAACACATACTTTATTGCAGAATGATTAAGCACTTTCATCCACTGAAACGTGGACTTCATCACAATTCTGATGAAGCATTCCTTGCCAACAGTCAAACTTTTGTTTTGTTTCAGTGGATGAAAGCGCTTAATCATTGTGCAATAAAGTGTGTTTTTTATTTTTGCCTGTGTGATCTTTCCTGGTGGATTCAGTTTGCTTTAAGTGTTTACTTGCTTCATTTTTATTTCGTTGGTTGAGTAAACGCTTTCTTTTGAATTATATGTTTATAGCCATGTTTAATACTTGACACCTGTATTTTAATTCTACGTTCTTTTATCCGGCTTCTATTTTTGCCACAGTACACTCTCAAATGGCTCTTTTTTCACACTCATTATTTACTCAACACACAACCTGACTTCATTTTTCATAATCTCCATTTTATTTCACACATTCTGCTTACAGACAATATTTTCGTTAATGTTTAATTGTGTACCAGTAATTCACTTGATCTGCACATACATTCACATCAATTGGCAAGTTTATGTCTGTTTCACTTATCAGCTTGCCCCATTTGGTAACATATTATAACACAAATAATACTCTCATTAACAAATCATGCAGCTTACCAAATTAACACATTTTACTCTACTCTCTAACACAGTAACACAACCATTTTTGTAAGACTGTGTGCCTTTGTATATAAAATGGAGAATAAACAGCAAATTTCCGTTATGCTCAGAAAAATTCCCAAATTTAGTTCATATGTTGTCCCTATCTTTCCTTCTCCTCTCTTCTTCATGGAAAGTTAAAGAGTTAAATACCCTGAAGACTTATATTGGTACTGACATGCCAAAATGTAACACTATCCCCCGGATTCAGCAAACTTCCATGCAGGACTAGCTTAGTTCTGCATGGAGGCGACCGCCTAAGAGCAGGACAGCAGCACGCCATGCATATTAATGAAGGCACGCTGCCTGAGCTCCTAATCCCACACGGAGCATGTAAGAGTGCAGGGGCTGTGTCTGAGAGCAGAGCTCTCAGAATATAGACGCCCCTGCAATGAAGGACTGCAGAAAGGTATTAAACAATGAGCGAGACCGCCCATAGATGTACGCATATCCCCAGCAACAACCCCCCCATATGTATAAGAGCAATAGTGAATAAAGAAAATAAAAAGAAATATTTATTTTAATGAAATGGACGAAGTTTAACCATAGGTGTGCAGGTTTGCCCATCGCTTAGTTACGGTTAATGTAGCTAAAATAGCAAAAAGAGGATAAAAAGCAGGCTATGTGCAAATGAAGCAGTACAGCAATACTGTAGTGGGCAGAGTGTTCACCTCACAAGCAGTCAATCCCGGTTCGAGTCCCACTGCAGTACATTCCATTTGCATGTCAGATCACTGTTATGATCAATATATTTAGCTGTATAACCTAATAAATAACATATATGTGTGAACTGGAGTAGTAAGCTGTGTAATGAATGATAACCCCATACATATGTCAAATTCCCCACCTACCCAAGAACCATTACATTATTACTGTCTAAAATACAGCAGTAGTAAGGATACTTAAGCACTAGTAAGCAGGTGTAAGTCTGTTTGCACAACGGTAAGCAGTGCTTACACAGAGTAAGCAAAATTGAGGCTAACCATGTGTAAGCGGATGTCACTGGAAGTTAGTAGTGCTTACCGTTGCGCAAACCCACTGACTGCTTGGAAGTGCTTCAATCACTCCATATCCAATGGGCCTTGTTCTGCCCAGCAACAAAATAAACAGTCTCTGCAAGGCTCAAACCCAGGAGCCTGCACACCATAGCCAATGTGATTTACCACTATAACCCTGATGTTACCACAAACACAGCATCCAGCTATACCAGTCAACATTACAGGAAATGTATCTATACATGTAGATGTGTGTGTGTGTATATATAGATATCTATAACTAAATAGATATATACCTCTCCCTCTCTATATTACATATGTGTATATATATATATATATATATTCACATATAGATATATACATATGCATACATCTATATGTCATTAGATATATATATATATATATATATATATATATATATCTATATATCTATATATATATATATATATATATATACAGCAAAATATATATATATATATGTGTGTGTGTGTGTATGTATGTATGCATACATATACATATATATATATATATATATATATATATATATATATATATATATATATACATATGGGTCCCCTATGAAATCCCGAATGGACAAAATCCCAATGCCCAAACTACCGTGACGAAAAGCCCGAAACCCCACATTATCGAAACACTGAAAGCGTGAAATTCAAAATCGAGAAACTAATACATACATACATACAGCACACACACAAACATACACACACCCTCCCCCCATAACCAAACAAACCACCCTACACTAAAGATAAGCAGGGGGGCTTTGACCCCTGTACCCCCACATCCCCCCTACTTTATTATTCTAACTCCGAGATCGCACAAACATATACACAAGGCAAACTCACACCCACACATTACAGTCCCTCACACACACACACACACACACACACACACACACACACACACACACACACACACACACACCACAGTCACAACACACACTTACACACACTAAAGCCCCTCGCAAACACACTTACACACACATACTTACCTGAACATAACACCAGAAGCACTAACTCAAAATCCCTTAACATCGGGATTTTGAATTTCGCGCTTCTGGTCTTTCAGTAATGTGGGGTCTCGGGCTTTTCGTCTCGGTATTTTGGGTGTCGGGATTCTGTGCATTTGGGATTTCGTAGGGGACCCATATATATATATATATATATATATATATATATATATATATATATATATATGTGTGTGTGTGTGTGTGTGTGTGTGTGTGTGTATACACAGATATATATCTATAGATATGATACAGCACATAAGAATGACATATATGATCACAGGCACCGCCAATGGGGATGAGGGGACTCAATCAACATACGTGTTACATGTACTGATATCCCCCCAGCCAAACAGGTGAAATATACAAACACACAAAAACAGTAAACAAACCACTGCTTCCCAAACTACAGGCAGGATACTACCATGGGAGAAACATTGTCGACCCAGTAAGTCTAATCTAGAAACAAAGACGGGAACGTCCCTTGTGAGACAACCCAAAAATTGATGGGTATTTGGGTTCCTTCCTTTACCAAAGATACACATGGCAGGGCATGTATGCTCTTGGACTACAAGGCTGGGAAAGCCTGATGATCCTTGAGTCGAGACAATGTATGTGATAGGTCCCGAGAAGTGGAGAGTGGGCAGTGTGTAGTGGTGTGGTTAGGCTTGACTTGCACCCAGAGAAAGAGTGATTGCTGTGGAGGAGGAGCAGGGGAGAGGGAACGATGGGTATGAAATTATGAGTCGACGCATGCCGGTGTTGGATGGAGCAGTTATAATCGGACTGCCTCGAGAATGTAAACAATAGTGTGTAGTGGGCAGAGCATTCACCTAACGAGCAGCATTCCCGGTTCGAGTCCCACTGCAGCACAGTCTATTTCACATGGCAAAGCAGGTTATAACCAATAGTTTTGTTGCAAAACCCACTAAATAACACATATGTATTAACTAGAGTACTGCAGGAAATGAACATGTAAAGTGGCAGTGTCATAATGGATAAGGCACTAGTAACCAAGTATAAGCACAACTAAGCAGTAGTAAGCATATGTAAGCACTAGTAAGCGTGTTTATGTGCGTTTGTGCGGGGGTAAGCACTGCCTACACAGATTAAGCAATGTGGAAGCTAACTGAGTATTAGAAACTATAACCAGAAGTTATCAGTGCTTAGCTCCCCGCAAACCCGCGTACAACTGCTTTAAAGTGCCTTAATCACTCTGAATCCAATGGCCCATGTTCTGCCCAGCAATAAAATAAACAGCCTCTGCAAGGGTCGAACCCAAGACCATGCACACCATACACAAAAATATTTACCACTAAGCCATACCAGATATACATAAATCTGATGTTTTCAGAAGCATAACATCCAGCCCAGTCATGCAACAGTACAGAGACTGTATACCTACACCTAGATATATGTGTGTGTGTGTAAATATATTAATATCTAAACAGGTACAACATATCTATATATGTAGTAATATATATATATATATATATATATATATATATATATATATATATATATATAAATATTCAGAACTATATATATATATATATATATATATATATATATATACAAATATATGAACATATATACATGCAAATGCCGACATCTACACATATATATGTCAATACCTATATGTCCACATATACACAGCAAGTTACATATATATATATACACAGATATATATCTCCATATATATATATATATATATATATATATATATATATGGAAATAGTTATAAATATGTAAGCAAATATATATAAAAACTCAACTGGCTAGAACTCCCCCTGATCCTTCAAGTCAGCCAACTAGCACTTGCTCACAATGTACTACATCATCCAGGCAACACACCAGCCCTGCAGCAACTACTCCAGCCTTACACCACTACCAGATCCCTGAGATCAAGTACCCAACATAAGGTAACAAACTTCAAAAATGAGGCATCATCTCTAAAATCTTGAACTCCCTTTCAGCCCACATAATAAATAACAACTCCACCAGCCAATTCAAAAAACTACTCAAAACACACTTCCTGAAGCATAGATTATGTACCTGTACTACCCCTAGATAGTAACTCATATGTCTCTGTTTCCAGCAACTAGATTAACAGCGTATCTACTGCTTTTGTAATGTATGCATGGGGTAATAATATTACTGAACACTGTAGAGAAACCTAAAGGACATAGCATGTCTCTCATGTGCTGAAATGAGTTATGGAAGTTAGCTAGTCTATCTTCTTGCTATACTTGCTGTTAAACATCTCTATAACATGTATATATTAATGTAGCCTGTGAATGACGGCAAATACAATCTTTGGTTAACTCACTATCTTATATTTACTATACTTCTATAAGAAGTATAAAGATTGTGTACTCTATATATTGTTTATTGAACCTTTTGGTTAACATGTCTTTCTCTTGTTAATGATTTTACTGCTCTGGAGCTTTTCTCCCCGGGCCTCCACTGAAAATGGACATATATCCAGTTGGACTCTCCCGGTTAACAAATTTAAAATAAATAAAAAAATAAATAAATATATACCCATATAGGTATATATGGCCAGACATCTGTTGATATCAATGGTAGAGTAACAGAAATATATATGTCCACATGCACCGTTAATGGGGTTGAGAGGCCCCAAACAATATATGTCTCGTACGAATTGGCATACCCCCCAGCCAAACACGTCCACCCTGCAATACACTACCAAGTTTATTTTATTTTAAGTGTTTCATTTAAATAGGGATTTAAATTAGTCTTCTTTTATGTTTCACATGTTTATATCACATTCCCCTCTCCCCCACCCACTAGGCGGGCCGACTAGTACAGGCCCATCCAACCCAGCCTCTCCTTCACCCATATTTACTTTTTCCACAGTTTCACCCCCCCCTCCCCCCGTGCTGCACACATGCAGCCACCATCCCTTCTCTGGTTACCGTCCCGTAACAACCGCACCACCACACTTTACCCACCCTCCACTCCTCCTCCCCTCAGGACACATCTTGTATGTTGTCCCGTCCCAAGTATCTTCTGTCTTCAACACGCTGTAGTCCATGCACATATGAACACAGCCATGCCTACCTTTGAAGACATGAGGTTACCGCAAAGGATAACACCTTAATTTTTGGGTCGTCCTGCATGGGACGACTTTATTCTTGGTAATAACAATAGACTTCACGGGATACTTTGTTTACAGGAATGGTTTTATGTTTAGGTAGTCAATCATGTTCAGGAGAGAAGATCGGTCCTTCTACGAGCCCAACCTGGGTGGGGTCCAGTGTTTTCTGGTTGCCAATGTCTTACTTTATAAGTTCCATAATAATGCATTCCATGCCTTTGCAGATCAGGCTTGTCAGACTGAGGGAATGGTAGTTCCTAGGATCCAAGGTGAATCCCCCCTTGTGGAGTATGATAACTGTAGCTATGCGCCACTCAGTGGGATTGAAGCCTGATATGGGGCTATGATTAAACATGACACTTAGGTGAGGTGCAAGTGTATTTCGTAGTTCATGTAGGACACAGCCCGGGATGTCATCTGGTCTCATGGATGCTGTATTCCTAGCTCTGGAGAGTGCGGTTCCTACCTGTGTGGCTGTGATTACTGGAATTGGCAATCTTTTGATAGTGAGATGGGCCCCTTAGGGGGTGAGAGGATGGTGAATGTGGCACTAAAGCAATCTGCCCAAATATTGGCAAACTCCTTGGAATCAGTTTATGTAATGCCATTCTATAGTAGCTCAGAGCAGTTCTATTGCCGTTTAGATTCTGGACATAACTATAGAATGCCCTGTGGCTGTCCTTGGAATCTTTGGCAATTATATGTACATAACAAGCTTTGGGGGATTCTGAGGGATCTCAGTTTCTTACTGAGGCTGGTAAGGGACCTGTTTGCATTTTGGGATTACCCCCTTTTCTTCAACACTTTCTTCCTTCTGTTGTATAGTTTCTTTATGGCAGTGGAGCACCAGATTGGTTTCCTTTTTTGGAGGACAGCATCTTGGTTCTATATGGGATGGCACAATTCATGCAGGAGTGGATGTGCTCATACAGTGCCTTAGTGTAGGATTCACCAGTTGCACTGTCAGCTCCCGTCTCCATGGGTGTCATGAAATTTGTCATATCGGACTTGAGTAGCATGACTGTGACTTTGGAGAGGGTTCTTATGGAGGTTTCCTTAGTGGCGTGTGGGGGTGGGATGTGGATGTCAATGTTGATTACCTTATGGTCAGACCTGACCAATGAGGGGGTGACCACTGGTGATGAGCATCTGTCTCCCATGTTGGTAATGACCGTGTCTAGGATATTGGAGCCCCTGGCTGGACAATGGGTCAGTTGATCCAGGGGGTTGGAATGTATGAATTCCAGGAACTGTTGGTAGAAGGTGTTGGTACCCAAGTAGTTTTACCAGTGAATGGCAGGGTAGTTGAACTCACCCAGTATAATGTTGTGTGGTTGTTTCTTAATATTGTCCAGTATGTTTAAAAAGGTGTAGTGAGAATCATCGGGCATGGTGGGGGATCTGTAGCAAGCTACCATTTGGAGTGCAGTCTTACCTAGTGTTAGTTGCACCTGGAGATTCTCAGATGCATTGTGTTGGGAACTAGGCAGGAGGTGTGAATAACCTTGGTGAATATGGACACCCATCCACCTGTAGTGATGTGGTCTTGGTTTGGTACCCAAAATGTGTGATAAGAGTTGTAGCCTGGTATTACAGGTGTACTCTCTGGAGCGTTGAACCAGGTCCCATGTATTGCACTGATAGCGATTTTCCCCATTTGTAGGTGTGCCTCAAGAGAGTGCCTTTTTAGGTGTAGACATCTAGCATTGAGTAGCAGAACTGTAAATTTTGCATGCTTGTACCTGTTACAGTGGTGGTTTGGTCCTTTGAACCTTGCTTAGATAAGGCACTATGGAGGTGCTAAGAGCTGTAGCCAGTAACCTGAATCCCAGGGGCAACAGGTGCAGACCATCTCTGGCAAAGCATCGTGGTTTGTCAATCATGTTGTCCCAGGCAGAGAGATACTGGATCCCCTTTGAATGACATCAGAAGCTTATCCATTTGTTGAAGTCATTGCTGTGCATATATATATATGTGTGAGTGTTTATATGTGTATATATATATATATATATATATATATATATATATATATATATATATATATGTACATATATATCTCCAGATACAAATATGATTTTAAATTACGTGTCCTGTATGTTTTACTTGTTCTATATTTCATTCCCCTCTCCCCCACCCACTAAGCAGGCTGACCTGTACAGGCCCATCCAAACCAGGCCATCATCGACGAATACATTCATTACCCACAGCCCCCCCCCCCCCTGCTGCACACACGCAGCCACCATCCCTTCCCTGGTTACCGGCCCATAGCTACCACACCTCCACACATTGCCCACTCTCCACTCCTCCTCCCCTTGGGACTCATCCTGTACATTGTCCCAACCAAAGTATCCTAGGTCTGCCACACGCTGTAGTCAATGCACATAGCCATGCGTACCTTTGCAGCCATGGTTTTAGAAGAAAGCAGATTACCCAATTTTTGGGTTGTCCTGCATGGGACGAATGTTTCCCTGGTAATAACAATAGACTTTACGTCTGACTTTGTTTACACTAATGGTTGTATTTGTAGGTATCGCAAAGCATACGTGGCACACAAGGTTGCCTGGTATGCACATGAAACCTAATAGGAACTCCTAATTCAGGTATACGGGAAACACATGACCCTGGTATGCACACGGCACTACAGGTTCCCCTCCTGATAGCTATATTATTGTCTAATGAAGATGCACTGCTTTAAAGTGCCTTAATCAGTCTGTATCCAATGGCCCGTGTTCTGCCCAGCAACAAAATAAGCAGCCTTTGCAAGGTTCGAACCCAAGACCATGCACACCAGACCCACAGTGATTTACCACTAAGCCATGCCAGATATACAAAATCTGATGTTGTCAGTAACACAACATCTAGCCCAGTCATGCAACAGTACAGAGAATGTATACCAGCATCTAGATGTATGTGTCTGTGTAATCATATCCATATCTAAACCGATACTACATATCTATATATGTAGATATAGATATCTACATATATATATATATATTTATATAAAAATAGTGACATATATACATAGATACAGATATATATATGAACATATATACATGCAAATCTATACATATATATATGAGAATACCTATATGTCCACATATACACAGCAGGTCATATATATGTACGCAGATATATATCTCCATAGGTATATACGGACATAGTTAGAAATATGTAAGCAAATATATATACCTATATAGGTATATATGGGCATACATCCTTAGATAGCAATGGTAGATTAACAGAAACACATATGCCCACATGTACCGTCAATGGGGTTGGGAGACCCCAAACAATATATGTATTGTAGTAATTGGCAACCCCCCCCACAGCCAAACACATCCGTCCTGCAATACACTACCAAGTTTAATGTATGTTGTCTGATCTATATAAATAATGGTTTAACTATAATGTAATTTATCTGTGATTTGCATATATTTCATTCCCCTCTCCCCCACCCACTAGGCGGACTGACCAGTACAGGCCCATCCAACCCAGCCTCTCCTCAACCCATAATGGCATTACCCACAGTCCCAACCCCCCCCCCCCCGCTGCACACACGCAGCCACCATCCCTCCTCTGGCTACCAGCCCACACCAACACACTTTGCCCACCCTCCACTCCTCCTCCCCTTGGGACTCATCTTATACGCCGTCCCATCCCAAGTATCGTAGGCATCCCACACACTGTTGTCCATGCACATATAAATACAGCCATGCTCACCTTTTTAGACATGGTGTTGCCGCAAAGAAACTCACCCAATTTGTTGGTCATCCCACATGGCACGAATGTTTCCCTGGTAATAACAATAGACATCACGTGTAACTTTGTTTACACCAACAGTTTTAGATATATAACATAAATATGTGAACTGGAGTACTGCAGTAAGGCCAGAAGTGAGGAGTTAGTGTAATAAAGTGTTGAAATTCCTAGGACCCCATACAGTGTACGTACACATGAACCACAGATACCAGACACAGATATAACATGCAACAAATAATAAATCAATGTCAAAAGGCAAATATAATGCTAATTAGATAGTAAGCAATGCTAAGCATTATACAGGTCAGCCTACGTGGTGTAAGCAATGTGTAGGCAGGCTAACTCAATCTGCCCAGTGGTATGCCCCTTTAAGCAATGTCAACATTAGGTAAGCAGGTGTGCCCATAGCATAGCCTTATCAAAACCGTCCAATCATGGGAAAGTGCAGGAAATCGGGTGTATGTAAACCCCACAGGCACCAATAATTCCCATAACTGGTTGCAGCTCCCTACTGTAGGCAGAATGGCTGGAGTTGGGGAAGGAAACATGGATGCAGCCACCTAGTGATAGCACTCAACACACACACACACTACCAGTGATATATCTGACACAAGACCTCTGTGGTGGACAGACAAAACATAGGCCCACAGTTGAGAGCTATGCAAACAGACTGCAGACCATGTTAAACTAGTATATACACACAAACCCTCCAAAACTGGTGCTATACAATGCATATACCAACACTACTCACACTCTGTCTGTAGTTCTGGAACCTTATACAAATATGTAGCAGACCTGAGTCCTCATCTGAGAGGTATTGCTACCTGCTGTCTGTAACACTAGTGCTCACATGCAGAAAGGATGTCCACCATACAGGAAAGGTAAAGGGACCACGCCCAACTGATGTAGGTATTTATAGTAGTGGGTTGCCATGACAGTGGTAATTGGAGGTACTACACAGCATGCTGTATGCAGGTAGTAAGTGGAGGACAGTGATTGGTGCAGAGACCATCATCTTGAACATGTGCTTCACCTACAAAAATCATGCTACAATCTATTCAAAGCAGCTCATTCCAGCTATTGGAGAGAGAGAGACTGACAGACAGACAATCAATCTCAATTGATAAAGACAAATAGCTGTAGGCTAAGGCCAGGAATCAAAAGAAGGTTTTGAACAGACATCACTCACACAACAGGTATGTGAAGTATATATGCATGTAATTGACTGTAGTACTTGGGCCATAACAATGGGATAGATGATGTTGAATGATTTATATGTGCCAGCAGATGTTGTTGTAATGATGTTTAGCTGAACAAATGCTATGGACACTAGAGTCTGTTCATGTGGCTGGTGAGCCATACCCATCGACAGTGCGGAGCAGCACAGACTGACAAGATGTAAGCCATCATAGTGTGTGTTGTGTAATGGAAAACATGTCTAGTAGTGTGGGCAATAGTCAGTGGTGGAGATAATGGCATAATGATGGATACGTGGGCTCCAGAGACCACCACTTGCAGGATACTCAGGTTAATGTGTAATGTAGCATGCTGAAATGCCATAGGTGTGTAATAGGTGTACATGAGATCTGTCCGTGTATATACCCCCCTAATGTTAGGCACCCATCTGTGGTGTAGCAATGCAGGACACTCCAGTTGTGCAGGAAGGAGAGTCAGAGATCGTGGACCTGATGTCTGAATGTACCCTATATATATATATATATATATATATATATATATATAGAGAGAGAGAGAGAGATACATATATATATATATATATATATATATATATATAGAGAGAGAGAGAGAGAGAGATACATATATATATATATATATATATATATATATATAAAAATATGGATACATAGATATGTAGATATCTATATAGATATAAATATATATATATGTATGTGTATATATATATATATATATATATATATATATATATATATATATATACATACATATATATGTATGTAGAGGTATATACATGTATGTATACTTAAAGATATATATATATATATATATATATATATATATATATATATATATATATACACACACACATATATATATATATATATATATATGCAAATATCTGTAGACATTGCCATTGCCAGTCACAACAGCAGTTGCATGGACCTGAAGGTGCCTTGGCTGAAGGCTGAGCAGGAGTAGCATGTGGACCCTGTGAGTGTGCACTGAAGGCCTCAAGATGCTGTAGCATATCCCCCTGGTTTGTGTGTAGCTTCCTATGCACCAAACCTTGGACCTGACCACGGGTTACATGATCATGTCTGTGTATGCCCCCGGGGGGGGGCACCCCCCCCGAGGAGGTTCCACCTGAAGGTAGTGTGGACAAGTAGTTGAAGAGGCCCCAGGGTGGGTCACATATGTGATGTGGCCTGGTAACATGGCCAGATGAGGTTGGAGACATGGCTCTGCTGCCAAATATCCCCTAAACATACTACAGTGTCACTGTTATAGAACATATGTGGGTAGTAATATTCTACATAATCCCTGAACATGTCCAAAAGCATGCATAGATATTCCCAATAACACAGAATGTCAGATGTGCAGCAATCATATAGCAAGCACATGCATATATGGAACCATAGTGGCCCTGACAATGCCATGAAGGTGAATAATCTGTAACACACCGACCACTGATAGTGTCCACACAGGGAACATGACCACAGACACATAGCACAAAGTGTGTTACAATACAATACATATCTATCCCACTGTTAGTTAAGGAGTGCCATACCTATTGAGTTGTGTGAATAGTTTCTTGTTGCAGATGTGGGGGGGGGCAGAAATGTGTAATAAGAACTATGGTAACCTTGCTGCAGGATTTGCTGACACCTGTTTCCATCTTTATGTATTTCAGGCAAGATGTCCGTAGGGCGACTCCCATCATATTCCATAGAGGAAATGGAGATCATCCTCAGCTACCTCAGCAATCACTATGTGTTACTGTTTGGCAGGCAGGCATGCACATGAGCAGCAAGAGTGGACCGCCCTGTGGACCGACCTAATCCACAGGGTCAACGATGTTGGACACCATAACCGAAGTTATGAGCAGGTCCAACATTGTTGCTCTGACCTGCTTCGCAATGCCCGCAGGCATGGTGCTGCAGTACAGGTGGATCACCTCACAACAGGGGGTTCATGCAACCCATCCCCCTGACACACATGGAACAGCTGATCAGCAGCCTCGGGACATCTGCCCATACCAATGTACAACCAGTGTCAGACAGCATTATGGGGGTGGGTGTTACCCACACACTGGCTAAGGAGCGTGCAGGTAAGACCACAGGGAACATCAGTAGACCATGTTTGCATATGCATCTGCATCTGTATAGGTGGAGCATCCTCATCTTAGTTTGGCTTTTCCCAGTTACGGGTCACCACAGTGGATCACCAGATTCCATTTCTTCCTGTCCTCTGCATCTTGCTCTGTCATACCAACCACCTGCATGTCCTCTCTCACCACATCCACACACCTTACCTTAGGCCTTTATCTTCTCCTCTTACCTGGCAGCTTCATCCTTAGCATCCTATTACCAATATACCCAGCATCTCTCCTCAGCACATGTCCAAACCAATGCAATTCTGCCTCTCTGGCTTTGTCTCCACACTGTCCAACCTGTGCTGACTGTCTACTATACTTATTCCTAATCCTGCTACCCTCATCACACCCAGTGCAAGTCTTAAGATCTGTAACTCTGCCACATCCAGCTCTGACTTCTGCCTGTTTGTCAGTGCCACTGTCCCCAACCCATATAACATAGCTGGTGTCACTACTCTCTTGTAGACCTTCCCTTTCACTCTTACTGGTACTTGCCTGTCACAAATCACTCTTGACACTCATCTCCACCCACTCCACACTGCCTGCACTCTCTTCTTCACCTCTCTACCACACTCGCTATTACTCTGAACTGGTGATCCCAAGTATATGAACTCATCCGCCTTCACCAACTCTACTCCCTGTATCCTCACCATTCCTCTATCCTCCCTCTCGTTTACATGCATGTATGCTGTCATAGTCCAGCTGACCCTCATTCCTATCATCTCTAGAGCATATCCCCACCTCTCCAGAGTCTCCTCACCCTGTTCCTTACTCTCACTACATATCACAATGTCATCTGCAAACATCATAGTCCAAGGGGACACCTGACTGATCTTGGCTGTCGACCTGTCCATCACCACTGCAAATCAGAAAGGGCTCAGAGCTGATCCTTGATGTAATCTCATCTCCACCTTAAATGCATCTGTCACTCCCACTGCAGATCTCACTGATGACACACTACCCTTGTACATATGTTGTATCACTCTTATATACTTCTCTGCCACTCCCGATTTCCTCACACAATACCACAACCCCTCTCTAGGCACCCTGTCATATGATTTCTCTAAGGCCAGAAAGATACAATGCAACCCCTTCTGACCTTCCCTGTATGTCTACATCACCAGTCTCAGAGCAAACATCACATCTGTAGTGCTCTTTCTGGGAATTAAACCATACTGCTAAGCACTAATAAGCACCTCCCTTCTTAAACCATCTTCCACTACTCTTTCCAATAATATCATGCTGTGAATGATCAATATTACCCCTCTGTAGTTACTACAGCTCTGCACATCACCCTTATTTGTATAATCCTGTACCAAAACACCTTTCCTACACTCCTCAGGCATCCTCTCACATTCCAAGATTCCATACAACAATCTGGTTAATCATGTCACTGCCATTTTCCTTAAACACCTCCAAGCCTCCACAGGTATGTCATCTGGACCAATAGCCTTTCCATTCTTCATCCTCTTCATAGCTATCTATACCTCTGTCTTGTAGAGCATGCATATCTGATATGTCATAACTATTGTTTGTTGATGCATATTAGTAATAAACAGATGCGCATAAGTGCTAGTATTGTGGACTTGTACTGTTGATATACTGTAATGCTGCACCCACCCTGTAGCAATGCCACAGCTGTGGCCACTAACAATGCATCTCTCACACCCTTATGCGGGTCCCTCTGGTATACCACCATGACAGCAGCCTGTAGCTGGTGAGTATGGTTTATGTTGATGCTTGGCAATACACTGGGCATGTGCTGGCTATGGTATATGCCATGCACACATCTAACACACCTACCCTTAATGCATGCTGTACATGTTGGAAGGGTATGTCAGATGCCTGCGGGACAAGTAACATCCTGTCATTGTGAAATTTGTCCACAGGGATTAACATAATGGTGGCGCACACAGACTATAGTAGGGACACGTGTGAATCATCACCTCTGTACAGTGCACCAACAGTTTATATACCAGTGTTACAATGGCAACTGTTACAGATGTACACTATGGCATAATGTATTAGTGTGGTATACATTATTAGCTGGGACTTGGCTGTAACACGTGCTGCTCAGTGTATGGGACACTGCAAACTGACACACATGTGTGGCCCATACTTGTCAAGCATCTGCAAAATGCCTGAAGTTGGGGAGAGGTGTCAGCATGACACACCGGTGCACTGCAGCAGGGAGCCATAAGGACAGTACGAACGGCTGTATCTGCACAAAGACTGGGTCAGTAACTGTGGCAGACATAACTCTACACCCACAGAAATAGTGACGGCAGTGTGTGATCACCAAGGGGTGTGCATATGAGTAGACCTTGCAATCATGCAGAGTTGGCATGTGTAGGGCAGATTGACCATACAAAAGCAAATGCAGATGGGCCATGCTAGTATACCCCTGACAGGAATAGTGACTGCTGTAGTATACATAACAATGGGTGCAAACACATATCATGATAATCGTGTGCACACATAGGCACACACACGACTCTATGCAATGTGGTTAACATCCGCACACCTAACACCTTCAATAGACACTGCATGTGGATGCACAGGACATATGGCACATATCAGGCTCATGTACTTTTAATATATGTAGTGATGTTGTCCCATGGCAGATCAAGGAATGGTGCATCACATCAATAAGAGTGTATAGACTCCCCATAGCCATGGTATGATCTGGCAGTTGCCAGTGTAATACTACTGGAGTGTTCATGCATGATCTGCTAATGTTGAGATCTGTAAACCACATATCAAGCATTCACAACTGAAATCTGACCACACATCATCCCAGGTATGTTTTGCTGGAAAACATAGGGTCTGTGAACATTATAGCTGACATAACTGACATAGTACTACACATTTAGCAATGGGATGTACACCTGTGAGTTGTGGTGCACAGTACATGGCAGGGTGCATAACAGCTGCACAGGAAAACTGTGTACATGGGCGCAGTGTTCCCCAGGGGAAGGTGTATCACCTACTAACACAGGCCATGCCTCACACACATGTATACTGTTGCTAGCATGGATTGACTATAGCTGCACTGCATGCTGTTGTGTACCATATGTTATGCATGTTGATAGATGGGTAATGGGGGGGCTGTGTGTACTATAATTTTGCAACCTCACCTGTATGTGTGTCTGTGTGTGTGTGTCTCTGTGTGGGTGGGTGTTCATGTTTTCTGTAGGTTCAATGTGGTGTAGAGGAGGGAGGATGCTGCATGTAGGATGTGTGTGTGCATGTGTGTGTGGTTGTGTGGGTGTCCATGTATGCACATGTGTGACTGTGGAGTCTATGTTGTGGCAGTACCTCCCTTTGTGATAGTGGAGTACATGGACATGGACTGACACAAGACACAACAGGAATAGTTGCCTGATATGTAATCACAGGACAGCTGATGGTCTAGTAAGGTCTGTAGCATGGAACATGCACTGAGAGGGAAAGTAGATACCTGGTATATCCTCAATACTGCATACAGCAGGGAGGTGAACAACAACCCATTTAGGCAGCACTACATATGCATTGGGGAATTACCAGACAACAGCAGGGAGTGTATACATATATCACAGTTGTCACATGATAGGTTGATTGAGCAGCATGTCAGGCATGTACTGAACAATCCTTACAGATGACACTACAGTGTGTGACATTATGGAGGGAACGTATCAGCCCCTCACATACAGGGGCCAAGCTCACAAAGTCCCAACATACACAGGGTGAACACTGAATGACAGCAGAGAGGCCATGCAAACAGTACTACACTCAGGTCATGGAGTGAATGGAGTAACTGGTCCTGTGTTGTTGTCACATTTGTAGGCATTTAGAGGGGATAAGACGTTAATGAGTGGCATTAATGAGTGTATGTCACCAGGCATGAGGCATGATGGGCAAATTGAGGGAATACACGTGGGACTGTCTGTAGCATCACAGATAGGTAGGTATTAAGGTGGAGTGTGTGTGTGTGTGTGTGTGTGTGTGTGTGTGTGTGTGTGTGTGTGTGTGTGTGTGTGTGTGCGTGTGTATGTATTGTTATGTAATGCTGGACAGGTGTTAAAGAGCATTTCTTTTTATCCCCCACAGGTGGCGAGTTGGGTCAGGGTCCCTCCTGCAGGCAACCTGATGTTGGTGTGCAGACAGACACTGATGATGATGAGGCCATGATTGAGTCACAGGTGGGTTTGTCAGCGGTCAACACAGTGCCAATATTTGACATCCCCCTCTTAGCCACCCCACACCCGCATACAGTTGCAGTGTCTATACAGACCCCATCACCAGTGGCCATAGCTGAGGGACAGTTGGCATCTGGTGGCAGTGCATAGGGTAATGTGGTGATCATGCCAGCTGTGTCTGTCCAAAGCAGACATAGCCAGATGTCTGACAGGCCACCACATAGGTGGATGTGCCAGGGTGCTTGTGGTAGGGCTGCTGGTCATCCAGCCCCTGGCAGAAGCGCCACAACTGGGACCACCAGGCACATGTTTCAGGCTGTCATGGAGGCACAGGCACATATAGAAATGTACAGCAGGCAGGGCCTGAGGCTGCAGAGGGCTGCCTACCCATCTGTAAGTGACAATATCCATGAACAGAATGAGATCATGGATAGACAGTGGGGTGAGATAGTGGGCCTCCTTGACCGTGGAATGTCTGTGCTTGACAACCTGGTGGGAGTGGTGTGACAGCCGTTTGGATGTAGGCCAGAAACAACACCATCTGGCAGTCAATGTGAACTTGCTAGTATGTCTAGCCACTCCTGTACTGGATGTAGTAGCCCCAGCACATCAATGGGGGTGCTGTCCATACCACACCAAAGCAGGCCTCATGCACGTGGCGCTGGCCAGTCCCAGGTGGGACATGGTTCCAGCAGACATCTGTCATCATTAGGGGAGAGCACCTCAAGACCTGTACCTCCATGTGCCCATGGAACCCCTGGCAGGCACAGTCAGCATATCCATGGCCGGAAGTGGTGAACTGCACAACCTACCAGGTATGGTCTTCAGCTGTCCAAAAACACCTGTATGGGCAACCACATGGCAGAACTGTGTGCATGCATACCCACACACTATACAAACACATGTAGGGCAACCCCAGCAACCCCATACTGACATGCACCACATCACCATGCCCCATCCAAATAATTAAACCTCTCACCCACACATATGGTGTCAAATGTATGGACCACCCTTGGCCTTTGGAAAACCAGCAATGCACCCTGTGCATATGACAATGCCTGTGCCACATCCCTGTCATCCATAGCATTGATGCAGGGACAGGCTAATATTGTTCTGATGCACACAGTGACTGTAATACAGTGCAGCAATGTACTGCAGTGTAATATGTTGTCAGGAGTAATGTGTAATGCATACATGTCAGGTAGTGTAGCCATCCAGCTATGATGCATGTCAGCTGTTAGTAACAGTGGGTGATTGTGATCTCCATATCATCCATTTGTGTTGTAGGTATACATGTGTCAGCAGGAGGATGGTCTGCAGTCATATTCCACAAGGGTTATGGCACTGTGGTGACACCATGGCTGTGACCTATCCAGAGTACAGTTGCACACATGTCACAGGATTGTCTAACAGTTACTGTCTTTGCCACATAGACAGGTGACCTGCTGGGACATGCATAATCTGCTACCTTATGTGGACCCATCCACATACACATACTCTCTTACATGGCAACACTGTGACTAGACCCCTACCTAGGTATGTAGTGCTACTGAACTGTGTGGCTTTCATTGCACACACCACACAACATTTAGGGTGAGGTGTGTACCAGGTTACATGTTACATGCAGAACATCCACAAACATGTATAGTATGGTAATGGTGGCTGTAATGGTCATATATGGATAATACATAGTGTGACATACCATCATACACACATTGACAGACACATAACAGGCAGACACACATCCGAGAGACCTGGGCCTATTGGTGCTAACTAACTAGTCCATGTGTCCAATGTGTCATAGGTAGGCTGCACAAACCACATGTGTAACTGGGTTGTATTGTGGTTTCATTTACCTGTATGGGTGATGGTGACAGTGGTCATCATAAAGTTGCATATGGGACATATACCGGGTGTACCATGGTGTACTGGCAGTGCACACAGCACCCAAATCCCCCAGTGGTTATTGTATACACTGGAACCCATGATGACACTCTGACATATCGACTATCACACATTGCCCATAACTGCAATACAACCCATTGTATATCACAACAGTGGTACTACAGGGATATGCATCTAATGCACATGCCACAGGCATAGTAGTGTGTTGTATTGCCATGTCTCACCTATGGGGGGGTGATAACACTACCTGTACTACTGTGTGGCAATGTGTAGTGTAATACGAGTATGTGACCTCAGAATGGTGCACCCTACAGATATGCAGACATGCACACATACACACACTTGCCAGACCTCACTGGGTTTTGCATGGCTATTGACCCATTTGTACAACACTGTTGTGCTGGTAATGCATGGCTCATGTAGCCGTTAGAGTGAGGGGTGTAACAGGGTACATGTCATGTCCAACACAGTGGTAGCAACATCTGCCTATGGCAATGGGTGTTGAGGTGGTTGTGAAGGCCATCATGGAGTTCTGACCTACAGGTGTACTAACACACAGACACTGCTATCCTCAGTAATGTACATGTACACGTGTCAGTACTGTAGTATATTGCTGTGTGTGGTCATAGCTGTGTCCATGGCTACTGTCCATGGGGAGATGGGTTGTGTAGGGGCTGTGTGTACATTGGTATCATGCTACCTGCCATGTGCCAGCAGGCAATCTATCGACAGACACCACTTTGGTGACCATCAGGGTGAGAGTGACATGCATCAGCCAATCCTCGGGGTGCCTTCTGCACATGGCCACTGAGGTGATCCATTTGAAATGTATGCAACATGTATTACAACACATTGTTAGTGCCTGTGTTGGAGATCTGTACCCAAGCATGTTCTGTTGACTGTGGCAGTGTAGTGTAGGTACCGGTGGCAGGTGGTCCATACAGGTTGTTGTCTCCTATATGCGCCAGTTAGTACACAGCTGGGCAGACATGTCAGTGTCAATCAAGCATAGGTTGTCTGTACATATCCCAGGTGGATACCTGCCATCTACACATCTGTAGAGGGACTCACAGACATCAGCTTAGCAAGTAGCTATGCAGTAGGATGAATGTGTAGTCAGATGGATGTTTGACAACAATATGTATGCCAGTAATAAATGTAGTACACCCTCACTAACATGTTCTGTACAGACAGTACTCTACAGTGGCATTCCACATGTTTGATCATTATCCAGTAAGTGATATACATGGTGACACAGCCCACACATCAGGAACACGACACTAAGGACTCAGAGTCCAGCTATGCCTGCTGGTGTGCTTGATGTCAGTAGTACTTTTAGCACTCTACCCTTGCCTGGAACAGCACTGTCAAAAGTAGTACCGCCATGTTACACTACATGCCAGTGTGACAGCATGTACCCTGGGTTATTACCCCTGTACGTAACACATTCATATGGATAACAGTGCTGTGCAGGTCTCATATACTTGTGTGTCCCAGACATGGCATTCACACCCCTTGCTACTGTAATGACAGCACATAAATGCATGTATTGTACATGGCATTACATACACGTATTACACATGTCAATACCCAGTGTTTGACATGGCCTTGTATGTTAAGCAGAGATTGTCTCTGAGTATACGGTATGCCACAGAGTATAGCTGGACGTTTATGAGACGTTCAGTATAGGGCATGTGCTTTAGGCCTGTGGTCTTTTAGTGATGTATTTCCATGGTCTTTGCAGCTGCTGCAGATGTCATGTGAGGTACATACCAAATGGGGCGTTGCACTCTATAATGTGTGTAATGAGGGATGAGTGCTGTGGGACAACTACCTCTGTTTTTCTGGATGAAAAGCCATTAGTGATGAGGTGTACCAGATACAAGGATCACCTCACTGTTGTGGCAATGTGGTTATTGAATGTGAAACCACTGTCCACCTGTGTCCTTAAGTCTGTCATCATACCTTTGGTGTTTAGTGTACTGCCACCTATATGGTAATACATGGGTACATGGTATTTCCCAAAGGGGAAAACCACACATTTCTGGGCATTAAGCTTGAGCCCATGGCTCTGGTGCCAAGCATCTGTTTCTTTAATGCACTTTAGTAGAATACCCACATAATTTGGGGATTCAACAGTGGCTCTTGGTCTGCAGTCACCTGTGAACTTTGTTAGACAGGGTCCCATAGTGTTTGCATGTACTTCAGAAAAGTAGACACGACACATGAGCAGTCCCAGGATTGAACCCTGAGGTTCTCCACATGTCACTTGTTTGTAGCTGGTATTGGAGTCAGCTACTTTTACAGTGTGTGTTCTGTCAGTAAGGCAGTTGGCAGCCCATTGTGTGACATGGAAATGTGTGGCCATACATCTGTAGATAGCAATGGTAGATTAACAAAAACAAATATGTCCACATGCACCATTAATGGGGTTGAGAGGCCACAAACAATATACGTCTTGTACGAATAGGCATACCCCCCAGCCAAACATGTCCGCCCTGAAATACACTACCAAGTGTTGCAGATCCCATAACCAGGACCTGACATGACATGGCACAAGATGTTAACAGTACTACATCACACCTGTATGATGTCAGGCTTGTATTGGTAACATATCATGCAGTACAGTCTGGTTCCCATGGGAGATTTAAAATGTGGAGGCTATCAACATCCCTGGGATACATATACACAGACACATATATGCATATACAGATATACATATATATATTTATATTTACATATATATAAATATACATGTGACTACACATTCACATGCAGAGATATGTACAGTCAGATACATATGTAGGAGGTGCACAAAATATGGAACAGCCACTATGCCTACAGTTCACACCTGAACAAATGGACACTGTATGGGCCACCCAGACATTGCCTGCAACATATACCCACAGAGAGGTCATAGGAAAATACACCACACACAGGTTTGCAGAATTGGAAGACCTTTACCTGTGTACTATTACAGTTCTACATACTATTGCTACTGTACTTGGGATTGTTCTCACAGGCATGGTGTGTGTGTGTGTGTGTGGGGGGTCACATCTGCTTTTCACATGTGTGCCATTGGCTACAGACAGACATCCTAAGGACATCCTAGTTAAGTACCGCTGCTTGCATGTACAGCCTCTGTCAACTGCAGCAGAGATATTGGCCAATATGTGTGGACATTCTGACACACTCTGTACAGTCCAGAGGTATACACAGAACCCCTTAGTGCAAAACATGTGTACCATGCCTGACAACATGGATGTTAACAGCCATGTAGATGGGTATAACACATAACAACTGGTATAGATATGCCACCATAGGTTATGCATTCACACACGCCTGTCTGGCCTGACACGTAATACCTGCTGGTATAGGGGTGCCATGGCCACATACTACCCACTAGATTTTGACATACATCTGTACAGCATCTCTCTGCTCTGTCTGACATACATGACTGTTAAGGGAGGCCCAGCAGCAATACATCTGGTATCTGCACATGACATCTCAATGGGTAAATACACTAAGCTGCTAGGCATGTAACAATGCACTGTGCAGACTACAGGCAGACTGGTTCAACACCGGCCTACATCTCCTATATGGGAAAGCATATGTACCTGCATATATAGCAGGCTGTACAGGCATGTCACAGCACAGGGTAAGATACACCTGTGTGAAAGTGCATAACCACAACCAATGAGAACAGAGCCACAGCCACATATGGTAAGCTAGCATAATATTACAGTATATGGACTATCTGTTCAATACCATCCTCATATGTGCCACTCACACACTATCTCTACATATACTGGGCTGCTACACAGTTTGGTGTGATAGCTGACTGTGGTATGGGACATGTGTGTGTATGGCCCTACAAACATGTAAGCCAATACGGTAACATACAGTGGAGCAGCATGTAACATCAGATAGGACGGGACCGAAAACGATGGCAACTACCACAGTCTGTACACAGGCCAAGGTGCATATTAACAATACACAAACTGTCGACATTCACCATAAGTACACAGACCTCAGTACTGTACAAACAACTACATTATGTCCAGGTTATGTCATCAATTACAACCCTCACTGTACATTACATGTGTAACAGTCTATCTCACTGGCTTGTTATCAGATATGATGACACTACTTATGGTGTACAGCACATATGCACCTCTACATGCACAACACATGTGCAAAGGTTGACAGAGTTGGGACTGGAAGCACATACACAGGGCCAATATTGACATGTTGTTGTGATAACCTCATACATTTACTGTTTTAACAGAGTTTGTTGTAACATATGTCCTATGAGGGATATGAAGTCTGTAACTGTCACGGCTTTCCCCATCTACAGACTGCAATCCTCACACTACTTTCTGCAGTCTGCAGATAGATGCTCCGTGGGTAACACATGAAAGGCACAACACACTGCCCAGTCTGCAGGTGACCCTGCAGATGGGGATTCCTCATAAACATAAAACTAACATGGCAGGTATTGAGACATGTGGGACAGCCATATCCACACACACACACACACACACACACACACACACTGCTAAACCAACATTACTCAAAATGCAGTATAGCAGCACTTACAGTCTGTAGTCGAGTCAGGCACATCCCCCTCCTGTGTTTTGCCCTGTTTCCACAGTGTATGTTGTTAGAGGTACACCCCAGTCCATCCGAGATGCTGTTTGCCAAACAGCAGATCTAGTTCCTGCTCACAGTGAATGAAAAGGGCCAAAACCAATATGATGTTCCTAGATATTGGAGTGTGTTTCCATGCAATTGGCTATGGGAATGTTACCACAGCTGTTCCACATGCAATCGTCTAGAGGAGGGCTGCAATTCATGCAGAGGCCATCAGCTGATCATGAGCATCACTTAAAATACACATGCTGCTGCCTACGCAAAGCAGGTGTAGGTCTCTACATCCACCAGAGAGGGAGTGGGAGAGGCAGACAGAGGCTAAGACAGGTCAGGGAGGGGTGGGAGAGTAATACCTAAGCATGTTTGTATCACACACCTACCAGCACAGGGTATCAAACCTCTGATGACTATGTAGTGCTATCACAGTTCTGAGCAGTTACTGGATGCGCCACATGGGTTACCTGTTGTGGAGCCTTCAGAACATATATGTGATGGTGAGTGACATCTGCAACAGGGATATGGTACCTATACGGTAGGTGACGTACATGTGCCTGTCCGCATGGACAGGTGCCACCATCAAAACAGCCACACTCTGACAGGGACATGCACACATTGACATACTTGGCAGGGGCAGGATTGAAATCCATCATTAGTGGGATTGCCACATCACATCACTGGGCAGGTATCACATGCGCCACAAGGGTCATATGGAGGTTGTATGAGCGAAGTGTATGGGGAGGTGTCTGAAATCAGACAGCATGGTCAGCATGCAACTGCGGGTTGTAGTGAGTGTGGATGTGATCTTAGGCATACTACAACACACACACAAACATACAGGGTGCCAGTACTGATATGCATGGGTACATTTCTGCACGGGTATGTGGTGGTTGACTGTGGCAGACGGCTATACAAGGCTAGGTGATGGGTATACCTTGGCATCAGGCCACATGACAATGGTCTGCATTGTGGCTCAGGCCTGTGGTTTCTGCATTTGCCCACACAGGTGGGTATTGTATCCACCATCCAGTCACCTGGTTGCCTATTGCATGTGGCCAATGCAGTGCATCATCTGCCATGTATGTGTTCCCTAGTCCATGACATGGACAGTGTCTGGGATGTGCACACCTCCCACATGCATGTACAGTGACATGTGGAATTGTACCTGGGGTGTCGGGTCCATGTGTGTACACAGAGTATCATCAGATGTGCCACCCGTGGCCACCTGTTGCAGGAACTGTTAATGGACAGCAGGTTAACCCTGCATCTACATTGATAGCATGCTACTGGCATTCCCTGGCATCAGTGGCATCTGTCCATACAGGGCATGTCTTCAAGCATGGTATGTCCTTTGTGGGTCACATGTGATGGCACCACAGGTGTTGCAGGTGTCCAGTTGGGAACATGGGGAAGGTGCACTGTCTGCATGTATGTGCCTCGCCAATATGCAGTGTACTACACACATATTGGCGGTTACGTGTGTGTGTGTGTGTGTGTGTGTGTGTGTGTGTGTGTGTGTGTGTGTGTGACATGGGTTGAGTGTGTGCTCTGGATAATACTGGGGTTGCTGTGATTGCCTTGCTGTGATGTCATGTGTATGGGTATGGGATTGTACCCCAGTCTCTTGGCTATTTCACATCTGGTATCCCTGTACAGTGGGCATTGTGATATAGGGCCACCATAAAAAACATTTGCAAAACCCACCCCACATTGGGCCCAGGTGTCACAGACTCACATCCACCTCCACACAGGGTACAAGTTACACACACACACACACACACACATCTGTGAGTTGAACCCCTACCTACCTAGTTTAGTACACTACAGCACTATGCAGTTATAGTATGCGTCACAGAGATTACTGGACTATTCTTTCCCTGAAGGTGTATTCCACATTGGATGATATCAGCAGGACTGCCAACGTAAGCCATTGGATATGTATTGAGTGTGACTAGCCTAAAATGCATTACTCCCCACACAGACAGTGGAACTGACACAAAACTGACATGTGTGGGTATAATACCCCTAACAGAGATCTATATCACACTACAGCAGTATGCAGTTACAGGACATGCTACGGAGATTACTGTGATACAGCTTCCCAGAGGTGTATTTCTAGGTGGATGACATCAGCAGCCTTGCAAAAGATGAGCATTTGAATTGTAGGCAGTGTGACTACCCTAAAAAGCATTGCTCTCAACACAGACACAGTTGCCATGTCTGGGAATTGAACTCATACCCAACTATTTTTGTCACACTTCTGCAATATGCAGTTATGGGACGTGCCATGGAGATTACCGGGATACATCCTTTCCAGGGATGTATTTTAGGTGGATGACATCAGCAGCCTTGCAAAAGATGAGCATTTGAATTGTAGGGAGTGTGACTACCCTGAAAAGCATTGCTCTCAACACAGACTGACACACAAATACACACAGTTGCCATGTCTGGGAAGTGAACTCCTACCTAATGATTTTTGTCACAATACGGCAGTATGGAGTTACAGGACGCGCCATGGAGATTACTGGGATATATCCTTTCCAGGGATGTATTTCTAGGAGGATGACATCAGCAGCCTTACCAATGTAGAGCATTTCAATTGTAGTGAGTGTGACCACCCTAAAAAGCATTGCACTCTACACAGACAGGGTCAAACAGACACACACACACAAACTTGCCATGTGTGGGAGTAGAACAGCTACATACCTAATTTATCACAGTACATCAGTACGCAGTTACAGGACATGCTACGGAGATTACTGGGCTACATCTTTCCCAGAGGTGTATCACTAGGTGGATGAAATCAGAAGCTTTGCCAAAGTAGAGCACACAAGTTGTATGGAGTGTGACTACCCTAAAAGCATTGCTTTCCACACACACACACACACACACACACACACACACACACACACACACACACACACACACACACACAGTTGCCATGTCTGGGAATTGAAGTCCTACCTAACTACTTCATCACACTACAGCAGTACGCAGTTATGGGATGCACCACAGAGATTACTGGGCTACATCCTTCCCAGAGGTGTATTTCTTGCTGGATGACATCAGCAGCTTTGCCAAAGTAGTGCTTTAAATTGTAGGGGGTGTGACTACCCTAAAAAGCATTGCTCACTACACAGACAGACAAGCAAACACACACAGTTGCCATGTCTGGGAATTGAACTCCTACCTAACTACTTTATCACACTACAGCAGTACGCAGTTATGGGACATGCCACAGAGATTACTGGGATACAACCTTTCCAGGGATGTATTTCTAGGTGGATGACATCAGCAGCCTTACCAAAGCAGAACATTGCAATTGTAGGGAGTGTGACAACCCTAAAAAGAATTGCTCTCTACTCAAACAGATACACACACACATACACACAGTTGCCAAGGCTGGGGTTAGAACGCTTACCTAACTAGTTTATCACACTACAGCAGTGCACAGTTATGGGACACACCACAGAGATTACTGGATTACAATGCACTTAAGGTGAATTTCACAGTAGATGACCTCAACAGGCTTGTCATACTGGAACTATAAAGAGGGCAGTGTGTGTGCATGAGCCATAACCCATTAATCTCAGGGTTCACACACCACATGCAGGCACAACCTGGGTCATATTCCACAGGTCTGTGTATACATCTGCTAGATGACTACTTCCTTGAACAGTCATGTTGCACAGCTGGCACGTGCACCACATACTCTGTAATGCTGACAGATACCAGTGGCTAGTATCTGCAGTGTGTGACATCACACCCTCGTGTGGATGTGGGCCTTTGGCTGTGTGCTGGGGGGGGAGAGCCCTGGATGGCTCCTTGTCACAGTCACCTTCTTCCACACATCTATGTATGTCTACCTTTGGCTTATTATAATGTGTTGTCCTTACATATATGCCTGTATTCCTATCCACTGTGTGTGCAAAGCATGTGCACTGCATACTGAGGAGTGTCTGCACTAACATCTGCGACTGCCAGATATGTCTGGTCCACTGGTGTTTGCAGACATGGCCTTCATGTGTTTAAGTGTGTGAGCATGCCCAGTATGACCTTTCAGTATGTTGTTGAATGACATTGCCTTTATTACTCTAAGTGTGTGGGCATGCCCAGTATGGCCGTCTGTATTGCATGTGTGGATCGGGTCCAGGTTGTTTGTACTGCATTGCTGACCTTTGTGTTGTACACCTACAGGTAGCATGCTGTCTCTGCAGGGTCTCCATTGATCATTTGACATGGACTGTTACTACATTTCTGCATAGGATGGGGGGGCACAACTGACTATTTCTACATTTCTACACTGGACTGGGGGGCACACCTGACTATTACTATTTGTCTATGTAGGATGGGGGCATACCTGACTATTTCTACGTTTCTACACAGGATTGCGGGGCACACCTGACTGTTACTATATTTCTATGTAGGATGGAGTGCATACCTGACTATTTCTATGTTTCTTCACAGGATGAGGGGGGGGGGCACACCTGACTGTTACTATATTTCTATGTAGGATGGGGGACATACCTGACTATGTCTATGTTTCTCCACAGGATTGGGGGGGCACACCTGACTGTTACTATATGTCTACATAGGTTGGGGGCACACCTATTTCTATCTTTCTCCACAGGATTGGGGGGCACACCTGACTGTTACTATATTTCTTTGTAGGATGGGGGGAGCACACCTGACACTTGTACACATTTGCTAGGACTGTACTGGTATGTTGGGTACTCCATTTCAATCTGTAGTCTTAACTATCATGCTTGCTAGAGGCATACCAGTGTACCACAGATCTTAGTTTTTACTTACCTACATATTAGTTACTGACTTCCTAGCCTTCAGAACTAACATCCCACTGTCTGACTTGCTGCAGTCTGTCTGTGTAGGCCTGGGGGGTGGAAGGTTACCCATAGGCCTTATTCAGAGGCCATAGCACAGCCTTTGCATTTGTCTACACCTGTCCTGCTGGCTGTGACTGTTGTTGGGTATGTGACCCCCCCTGACTGGCATGTGTGAGTCACTTATCTTGTGGGTGTCCTAGTATTGAGGGTGGTGCTGCAGGGCTGCCTATGTCAAATGCACACAGTACACTCCCTACACATGGTTTGGCACAGGTAATGTAATGTTTGGCATCACTTTTACTCTATGTGAGAGTCGGAGAGAGGTGTTATTACCTGGGTCCCTCCCATGTCAGTGTATGTGCTATACTTTGCCTCTTTGCCAAGGCCAAGGCATACTGGGCATGCCTCCTTCTGCCTACTGGGCCAGGCTCAGGTTGTTCCTCCTCCGAGTCACTCTGTGCCTGTGCAGGCCTTGGCATTGGTGGGGGGCTGTGTGGCCCTGCCCAGTGCTGTTCCTGCTGCAGCTGTTTCTGCAGGATCATATTGTGTAGCATGGCACATACAAGGACAATTTGGATAGATGTAGCTGGTGAGTACTGCAAGGCTCCACCGGATGTGTCCAGGCACCGGAACCGTGACTTGAGCATCCCAAACACACACTCTACTATGATTCTTGTTTGTGCATGTGCCTTATTATGGAGTCCTTGTGCGGGTGTGTGTGCATTTCTGATGGGTATCATCAACCACGGCTCCAGTGCGCATCCAGCATCCCCCACTAGGTGACCGTGTGGGATGTCCCCATTGGCAAATCTCTGGTACAGCTGCGTCAGATGTGGGAATCATGATAGCTTCCAGGCAGCCAGCACACACATTCATTATTATGCCCTGGGCATCACACTTGACCTGGCAGTTGATGGAGGGGAAGCCCTTGCGGTTGATGTAGACCCTACCCCGCTCACCGGGTGGTGCTTTGCTGCATATGTGCATGCAGTCTATTGCACCCACTACCTCAGGGTAATCTGCTATTTGGTAGAAGAGATGCATATTGCTGACCAACGCCTCACGGGTGTTGGGGAAATATACATGTTCATCGACATGTGCTGACATGGCATCCAGGAACTGGTGGAGTAACCTGGATGCTGATGCCTGTGAAATCCCCATCATATCCCCAGTTGGCATTCGGAAGGTACCTGTAGCTAGTATTCTTAGGACTACACATACCTTGGTATCCACTGGGATGGGTTCCACTCTGTTAGTTCTGTGTGTCAGGTGTGGCCGGCACAGCTCAACAATTTGCTGTAGGAGGTCCCTGTCCACCCTTTAGTGCTACACTCTATCCAGCTCATGTAGCCCCTGGTAGGCTACCCTGGGTCAGTACACTCTTTTCCATCTCCTCACTGTGGGTTGGTTGGCAGCATTCACATCCTCACCACTCTCAGCCTCTTCCACAAGTTGTATGATAGCTATTGCAGCCCCTATCATTTTGCTGTTGTGAGTGTTAAAAGTTCCTCACTTGTTTACAATGGTGCTGTAGGGTGTGGGAAAACCAGAGGGGAAGTTGTTTGCTTAGTTTACAGCAGTGTTCTCAGCTGGGATGGTCTGGTCTGCTGCCTGTGTAATTGGCTGATTTTGATGCATTTCATCTGCCAGCTAAGCTAGTTCTCCTTGATTACCTTCCTACTGCTGTTTTCCCTTCCCATTGCCTTCCTGTTTAAGCCCATGTATGCGCTGCACAGAGTGCTCAAATGTGCACACTGCTGCTATTTCAAGGTTTCACCTCTTTTTCTTCCTGTAAATCCCAGTGTGTGGCACGCACATCCACTTAGGCTTTGTAAAGAGTGCTATGCAGGTTTGGACAACCCCCCCTAGCTAAGCTCTGCTAAGCTAGGAGAAGACCCGAGCCACATGGCTCCAATCCGCTTACAGTATGCCTGGCACACACCCCATGATGTCACCTAACTCCTAGGCTTGCACCAGACTATTCCTACTCTTACACTGTTGGGACCTGACCCACATGCTGGGGAAAACTGGGATTCACTATCCTTCCCCTCATTGGCATAGGATTGCCTGCTAATGCAGTTACATATCTCACACTGAGCCTCCCCCCTTAACAACCACTACTCACTGACCGGAATGTCCTCTGCCTGCCATTGGCTTACATGGCAGAATACTGATTTTAGTTAGAATGCTTATTTTAGGTTTACTTTATTATTTTCCCCCTGATCCTGTTTGCGTGCCGCTGCCCTATGCTTGATCGGCAATAAAAAATCAAAGTTGATTTTATTTTTTGATTTGTTTGCAATGCCAATGGCCTTATACTTGGCCAATGGCATGCTTCCACAATGATATGCAGCCTTTATTTGGGGCTGTCAAAGCTCCGTTTTTGATTTTGCAGAAATGTCCTCGGTTACTAACCGAGTACATTTCTGCTGATTGCACTAGCCCTGCACAGAAAGTCACAAGCTTCCTGGATCGCAAAATCACCTCATTTGCATGGAATTCACCTGCAAATGGGGTGATTTGCATACAAGGGCTTCGTCCATGCAGGATTAGTGCAGGAGCTCTCGTGCATGGCCCTGCAGGCTGTTCCTGGATCGCATGGCAAACATTGCCTGCTAGAGCTCCCGCACTGATCCTGCATGCCTTGCAGGGCATAGTGAATCCGGGGGTATGTATATTTTCATTCTTCTCAGCTAATCCACTTATGGATCCAAAACTTTCAATTTCTAATTCCAAACATATACATTTTGGAAGCAAATATATTTAATCATTTTTGTAGAAACATTTCTCTAATTCTTCTATTAATTCTTCACTTCTGACATGGTGTGATGCCTGGATGTTGTGAAAATAATGCACAGACACAGTGGATATAGTCAAACTTTCAAGAGGTCTATATTCAGATTGAAATTCTTAGAAGAAATGCATTCCACAATTCCACATGATATGCAAATTCCTGTAGATAGCTCATTAGTAAAAAATATATATATATAAATAAGCAGCACTGTACCTTTGTTGAGTTTTGGCCTGTAGGGTTAAGATTTCAGCCGGGTGGTCAAGCCAAAACCTCCAGCACCTTCTCTGTCCAACCAGTGCTTTGTGTCCCTGCACAAGTAGCTCTCACACACACACACACACACACACACACACACACACACACACACACACACACACACACACACACACTATATCCCATATTTGACATACGCATCTATTTGTGGGTAGTACTTTGATGTCAAAAATCAAAGTGTGCATTTATAGGGGTTGACAAAGACTAAAATATTGCAAAATAAGGTGAATCTCACAGAACAAGAAGAAGCACAACTACAGAGTGCTAAAGAGAAAATAAGGGAGTACATGCATAATATGCACAAGTTCAAAAAGACTGCTGTTAAGCAACTGTTTTTTTATAATAACACCAAAGCCCAACAACTTTTGGCAAATGACTTAGGCAACAGAAAGCAGAAATGGTTATTCCCAAATTTAGGGAGCCTATAACAAGAGAAATAACTAATATGCCAAGGTTAGAAGTAGATAAAGCTTAACAACAAACTGTTAAGATAGGAGGAGATGAAATAAAAATGGTAATGTATAATCAATCTGCAAGAAAGTCTCAAAATACAGATGGTATTCTGTGCAAGTTTGAAAGCTAGGAGGGAATAAAGTGATAAAGATCTGGAAGGTTTTGTTTACCAGTATTTTAAAAGAAGGGGAGGCACCAGCATCCTGGAAAAATGCTGTGGTGGCTGAAACCCTAAAGACAATAAAGACCGATCTTATCTGGCTTCATATAGGCCCATTTCAATTTTAAACCTACAATCCTCCTTAAAAATAAGCTGGACTCTTGTTACAACAAAGTTGCTAAATTTGCTACAAGCTCAAAATATTCTACCCACCATTGCTTATCTCTGTATCAACTAAAGTGGCTAGAATCCCCCCACCACCTTACTTACCTAACTACAGCTCACAAGATAATCTTTCAACCTGAAAGCTGCCCTTCCCTCACATCCATACTGACCATGTGCTACCCCAATCGCCATCTCAGGTCTGAAAACCTAAACTCTCAGCTGGCCAAATGTACTCTCATTCTGTCTCTAAGTTATGAAATAATCTTCCTCCTTCACTCAGGACAATCAGTAATCCTGCTTCCTTCAAATAAATCCCTCAAATAAAAATTTTCCTCTCACTGGCTATGCACCTGTACCTCACCAAATAACCCCAGCACCTGATTTCCTTCTCACTTCCCTCTTCTCCACTGTACCTTTCAGACTCATTTCTGTCACCTCGACTAACTCTGACCTATCACCAGTTTTCTACCCTGAAGTCAACTCTGCTCACCTTAGAACTCAGCTTTCACATCTACAGCTGACTGTAATACATTACTGCCACTTCTGCCACTACTTTTCCTCTCATGTCACACTACTGCCCATAACACTTGATCCTCCACATTAACACAGTTTTACTCTTGCATATAGTTAAGGAGTTTTGTATGTAATTAATGGAATGACATTGTCCTATGTTTCAACTTCATTTTTTTATTTTTGTATGCATCAACATTGTTTTATTACTTATGTATGTATTACTGTGGAGCTTATGTATATAATACTGTGAACCTTTTCTCCCCGGGCCTCCACTGAAAATGGACTCTTCCTAGGCCCAGTGGACTTTCCCGGTCAACAAATGCAATAAATAAATAAATATAAAGTGTTCATGTCTATAATGGATATAACTTTAATGAAGATAAAACAAAGGCTACAGCTATAAAGTATGTACCCACACATGAACTGGTTCAACAGTACTCATATTTATGGGGTGTGATAAAATGAGGCATTTATGACTATGGATTAAGAAGGATTCTGCTATGGCAGCTAAAGATATGTAAGAAGAACTTCCAAGATAGCTGCACTTTGAGTAACAGCTAGACTCTAGCTCTCCCAGTGTGAAAACAGAAAGTCAACAGAGAAGGCCAGTGGACTTTTTTGTTTATGGGTAAAGGTCAGTAACTGGGTAGTAAGTGTACTGCCTGGATGCCAGGAAAAAAGAAATACAGAGCACCTGGAAAAAATCAACTACAAAAAATGAGGAAGAAACACTGACTGGGGAAAGTTCTGCAGCTGTTCAGCAAAAAGCAGTGCAACCTCCAGACATGACTTCCAGTAACCCACTGCAAGATCTAAGACAACTGTACACATACCTGGTTAAACTAAATGAAACACTGATGGAGTATATTAACACAAACAACAAAAGACTGCAAAAATGGAAGAAGTTTTAAACAGATATTCAGATGAGGTGATAAAGCTGCAAAGATCAGAGGCTGAAATGAAGAAAAGGCTTACTGAATATGAGACTGCTCAGGAAAAGATGTTTCAAAAATAATAGAACTAGAGGACAGAGCATGTAGGGAAAACCTGAAATTTTCAGCTGTACCAGAGAAGCTGGAAGGAAAAGACTGCATTAATTTTATAAAAGCACAAATAAGCAACTGGACTGGTATTCCACACGGGGTGTTGTTAGTTGAAAGGGCATATCATATATATATGCTCCAAACCTGGCTATGAGAAAGCAATCTAGATTTTAGTAGTAAAGATGCAATCCTACCAGCAGAAGGAGTTGATTCTAAAAAAAACTGACAGAAGGACAAAATACTAAAAGTGGGAGACAGTATAGTATTTATGGAAAATGACTACTCATTGTACACTAGGCAGAAGAGGAGTAAATTCATTCAACTATTCAGGAAATGTCAAGATGCTGGTGTGAGAAACAAACTGCTGTACCAGCTATTCTTCCCTGGAGGGACAAAATCATTTATTGATGGGGTTTATGCTAAGGAAGAAATACAAAAGTTTGTCCAACAAAAACTGAGCTGTGAAACAGATGGAGATTCTGCTTCTTGTTCTTCTGGTAAATAAAGACCACAGAGAGACTGTAACCAATGCAATAATTATATTTCAGAAATATGACAGAATAAGAAAATCTGGAAATATTGGACTTTTTCAGAATTTGTTGGATTGGTGGGGGACTCTAAAGTATATGGCGTACGTTGTGTCATTAAGGTTCAGAAAAATGCTTTGAGGAGGGGAAGAGATGGGAAACAGCCTTAACTCATTACAGCCAAGTGCTCCTCCAGTCGTCTTCTGCATTTAACTCCTACTGCTCCTCTAGGTGTCAAATATTGATTGCTCATATTTGCATTAATAATTCCAAAACCATGTTACTTACAAGGCACCAGGATATTTTGTCTTGAAGCATATGTGATGGCAAACACAACTGTATTGATATTTGACCTCTCTCAATGAGTATTTTCTAGAAATGTAAGGCGATAACTTCATTTTTCAAAGGCTTAAGCCACGCCCACTGGGAGTTAAAGGCACACACTCAAAAGAGCTATACCGGAAGGAATGAAAGAAAACATTTTAATAGTACTATTTTTGTAGTGTATGGTTTTCTTTGTATGCTATAAAGTTTTATCAGTTATTTTAAGTGCAGTGGGGATTGTAAATAGTTGTTGCTGTTTTTATTTTTCCTTTCTTTCTCCCTTCTCTCTTTCTACCTGTTCAGTTTTAAGAATTATAGGCACTGCAGTGTAAAAAAAAGCCTTGGTAAAAAAAATGACAAAAGAAAAAATAATGTGCTTCTTCTCATTCTTGCATGGGGGAATGACTGGATTAAGGACCTTAGACTGATGTATTAACAAGTTTTAAGAGCAAACAAGTAAATGAAAAAAAATATTGACTATCATCAGGCTTTTTTCTAGCAAATGAGCATATGTTTACTAGCAATTCTGAAATTGGCCCTCATGTCTCCATGGAAGCAATCTGATAAAGAGAAATTGACTGTCTAGTTCTTGTGTCTCCACAGAGACAATCTAATAATAATAAATTGGCTGTGTGGTTCTCATATCTCCATTGAAATAATCTGATAAAGAGAAATTGGTTACAGCCTGGTGGAGAGTGATTGGCTAGGGAAAAAAGAAAGTAAAGAGAAACTGGCTAGGAAATAATGTTCTCTGAAAGCATTCAGGGGTTTTCTCAGCTGGGAGAGCTATAAAGATCAGACAAAATTAGTTAGCACTTAGTAGAAGCACAGGCTGCACCAAGCATCTTAGCATGGATAGCATTTATTTTAGGTTAACTCAAGTATCTGAGTGTGGGACATTGTTCCTATTAGGGGGGTAAAACTTCAATATTTTAAGGTGTACATAGTTTTGTGTGTTAATATTAAATTAATAGGTTTTAGGGGGCATTGTGTGTGTGTTTTTTAAGGGGTTTAAAACAAAAAGTTTTGTAAGATGTGACACAGACTCAGTTGGATATGACAAGAAACAACTGTATATAAGTTCAATCTGACAAGCAGTGTATACATATAACACAAAAGCTGGAACTAGACATGTAACAAAAAAGGTGTTAGACATAAAGGTAAGAATAATAACTTTTTGATACAACGATGCTTTCTTTAATATCTTTATATATCAATGGTGTCACAGATAAATACAAAAAATAATAGTGAACTATATTAAAATGTGAGTGCAAATAGCTATGTTACAGGAGACACACATGGAAAGAACTGAACATATGAATTTGATAAAGAAAGGTTTGCAGGATGGTTATTCAGCAGAATATCTGGTACAAAAAAAACAGAGGTACTTATATTAATTGCAAGAGGAGCTCTAATAGTGACAGAAGAGGATAACAAAGATAATAATGGCAGATTTGTAGTGCTAATGGGCTACTAGCAAGGGAGGAGGATTACACTGGCATGCATTTATATTCCACTAAAACTGCTATAATGGAGCTTAAGAAAATTCTGGGAGAAATAATCAGTTTTCAGCAAGGGATATTACTTACATGTGGGGACTGGAATTTGATTTGCGGCAGTGAAGATGTATCTGGAGGGCCCAGAAGGGAGAGTATAACAAGGGGTGGGTAGATTTTTGAAGAAATTTATAAAAATATTTGGATTGGAAGATGTGAATTCATTGATAACATTTCAGAGGGAATTTACATATTATTCTCCAATATATAAAAACTGGGCCAGGCTAGACAGAATTTACATTTCATCGGAACATGTGCATTTAATCAAAAGTTTTGATACACACCCAATAACTATTTCAGATCATGCGCCAATAACAACTAAAATGAAAACACAGAGTAATGAAATATAAATCAGACATTGGTGGCATCCTAGCTATCCTTTGAAAGGAAAGGAATTTAAGGAATGGGTAGTGGAGATTATTCAGGAGCTATTTGAGAGGATAAAAATTACTTCTGAAAATATAGCTAGGGAGTGTGAATAAAATTAAAGGACAACAACAGGATTATATTATTAAATGCTCAACTTCTCTGCTATGAATAAACAATACAACATTTAAAATATTTTAGATCAACTGTTTCTCTCTGCTAGAACAGTACCTTACTATACTGTGGTGATTTCACTTTCAACAAACTTTTATCCCACTCAGGAAAAACTTGCTGCAGTCTCCAATTAATTGATGTCATCAAGGTCACTGAATACAGATAGTTTTCCAGCCAATTTTCTCCCCAAACTGACATCACCACTACCGTCCTAAAAACCCACCCATGCTGTGATGTCACAGCTCTCTGGTCCTTCCCCTACCTATACTGAAAGTAAAGGCTAGAACACGGAAACAGTACATGAGTCAGGTGTCCTGCTGTGAGCTGTCAATCACAGCAGGTAACAGCTCAAATTACCCTTAGCACTTTGACAGCTAGGGAAATTAGGTGTGAAGGGGGATGGGAGATGAGTCAAAGTAGTACAATTAAGGCTTCACAAAAGTCTGCAGTTTAGCCACTCTAAAAAGAAGCAGCAGTAAAAAAACACTTTGAAAGTCTGTTCTGTGGCATTTGCACTGTTTGTGTTTTAAGTAGTCAATGAATGGCATGAAATGTTACTTAAATCTGACTGAAAGACAGCAGTGTATGCATGTAAAATCAATGTAGTGACAGCAGCTTTAGGAGGAAAGAGGCCTGTGCGGTGTATTTTTACAGACAAGCACTGCACTGTGGGATACCTAGAGGCAGACTAAATAATCAGAGTTGCTTTAAAATGCCAGATCCCATGTGGTCAGTCTCAGAAATTACATATAAAAATATTAAAAAACCTGTAAATAGTCTCAGAGTGGTGTTAAAATGTAGGAAACACCAAAACATGATGAAATAAACATGTTTTTTTTAAGTCTGTGGGTGTGGTTCTCCTTTAAGGTGGAGTTTAAAAATAGGGTGTAAATTAATGAAAGGGAGTTATGGTTAAGAAGTAACACGAATTATATAGAGGGACTGACAAATGTTAAAGTATCCCAGAATAGGGGGAATCTCTCAGAACAAGAAGAGGATCAATCACAGAATGCTAAGCAGAAAATAAGAGATTACCTCCATAATATATACAAGATTAGAAAGACTGCTGTTAAGGACCTGTTTTTTGATGACAGCACTAGAGCACAAAACCTTTTAGCACAATGTCTCAGACAACAGAAAATAGAAAGGGCTGTCGCCAAGCTTAGGAAGCCTATAACAAGGAAGGTAACAAGAGATCTGTAGAGGTATTAGAAATATTTTGGAAATTCTATGGAAGTCTGTATAAAGCAGAGAAATATGGAAATCAAGAAAAGATACAAATGACAATGTTTGTGGAAGAATTAAATATGCCAAGGTTACAGGTAGATGAAGCTCAATTACTAAAGTTTAGGATAGGAGGAAATGAGATAAAAATTGTGTTGTATAACCAAAAGTTACAGGAAAGTCCTCTGAAATAGAAAGTATTCCTGTGGAAGTTTGGAAGCTAGGAAGGAAAAACTGATAAAAATATGGAAGGTTTTCTTTAACAGTATTTTAAGAAGAGGAGAAGTACCAACATCCTGGAAGACAGCAGTGGTAGCTGTAATACCTAAAGAGGGTAAGGATCCATCACATCAAGTTTCATACAGGCCCATTTCAGTACTAAACCATGATTATAAAGTGTTTGTGTCTATAATGGCTTAAAGAAAGGCAAAAGTAATGCCACAATTGATAGATATGGATCAATGTGGTTTTCTAGAGGGGAGGCAAACATTTGACAACATTATCAGAACATTGATGATCCAGAGGGAAGCAGAATGTAAGAAAAGTCCATTGTTGTTGGTGGGTCTTGATGTACAGAAAGCTTTTGACAGAGTAAGCTGGGACTTTATGAGCATGGCAATGGAAGCATTTGCATTTCCTAAAAAATATAAGGACAATTAGGAGGATATATGAGGGGAGGCAAAAATTTAAGTGGGTGGGGTCCTCTGTGATAATTTCTGCTTTAGCAGAGGAACCAGGCAGGACTGTCCTCTTTTCCCTTTACATTATATTTAGAACCATTGTTAAACAAAATAAGGGACTCAGAAATTCAAGGATACAATTGGCATGGTAGTCAACAAAAGATGGCTCTATTTGCAGATGATATAATTTTATACCTGACAAAATCAGAGAGAGACATTATAGTGTTGTGGAACATTTTGAGACAGTTTCAAATCTTTTTGGGATACAAAATTAATGAAGCTAAAACAAAGGCAGTACAGGTAAATTATTTACCCACACATAAACTGGTTCAGCGATATCCATATTTATGGGGACATGCTCAAATAAAGTATTTAGGAGTATGGATTAAACATGATTCTGGAGTGGTAGCTAAGGATATGTGGGAAGAGTGAAAGTAAAAAAACACCAAAAAACTACTGACCAAGACAAATGCAGAGAGGATGAGGAAAGTCTTCAAACTACTCCAAATAAGAACGTCACAATCCACGAATGCAAAATTCAAGTTTTATTGGTAAAAGACAATAAAATCAATCAATAGAAAGCCAGTAAACACTTTCATCCTGTAACCACAGAACTTCATCAGACAATTAAAACAAAAAGGCAAAAGGCTTTTAAAGACAACCACAAGTACCAAATTCACTTCTTACCACACCCCCTTAAAGCCATAAGATCACATTCAGCATGAATATATTTTTAAAAGAATAAATATATACAAATACAAAGACATACACATTCTAAAAATGCAAGCTCATAAAACTATGACATACTTTTTATAGATTTTTGTCAATTTATTTTATATATTTCTTGATATTTTCTTAATGCTTTTAATTTCAATAGGGAACTAATGGAGATATTCACATTCAAACCTGGCCAGCTGCTATAGCCTAATAACAACTGTCAGTATAGTTCCCTCCTTTCAAGTAAAATTGACTAAGCACCACCCCTAGATTCTGTTGTAATATTATATATTACAAAAAAACAAAAGGAATGCCCTTCATTCTTGAAAATGTGCTAAAACAAAGGCAATAGAGGTAAATTATTTACCCATACATGAACTGGTTCAGCGATATCCATATTTATGGGGACATGCTCAAATAAAGTATTTAAGAGTATGGATTAAACATGATTCTGGAGTGGTAGCTAAGGATATGTGGGAAGAGACTAAACAAAAGATAATACAACCACTGAGAAAATAGAAGCTTTGTTATACGGGCATGGATAGTAAGATACAAGCAGTTAAAAATGTTTTTTAGTCCCATTAGTCTTATACACAGGTCAGGCATATTTTTATCAACCAGAGAAGTTGTGGATAGCAATTAACAAAGAGCTGAAGGACTTGATGATGGCAAGAGTCGAGTGGGATAAGCTGATTCTTCCTGTAGAACAGGGCAGATTGGCATTACCCAATTTGAAGAGGTATTTCAGAGCTACACAGTTAAGGCTCCTATACATAGCACAAGCATAAAACTATAATTCAAAGTGGAAAGGGATGATGAGAAAACAGCGGGTAGCTCAAGAAACAAGGAGAGACTGGGATTTTGGATGCAGGCCTTTAAGAAGAATAACAGTAATCATACAGAATATTATATCTATAAAGTAGCAGAAAGTATCCTAAGAACTAAGCCAACACAGGAATGGAGAAAGGAAATTCTGCCAATAGGGATGTCTGCAATTAGGGATATAGACAATAGGCAAGAGGGGGCTGGAATTTATTAGAGAAAACTGGCAAAGGAACCAATGTATTGTGAGCAAATAACTAGAGAGGGAAATATGATAGACTGGGAAGACACCAAGAATTTATTTGGACCGCAGGTTAGAGGCTGCCTTCAGTATCGAGGATGGATATCAGAGTATAGGCAAAGAGAAAGAAATAGGGGGGTCCTTAATGAAAGACCAGTGCTGGTAGAGTTTTTAGTAGAATCTAGAACAGAAGCTGCCATTAAAAAAGGAATAATTAGTGCATATAATATATTGCATGGTTACCTATAAGAATCAATCAGAGGAGGTTAGAAAGGATTGGAAGAGAGAGATTTTATAAGCAATTCACAAAGAAACAAAGGCAGGATATATGTCTATCTCCCAAATATGCAACAAAATCTACAAGATTTAGGACTTTCCTTGGAAATGTTTACATAGATATTTTTATATCCCAAGTAGACTCCAGAGAATTTTTCTTCAGGTAGACAGCAAATGTTGGAGGTTTGATGGGGAAGAAAGAGGTACATGAGAACATATTTTCTTGGGAGTGTGTTGAGTTGGCAGACTTTAAGGATTCCATGAGGGATGCACTGTTGGAGATGCTGGGTGGGCAGATTGGTGTGATGAGGGAGATGATTTTTCTGAGCTATGATACAGAATCAGAATTGCTTAGACATGGTAAGGTCTTGCTGTATCTAATTATGATGGCTGCCCAAAAAAACAATTTCTAGAAAATGGAAATCAAAATTTAAACCAATTATACTAGAAGCAGTGAATATGGTTACAAAGATAAAACAACTGGAACTGAGATCTTTATAAAACGGTAAGAGCAAACTACATAGGAAAAAATGTGAATTGTGGGAACAATACATACAGGGGAGGAATGATGTTTAAAAGAAAGCAGGACTTAAATGAGCTATGTACTGCTTGACTGAAAATAATTGGATAGATGATAAGTGATGTACAATGTCTGCAAATGGGAGTGTGCCAGTATGGTTTGTGACGTAAAATGCTTGCAACTAGGATTGTGTCAGTCTGGTTTGTTTTCATTTATATAAGTGGAAGATTGCCTGTCTTGTAAGTGTCAGTTTAATAAAGATGTTTCTTGTTAAAAAAGGCAGGAATTGAATAATTTATGTAATGTTGCTTGGTTATATGATATACAGAAATATATGTGAAGTATAATGTTTGTAAATGTGAACTTGTTAGTACAGTTTGATTACTTTGATATAAATGTAAATTTGCCTATGTCACAAGTGATAATTCAATAAAGATGAGAAGAAACTAGACAAAAGATAATACAAAAACTGAGAACCTGGAAAATGATGCCTATGGATATAGATATTCAGATACAAGCAGTAACAATGTTTTTAGTCCCTATAGTTGTATACACAGTTCAGGCATTATTTTATCAATCAGAGGAGAAGTTGTGGATAGTAATTAATAAAGAGCTGAGGGATTTTATTTGGGATGGGAAGAGAGCAAGAGTAAAGTGGGATAAGCTGATTCTCCCAAAAGAATAAGGTGATTAAGGATTACTTGATTTGTATGGACATGCTAGAGCTTCACAGTTAAAGTTCTTATACATAATGCAAGCATAAAGCTACTATTCAAAGTGGAAAGAAATGATGAGATGGGATAATTCAACAAATAAGGAGAGAATGGGATTTTGGATGCAGATCCTTAAGGAGAATAAGAACATTCATACAGAATGGAGAGATGAAAGGGGTCCGAATGGACAGATGAAAAGTCAACAAGCAAAGGAGATCAGTAGTGCTGAAACTGAATTCATCCTCAAGTCTTGGTGAGTACCTTCTCGAGGTGAACCCTGTTTTCACAGAATATCACTAAGGCAACATTGATATATAGAGTGTATTTATATACCATATATCATGGACAGAAGTAGGTCAAAAACTAAAAAAGAAAGCTGGGTGCACAAGACCCAGGATAAAAAAGTGCCCAATCATGGCAGGCGCACTGGTGCCAGGACTGGAAAAGATGACAGTGTAGAATCCTCAAAATACTGAACCATCCCTACAATGAGGTCAGGCCAGGCCCTGGGGGAGGATGGCCCCCCTGTTGTAGAAGGAAGTAGCAGTCCACAAAAATCATAAGAACTAATAGGCTAAAGAAGAGCCATAAAGACGATAAAGTGGACTATTTAGGATAAGAAAGAAATTATGTATTGCTACTATTATGCAAAAAGCCCAGAATTTCCAGACACAAGATATACAAAATGATTAAGAGAGAAATTAGAGGAAAGAAAAATACTTCCACAAGAAAAACTGTCAGAAGCTTCAAATGAAAATGTGTGTTCACTAATACAACAGATTTGTGAGAAAGAGTATATAGATCAAGAAACCTTGATCTGTTTGGAAAAAGAAGCATCTGAGGATGTGCAAAAACATAAACAACAAAACCAAGAGATATTTGAAAAGTACAAAAAAGAAATATGGACATTGGAAAGAGAGTGATTTGATATGGTGCAATATTTATACAAAGGAGAAAGCAAAATTAATCAATGTAAAGAAGGCAGCCCCAAAGATATTCGAAGAGAAATACAGGCAAAGGCATCCAGATACAGAAAATTTCAGAATAAAAACATATCACAAAGATGGAAAGCAGAACAGATGATCAGTAAACTGGAAGTTAAAAAATAGAAGTTAAGTTGTGGAGTACCTGCAAAGTGAAGGATTTGATGTAGAAGGTCTAACAGAGGTTACATCACAGCAGAATGGAGTGGATCCCCAAAGCGGGAAGATCAGGAAACATCTGAAGAAGAAATATGGACATGGGAAAGAAAAAGAGATTTAATATGGTGTAATATTTATGCAAAGGAGAAAGCAAAACTAACCAATACAAAAAGAGCAGCACCAAAGATATTTGAAGAGAAATACAGACAAAGGAATTTGGACATGGAAAACTTTACAATACAGATAATAATAAGATAAATAGGAAAAGGAGAAAAGGAGATTAGTAATGGAGAAGTTAAAGAAATAGAAAATGAGGTTATGGAGCACCTGCAAAGCGAAGGATTTATTGTAGAAAATCTAATTCAGAAAGCACCACAACAGGGTAGAGTAATGGATATCCAAATTAAGGGGAAACCAGTGGAACGGGGAGGCAACTGGTCAGGTGCCATATGAAGATTTTTGGAGGGTTCCACAGGAAACCGGTGTAAATGTTCACTTAAAGCTAGACAGCAGGGGAAGGAACAGAAAACTGTGGAAACTCTGATACAGTCAATGTTGGAGTGATAGGCCAGTGAGTTCCCATGTGATAGAGTAATGGAAAGCACAGGATAAAATTGATGAGACTGTGTCACAGGAAGATGCTATAGAACATTCTATAGAATGCCTGCAGGAATTGGAAAACAAGGGATGTGCCCTCAGTTTGGAAGAAAATGAGCTAAGAGAAGAATTGCTTGATTTAATAGACATGGACAGATATATCAAGATCAATGAAAGAAATAGACTGCAGATAGTTAACAAAACCGAAAAAGTCAGAAGTCTGATAAAACAAATGCACACAGTAATTAGGACTGTTCAAAGAGATCCATGCGATATAGCAGAAGTAAACAAGATTTTGTCGATGATTTTAAACTATATAGCTCATCAAGATAAGGAACTGAAAGCACAACTGCAAGTTGTCAAAATTTTTTCAGATGATATAAGAATGTCATTTGGTCTTGATAAATGTGAAAAAGCAACCTTTAAAGCAGGAAAACTGCGACACCAGGAAAACATCAGTTTGGGACAAGAATGTGATATAAAAGAACTTGAGCAAGAAGGAGTGTATAAATATTTGGGAATTGATTAAGGATCAACAATCAAACATGAACAAATGCGAATAAAACTTAGTACGGAATACTTCAGAAGACTTAAGTTAATCCTGAAAACAGCACTGACACCTAGGAACAAAATCCAAGCTATAAACCAATTTGCTCTTCCTGTCCTACCTTACAGTTTTGGAGTGACTGACTGGCCCCAAAACATGTTGGACAGATTAGACAGGAAAACAAGAAGGATGCTTCATGCTCACCAAATGATTTATAAAGATCGGTGCATACCAAGATTACATATTCCCCATTCTGAAGGAGGGCTGGGCCTCCTTGAAATTGATTATATGTATAGATCTCTAATTGTGGGTCCACATATTTCTGCTGGCCTCACAAGACCCAAATGTAGTGAAAGTTTTGAAACATGAGTAGAATAAATCTAAGATGACTTCTGTGCTTAATCTAGCAGAAGCTTATTGCCGCCAAGCAGGAATGGAAATCAAACCAGAAGTAGATAAAAATCAGGCAGCAACTAAATGTCCCAAAAAAAAAAAAACTAAAGAAAGAATATAAGGTGAAGGATCAGATGAGAAGGCAAGAAATGTGGAAAAAGCATAACTATAGTTGCAAGTATAGAAAACTTCTGGAAGAAACTCGTTGATCAGGAAGGAAGATGGGAATGGTTACGGAGAGGCAAATTCAAACCAAGAGATGAAAGGTTAATATTGGCGGCCCAAGATAGTTGGCTGCGTACATAGTTGATTTATAAGGTCCATTGAACATGTGGGAGAAACAGACAAATGTAGGTTTTGTAAAACCGAATTGGAAACAGTTGCACACCTTGTTTCTGGTTGTGACATACTAATGGCAGGACAACTGTATACGGAAATGTGTCTAGACTGTTGCACTGGTGATTGTGCAAACATTATGTTACTGAAGTGGCCGAAAAACACTGTAAATATGAGCCACAAAGCATCATAGAAAATCAAGAAGTCTACATCTCATGGAATCATTCATTACCAACAGTTAAAAAGACAGATGCTAGAAAACCAGATATAGTGGTCCAAAAAAAAAAAAGACAAGAGTAGCATTGATCATTGAAATTGCCACACCCAGTGATTACAGTGTCTTACGTATACAGAGACACAAACTCATAATATCAGGATTTGCAGGCAGAAATAAGAGCAATGTGGAAGAAAGATGTCCAGACAGTTCCAATAGTAGTAGGAGCAACGGGTCTTATAAAAAATAATTTACAATTGTATTTAGATATGTTACCAATACATGTAACTCCATACGAACTGCAGAAGGAGTCATTACTGGGCACATTGCAGGTGCTGCGAAGAGTACTACTGGCTGATATCAAAGACTGAAACAATACTAATTTCATGAACTTTAATCATACTTTGGCTTCAGAATGGGGTCCATTCCCATCATGGTATTAGAAACCCAAAAGACTTGGAGAAATTAAAAAAAGATTGAAATCATACAGAATATTATATTCATAAAGTATTAGAAAATATACTAAGAAATATGCCAACAGTGGAATGCAGAAAGGAAATTCTGCTGATAGGGATGGCTTCAATTAGGGTTATAGGGAACAGACAAGATGGGCTGGAATTTACAGGAGGAATCTAGCAAAGGAAATACGGTATTTTTTTAGGCAAGTTTCAAAATTAGGGTTACAGAGAACAGACAAGATGGGCTGGAATTTACAGGAGGAATCTGGCAAAGGAAATAAGGTATTTTTTAGGCAAGGTTCAAATGACAAATTCACCACCGTAACAGGAACAGACAAGCAAAAACTGAGGGTGATGTTACTCAATGCTAGAAGTCTAAATCTCAAAATGCACTCACTCGAGGCACTCCTTAAAATGGAGAACATCGATATCTGTGCAGTGACTGAGACCTGGTTCAAGGCTCCAGAGAGCACCCCTGCACTACCAGGCTATAACTCATACCACACTTTTCGGCCATGTAACCTGGACCGGAACACCAAAGGCAGAGGTGTGTCCATATTCATTAAGGATATCCACACCTCCAGGCTAGTTGCGCAGCATAATGCAGCCGAGGTTATCCAAGTGCAACTAACTCTGGGCAAAGCTGCAATCCAAATTGTAGCTTGCTACAGATCACCCACCATGCCCCAGGATTCCCACTCCTCTTTTCTTGATGTACTGGAAAATATTAGGGTTCAACCAAACACCCTAATAATGGGCTATTTCGACTACTCCACCATTAACTGGGAAAACTACTCATGTACCAACTCCTTCGCTCAACACTTTCTGGAATTCATAAACTCCAATGCCCTGGATCAACTTATCAACACCCCCACCAGGGGCAACAATATCCTAGATTTAGTCATTACCAATATGAGTGACCGGTGTTCCACACCTGAAGTCAACGCCTCATTGGTCCGACCCGAGCATAAGCTAATTACCCTAGATATCCACATCCTGCGTCCACCCCCCATTTTGGAAACCATGGTAAAAAATGTCTCCAAAGCCAACTTCACACTTCTTAAGACAGAAGTGGTGAACTTCATTGCACCCATGCAGATGGACAATACAGTTATGACTACTGAATCCTACACAATTGCACTTTATAAGCACTTACATGAGTGCATGGATCATGCTATCCCAAACAGAACCAAGACGCTATCCTCCAAAAAAAGGAAGCCAATCTGGTGGTCTCCTGCCATAAACAAACTGTACAACAGAAGGAAAAAACTCTTGCAAAAGAGAGTAAAATCCCACGAGTGGAGGAGCTCCCTGGTCAGCCTCAGTAAGAAGCTGCAATCCCTGATAAAATCCACCAAAGCTAGCTATGAAAACAAAATCACCACTGATTCTAAGGACAACCACAAAGCATTCTATAGCAATGTCAAGAATCTCAATGGCAACACTCAGATCTGCTCTGAGTAACAGCACAATGGCACTAAATATACAGACCCAACTGATATTGCCAACATCCTGGCAGATAGGTTCAGTGCTAACTTTACCCCCCTCTCACCCCCTAAAGAGCCCATCTCTATACCGGAAGAATGCAAAGTTCCTGTAATCACAGCTGCACAGGTAAAAACCACACTCTCCAAAGCCAAGAACACAGCATCCATGGGACCAGACAACATCCCAGGCTGCTTTCTACAGGAACTACAGAATGAACTGGAACCCCACCTAAGTACCATGTTCAATCATAGCCTCACCTCAGGCTTTGTGCCTGCTGAATGGCGTACAGCAACAGTTATCCCACTCCACAAGGGGGGGAGCCACCATGGACCCTGGGAACTACCGCCCCATTTGCCTGACGAGCCTGGTCTGCAAGGCCATGGAACGTATCATCATGGAACTTATAAACAAAGACATTGGTAATCTCCAAACTCTGGATCCCGCCCAGTTCGGGTTTGTAAAAGGCAGATCATGTCTCCTAAACCTGATAGACTTCTTTGAAGCAGTCACCAAAGCTGTAGACAAGGGTAAGGTGGTTCACACAGTCTCTCTAGATCTTGCCAAGGCTTTCGACACCATCCCCCACTCTGGAATTATAGATAAACTCACTAAACTAGGTATAAATCCCTATGTCACAAGATGGGTTGCCAACTGGCTCACTGACAGAACCCACATTGTGAAAGTAGCAGACTCCAAATCCGACTTCAGACCAGTGACAAGTGGAGTACCACAGGGTTCAGTCCTAGGTCCTCTCCTGTTTGGTATCTACTTCTCTGAAGTACAGGCTAACACAGAAGGTCTTTGGCTAATGAAGTTCACAGATGACTGCAAACTAGGAGCCATAATCGAAACTGGGAACATCCTACAAAAGGGCCTCACTGAGACTGATGCCTGGTGTCAAAGCCATGGCCTCAAGCTCAATGCCAAAAAGTGCACTGGCATCCCCTTTGGTAAAAACTCTGTACCCATGAACTACAACATAGGCGGTAGTATACTTAACACTGAAAGTGTGATAAGAGACCTTGGGACACAGGTGGACAGTAGTCTCTCCTTTGATAATCACATCGCCACAGTAGTCAGGAAATCCTTCTATGTGGCACATCTCATCACAAAAGGTTACTCATCCAGAGAAAAAGAGGTCATTGTTCCCCTCTAGTCATCACTCATTAGACCCATTATAGAGTACAATGCCCCTTTTGGTATGTACCTCATAAGACAACTACAACAACTGGAAAGGCCGCAGAAATACCTCACAAAGAGGATTACCAGCCTCAAACAGAAGCCCTATGCAGACCATCTCAAAAAACTCCAGCTTTACTCCATCGCATATCGCCTACTCAGAGGTGATCTCTGCCTAACAAACAAAGCTATGTCAAACCCAGAGCTGTTGGACATGCTCCACTTAAAGAAATCCCAATCCCTCCGAGCTACACACTCTAGGGACCTAAACCTTGTCACCATAATAAACAGAACATGCCAGAGGGATAGATTCCTGTCCCAGAGACTTCCCATACTCTGGAATAAACTACCTATCTATATCAAACAAAGCTCCTCATCAGCACTCTTCAAGAAAAATCTTGATGATTGGATGGGAAATAGGAAATTCACCCCAGGGATCACCTCTGTGGCTCTGCTCGACAGTGGCACAGGAAAATAATTTTCTTGGGTGGCAAAAGCCAGGGTACCTTTTTGGCTGGGCTTGTACAGGCCCCAGGGCCGATAGCCTAGTACCTACCTATGAACCTATAATTACAGAGGAAAAGATAAAAGAATGGGAAGAGGCCAAGAAGACAGAAAACATTGGAAGAAAGATTAGATATGCAATTCACAAAGAAACAATGGGAGGAAATATGTATAGCTCCCAAATATGAATCAAAATCCTGAAGATTTAAGATTTTTGCCTTCAAGTGCTTGCATACTTTTATACACTAAACAAACTCCAAATAATTTTTCCTCATTTGATGGGGAACAAAGAAGTAACTGGAAACATGTTTCTTGGGAGTGTAATGAGCTAGCAGACTTTAAAAATTCGCTGCAGTGTCCTGTCAGGAACACTATTCAAGCAAATGAGTGTAACAAAATATATATATATTTTTTTTTTTTTGTGAAATGGGATACAGGATCTGAATTGCCTCGACACAGTAAGGAAAATAGAAATCAAAATCTGAGCCAACTACACTTGAAGTAGTAAATATTGCAATAGAGATAAATGAACAGGAACTAGGATCTTTAGAAAAGGGCAGGTGTAAATTATATAGAAAATATGGGAAAATACATGGAGAAAGATGTTTTAGAAGCAGAATGAGGTTTAAGAGAAGGCAGGAATTTAATAATTTATGTAATGTTGCGTAGATTATATGATACATGACAACATATGTGATGTACAATATTTATAAATGTGAACTTGTTAACATGGTTAGATTACTTTTATATAAATTTAAGTTTGTCTATGTCACAAGTGATAATTAAATAAAGGTGTTTAAAAGAATAATGGTATGTACTTCATAAAAGGAGCTCACGCTCAGGACTTCTACAAAGAGTTGTATTTTAGAGTTTTTCCATGACTGAATGATTAGTTTACAGGAAGACTGAGCTCCCAAGAGAATATAAAGCTTCCATGTGTGAAGACTAACTGACTGTTTATTAAGTACTGAAAATGATTATAACAAAGAAAATTACCCATCTCAAAAAACAGCAGAACAAGGTGTTAAATTAGATGGAAGCCTTCTAAACATCTTGCAAGGTGATTCCACCTTTTCAGAATACCACCTCTGGCCAGAGTGGGCACATTATTTGTGAAGACACCATAGCATCAGATAAAAAAATAAATAGCCCCAGCACCTAAGATAAAAGAATGGATCCAACTAAATCTAGCTAAACTCCCCTAGCATAAGACACTCCTAAACCAGCCCCTCCTGAAATGCTAATCTTTCAGTTTCATCAGTATACTCATTGGACAATTCAGCATTGGTTAAGAAACTTGAAAAATAAAGAATGGAAGAAGCGCATTCATTTGGTTTCCCTGCCATCAGCCAGTAACATGTTGGAGATAAACTATTCTCATCTAAACATACCACACCTACTCTAATAAGATGACCACAAATATCTGAATTAGCATTACTGCTGTTTTCTTTCTCTACTTAAACTATCTCACCTGACAGATGTTAAATCAAACTGCAACACTGTGCAGAGAAATTCTGATAATTATAAGGAGAGATGTCAACCACTCTGCTACTTAGCAGTAATAAAAGATCAAGGTCTACTCCACTGCTGCTTCTATAAAATGAAACTAGATAAATTATCATAGGATCATACAAAGTTACTAGGCTATTAGCCCTGAGGCCCTTACAAGCCTAGCCAAGAATTTAGCCCATGTTCCGACAAGTCAGCCCTCAATGCCACTATCCAGCAGAGACACAGGTGGAATCCCCAGGGGTGTATTTTCTGCTCCCCATCCAGTTATCCAGGATGTGCTTAAAAAGGATTACTAAGGTGTTCAGCTTGACGTGGAGAGGGAGTCTATTCCACATAAGGGAGAGTCTCTGGGACACAAATCTATCCTACCAACAAGTCCTATTGATGTCACAGACCAGGCTGAGGTTACTTGTGTGGATTACTCGAGTGGAGCCTGACTTGCAGATATGCAGTAGTTCCATCCAGCAGGGACACAGGTGGAATCCCAGGGGTGTATTTACTGCTCCCCATCCAGTTATCCAGGTTGTGCTTAAAAAGGGTTACTAAGGTGCTCAGCTTGACGTGGACAGGGAGTCTATTCCACATAAGGGAGAGTCTCTGGGATACAAATCTATCCTACCAACAAGTCCTACTGATGTCACAGACCAGGCTGAGGTTACTCGTGCGGATTACTCAAGTGGAGCTTGACTTGCAGATATGCAGCAGTTCCATCAAGGTGGGGTCTGAGATTGCTTTGTATGCCAGACAAAGATCACCACGGAGTAGTCTGTATGAGACTGAGTAGAGGGACAGGGCCTTTAGTCTATCTGTGTAGGGTAGATGTTTGAGGCCCTGGATTCTCCTGGTGAGAACCTCTGTGGTCTCTCCAGCTGCTGCATGTGCTTTGTGAGATACATGCCAAAAGGGCATTGTACTCAATAATGAGTCTTATAAGGGAAGAATATAGGGATGTTATGACCACCTTGTCCCTGGATGAAATACCCTTACTAATGAGGTGAGCCATGTAGGAAAGCTTTCCATACAACTAAGGCAATATGGTGGTCAAAAGTCAGTTTGCTATCAGCCTGGGTGCCTAGGTCTGTCACGACTGATTGCATGCTTAGGACCTCGTTATCAATGTGACAATTTATGGGGAAGTCATTCTCCCCAAATGGGATGATGATGCATTTTTTGGCATTCAGTTTGAGGCCATGTTTCTGGCACCAGTCATTTGTTTGGGAGAGACCCTCATGGAGGATGTCCACATCACTAGGGGAATTGATGACAGCGCCCAGCTTGCACTCATCTGCAAACTTCGTAATCCATAGCTCACTGGTTTTGGCCAGCACCTCAGAAAAGTATATCCCAAACAAGAGAGGCCCCAAGACAATCTCAGGAGTTCACCACTCGCTAAGGGTCTACTGCTTGAGGTGGCTTGTGGGTTCTATTAGTGAGCCAGTTTGACACCCATCTGGTAACGTACGTATTGATACCTAGTTGAGAGAGTTTATCTATTATACCTGAGTGGGGAACATTATCAAAGGCATTGGTCAGGTAAATGTAGGCAGTGTGCACTATCTTCCCCTCATCCATTGCTTTGGTGACTGTCTCAAGGAAGTCAACCAAATTTAATAGGCATGACCTCCCCTTGACGAAACCAAAGTGTGTGGGACTGAGTGTTTGGAGGTTGCCAATGTCCTCGTTAATGAGGTCCATGATAATCCGTTCCATGGTCTTACACATCAGGCTAGTTAGGCAGATGGGTCTATAATTTCCTGGATCAGTGGACACTCCACCTTTGTGCAAAAGGATTACAGTGGCTGTCCTCCATTCAGCTGGGACAAAGCTGGTACTCAGGTGCTGCAAGCTCCTGCCTGAGTTCATGTAGGATGCAGCCTGGGATGTTATCGGGTCTTATGGAGCCTGTATTTTTTGCTTTTGAGAGAGTAGTGATGACTTGCTCTCTAGAGGTAAGGGGAGTGGGTGCAGGTGGTGGGGATATCCTAATTTACTGATAGGGGACAGGCAGATGGGGTGTTTTCATTGAACCTGTCTGCCAGGAGGCTGGCTATATCCAGGACCAACATTAGGTCCAACTGGTGCCCTAGGCAAAAGGGCTCCATGGTGCTCCCCCCCCCCCCCACAATACCTGATGCCCCCATTCTGGTCTATTTACACCAAATAAATATTGGAAAAGTGCTCCTGCTAGGGTGGTGCCCTAGGCAGCCACTTTATTGACCTATGCCTAAGGCCGGCTATGGCTATATCTACGGCGTTTGTGTATGTGGTGTCCTTGACCACCAGTTCTGAGCAGATCTGAGTGCTTCCTTTGAGATTGTGGACATATGTAAAGAAGGCCTTATGACTGTCTTTAGTAGATGTGGCCAATTTGGTCTCGAAGTTTGCTTTGGAGGATTTTACTAGTGCTCTTATTTGCTTGTTCAAGCTAAGGAGAAATTGCTTCCAATTAGGCACCTGCTCCTTCCTGATCCTGGACAGCAATTTTTCCCTTTTATTATAAAGTTTATTCATTGCAGATGTCCACCAGACAGGTTTACTCTGCCTTGAGGAGGAGGATTTTGTCCTGTCGGGTATTCCTGACTCCATGCAGCTATATAAATGCTCGTATAGTACTTTGGTGTAGGTTTGAACATATGTGCCAGTTCCTATGGAGGGGGAGGGGGCTGTGAAGCTGTTTATTCCTTCCCTCAGGAGGTTGTTATCAGCTTTGAAGTTTTTTTTGTTTGACCCTAGCTAGGGGGAATCAAGGGAGATTGTGACTTCGAAAGTGAGTGCTTTGTGGTCGGATCTTACCAGGGATTTTGACACTAATGTAGGGATGCTGCAGTGGTTACTCATGCTGGTTAATACCAAGTCTAAGATATTTTCACCTCTTGTGGGGATGCCAACCAGCTGTTCCAAGGCATTTGCATTGACAAAATCAAGGAATCTCTGGGCATTTGTGTTTTGGCATGGGGTAGTTCTTCCAATCTATGATTGGATAGTTAAATTCGCCCAGCATCAGGGCAACGGGTTGAATCTTGATAGATCCAAAGAGGTCCAGATAGGTGGAGTGGGCATCCTGAGTCAAATTTTGGGCCCTGTAGATAGCTATGATTTGAATAGGGGTCTTGTCAATGGTTAACTGCACCTGGAGTGTCTCCTGGGCATCATACTGTTTGACCAGCCTGGAGGTGTGTATGCCTTTTGGGTTACCATCAGACTGTCAAACATGCAAAATGTTGACAATCATATGGTAGAGACCATATGATCGACATTTTCAATATTCGACAATGCAGAACCGGCATCTCAGTACAATGCGGAATGGAAAGATTTCTATTCCTGCACTGTAGTGCGATCTCAGAGTTGGTATATTTAAGTTATGGGGGGGATGCAGGGGGGGCTTGACCCCCTGCTAGCACTATGTTAGGTAGGTTTACTGTTTTTGTTTTTTGTTTTGAATGGTCGAAATTCCGAATGTCAATCATATGGTCTTGGCCATACGATTGTCGATATTTCGGTGTTTCGATCATTCAAAGGTAACCCATGTCTTTTATATATATTATTATAAACCTCACCCTATTATCTTGAGAAATCAACATAAAGATACACAGGTCCTGTGCAGGTAGCACACACATTGCCTAATTTCTTACATAAATGGTCCTGAAACACAAACATTTAATACTTGTACTAAACTAATAATATATGCCGTAGCCGAGGTGGTGCAGCGGTAGCATTGCCGCCTCACAGCAAGAGGTTCTCCCGTTCGATTCTCAGCTGGAGCACCTTGTGTGTGAAGTCTGCATGTCCTCCCCGCTTTCGAGTGTCATTTGAAAGACACGCGTGAATGGGCGTGCCTTCGTTGAAGGTTGGGCATCGAGCTGGCACCTCAGCACCATAAAAATCTACTGCCAATCATTAGTGGACCAGAGTTCCGCTGTGGCGACCCCTAACCGGGAAAATCGAAAGAAGAAGAACAACTAAACTAATATATGCCCTCTAATAGGCAGGCATGCTGATTAGAAAATAATTTAAACAGTTCAAAACCTGCAAGAGTATCAGTAGGCTATTATTCCTTTTTTATGTTCCAGCCAGTACAGCCAAAGGGGACGTATTGTAACAAAATGAATATAGAGCTCCACCATCTTCTCACCATCTAACAACTGCAGCAAACTTGAAACTCTGTTGAATCCTATTTTTATATGTGCATAACTCTCATTCAAGACTAAACTGTCACTGCATAGAGGACCCAGTTTACCTTGTTATCTGTATTATTTTAATAAAGTAAAGTGGTCCTTATACCCAGAATATAACAAATATTCAGTAAAGCTGTGATGAAAAAACAAATACAAACAAAATAACATTACTGGTTAATAAATACAGCATAATAAACCTGAATAGCATAGGAATAAATTAAATATATACATTTCACCAGCACTAAAACATACAATTACTATATTACAGATGAAATATCTATAGTTTCTTACTCACATGTGTAGGCATCTTTTAAATACTCATAACTTTTTCTAGAATGATAATAAATTTAGTTCACTCATAAACACGCAACTATTCTAACTAGCTAGTGCAGCTTTTGTGAATGATCACTCACTCACTCTCAGACTCAGTGAATGTGGGACTATCACTTTCCCTAGCCCTGGAGTCAAGTAACTGGAATGTTTGTCACAAACCTTGAGTTATTTCAGAATCATATCCACTGCTGAATCTCTGTGTAATTTAAAGGCCTGAATGGAATGCAGCTTCAGTCCGGGATATTTATTAGCATGTTACTCTTGTGATACTGGTATGCAAGCTAGTTATTTAATCAGAAGTGGTTTTGTATAAAAGGTTATGCCTGGTGCCAATCGGGTGGCTGCAGATTTACTGGGATTTGGGATTAACTAATTAGTAGTAAGGCAGGATTAACCACAAATAAAATTTTTGTAGACCTTTCTGAGATATAGCAATAACTTTTAGGATAATCAGACCATATAAATGTATCCTTGGCAAGGTAAGGAACAGATCATGAATGAGTACAAAGGGGCACACCTGAGCCATGAGTAACCTCCACCTGTAGTTTTCTTTGCTCTGAATACTGTCATCCATTCCTGCTACAAAAGTACAGTCTTTCATGTAGATGTTAAATGACTCAAAAAAAGTCATATCCTTTCAGTAAACTGGTCCAACATTTCAAAGGCACTTTGTAAGTCCACAGATACTGCAGCTGCAGCAATAAGCAGTCATTTTCCTTGTTTCATATATATATATATATATATATATATATATATATATATATATATAGAGCTATTTGCATACTATAGCCTATTTTGAAGCCATAATGTGCTAATTCATGAGCAGTGTTTCAGTAGCTGTCTATATACTTTCTGAAGAATGTTTGCTACAACTCTTAAGCTGGAGACAGGCCTAGAGCTACTTACCCCTGTTGGACAGCTTTGCTGAAGGAATGACTGTTATATGTTAAAGAAAAGAGGAACAGTACCTGTATTGTAAGAAATAGGTTAATGATGTAGGTTACAGATCACTGAAGTTCTCATTTCTAGAAAAAAAATGAATGAGTTGACTGCAGCTATACCTCTGCATGTATTGTAAGTCTTCAAGCAATTCCTTTACATCTCCATATTATGTAACTCGGAAATCTGGATATTCATCTCTCTGATTCTAAATGAAACTTCCACAATTTCCAGAGTAGTCAATATCCTCTGAATACACCCAGGTATAAACTGGTGTCAGTAGAAAGGGCATGCTCCTTCAGTGACCAAACCATGGAATGCTCTTTTATATGGAATGCATACCAGACACAGTCCTAGCCAATTCTGCGATGGCCTGTCTCTTCACTACTTCTCTACAGTATCTTACCAATTCATGCCCCAGTTCTTCCCAGCATGACCCCTACCATCAATCTCAGTATCTTACACTTCTCAAAAAATTCCAGTTAATCTACACACATGCACCACCATTTTGAATCTTTACCTAAACATGTACTACTCCTACATTACAAATGGCCTTCAACATTTCACCACTCCATACAACTCTGGTAGCCATTAACCTCTCAGGGAGCTCACCATGTTATTTAAAAAAAATGGACTGATGTGCCAGCTCCATGCTGTAAACAGACAAGGCCTTGACTGTAACTCTGCCAACCTGGGACTGATTAGTGTTCAAGATAATGGAGAAGCTGACTACGTAGAGAGAGGAATTATGACAGACAGCCTTCTCACCTCTGTCTTTGGAGGGAGGGATGAGGAGTGCTGGCATAGGGTGCAGAGTCTAAGTAGAACACCTGGAGGAGACTGGGAACACTGGGGGTACTCTGCCTTCAAGAAGGGGTACAGCTACTGTGGGGACACCACTCACAAAAGCAAGAGACATGTCTCTCTCTTATGCCTACTGCATGCCAGCCCCTTTGAACTCAGTGGACATTTGCAGTGCAACTATTAGGGCCATAAGAAAAGGTAAATCACAGAAGAATGGATGGTTCAGATACTTGCTTTGCTTGCCTTATGCAGAATGCATCAACTCCACATTTATTCATCCTCATATATTATGGGTGACCTACTATGTGCTTGATACATACTTTTTTAACCGTATTTTGTATTTTCACTAGTAGTTTAGGCAATCTGTGAGCTAACGACTTATATGTTTATAGCCTAATTAATTTATATGATTCAGTTCTTAATCTGCCCCCCGGATGTGCCTAGTGGCTCTTCTAACTGCACCCTACTGGCCCATTTGCTCAGCAGACATGAGAGGTGAGAATTCTCAGGTGAGGCAAGTGCCCTTCAGCACATTTGTTCCTGCCAGGGCAGCCTGCACTCTCCCATGTCAGCTCTTCCAAGCTGTGCTACAGCTGCCCTCCAAGGGGAAGCATGCCTGCACATGCTGAATTCCCCTTGGCTCAATATTCAAATTGAACATGGCAGGACAGGTTGGTTAGACTCATGCTCCACAGGTTGAGCAGTTAGTGCTATCACTACTTCTCACCTCTGTTGTGAATGACAGCCACCTCTCTCCCTCCCCCCATAACAGGGAAGGGCATGCCAGTTCCTACAGGTACTTGAGATGCTACTCAAATTAATTTAGTTAAGACATTCTCAGTTCATAATGACCTGTCAATACAGAAAAAGGTCTTATTTGTTTCACTTCATGTATCTGAGTAACAGCAGCACAATAAAAATACACACATAACAGACAGCCTGTGATTCCCTTTTTTCTGAACTGGTTTACCATAAACAGGATAATTTGCATGCTTTCTGAACAAAGCACAGAAAGAGTTTCACTGGGCATTGATGGCAAAAAGAAAGTTATCACATTATCCCAGAAAATGCTTATGTATCGAACAAATGTCTTAAAGAACTGACCTTGATATGCTCTTTACCACTACGAACTCCTCAGATGAGTCATGTGAGGGTGGATAAATTTGTCTCAAGTTTTTCAGCTCATCTTCCAGTACTTGTTCCTTCAAAAGTACGTGTAGGTGGGGTTCATCTTACCTTACAGAGGAAGCAGGGAATGATAAGGTGATATTACTTTATATAACTGTCTGTGAGAAGTTGTTGACATCTGCTAAAGTTCCTTAAGGCAGAAGATTGCAAGGAGTACAAGACAATTGTATAATGACCTGTAGCAAAGATGTAGGGACTTTACGAGAAACATTCTCCACAGTGGGATAAATAAACACCACCTAACTCCAATGATCGATGACTGGAAATGAAGTATTGATGGAGTGGAAAAATCCAAGCTACACATAAAATTGTTTATTGACATTAATGAATGGAACAGCTCAGTCTCTAACAAATGTCAGTCAACACACACATACAAATATAGCAACTACTTATTTGTTGCACTTTTTTCCTGAGGAGGTAAGTCAACCTGTAGAAAAAGCATATATAGTTGTGTATCAAATGTAAACTGTATTAAAAACTAAGCATGCAAAAAGACTAGTTACAATGTACAAAGTTGATGGGGATAATGTACTCAAACAAAAAAATGAATGTCTCCAGAGCACAGTGCAAAAATCTACAGCGACTATATGGTACAATTCATTCATTTTTAAATCCTTTATTTTCTTCAAATACATATGTATACATAGATATATACATAAATACAGACAGGGAGAGAGATGTGGATAGATACAGAAATATGAAGTTTCATCTATCAAATCAATAATAATTTTTTTGGGAGTTGGGAAGAAACCAGATTACCAGAAAAAATATGCATACTTGGAAGAATATGCAAAACTCTGCAGACAGAAATTAGAGGTCAGGTTGTAACTTAGGGTCGTGAAACTATGATGCAGACATTTTGCCACCAGATCACCATAGATGCTGGAAAGCCAGAGCCTATACAGAGAGAGAGAGAGAGGGAGAGATGTGGATATAGATATTTGGAGTTTCATGTATCAAATCAACATTTAATTTTTTGGGAGGATGGAAGAAAAGTACAGTTTTGTACCTACCATAAATGTAGATGCTCGAGTGTATACCCTGCTGCAGTCATCACACTTGGGGTTATCCTGCCGTCAGGCGGTCCCGCAGTCGGCCCAAATTCCAAAGTCTTGGTCCGGCGTCGGTTGCTGTCGCTTCTTCCCTGACATCAGTGCACCAGGGGTATATGAGAGGCATCTGATGCCATTTTCTTCAGTTTTTCTTGCCCCAGATGTCAAGTGCCCCCCCCCCAAATGGTGGTCAGTAGTACCAATAATAAAAAGTGTAGCATAAAAAAAATATCCCTCCAGCTATAAGCAAATACACCACAAAGGTTGTAACAGATTTTAAGGTATAGCAAGGTTTTAGAGAGGGGATGGAGGGAGGGTAACCTGGACTGCAGCAGGGTATACACTCGAACATCTACATTTATGGTAGGTTCAAAACTGTACTATGTTCATCGTGTTACCCTGCTGCACTCACCACACTTGGGTAGAATCCCAAAGCTAAGGATGGGAGGTGGAGTCAAACAGGGTTAGAGGAGGCTAGAAGGCCCTGCAAAACTGCAGTGGCGAAGCCAACTCTAGTCTTAGAGTAAAGTGGTAAGTGGTAATGTTTGGTGAAGGTGTGTACTGAACTCCAAGTTGCAGCTTGCAGAATATCCTTGGTTGGCACCCCCCTGAGGAAGGCTGTAGATGTAGCTGCTGTCCTGGTAGAGTGGGGCCTTATGCTAGCAGGAACTGGTTTTCCATGGTGGGTGTAGCAAAAACGTATGCAATGTCCTATCCATTTGGAAATGGTCTGTTTTGGGATAGCCTTTCCTTGTGATGCTGTAGCATAGGATACAAAAAGCTGGTCAGATTTTCTGAAAACCTTAGTTTTATCCAAGTAGTAACGTAGCTGCCTGTGAATGTCCAAGGAATGCAGGAGTCTTTCTCCTTTGTTCTGTGGATTTGGAAAGAAGGTGAGTTAATGGATGGTTTGATTTAGAGCCACACTGGATACCACCTTAGGCATAAAGGAGGGGTTAAAAGAAGCAACAAATGTATCCACCACACGATTTATTGTATCTCTGACGTCTCGGCCACAGCCTTCAAGGAGTACAAAAAGACATACAAATGTATCTCTATATATACATATATCAATAAATCTATTAACTCAATCAACCTATTATTTAAAACAATTAAACAATTAACTAATTTAACAACATTTTCCAGTTAAAATCTTCATTCAAGCCTTCAAGGCACAAAGTTTTAAATTTAAGAATATATACAGCTTCTTTATGTAGCAGTTGTTTGACATTTAAATCACCATATTTGTCACATTTAATTTGTTCTAATACACAGCCTTTCAAACCTTTGGCATCACTATTATGAAAGTTCAAAAAATGCATAGCCACTGGGCTCTCCATTTTTTTAATATAGATATCTCTTACATGTTCAAGCAGTCTTGTTTTAAATAACCTTTTTGTTTCACCAATATAGAATTTTCTGCAGGGGCATCTAAGTGCATAAATTACACCTTCTGAGTTACAACAGAAACTCTCTTGCACTCTAAAGGGCATATTATTAATATGTGAAAAAGATGCAATTACAAACTGACATGCTTTGCATCTGCCACACTGTTGTGTTCCAATATTAGCCAGCTGTTTAGAAATATTAGGAAGGGGAGGGCTAAATTTACTTTTAACTAGAAAGTCTTTAATATTCTTTCCCCTTCTATAAGAAAATTGTAAATTAACATTTAACCAAGACTGGACACTACTGAGGGAACAAAAATATTCCCAAAACTGAGTAAATATTTTCTTAAATTCTGGTGTAAAACATCCGTAAGTAGTAACTAAATGTAAACTTTCCTGTTCCCTTTCATTAGTTGCACTCACTTTATTAGTTTTATGACTATTGCCACCACATGAAGATATAATTTTTTTGCCATTTTTTGTATAATTTGTGATTTAAATGTCAAACAACAACTGCTACATAAAGAAGCTGTATATATTCTTAAATTTAAAACTTTGTGCCCTGAAGGCTTGAATGAAGATTTTAACTGGAAAATGTTGTTAAATTAGTTAATTGTTTAATTGTTTTAAATAATAGGTTGATTGAGTTAATAGATTTATTGATATATGTATATATAGAGATGCATTTGTATGTCTTTTTGTACTCCTTGAAGGCTGTGGCCGAGACGTCAGAGATACAATAAATCATGTGGTGGATACATTTGTTGCTTCTTTTTTCCTTGTTACTTTGTGGTTGTGCTTATATAAAGGAGGGGTTAGTTCGTGGAGAAACTCTGTCATGATGAAAAATGAGGAAAGGCTCTACTGCCATTAGTGCCTGAAGCTCTGAAACTCTTCTAGCTGAAGTAATTGCTAGCAGCAGGGCAGTCTTCCATGATATAAAACTTTAAGTCAGCTGAGAAAGCTGGCTCAAAAGGAGGTAGCGTAAGTTTTTCCAGAATAAAGTTGAGGTCCCAAGTAGGTGTTGGTGCTCTCCTGGGAGGCCTAATGTTTTTGGCCCCTCTGAGAAACTGCCTTAGGAGTGGATGTGAAAATAAGGGAGGATCCGTGTTGTAGTGAGCAGAAATAGCTGAGGCGTGGATTTTAATAGATGAAAAAGAAAGCCCTTTGTGTAACATCTCAGTTAAATATTGCAGAATCTGAGGTATGTCAGGCTGAAGGGTATTTTGGCCTTTAGCTTGGTTCCAGGTGCAAAAACCTTTTCCATTTGTCTGAGTAGGCTTTCCTGGTGCTGGGCCTCCTGGCCTCCAGAATAACATCCATAACAGCTTGTGAGAGAGGAGCTGGCTGGTTGCTTAGGTGATTTGCCATGCAGCCAAGTTTAAGGTTTTGAGCTGGCTGTGTAGAATCTGATTGTCTTGCTGTGTGAGCAGATGGGTAATTTGTGGTAGAATCCATGGTGGGCCCTGGGCCATATTCCTTAATAGTGGGTACCAGTGCTGGCGTGGACAGTCTGGGGCAATGAGTATCATTCGGGGTCTCTCCATCCTGACTTTCAGCAGCACCTTTGTGAGAAGGGGTAATGGAGGAAAGGCATATACTGTCAGCATTTTCCAACTGAATGAGAGTGCGTCCACTTTCCAAGCTTGATGGTGAAAAGTCCTTGTGCAACATTTTGTTAGCTGATAGTTTTGAGGGCTGGCAAACAGGTCTATGTCTGGGAGCCCCCATTTTTGAGTTATCATTGCAAATACTTGTGGATCCAGTTTCCACTTGTGGGGCTCCATGATGTTTTTGCTTAGGTCGTCTGCCAATCTGTTCTTTTTTCCTGGCAGGAATTGAGCTTGTAATTGAATTTGGTAAGCCAGTGCTGTGTTCCACAAGGTCATTGCTTGCCTGCATAGAGGGTAGGAGTGTGTACCCCCTTGTTTGTTTATGTACCACATTACTGTGGTGTTGTCTGTCCTTATGATAAGCTGACCTGGATGTAAGAGGTCCTTGAAGGCTGTCAGAGCATTTTGTACAGCTAGCATTTCTTTTTGATTGATGTGCAGATTCCTTTGATCTGCAGTCCATATGCCTTGAACGCACCGTCCTGCCATGTGTGCCCCCCAGGCATAGTCCGATGATTCTGCTGTCACAGTTTGCCTGGCTGGGGGTAGGGTGAAAGGCTGACCCTTGTTGAGGTGACATGCCTGTGACCACCATAGAAACTCCTGTTGAAGGCAGGGAATGAGAGGTATCATTGTTTCCAAGCTGTGGCTGTGTTGAGTCCATACGCTTTTTAGGTACCATTGTAATTTCCTCATATGCAGTTTTGCAAATGGTATTAGTAGTATGCAAGATGCCATGAAACCCAAGGCCTGCAGAATTTTTCTTGCAGGGAGTTGGGTCTTTGTTGCCATTGTTCTGAAGTATTGAGTTAATTGTAGTTGTTTGTCTTGCGTCAGATAAGCCATCTGGGCTGTTGTATTCAAGCTGGCACCCAGGAATGTCATATTTTGTGAGGGCACTAGTTTTGATTTCTTTTCGTTTACTGTGTACCCTAGGCAATTTAGAAGATGTTTTACAAAAGCCAGGTGTTGTAAGAGAATGTCCTTGCTTTCTGCTTGGATGAGGCAGTCGTCCAGGTATGGGTATATTTGAATTCCTCTTTGTCTGCAGTATGCAATTACTGGTGCCAGGCATTTTGTGAAGACCCTGGGCGCAGTAGATAAGCCAAAGGGCAGTGCAGAAAACTGGTAATGGGTTGAACCTGCAATGAAACGGCGGTATCTTCTGCAATTTTGTCGGATAGGGACATGCAGGTATTTCTCCTCGAGGTCCAACGTTACTAGCCAAGCTTTCTTGCCCAACATGGGAAGAAGCTGCTGTAGTATTAGCATCTTGAATTTGGGTGCTTGCAAGAAGGTGTTTAAAATTGAAAGGTCCAGAATGGGTCTCCAAGCATTGTCCTTTCTGGGGACTAGAAAGAGCCTTGAGTAAAATCCTTGGCCTTGCTCCTGTGTAGGTACCAGTTGAATGGCTCTCATGTCCATGAGAGCTGTAATTTGTTTTTGTGCCTCTGCCCATTGATTTTGTGGCAGGTTTGGCATTCCTTTTATCCTTGGCAAGGTGTGGAAATGGAATCTGTATCCTTGTGAGATAATGTCTAGGACCCATTTGTCCTTTGTGACGATGCGCCAGTTGTCTGCAAAAAGTGCTAATTTTCCTCCGAAGGGAGCTGCCAAGAGAGTTTGAGGTTGGCAGTTTGAGGTTTAAGTCATTGTGTTTGCCTTCTAGTACTTTGGGACCTCACTTCTCCTCCCTTCTGTGTTGCAGTGCCCCATTGGCGAGGTTTGTAAGGGATTTGTGCTTGTCCTCTGTCCCTTGGGCGCCTGTATTTACCCCTCTGTGGTCTGTCAGAAACTGGAAAGGACCAATTTTTTGTTGGCCAATTTCTGCTGAAGCGTGGGGGCTGTACCTGTAAGAAATCTTTGACCGTCTGCATAGATTTTGCCTTATCCTCCATTTTCTTTAAAACCTCCTCTGCTTTAACCCCAAATAAGACATCCTGCTGTAAGGCTGCATCTAGTAACTTTGCTTTAACATGATCAGGCAGAGATTGTTCCTTTAACCAAGCATGCCTACGTATAACAGACCCAGTAAGAGTTGCTCTAGAGGAAGCTTCCAAGGCATCAAAACCGCATTGTAAAGTATGTTTGCCCACCTGTTCAGCTGAATGCAACAGATCCTGGATTTCCTTGAATTCAGACTGTTGAGGGTGCGTGCCCATCTTTTGTTTTATTTGAGACATTAGGAATTGCTGGTATTTAAGCATGTGAAATTGACAATTTAGTGCTCTCATAGCTAGAGTAGCTGAGGTGTAAACTTTCTTCCCCCACCTATCTAGTGCTCTGGAGTCCCTTTCAGAGGGTACAGGAATTTTAGCCATAGAAGCCTTAGCCCCTTTGGGACCCTGGGAGATTGTCTCTGGATCAGCAACAGGGCTTTTGTATAGGAATTTGTGTGAGTCAGGCACTCTATAGTATCTATCTGGTTTGGCTGGAGCAGGAGGCAGAGAATCTGGATTTAGACTAGATTCTAAGAAAACATCATCCACAATGTCTAAAACTGGGGGGATAGCAAGTGGTCTGTGCTGGGGGAGTAAAAGAAACTCTCAGAGCCTTTTCTTTGAGTCAGAGTAGTCCTGACCTTCCCAGTGGAAATGTTCCCTCATGGTATGTAAGGTTTCCCCAAAGGAATAATCTTCAGGGGGACAGGCTGAGGGAATGGAGTCTTCAGCATCAGAATCTTCATAAGGGGGAAAGGAGTAATCCTGTTCCTCAGAGGAGCCTGAGGAAGCAGACACTTGATCAGAGGAGGCATAATCCTCCTCTTGTCTAGGCCTTTTGTCGGGGGGGGGGGGGGTTGGGAACCCCTCATCAAAGAAATCAAATCTTCAGCCATTTTAAGCATCTGTTTCTTAGGCATAGGGCCTTGACCTGGAGACTGAAGTGTAGTCTTTTTTGGTTTTAGAGGAGTCTTAAGCTTAGCATAAGATTTTATGGTGAGAGTAGTCGGTCTGAAGACACCTTCAGAAACTGAAGGTGTTTCTACAGCACCAGCTTCTCCTTCTACAATGTCGTCGGTACGGCCTAAAGAAAATGGCTGCGTCGGCCTAGAACTATCTGCTGGGGAATCCGAAGCGGGCTGGGGATCCAATTCAGCGGTAGCCAGGGGCTGCATAGGCACCTCCCTGAAAACCGGAGAACCGGCGACCGGCCCAGCCGAGGCCTCGGAGTCTAGCTTGGATCTAGGCTGCCTGTCTTTATCTTTGCGTTTTTTATGCACGCCAGTAGTCAGTTGCTCTGACGGCATAGCGTAAGTAAATTTTCTACCGTAGTGTCATGCGAAATCCAAGAGTCGCTTTATAGTTCGCTTATTGAACCTAGCACAAAACCGACAACCAGTGACGTCGTGGTCTGGGCCTAGGCAAGGTATACAAAAAGAATGAAAGTCCTTATGCGGTATTTGCTTCCCACAAGAAATGCAATTGTTAACTTTTTCTGACATCAGACTGAGGCAAGAAAAGGTTCCCCAACGGGGTACTTAGCTTTGAAGCCTTCGGACTGAAACTCGATTCGAAAATCTCAGGTGTCGGCCGACCAGCACTTGCGAACTGCTTCTGCTTCAGGCACCGCGCGGCAAGAAAGACTGAAGAAAATGGCGTCGGATGCCTCTCATATACCCCTGGCGCACTGACATCAGGGAAGAAACGACAGCAACTGACACCGGACCAAGACTTTGGAATTTGGGCCGACTGCGGGACCGCCTGATGGCAGGATAACCCCAAGTGTGATGACTGCAGCAGAGTAACACAATAAACATCCAGATTACCAGGAAAAAAATATGCAGACTTGGGAAGAATATGTAAAACTCCACAGGAATTGAGAGGTCAGGTTTGAACTTGGGGCCCTGACTTGCCAAAAAATCACCATACCTGCAGGAAAGCCAGAGCATATCCTGGTACTGAGTGGATGCAAAGCAGAGGACTATACCAGGGTAGGACAACAGTCAGTCACAGCTAAACATATGCATTGCATATTAAGTTCTGCAGTCTTATATTTAGACATCTATGACAACAGTGAAGGAAGAGAAGGGTAAAGCAGCAAAAAGTAAGATCTAAGATGTAGCAGAAAGTTGAATGATGAGACAAAGAACAAAAGAAAAGCAGCTTTAGGAAAAAGAGGTGGTGACTACAGAGAAAGATTAACAACTAAAAATAATACAGGTGAATCAATTTTTGTTCATTACTGCCCAAGGTTTAGAGCTTGGGAACAATCTAAAACACTTCACATATTTAAGTTACTGTAGATGAGCAGATGATGGTACAGACTGTACATTAATGGCTGACTTAGGCAAAGGAATCTTAGGTGGTGCCCTGAAGCAGATAAAACATTCACACTGCCTCATTACAGTTGGGAGATACTTTGACAGTCAGCCTATTTACACTGTACTTAAGAGGCCTTTAACAGGTAAGTCTGCTGGAGGTGATTGTGGAAATATGAGAGTAATGACAGTTTTGTATAAAAATCCATGAATAAATAGTGTGTTAGCCACAATAGTCCAATATTATTTGAGAAAGAAGGATTTTTATCATTAATCATTTTTTTAATTATTTAGAATCCTTTGGATTCAAGATAGCCAGCAATTTAAAGCCATCGTGGAGCTGTTTTGTGATTTTACTCAGAATGTGTGTACAGGAAAAGGGGAAAATCTGTAGAGAAGAAAAGTACAGTTGTGTACACTTACCACAAATGTAGATGTTTGAGTGTATTCACTGTTGCAGTCATTACATTTGGGTAATCTGCTGGGAGGTTGCCCTCAGTCGGCCTGAATTCCAAAGTCTTGGGTCCTGCGTCAGTTGCTTTCTTCTCTTCCATGACGTCAGGTCATCAGGGGTATAAAACATGCAGCCGACGCCATTTTCTTTAGTTTTTCTTGCCCCCAAAAAGGTAGCAAAAAAAAAAAAAAAATATATATATATATATATATATATACACACACATGCATAAAAATAAACTTTACCTTCATCTACAAGCAAATACACCACATAGGTTGTAGAAGATAGAGAAGGAAAGATAAACTCCAGAATGACAGGGGGATGGCGGGAGGGTAACCTGGACTGCAACAGTGAATACACTTGAACATCTACAATTATGGTAAGTGTACACAACTGTACTATGTTCTTTGTGTTTCACTGTTGCAGTCATTACATATGGGTAGAATCCCAAAGCTATGGTTGGGAGGCTGGAGCTAAACAGCATTAGGCGTGGCTATAAGGTCCTGCAGCACTGCAGTGGCAAAGCCTGCCCTGGACTTAGAGTAGAGAGGCAAATGATAATGCTTTGTAAAGGTGTGAACAGAACTCCAAGTAGCAGCCTCTAGAATGTCTTTGGTTGGTACTCCTCTGAGAAAGACTGCTGAAGTAGCAGCAGCTCTTGTGGAATGAGACCTAATGCCCTTGGGCACAGGTTTACCATGGTGTAGGTAGCAGAAATGGATGCAGTGGTTTATCCACTTTGAAATTGTCTGCTTTGAAATAGCCTTTCCTTCTGATCCTGCAGCATATGACACTAGTAATTGCTCAGTTTTTCTTAGAGCTTTAGTCCTGCTCAAGTAGAATCTTAGCTGTCTGTGTACATCCAAGTAATGTAGAATTCTCTCCCCCTTGTTCTGTGGATTTGGATAAAAGGTTGGCAGATGAATTGTTTGGTCAAGAGCCACACTGGAAACCACCTTAGGCATAAAAGTAGGATTTGTCCTCAGAGACACCCTGTCTGGGTAAAATATGATAAAAGGCTCTACAGCCATGAGGGCCTGTAGCTCTGAAACTCTTCTTGCTGAAGTAATTGCTAGTAGCAGAACTGTTTTCCATGATAAGAACTTTATATCAGCGGTAGCAGCTGGTTCAAATAGAGGCAGGGTGAGCTTTTCCAACATATAACTGAGGTCCCATGCAGGTAATGGTGATCTTCTAGGAGGCCTTCAATTTTTGGCTCCTCTAAGATACTGCTTTAGTAAAGGATGAGAAAAGACTGGTGGCTCTGTATTGTAATGAGCCGAAATGCAGAGGCATGGATTTTAATTGATGAGAAAGATGGGCCTTTGTCAAGCATCTCAGTTAAGTATTGTAATATCTGAGGAATATTTGGTTCTGCTGTATCAGTTCCTTGTGCTTGATTCCAAGCACAGAATCTCTTCCATTTGTCAGCATAAGATTTTCTAGTACTAGGCCTTCCGGCTTCCAAAATGACATCCATCACAGCTTTACTGAGAGGTGTTGTTTGTATAACTACATGATCAGCCATGCTGCCAGGTTCAGTGTCTGTAGTTGATTGTGCAGGATGACAGTAGTTGAGGTCTTTGAGGTAAGGTCCAAACTGGGTATTGAGACAAGTTCCTTAGGATTGGGGGCCAGTCCAGGGCAATTAGTATCATCTTTGGTTTCTCTTGTCTGACTTTTAGGAGGACCTTAGGGAGAAGAGGGAGACGTAAACTGATAGTTTTTTCCAACTGAAGGATAGGGCGTCCACTTTCCATGCTTGTCTGTGATAAGTCCTTGTGCAGAATCTTTTCAATTGATAATTTTGAGGAGAGGCAAACATATCTATGTCTGGGCTCCCCCATTTCTTTGTTGTCATGCCGAAGACTTGCGGATTTAGTTTCCACTCGTGAGGATCCATAAGGTTTCTGCTTAAATCGTCTGCCAGTGTATGTTTTCCTGGCAGGAATTGAGCTTGAAGATGTATTTGATAGGTCAAAGTTGTGTCCCACAGTGCCATGGGTAATCTGCAAAGGGGGTATGAGTGTGTGCCCCCTTGCTTGTTTATATACCACATGACTGCGGTGTTGTCCATCTTTATCAGTAGTTGTCCTGGATGAAGTAAGTCCTTGAAGGCTGTTAGGGCATTTTGAACAGCTAGCATCTCTTTCTGGTTGATATGTACATGCATTTGTTTTGGGGTCCATATGCCCTGAATGCATCTTCCTGCCATGTGGTCCCCCCAGCCATAATCCGAGGCGTCTGTTGTTAAGGTCTGGCTGGCAGGGGGGAGAGTGAAGACCCGTCCCATGTTTTGGTGACATGCCTTTGCCCACCATAGAAACTCCTGTTGTAGGCAGGGAATGAGAGGAATCATTGCTTCCAGAATGTGAGAATGTTGACTCCGTAAACTTTTCAGGTACCATTGAAGTTTCCTCATATGCAGTCTTCCATATGGAATCAGTAGGATGCAGGATGTCATGAAGCCCAGAGCCTGCAGAATTTGTCTTGCAGATAACTGGGTTTTTGTTGCCATCAGTTTGAAGTAATTAGTCAGTTGCCTTTGCGTGTCTGGCATGAGGTAAGCCATCTGGGCAGTTGTATTCAAGCTTGCACCCAGGAATGTTATCTTTTGAGAGGATACCAGTTGTGATTTATTTTCGTTTATTGTGTACCCTAGGCATGTTAGAAGCCTTTTCACAAATGCCAGGTGTCGAACAAGAATGTCCTTGTTCTCTGCTTGAATGAGACAGTCATCTAAGTAAGGAAATATTTGTATACTTCTTTGTCTGCAAAATGCAATTACTGGTGCCAGGTACTTTGTAAAGACCCTGGGAGCAGTAGATAAGCCAAAGGACAGTGCAGAGAATTGGTAATGCATTAAGCCAGCCTTAAATCTGAGGTATCTTCTGCACGATTGTCTTATTGGGACATGCAGGCATGCCTCTTTTAGGTCTAATGTCACCAGCCAAGCATTCTTGCCCAGCATGGGCAGAAGCTGCTGCAAAGTCAGTATTTTGAATTTTGGAATGTCCAGGTATGTGTTCAAAATCGATAAATCCAGTATTGGCCGCCAGGCCTTGTCCTTTCTGGGTACCAAGAACAGTCTTGAGTAAAAACCTTTCTCTTTTTCCTGTTCTGGTACTGACTGAATGGCCCCCATATCCATGAGGGATGTAACCTGTTTCTGTGCCTCTGCCCATTGATTTTTTGGCAGATCTGGCCAACCATTTGCCATTGGCAGAGTGTGGAAATGGAATCTGTATCCCTGTGATACTATGTTTAGTACCCACTTGTCCTGGGTTATTAACTGCCAATTTTGAGCAAAACGTGCTAACTTTCCCCCTATGGGTGCTGCCAAAAGATAAGTGCTTGGTGTAGGCAAAGGGAAGTCATTGGGATTGTTTTCTGTAGGTTTGCGCTTTATCTCCTCCAGATTTGGAGGTAGAAGCGCCCCACTGCTTTGACCTATATGAATCTTGCGCCTGGTATCTGGAACCCTTAGGGCGTCTGGATTTGCCCCTTTGAGCTCTGTCTGACACAGGAAAGGACCAATTTTTTGTAGGCAAGTGTCTACTGAATCTTGGTGGCTGCACTTGTAAGAAGTCTTTAACAGTTTGCATAGACTTAGCTTTGTCTTCCATTTTCTTTAAAATCTCTTCTGCCTTAATACCAAACAGGGAATCATGCCGTAAAGGTGCATCTAGCAATTTAGCTTTAACATGATCAGGCAAATTTTGTTCCTTTAACCAGGCATGCCTCCTAATCACAGATCCAGTAACTGCGGCCCTGCAGGAGGCCTCTAAGGAATCAAAACCACATTGCAAAGTATGCTTTCCAACTTGTTTAGCTGCATGCAACAATTCCTGCAATTCTTTATTTTCTGCACATTCTGAAATCAACATAATTTTCTGTTTCAGCAATCCCATAACATGTTGTTGGTACTTTAGCACATGAAATTGACAGTTTAAGGCCCTGATTGCCAAGGTTGCAGATGTATAAACCTTTTTTCCCCATCTGTCTAGTGCCCTTGAATTTCTGTCAGAGGGAGTAAGATTTTTTGCTTTTGAGGCCTTAACTCCCTTTGGACCCTGTGAAATAGTTTCAGGATCAGCAGAAGGGTTTCTAAATAAAAATGTATGTGAGTCAGGGACCCTGTAATATCTGTCAGGCTTACTGGGAGCCGGAGGTAAGGAGTCATGGGTCAAGCTTGAGTCCGAAAACACATCATCCACAATGTCTAAAACAGGGGGAATGGCTAAAGGCTTGTGCTGAGGGAGAAGGAAATCCCCGAGTCTCTTCTGAGAAGTCTTGACTCTCCCAGTGAAAATGTTCCCTCAAAGTATGCAAGGTTTCTTCAAATGAATAATCCCCAGGAGGAGATGCAGATGGAATAGACTCCTCAGCATCAGAATCTTCATAGGGAGGTAAAGATAATTCCTGATCAGAAGAGGAATCAGAAGAAATAGAAACCTGATCTGAAGATTCATAATCAGCGTCTTGCCTAGGCCTCTTATCTGGAGGGGATGGGTACCCCTGATCAAGGTAATAAGGTCTTCAGCTATTTTGATCATCTGCTTTTTAGACACAGAGGCCTGTGCCCGTGCTCTTGCGTCGGTCTTTTAGTTTTAGAAATTGCTTTTGTTTTTGGTTTTGCAGCTGTCATCGGTTTGATATACAAATGTTGAGGTCTGAACAGAAACTCAGAAGCCGATGCCTGCTCAGCGGCTCCGGACCCATCCGAGGGAGATAAATCCATCGGTCCAATACCTTAAGTATCTTGCGGCATGCCAGACTCCACATGGGTGTCGGTAGAGGACTGCGACTCGAAGGTAGCGGGTATCAGGGGCTGCGAAAGCACCTCACTGATACTGGTGAACTGGCAACTGGCTTAGGAGAAGCTTCATTGTTGGTTTTTGATCTCGACTGTCTTTCTCTGTCCTTTTCTTTGCGTTTTTTTATGTACTCCGGTAGTCAGATTGCTATCTGACGACATTTCTGGGTAGTTAAATCTGTTTCCAAAATACTTTGATGCAAAAATATACCGATGCTTAATAGTGTGTTGGTTAAATCTAGCACAAAACAGACAGCCAGACACATTGTGATCAGGGCCTAGGCAAGGAATACAGTATAAATGGAAATCCTTATGAGGTATTTGCTTCCCACAAGTAATACAATTATTAACTTTTTCTGACATCGGTAAAAAGCAAGAAAAAAGTTTCCCCAACGGGGTACTTTGCTTTAGTGAAGACTTTGGATCTGAAACTTAAACTCGAATATTTCAGTATTCGGCTGACCGGCACTTGCAAAATGCTTCTGCTTCGGGCACCGCGTGGCATGAAAGACTAAAGAAAATGGTGTCGGCTGCATGTTTTATACCCCTGATGACCTGACGTCATGGAAGAGAAGACAGCAACCGACGCAGGACCCAAGACTTTAGAATTCAGGCTGACTGAGGGCAACCTGCCAGCAGATTACCCAAATGTAATGACTGCAACAGTGAAACACGAAGAACATCAGGGGCTGTTATTCACATAATGTATAACTTTACCAAACTTAAGATGAACACTAACAGTCTCCATGTGGATCCCTGTAGGTACATAGAAGTCAAAGCTCTCAGTTTTGAAGCTTTTAAGTAGTCTTCAAGTCAGAGGAATCATTTTAAGGATTATAAGATTAATGCACTTGAAATTGCTAAATGTCTTACAGATATCCAAGAAGAGACAAATCCTATATAAGCTTTGTCCAGTATTCAAAGGATAGCTTCATATACATCACCAAAAACTAGCCTGGTACCATATCTAGGTCGGAGGACAGTTCTAGACACTGACAAGAGCTAGCAGGTGGAAATACAATAAGACAGCTGGCAATGGACTGCATTCAGTGTTGGAAGGAGAACAAGAATGGGAATAGGCCTGAAGTTAACAGCATTGTGGCAGGGTCTCCTTTAAGGAAATGAACATCATCTACCTCTGTCTAGAGACTGCAATAACACATCTTATCAGAAATGTATTTTGTGACAGGTAACAAGAAGTGTTATGAATTCTTCTTGCATGTGCAGAAACATGGGAGGACTACAATCTTCAGAGAAGCAGACGTGTTATTATTAAGTATTAATTTATTTTTTATTTTTTTGTTCAAAATCTTTTATTTCTTTTTTACGAAAACGTATACAGTGAGCATAACAATAACTGACAGGAAGCAGTATGACCAGTGAATACATTGCTGGTTAATAAAACATAAAAGCAAAATAGTGAAAACTATTTACACATATGCCAAAAGTCCATCCTTAATTATACATACCAACTTCAAACTAAAATGTATTCAAAAAGGGATTTCCAAAATTCTGTACAGTGGGTGTGGGATTTCTCAGTGTAGGTTAAATATTTGTGAGCTAGTAGGTGTTTTGTAGCTAATTGTTTGAAACGCTCCCAGGTGAGTGATGCTCTATCCTTCCAATGTAATGCAATGTAGTATGTTGACAGTGTCAACAAACAAGATGTAGCCAGAAAGGGAGAATCTTGACAGTAACTGAGGTAATGACTTGATACAGCCTGGTTATCAGCCCAAAATGGAAATAAGAAGATGATGCAGAAGTGACTATAGACTTTGGCAATTCATCAATACAAGCAGCCTGGAGAGAAGGTCTGCCACTATAAGATGCCCCAGCAGTATCTGGAGAATGTTGCAACAATACAAAAATCTGGTTTGTATCTAGCAAAGGTGTCAAGAGTCTAGTAACCAACATGTATGTTCTCAGAGAGCACAATGCACTGATACTATGCAATGGTCTAGGTTTCTTGTACTTTGCAAGTTTTATAGTCAGTAGCAAGTTTATGAGAAAAGGTAAACAAGAAACCTGCCTGTTGTCTTACCAGGGCATACTTTTCATCACCATGTATCTGTTTAAGTTTTAAGACAAGTAGAAGCTTTTGAATTTCTTATACTTAATGACAAGATATTCTACAAACATGGTAATATATGTGCTACAAAGTTGTCAATTTTATAAATACAGTTATTAATGACTTTGAAAATGCCACAAGCCATCGAGTTCAAGTTGATCAGATTCACAGGTAATTACTGGCAATGAGTTTGCATACCATTAAAAACTTAGCCAATAAATAATATTCACAAGTTTCCTTCAGCATCTAGTGCAACACATGATAGGCTAGGGGAGAATTGGAGGCTGTCATCTAATTATCCAGGTTGACCCTGAATGTAGCAAGGACGGTATTTTGCTTGACATGTAGTTAAAAGAAAAGGAAAAGGCTTTTTGTTTGATGTGATCTACAGTTCTATTCCTGTAGGCATTTTGCCAGTGGACAGCTAACCAGAATACAATGTACACATTTTCAAAATCAAGTAATAAATACACAAAGCAATTCTTCTTTGAGCTTTAAATTGTCAGGTTTATCAAAGCAATAAGTGCTTTCATCTATCAGGCGTAATCAGAAACAATGCTTCTTGTTGAAAAAAATTACAATTAGAGTTGTTTAAATAACCCTAAACAAGAAAGTATGTGGAGAACATGCCTTACAATTGGGGGTAAGGCTATGGTTCCTGATTGGCAAATAGTTGGGCCCACTGCTTGGACAGGGGGCCAAGTCTCTAAATAGTATAATAGTTATGGATCGCTAATAGTTGGGCCATCTGATTGGAGGGTGGCTAAGTCATAGTCTTCTTCTTGTAGACAGGGTAAGTTGAAACCATTAAACCAAAAAGCAGGAGAAATGGAAGCAAACAATCTCAAGAAAAATCGTATTCCACCAAAAGAACCCTTAGGCCCAGACTCCAGAAAAGAAGTCTATACCACAAAACAACTGAGAAAAAGTTAAAAAAACAGTATTTATTCACCTTGATATTCGGTTGAACAGAACTTTTAAGCACAAAAAGTTCAAATTCAACGTGCTTTTCATCCCAAACCAATTTGAAACAGGAGTTCATCAGAAAGAATCAGAGCACTTTTGAACACATTCTTAAGTAATAAAGCTTTGCTTGCATCATAACAGGTTGATTAATCAAACCAACACAAGAGCTAAAAATACAAATGTTTATAGATACACCAACAAAAATTCATCACGGTAAACCAATATACAAGTAATAAAATATACAAGTTAAAAATGTAAGTGCAGTATATTCTAAAACTTTTTAAGAAATACATTCTTACTTTTATTTACAAAGAAAGCATTGCTTATAAAACTTTAGTTAAATCCTATGTGTGGTCCCAAGTAAAATCTGAGAGAAGCTCAGTACACTTTGTTAACTACACTGGTGCTCCAGAAAGACAAGCCAAGAAATAACATAAAATAGTTTATTCAACGTTTTTGTCCGTTAGACTTCTTCAGAATAAAATTGTCTACAAAACCACAAGTATTTATACTAAGACATTCATTAACAACCAATTACAATTCAATTGTATAATTAATTCATTCATTACCTACTTAATTAAAAATATTTAAAAACAATAAAAAAAATAACGTTAATATGAACAACATGCATTTATACTTTCAATTTATTGCTGACTAAAAAACATTTAATATTTATTATATCATTAAGGCCTGGGGAAACATCTGCTCCCAGCTTTAATTGCCACAGAGTTTCCTTTCTTTCCACCTTATTTTTTCATGCTACCTCCCCTTAAATTACTTTTAACATGTTCTAAAATCAAAAACATAAATTTTTTATATAATGTGCATTTCACTGTGTGCCTGTAAAGGGCATTATTTATATCTTTAGTCTTTATAGCATAACAATGTTCCTTTATATGTTTGCTGAGGCTTCTTGTAGTCATACCTATATAATAAGCAGCACAGCCTGAACATACAGCAACGTATACAATATTATTAATCATACAGTTATATCTTCCATCAATACTTACAATTTTATGATAGTGCTCTAAGTTGATGTAAGGTCCCTCCAAAATATATCTGCAGGCACTACAGCTACAACATTTGAACATCCCTTTGATTTTATTTGTAACTGGAGGTTGTATTAAAGTTTCATCACAATGAAGCATATTTTTAATAGTTTGAATCTTCTTATAAACAAACTTAGGTACTTCTCCCAACACTGCACTCAATTCATTATTGCCATTAATTATTTTCCAATTATTTTGTATAGCAAACTTAATATTTTCACTATCTACAGACATCTCTATGGCACATCTAGGTAACATCTCACAAGATTTCCCCACAAGATGTGATTTATTAACAATTAATCCTTTAATTAAAATAGGCGGAAAATTATTGTCTCTTCTTGCCTTAATATTAGAGGCTAATTCATCTAATAACTTAATAGGATATCCTCTATTAACGAACAATTGGGTAATAAATCCCATCTTTGTATTAAAATCAGTTTCATTACTAACCATCCTAGAGGCTCTTATATACTGGCCCTTCGGAATGTTTGTTTTTATAAAATTTGGATGATTGCTTTGGAAATGTAAATAATTGTTTACATACGTTTGCTTCCTGTAAACTCTACTAGAGAACTTATTTTCTATTACATTCCAAATTAGTTCTACATCCAAAAAACAAACACTCTTTCCTATGTCACCAATAGTAAAATTCAAAAATCTGCAACTACTACTGATTTCTTCCAAAAAATTATTTACCATAATTTCTTCGCCTTTCACAATGAAAAAAAGATAGTCAATAAATCTGCAATAAAATAAAACCTTTGGAAAAAACTTCAAGGTTGGTAGGATATCTTTTTACCACTATCCCATAACCAATCCAGCAAAAGCTGGCGCTACTGTAGTCCCCATAGCTACTCCCTTTAATTGTTTATAATATTTTTTGTTGAAAATAAAATAGTTGTTTTCCAATAATAACTCTAGCAAACTTAGATATAATTTAATACTGGAATCACTCCACGTAGTGTATTTCTGTAAAAAATTTCCAACAAACTCCACTCTTTCAATTTGAGGAATAGAAGTATATAAGGAAGTAACATCTACTGTTAACATGGTTAATTCGTTATAAACTAAATTAAATGGCTCAATAGTGCTAAAAGTGGTGTTAGAAAATTTTCTTATCATATCAAGAAAAGACCAAGAACCTTTTACAAAAGAAGGCAAACTCTGAACTAACAGATTTAAAACAGAATCCAAGAGCAAAGAAATAGCTTCAGTAGAACTCCCTGCAGCTGAAACTATCGGTCTAAAGGGTGGGTTGGTTATATTTTTTTGAATTTTGGGTATACCAAATAGTATACCCACTTTAGGTTTGTCTATTAAAAATTATATAAATCCATAGACATATCGCCATTCATTAGAAAGTCATATAAGCAATATTGTATGTATTTATAACTTCTTTCAAAGGTGTTATAAGTTACTTCACAATATTCACTTTCATTACTTAATAAACTTTCCATGGCCCTATTGTAGTCTATAGTTCGCATAATAACTAACCCACCACCTTTACCCACCTTCATGAAATGTAAATCATGTTCGTTTCTAAATTAAAAAAAAAACCCTTTCTTTCTTCATTGGTTAAATTAAAACTTTTGTTTAGGTTTACTATTTAAGATGGCCCTAACATCTCTCTCACAAAAGCTGTCGAACACCTTTAATGTTGAGTGCACGCAAGGGTTATATACTGAAGGTTTATGTAAATAATTCACTGATTTAACATTGACATCTTTCATAATATATCTCAAATTCAACTTTCAGATATACATTTTTAGTTCTAATAAAGTATTAGCCACAGCAGCACGCTTGCTAGGTATACAATTTAAACCTAGTTTTAAAACACGCACTTGTGTGTCTTTTAAACTTGTGTCTGTTAAATTATACAGTTTAATCTCTGAACTCACTGAAAAACTCTGAGCCAGACTCAGTTCTTCTTCCGAAATCGGCTCCTGCCTCGATTTTGTCTCGACTGTGTCCTGTTGGATCTCGCCCTGAAGTTTTTTAAAGAACCTGCAACAAATTGTCCTGAAGAGTTGCTCGGCTCCTTGCTTTCTGTGTTGACACTGACTTACTAAGAGAGAAGGAAGAACTGAAGGTAATGTCTCTAATAAGGAGGATAACAAAGATGTTATCGCTGTTACAAATAAGCTACAGTGTAAAAAGAACATTGGTAAAGTTCGCAAAGATGGGGGCAAATGCAGGCAAGTTGAAACCATGGAGAACAGTAGCTGCTTCATAGGTTAAGCTGAGAATGAGATCTCAAAATCAGGTAGCAAATCCTGAATGATTTGGCAAATGATAAGCACACAAGTGGTTCTGAGTTAAGCAAACCACTTTAGCCACAAGCACAATATCCTTCCTTAATACACAATTGTACAAAAATTGTAGGCAAATTTAATAAAAAAAAACTGGAAACTTTTACATAAAAAGTTTAAACAAGCATTTACACATCAAAACTCCCTTAGAAATACAAAGCCACTCCAAAGACATTTAGTTTCCTAGTAAAAATATTTCAGTTAGAAAAAAGCAAAACTTCCTCAGTAAAATAAAAATAGTGGAAGGTTTTACTCAACAGGGACATTAGCTGTCCAGCCTTTGCTAGCTAACAAACTGTTCTACGGCAGCTGCCAAAGCAGTGTACTTCTGCAGTAAAAAAAAGCTCTGATTATTTTGGCATGCTAACTGTCCTTTTAAATGGAGCACCTCTTGAGTTCTGGACAGTTAGGGCATACAGAAGGCTCTCTTTAGCTTTGAAAAGCTGGTTGGTCTGTGGGGAGGGCCCTTTTGCTTACTCTATTGCAACAGTGATCCAGTGATGAACATTTTAGAAGCTTGTGTGGGGTTCCTAACATTAATAGTATCCATAGTTAACATCTATTGAATATATTATCATGTGGTATATTGCTAACTGGAATTCATTTTGGACTTAAGATGCTTTGTATTCAGGCACAGAAGAGAAGACTTCTGCCAGAGATACCCTCAAATTGTACTTCTCTAAGAGTTAAGTTGTTTTTCGTGTAATCACAGATTGGTGTAGTTTAGACAAAAGCAGTGCCTACTCAAAAAGGCTGCTTTTAAGTCACGATCTACAAAGGCCTAATCTTCCAACTAGGTGAATTTCAGATTCCAGGAATGTAACTTGTAAATGGAGGAATGGTGTAAGGGAAGAGGTGTTTGAGTTCATACAAATATAGGTGGATACCTGGCAAAATAAGAATCTCTCCACAAATGGTTGACTAGCAAAAGATGCTCAATCATACCTCTCAACCTGGAAACATCAAAAATCTGGACAAGGCCCATGAAAAATAGGTACAAATCTGTACGGTGATTAAACATCTAATATGCATACATAATTACGCAACCCAACCCACTCTAATGGAATTGTGGGATACCAACTTTCAAATGCAAACTGAAGAACAGACAACCAAAATATGGCACCAGAGTCCTCCGGCAGCCATTCCAATGTCCCATTACCTGGCTATTTTGCCCCATTTGCCATAAACACTAATGTGTGCATACTGCTTTACTTCTACAACGATTATTTGGATTTTATTTTTACATTTTACAGCACAACAATGCACAAACACTAATAGACATCTGGTAAACAACGCAATACTGTCTCACAATGAAAACAGACTTGGCATTAAAACTTCTCTGTCCTTGAAACTCATATTCATTGAAACAGCAGTGAAACCCACACCACATCCAAAGAAAATGCATCTGGCCAGTGGTGGATAAAGATTACCTTTGTGTTGTTTTCAAATCATTGGCCCCTTGCACACAAAACAAGAAACATACATGCGTTCTTTTCTTTGATGCACCTTCCTGACTTTATTAAATTATATTCCTTGTATAATACAACATACTTGTTAGACAGAGCACATTTTAAATTTACTGTTTGAACATTTTTACAGTAGGATGTGCTGTAGGCAATGAAACAAAATGCATGAACCAATAATGACAAAACTGCCCAATTCAGAACATTTCCATCATAAACGTCTACTTCCACACCCACACTATAAATAGAATGACAGCAGTGTAAGCCATAGGCATCTTGCACAGCTTCTCACACTTATTTTCAATTTTATTTTGGGGGGGGGGGAGGGACAAAAGGTCAAAAACCAGGGACACATTTTAAACATTGCTTGTATAATTTTGTAAAGTTGCTAGAATAAAATGTTGTATTACCAACATACATTTCACTAGCAAGTCTTGAACCCAGCAACATATGCACTACAGTCAGATCAGCATACTACTATGCCAAATCAGCAGTTTCTTGAAGAATAGGAAGACTGAAACTTAATACACACACAAACACACTCCTCCGATAATGCTGTAACAGCAATTGCCGTTCCCGCTCGCATTTGAAAGAGTCGCCACAGAGTATAATGATCCATAGTGTAACAGTCAGCAACTGTTTGTTGCCATTCCTGCTCACATTTGAGCTTTGAAAGAGTCACCACATTGTATAATGATCCATAGTGTAACAATCAGTAACTGTTTGTTGCTGTTCCCGCTTGCATTTGAGCAGCCAGGCCAGCTGGAAATGCGTGAGCTCCTTGAGCTCAATTCCGACAGGCTGGTAGTCGGAAATGAAGGGGTGCCACTCACGAATCATGGCACCCCTTCATTTGAACCCCAAAATTTGGTAAAAACGAGTAATTCAGCATGGTTGGGAGGTATGTGCGCAAAGAAAATGTGTGCTTAAAGGCAAAAATGATTAGTGCACTGAAAAAGTACAAGTCAGAGACAGAGACAGAAACAGCTGCCATACACACACAGCTCCTATTCTCAAGTCAATTCCACGTGAAGTACTTTCTACAATGATGGGTGACAGAACAGGAAGGAGGATGAAAAAGGAGCTGAAGATATAAAAGCAATGCTGATGACCAAAGCTGGAAGTCTAAAGTAGTGGATGGGAAAACTATAAGCAATTCTCTGGAAGGGAAGCTGGATGAGACAGAGAAAAATAAAACCTAAGCCACAAAGAATAAGGAGAGGAAGGAATATGATATGAAAGGCCACAGTACATTACAGAAAGAAACAGTGCAAGGAAAAGGGGAAGTTTATGATACTGCATGCAGAGGAAACTGACTACATGCTGGAGAAGGAGGAGTAAAAGGAAAGATGCAGTGCACTGGGTGCAGACTATTTACTAGCTGGGCTAAGGAAAAGACAGGGCTAAGAAAGCAAGCTTGAATGGCATGAAGGCCTTTGATTATGGGGCCTAAACAGTAAGAGCTTCCTGTGAAATTATGGGGGATTTCAGTATACCCAAACTCATTTGTGAGGTATCAACATTATCAGCTGAAAGTGAATGCATCATTCTGGATGTTGCACTGGAAGAGGGGCTGGAAAACTACAAACAGAGGAAATATCTTAGATTTGGCCAGAGCTATGGAAAGAAAGGTAATAGTGTTAAATGAAGAAGTCACAGTAAAGGACAATGACCTTAGTTTTCTATGGTTCATATCTGAAAGTTTTACATGAGGGCATCACTCTGAGGCAGATACTTGGTTTATAATGAGAAAGACTTTGGCATGAAATGTAGAAATTTTGGAGTAAAATGACAATGTTACAGAAAGAGGCAATTTCAGGTGAGAGGAATGTGCAAGGATTTGAAATGAGTAGTAGTGACAGCATGTAGAAAACATCTGAAAAAAGAAAAAGAGAAAAGATGAAAAAAAAAAAACAAACAAACACTGTAAATGACCAGGCAGGTGAGGTGAAATCACAAAGGTCAAACAGAAAAGTCTAATAATGAAAACTGGAACACAAGACAAAAACTGACATGAGTTTTGTTAGAACATGGGGATGTAGGTAAAGTTAGGCCATACAACAAGCAAAACTACCTCATGAGTGCAATGCCTTGGAGTATGCACAGCAGACATCAGGGGATAAACCACATTGGGGGTAAGCAGGAGTGAGGAGGTGACAATGAATCATCTCAGAAGAGAGCATGGAAAGGAAATAAAGAAACTGCAGTAACTCAAAGGCCAGAAACCTTGATGATTTCTCCATGGTTGCTAAAGTTGTTTGGTTCTTAACAAGTACGTTGATTGCTTTGATCAGTAAGTCATTTGAAAAAAACTGGATTTATCAGGAAATCAAAAGGTGGACATAGTGGTTACACTGTATAAAGTGAGGGAAATAAATGGGTAGCTACAAGCCATTAAGCTGGGGTAATCATGTATTTACAAGCTACAGACTTTGTTTTTACTTCTAAATCAATGACTGCAACTTGATGGTGTTAAACACAAGCAAGGAAGAATCCAGTGGGTTTAGTCTACTGGAAAGTCAGCAAGACGTTCAACTCCAGCTCACACAAAAGGCTACAATAAAGAAGAATGTGGCTGTGTGGGACAAATCTGGCTTTGCAACATGGTTAGACATTAAGTACCATGTGCATATCAGGTACTACTGTGGCACACAGCAGTCACTACTGAACCAAACTCTGTTCATGACATGCATTTCCAACACTGGATGAAAATGGTGCAACAATGCAGGCTTGTTTGCAGATGACAAATAAATGAGAACAGTTGTATAGAAGTAGAAAATAGTTGTAGTGGAGGTTTCTGTACAAACTGATCATGTTAACAAAATGGTCAAGAATGACTTTTTTGTATTTAGTCTTAAAAATACAAAGCCACATTGCTTGGAAACAGTAAACTACACAGTGACTACCTCCTGGCAAAGTTGGTATTCAAAAACACAGAATATTAAAGATACAAGAAAGCAAAAGATAGGTGTCACCATTTTAGCTGATCTGTGAGAAGGCCCTCTACAGTATGTAGTCATTGGAAACTACTCGTGGCAGCTTTGCACAGTTCTTGAGATGTGCATTGCTTGCTCCCCTGGGGGGAGGCACTCCAAGGGAACATCATGACATTATACAACATGCTAGAAAGTACAGTTTTGTACCTACCATAAATGTAGATGTTCGAGGATCCACATTGCTGCAGTCCTAACCATTGGGTAGTCCGCTGTCCAGTCGGCCCGAATACCAAAGTATATGGCTGACGTCGGTCAAGGCGCATTAGACTGACGTCAGGACGTCAGGGTACTAATGCGCATGACCGACGTCATATCCTCAGTCTTTTCTTGCCCCAGATGTCAGAAGACCCTAAAAAGACAAGGCCCAAACCAAAACACCAACAAAAACCCTGCACCAAACATATATACAATATATACAAATGCACAAGAATATAGCCTAACCCACACCACCACCCCTAAAGACAGAGGGGAAGGAGGGAGGGTAAATTGGACTGCAGCAATGTGGATCCTCGAACATCTACATTTATGGTAGGTACAAAACTGTACTATGTTCTTCATTCCACATTGCTGCAGTCCTAACCATTGGGTAGAATCCCAAAGCAGAGGTAAGGGAGGCTGGCAAATCATAAGGAAGCAGGAGCTGTCAACATGCCTTGCAAAATAGCTGTGGCAAAACCAGCCCTAGATTTAGAGTAGAGAGGAAGGTGGTAATGCTTAGAGAAAGTATGCACTGAACTCCAAGTAGCTGCCTCCAAAATATCCTTAGTTGCCACCCCCCTTAGAAATGCTGTTGAAGTGGCAGTAGCCCTAGTGGAATGAGGCCTAATCCCAGCTGGAATCTCCTTGCCATGATGGGAGTAACAAAATGAAATGCAAAACCCAATCCACTTAGAAACAGTTTGCTTAGACACAGGCTTGCCCTGAGAACTCAAAGCAAAAAAAACAAACAATTGCTGAGACTGCCTGAAATCCTTAGTCCTGCTTAAATAATAACGCAACTGCCTATGTACATCTAAAGTGTGCAAAATCTTTTCCCCCTTATTTTGGGGATCTGCATAGAAAGTAGGCAAATGAATAGTTTGGTTTAAAGCCACACTAGAAACCACCTTAGGCATAAAGGAAGGATTAGTACGTAATGATACCCTATCCTTATGGAAAATCAAAAAGGGCTCTACTGCCATAAGGGCCTGCAACTCAGACACCCTTCTTGCAGAAGTAATAGCCAACAAGAAAGCAGTCTTCCATGACAAGTATTTCAAGTCAGCAGTAGCCGCAGGCTCAAAAGGTTGTAGAGTAAGTTTTCCAACACAAAATTGAGATCCCAAGCAGGAGTAGGAGCTCATTGGGGGTCTTATATTCTTTGCCCCTCTAAGAAACTGCTTGAACAAAGGATGCGAAAACAATGGTGGGTCACAATCATAGTGAGCTGAAATTGCTGCAGCATGAATCTTAATGGAAGAGAAAGACAAACCTTTGTCCAGTAACTCAGTAAGATATTGAAGAGCCACACTCAAATTTGGCTCAGAAATCTCCAAATTGTTTGCTGCACTCCAAAATAAAAATCTCTTCCATTTTTCTGCGTACACTTTCCTTGTACTAGGCCTCCTGGCTTCCATAATCACATTTAAAACTTGTTGAGGAAGTTGAGACCTGCTGTCTTTCAAAACAGAATATGCCAGGCTGTTAGATGAAGAGAGTGAAGCTTGACATTGAGCAGGTGACCATCTCTCTGGGACAACAGGTGCGGAATCAAAGGTAAAGGCCATGGAGGCTTCTTTACCAGACTCCTCAATAATGGGTACCAGTGCTGCGAGGCCAATCTGGAGCTATTAAAATCATCCTTGGCTTGTCTTGTCTGACCTTTAGAAGCACCTTTGGAAGAAGAGGCAGAGGTGGAAACGCATACACATGAAGATTTTTCCAACTGAAAGAAAGAGCATCCACTTTCCAAGCTGTGTGATGAAACCTCTTTGTGCAAAACTTTGGCAGCTGGTGGTTTAGTGGAGAAGCGAACAGATCTATGTCTGGAGTTCCCCAGGACACTGTCAACTTTTGAAATACATGAAGATCCAGTTTCCACTCGTGGGGATCCATGATTTGTCTGCTTAACACATCTGCTAAGGAGTTCTGTGCTCCCGGCAGAAACCTTGCCTGAAGAGTTAGTTGCAAGCTGAGCGCAGTCTCCCATAAAATCAGTGCTTGCCTGCACAATGGGTAAGAATGTGTTCCCCTTGTTTGTTGATGTACCACATGACAGTTGTGTTGTCTGTTAGAATCAACACCTGCCCTGGAAGAAGTAACTCCTTGAAAGCCATTAATGCAAACTGGACTGCTAACATCTCCTTCATGTTGATATGTAGATGCTGTAGTCTGGCAGGCCACTTGTCTTGTATCCACTTTCCATTTAGATGAGCTCCCCAAGCAATGTCTGAGGCATCTGTCGTTAGAATCTGACTCGCCTCTGGCCGGGTCACAGAGAGTCCCTTGTTTAGGTGACATTCCTGAGCCCACCACAAAAATTCCTTTTGAATGCAAGGTATTATTTGAATGACAGTGTCCAAATCCTGGCAGTGCTGTGTCCATACATTTTTGAGGTACCATTGTAGCTTCCTCATATGCAGTTTGGCATTGGGAAGCACCAGAATACAAGATGCCATGAACCCTAAGGCTTGAAGGACTGTCCTTGCAGTCAGCCCGGACTGAAGAGATAGTTGATGGAAGTAACTGGAAAGATTCTGTTGTTTGTCCAGGGTTAAAAAGGCCATCTGGGCTGCTGTATTCAGTCTCACACCCAGAAAGCACATGTCTTGAGAGGGTACTAGACTGGACTTTATTTCGTTCACAGAATACCCTAGGCATCTTAGCACTGCTATGACATATTCCAGATGCTGTAGAAGGTCTTCCTTTTCTTGAGCCAGAATCAGGCAGTCGTCCAAGTAAGGATAGATTTGAATTCCTTTTAACCTGAAGTAAGCTATCACTGGAGCCAGAACCTTTGTGAATACTCTGGGCGCAGTAGATAAGCCAAAGGGCAATGCAGAGAACTGATAATGAGAATTTCCAGCTCGAAAACGCAGATACTTCCTGCAACTTAGTCTTATAGGCACATGAAGGTAAGCTTCCTTGAGATCTAAAGTTACCATCCAATGATCTTTGCCCAGTAGAGGTAAAAGCTGTTGTAATGTCAACATCTTGAACTTGGGAATGTCCAGATAAGTGTTGAGGATAGATAAATCCAAAATTGGTCTCCACGTGTTCCCCTTCTTTGGTACTAGGAACAGGCGAGAATAAAATCCTAAGCCCCTTTCTGGTACAGGGACTGGCTGAATGGCCCCTATTTGGAGTAACAGAGAAATGTGCTTGTGAGCCTCTTTCCTTTGTGGAGGGGGAACGTCTGGCATGCCTTTGAAAGGGGCAATGTATGGAAATAAAACCTGTAACCGTGGTGAATGATATCCAACACCCATCTGTCTTGAGTGATTAAATCCCAATTTTCTTTGAAAAGAGACAGTCTTCCTCCCAAAGGAGCTGCCAGGCGAGAATCTACTGGCAGCTGAAAAGGCAGGTCATTCGGTCTGTTTACGAAAGGACTGACCCCTGCCCTCACCAGAAGTCTGAGCAGGTGAACCCCCTGTTCTAGGCCTAAAAGAACCTTGAGCTCTGCCTCTACCACGTCTAGACCTACCCCTAGACTGGGAATCATAAGCAGGATATGTCCATCCCTTAGTAGGCCAATTTCTACTAAACTTGGTGGCTGCACCTGCAAAAATCTTTAACAGTTTGCATAGACTTAGCTTTGTCCTCCATTTTCTTTAAAACTGCTTCCACAGGCGAACCAAATAACACATCAGACTGTAAAGGAGCATCCAAAATCCTAGTCTTAACATGCTCTGCTAAATTCTGATCCCTCAACCAGGCATGCCTGCGAAGAACAGAACTAGTGGCAGCCACCCTCGAGGAGGCCTGCACAGCATCAAAACCACATTGCAAAGAATGCTTACCCACTTGTTCAGACACATGAACTAAATCCAGCAACTCTTTACACTCTATACCTTCCGCCAAAGCATCCACCTTAGATTTCAATTGTGAAAGGAGATAATTTTGATATTTTAGCATGTGAAACTGACAATTCAACGCTCTCATGGCTAAAGTGGAAGAAGTATACACTTTCTTTCCCCACCTATCCAAAGCCCTTGCCTCTTTATCAGTGGGAACAGGATTTTTAACAACAGAGGCCTTAACACCCTTAGGCCCCTGAGAAACAGTTTCGGGTCTGCCCTAGGACTCTTAAACAGATACTTATGAGCTTCAGGCACCCTATAGTACCTATCAGGTTTAACAGGGGCAGGAGGCAAAGAATCAGGGTTCAGGAAGCCTCTGCAAAACATCTTCCACCACATTCAACACAGGAGGTATAGCTAAGGGCCTATGCTGGGGTAAAAATAAGAATTCCCTAAGCCTTTTCCTGGAATCAGAGTAATCTTGGCCTTCCCATTTAAAGTGCTCCCTCATGGAATGCAGAGTCTCTGAAAATGAGAAATCCTCAGGAGGAGAAGCTGTAGGAGTGGAATCATCCACATCAGAATCAGAATAAGGAGGATACTCCTGCAATTCTTCCGCAGAAGACTCAGAAGCCTCTGAACACTGTTCAAAACTCTCAAACTCAGGCTCCACCCTAGGCCTCTTATCAGGAGGGGGCATAGAGCCTCTAATCATAGTAATTAAATCTTCTGCCATTTTAAGCATATGTTTCTTAGGCACAGAACCTGAAGTGCTAGGAGAAGCCCCACTGAAGCTGAACTTGGCCTACCTCTCAAAGAAGTTTTGGAAACAGAAGGAGAGGCTCTAACTACCTTGGGAAGAGAGGAAAGAACAGTAACCTGAGAAGCCCCTCAGCCTGGCCTACCTCTTGAGAGGGCACATCCTGTAACAGTAAAGTCTCTGCCTGAGACTCCAAAGAAACTCCTGGCAAAACCTCTGGCTCCACTGAGCCTTCTAAAGAACCGGCGTCCGGGACTGCGGTTCATCACCCCTAGGCTTTGCCGTTTGTCCTTGCGCTTTTTGGACGAAGCGGCGCCGGAGCATCCGGCGGCATTTTATAATTACAACGCTTCCCAAACACTAACCTGGCACAGTCTAACCTCCTCTTAATAGTGCGTTTGTTAAATCTAGCACAAGAGCGGCAACCAACAACGTCGTGCTCAGGCCCTAAACAAGGTATACACAAAGTATGGTAATCCCTATGAGGTATCTGCTTCCCACAAGAAATACAGTTATTCACCTTTTCTGACATCCGGTTAAATACTGAGGCAAGAAAAAAACAAAATGTTCCCCAACGGGGTACTTAGCCAACTTTGATTCGGTCTGAAACTCCGACTTCGGAAATATTTCAGAACGCCAACCTGCACTCGCAAAACTGCTTCTGCATCGGACCATGCGGCAAAAAAGACTGAGGATATGACGTCGGTCATGCGCATTAGTACCCTGACGTCCTGACGTCAGTCTAATGCGCCTTGACCGACGTCAGCCATATACTTTGGTATTCGGGCCGACTGGACAGCGGACTACCCAATGGTTAGGACTGCAGCAATGTGGAATGAAGAACATCAGCATCTTCTGCATTTGTGATTCCCAGTCTGAAATTCATGCAGTGAGTGGGCATACCAGAAAAATATATCTAAACATGACCATAAGATTATACACTTGACTGACTTACTGGAAAGGCTGTCTGCTCTGGCAGGTGGAAATGCCACTCATGCACAGTGGGTGGAGTGAAGGTAAAAAACACTCACTGTAGAGACCTTTGTCACAGACTATGCCTGCAGGGAAGAATCCCAAGCAACATAATTAACCTCTATGGGAAGCAGAAACTGAAAGAAGGACCAAGACACTAAATGAAGCCTCACTTGTGGGATTATTGCTCAAATACCGCTTAGCAAATGTGTGAACTGATGGTCAGCTATCCATAGTAGAAATGTCTGCAACAAAAAAATACTTGAAGCTGACATGCCACTACAGCAGTGTCTTCTGACAGCATTAAACAGAATGTGGTTAGATGTCAAAACACAATACAGTTAGCAAGACATTTGGTAAGGGCTTGCCTTCACACAGGCAGACTTACTTCTAAAGCAGAACCTGGGCCTACAATACAGAATTCTGCTCCTGGAAAAAGTGGGGAAGTAAAGAAACTTGTTTAAGGAAGGTTCTAAGGCTACTTTCAGGAGGAAGCACAGGTTAGCCCTAAGGGACACCAGAACTTTGAGAAAGACTAATCATAAAAAGATTCTTTAAAATGAGAGGTCTGCAAAGAAATCATAACAGACTAACTTTAGATCAGCTGATCCAGCCATTTAAACAAGGAGCACACACGTTTATCAGTCATGAAGTTCAGGTTCCAAAAGGTTCTTAAAATAAATTCAAAGATGCAAATCACCATTCAGGAGTGATTGATAAGATGTTATTCAATCAACATCCTTCCTTTACCACATTGTGATGCTTTGAAATAGTGCAAACATGCACTTTAATAATGAAATAACCAATACCCAAGCCAAACAAATGTCTGAGGTAGGTCAGAATAATTTTCAAACTGCCTGAGGTGATATAACATACTTTCCATTTAGATGAAAATCATATTTCATATTGCACAGTAGTATGATGTGTGGAAGGCTTCCTGGCAGTTTTACTCACCAATGTAACCTCTGCTGATGGCTCTAGTGGGATCAAAAGATATAACATAGCTGTCATGGTCAGGGGTGTAGCTAACTGTTTGGTTTGTGAAGGAATAAATACTTGTAATGTCAGGGACTTCAAAGTCTGAAATCAAATCATTCCTGGGCATTGAGAACTGGCGAAAAATACGTTTTGATGCCTTTTCTCTGAATTTTTCTGGCAGACATGAAATCAAATGAAAAGTGGAGCAATATGCAAGATTCTTCATCTCCAAATCACGATAAACAATCAACTATCAGTTTATCATTTTACAGGATACCTTCTAGGTCCCCAAATGTTCATGTAAATTATCCAAGTGTACTTGAATAACTCCATCATTCTATGAAATGTTATCTATCCCTCAAAAAACTGGAGTACCTATGCATCCAATGTAGGTTCATAGGTAGGTACTAAACTATTGGCCCTAGATAAGCCTAGCCAAATGGTACCCTGGCTTTTGCCACCCAAGAAAATTATCTTCCTGTGTCACTGTCGAGCAGAGCCACAGAGGTGATCCCCGGGATGAATTCCCCATCTCCCATTTTTCTTGAAGAGTGCTAATGAGGAGCTTTGTTTGATATGGACAGGTAGTTTGTTCCAGAGTATGGGACGTCTCTGGGACAAGAATCTATCCCTCCAGCATGTTCTGTTTATTGTGGTGACAAGGTTTAGGTCCCTAGAGCGTGTAGCTCAGAGGGATTGGGATTTCTTTAAGTGGAACATGTCCAACAGCTTTGGGTTTGACATAGCTTTGTATGTTAGGCAGAGATCACGTCTGAGTAGGCGATATGCGACGGAGTAAAGCTGGAGTTTTTTGAGATGGTCTGCATAGGGCATCTGTTTGAGGCCAGAAATCCTCTTTCTGAGGTATTTCTGCGGCCTTTCCAGTTATTGTAGATGTCTTGTGAGGTACATACCAAAAGGGGTGTTGTACTCTCTATAATGGGTCTAATGAGTGACGAGTAGAGGGGAACAATGACCTCTTTTTTTCCTGGATGAGAAACCTTTTGTGATGATGTGCGCCACGTAGAAGGATTTCCTGACTACTGTGGCGATGTGATTATCAAAGATAAGGTCTCTTATTACACTTTCGGTGTTAAGTAGACTACCGCCTATGTGGTAGTTCATGGGTACAGAATTTTTACCAAAAGGGATGACAATGCACTTTTTGGCATTGAGCTTGAGGCCAGGGGTTTGACACCAGGCATCTGTCTCAGTGAGGTCCTTTTGCAGGATGTCCACATCTGTAGGAGTTTTGATTATGGCTCCTAGTTTGCAGTCATCTGCGAACTTCATTAGTCACAGACCTTCTGTGTTAGCCTGTACTTCAGAGAAGTAGATACCAAACAGGAGAGGACCCAGGACTGAACCCTGTGGTACTCCACTTGTTACTGGTCTGAAGTTGGATTTGGAGTCTACTACTTTCACAGTGTGGGTTCTGTCAGTGAGCCAGTTGGCAAACCATCTTGTGACATATGGATTTATACCTAGTTTAGTGAGTTTATCTATAATTCCAGAGTGGGGGATGGTGTTGAAAGCCTTGGCGAGATCTAGATAGGCTGTGTGAACCACGTTATCCTCATCTACGGCTTTGGTGACCGCTTCAAAGAAGTCTATCAGGTTTAGGAGACATGATCTGCCTTTTACAAACCCAAACTGGGTGGGGTCCAGAGTTTGGAGATTACCAATGTCATTGTTTATAATTCCATGATGATAAGTTCCATAGCCTTGCAGACCAGGCTTGTCAGGCTAATGGGGTGGTAGTTCCCGGGATCTGTGGTGGCTCCCCCTTTGTGGAGTGGGATAACCGTCACTATGTGCCATTCAGTGGGCACAAAACCTGAGGTGAGGCTATGACTAAACATGGTATTTAGGTGGGGTGCCAGTTCGTTCTGTAGTTCACGTAGAACGTAGCCTGGGATGTTGTCAGGTCCCATGGATGCTGTGGTCTTGTCTTTGGAGAGTGTGTTTTTTACCTGTGCCTAGGATATGCCAATATGGTTTTGGATCTAATAAATAAAAACTCCATGGATCAGACTGCTACTAACCCAACTAGAAGACATAATATTATGACCTAGTCCCTCCTAGGTTAGTCAGATCATAAGCTAGTAACCTTCTCACTCAAATTCTTTAAACCCACTGAAACAAATATATCAGAATGTGAAGATATCAAATGTACAAATCTCATCAAATTCTATGATCAAGTCTCAAAATTCAATTGCAGCAACATCACTTCAGACATCACCTCAGCATGTTTGCAAAGGAGTTTTCTGCCCACTTACATAAATCTATAGAAATGACAGCTCCATCCAGATACAAATATAATGGAAAATTTAAAAGCAAACCACCATGGTAGTTCACTGACATAAATAAAATCTACAAAAAAAGGAAAAAGCTCATTAAAGTATACAACAGATCAAAGCCACCGAATGAGTCAATGAGAATATCAGAAATAATCTTCTAAAGCAGCCCATGAACGTAGGTTAGCATATGATGTCAAAGAAACTACAAATCCTTCTTTAGCTACATTAGGAAGCTGAGAAACAACATCCAACAATGCACCAGATTCATACAAAATGGCACCACCTACTCAGATCCAGTGCACATTGCCAATACATATACTAGCAAACAAAATCAAAGTGAAGTTTACTCTGGAGATCACTATCCAAAGCCCTCCTATCCCCAAATCTCTCAATTCTCCATCATTATTAAAGGACTGAAAATGCTGTCCAAGATCAAAAACACTTCTTCCATGGGACATGATAATATACTGGGCTGTGTGATTAACAATACTTAACATGCTCTGCAGGAGGAACTCCATAAGCTCCTGAACCTAAGCCTAGCAACAGACTCCATCCCAGAGGTATGGTGAATCATATGGGTGGTCCCACCACAGACCCCGGGAATTATAGGCCCATCAGCCTGACAAGTTTCATTTGCAAAGCCATGGAACATATTATAACTGACCTGATAGTTTAACATTAAAATTCCAATCAGTCTAGATCCACAGCAATTTGGCATTTTTTGTCTAACAAATCTGGTGAACTTCACTGAAAGGGTAATAGAAGTTGTTGACAGTGATCATACTATTTACATGGCTTACCTTGATTTAGTCAAGGCATTTGACACCATCTCCATTGCTAATGTAATTAGTAAACTGAATACATCACAAATGGATCCCTATGTGGCAAGATAGATAGCCAAGCAGAAGCACAGTCCATTTTTTCAGGATCACACAAACTTCCCATTTCAGAGTTATGCCTTGCCTTCCATGCAATCAGAGATCCAGTAGTCCTGGATCTTCTGTACCTTCACTAGTCAGACAGCTTCACAAATAGCAAAACCAGGGATCTAAATCTTCATCAGTGCAGGTTCATTATTCAGCGTCTCCTCCTCCAGTATATGCTCCCTCTACAGATCAAACAGTGTGATACAATATTTGCCTTCAAAAGAGACCTGGATAATTGGATGGGTATTCATAACTTCACCATTGGCTTTACTAGTTAATCCCTCAATGAGAGGGGAGGAGCAATCTAGGGCGGGTAACAGCAAGGTGTAGTGGTTACAAGACTCAATTACCTTGAATGTTCCTAAAATTTCCAAAAGTGAAGGGAAATGCATTCATCAGCTTCCCATGTCTTGTTGAATTGAGCAGGAGTAGAGGAACACTGACAAGCAGTTTAATCTCTAGCAAGTTCCATTTCTAGAACATCATGAACAATAGGTAATTTATTATCCTGAGCTCCCAAAGACACTTGCTGGAACTGCAACTGACAGTGTAAGCCAGTATAGTCAGTTCCTCTAGGCTATGAGCATGTGTGTTTGTGTGGGTATGTGTGTGCATGTGTGCATGAGGGCATGTGAAAACATAAAGAAAGGCTTTCATAACAGGTAGCATGACTGCATACTACTTGGATTGCCCATGTACTACACAACAACCTGGTTGCCTGAGCACAGCAAGAAGAGTGCTGATCTCGACTCATTTCCTAGAGTTTGCATGGAAAGAAACAGCCCCTTGTAAAGATTGAGCAGAGTTATGTCTAAACCCCTTTCCTGGACCGCCACATGGCCTGACAACACAGTAGCATGACTGGGCTTATCAGATCTCTTCAGGGACTACAAATGGTCTGCCACTGTGGAGCGTGATGACAAGGCTACTACAGCAGAATACATTCTCGGACCCTGCATTGCTGACACCTCACTGATCACTGATGCACTCTCACCCACAGTTGGACAAATTGGGCAGCAAAAATGATGGCAGCCATAAGGCCCAAAACATGCAGAAGGACTGGGCCTCCATCCACCTCTGTATCTTCTCTCTGGATGCTAAAGCCATGACTTTCTAGACTCACCATGCCAACAGGAACAATCAGCACTGAAGTGTATACAACTTAAGTCCACTGTTAAAAATACTCTTTCCTGGGACAAGAGATTTTTCTGTTTATATAAAGGGAAAACAATCTAACACTTTCAGCACTATGGCAGGCTCACCAGGAGATATTGTCTATGTGACCTTCTCCTGTGACATCTCCATTAATAAATATTTTGGTAAAATCTCTGTGATCAAAGAAAAGAGCAGGGTATAAAAATTTGTAAAAATAAAAAAATGTAACTCAGACTGAAATGACGGACTCTCCTAGAACAAGATAATGATGGTGATGATGCACCAGTCGGCATATGTAATTTCCAGTCACTTTACCCAGGACTCCTGCAGCATAAAAAGTATGACTGCCTGGGAAGTAGTCACACAGAACTTGGCATACCAGGTATACCTGATGATGCTGAAAAAGTCCAAAATATGATGGAAACTGCTGTCCCCACTGGACCAAGGAGGAGTAAAGATTCCACTTTCTGAAGGTGCAGCAGGCTCTTCCACCTCCCCAACGCACAAGCACACTTTCAGGAATACCGTCTGTGCCTGTCCAAAGAACTCCACAGAGGAAAATGATCTTTTAAAGGAGTGTTTTTTTCCCCCTGGGGCAAGATACAAAAAGTAAAGACAAATGTGAAACCAGTGGGCACACTGGAGCATACCTGGAGAACCAGCTTCTCACATACAGTCCTGATGATTAGCCAGCATTGGTGTGGCACTGTCTAAACAGCTAACTTACTTGGAAACTTCAGAGCAAGAACCAATGTCCAGCTGTTTGCTGTGAATGGAGTCATACAGATCTACCTGAGGTGCTCCCACAGCTGGATCAAATCCTGGAAGACTCTCTGATACAATTTCTATTCATGAAGGTCTGTTCTAGTCCAGCTTAGCATGTCTGCTGCAAATGTTTTGCTCTGACAGAATGTAAGAAGTCTGTAGAGTGGGATAGTGTCAAACTGCTATACTCTAAGGTATCATAGCTTATCTGCAAAGAGGCAAGCCCTGGATACCCCCCCCCCCATTTGCTTAGGTATCACGTTACAGTTGTGTTGTCTGTAATCACCTGTAGAGGTCCTGAGGACCACAGATGAGAGCTGATTGCATTTATTATTGCCAGCATCTCTTTGATGCATACGTTTTTCCATGACTTCCCAGATGGCTCAAGTCAGGCTCCAACAATCGCTTGGGGAGACATCTTCAAAGGTAACTCTCTCTACAAAATGGAGTGACTGAGGAATCCAATGGCAAACAGCAAGAATAAAGCCTGAGGGCCATCATTCTCACAGTGGCTGATCATTTATCCTAGTTGTGGGAGCAGCTAGTGCAAAGATGTCAGGATGTCATCAGCACCCTGCATTAACCTGAGATGACCAGCAATGTTCCACGTTTCTACTGGAGGTCACACAAGCAATGAATCCCCCCAACACCCCCCCTTCCCATGGGACCATCATATCCCTCCAATCAGCAATACCATCAGGCCAGTCAGATAAACACTTTTGTAAGAAATTCATGGATGAAGTTACTTAAGCATTGTAAAACGTAATGTAGCAAACTGTTTTGTCCTAAAAGTGCTTTAATACATTGGGACCTGGGGATCAAGAGCCATCAGTCCTCCAAGGAACTGCAAAGAAAATATACCTGCTACTCTAGGAGAAGGAGGGGAAGGTTGCGCTACAGTTTGTTTAAATGAAAGCAAGCAAATGAACATGTCACCCTCCCCCAGGTAAGAAAAGGGACCAAAAAAAAAAGTCCAGTGAACAGACCTTCACGTAAAGCACTAGCCAAGACCCGCTGCAGAAATATGCTGCAACACAGTAGCATTCATCAAATTTAAATAGCATTATTCTGAAGGCACAAAGAGAGAGCAAATTAAACTTTCTATCATTCTGAAACAGTTAAACAAAGAAATAAGGACCACAGTTGAGTGATACAGGCGGGGAAGGGCAGAAACCTAAGCACCTGAGTGTACCTTCTCTAATACTTTGGGAGATGTGATGCAATGCCTTGAAAAGGAAGGAGAAAAAAACAGCGGTCGAAAGAGCTAGTAGAAAGCTTCCAGAAGCCGACTTGTTACATTTGACAGAAAAAATGGTAGCATTCACAATAAATCAGAAATACAAACACACACACATACACACACATATATATGTGTGTGTGTGTGTGTGTGTGTGTGTGTGTGTGTATGTGTGTATATATATATATATATATATATATATATATATATATATATACATATATATGTATACACACACACAATTGTACAATGTCAAAAGCAATAATGTTATTCCGGAAGAAATAGTGTGATATGACTTTTGCAATGTGATCAACTCTATTAAGTTTATGTATGTATGTATTTATTTATTTAATATCTGATGACCGGGTGGGTAAACTGGTCCACTAATCCTTTTCAGTCATAACCCGGGCTCATACAGCATTATACAATCAATTTGCATCAACAATTTTAAACAAACAAACCACAGTATTTACAGTGGTTTGAGTGAACAAAAACAGCAATATAAGGTACAGTAAGGGAGATTAATTCATCCGTAGACAATGCATGTCAAGTCATAGCAAAAGCAAGATGAAATAGGCAAATGTGGTTCTCTTTACATTTTTCTTTTTTTTTTTTTAGAATTCTCACTGCATTCTTATTTTATGACTTCATTAGGCAGGCGATTCCAGTACTGTAGATCCCATTCTGGAAAAGATCTTCCACCCAGTGTGGATTTGAATGCAGGACAAGCCAAAAGTACATAAAATGACAGAAACATGATATTGTCAGCAAGTACCAGACTATATTTCTACTGATTGCAGTACCACAGAATGTAGCCACAAAATTACTGTAAGTACATCCAATGGAGCTCAGAAACGTGGCTGTATGCAGCTGCTAAAGTGCACAAATTCACACTACTTCATGGAAAACATACTGCAGGGAGGAGATGTTCATGTGACTTGAGTTCTGACCAACTGTCACTTCTTTTTAAGTGTTGCTTATTTAAATTGTTTTAGGATGTCTTCATTATTAGTTCACTGACTGTAACAAAATGTCCGATTAGCTGTCATTTCACTGAAGTCCTATTTGGTTAAAGTGTTGTTTGCTGTGTTTTGTCAAAAATATTCAAAAAATTTTGAGCATCAGTTAGAATATCAGATGGGTTTGGTCTGTTGTCTGGGTTTTCAGCGAGCATCTTCTTGATTAACTTTGACTGAAACAAGTAAAGTGAACAGTTACAAAAAATTCCATTTACCAAATATGCAAGTGTGAAAGCAATAATGAAATTTATCACAATACCTCCAAGCCAAACGTACTAATCAACTCTTCTGGAAACGAACACATTCTTATATCATCCCACATCTGAAAATCAGAAAATAATCTTATATATATTTTTATGTAAGAATTCCAAGTTTACACCAGGACAATACATGCATAAATTGTTTCAGAAACATATATTCTCTCACCATTTCTAAGCCTCAATAAAACATTAATTTCATTAACATTTGGTATTTGTATCTGAGCAACAGTAATAAATGCAGGGATGAGAGGGAAAAAAAAGAAAGCAAAACAGTGTACATCCACTTTTATATTTATGGAAGTTTAACTGTTAAATAGTTTTTACTCCTTACTTAATTTTTGTTTCAGGAAAAAATGGTAACCTTTTAGTTGTATACAATTAACAATTCAACACCAACGTCTAATTACAGGTAGAAACCCATTAATCCAAAACAATGGAAACAAGTGCTCTAAATTAACTGAATAGTTCAGTTCTGCTGGGTGATTCACTATAATGGTGTGTTACAACAGACCCGTTTTGAATGCAACAACAGTTATGAACTTACCATAACTTAGCATCTGTGTTATCCTATTTCATTATTCCTCATGCCTGGGTATTGGATCTGACGTCAGATCCGATCAAGCGCTTCACAGACATAGATTCAAGGCTCAACCCTCTTCCATAATCCTTTTCTGCACTCTAACCCTCAGATCAGTTTGCTGCAGGAACAAAATATGTATCTGAACCTTTAAACAAGGGAAACATAGCCCAGGAGCCCAAGACTCCAGCATCCTCAGATCCCCCCCACACAGCACAGATGGGGGAAGGTGGGCAGGAAGTGAAGAATAATTAAACAGGATAACAGAAATGTCAAGTTATGGTAAGTACATAACTGTTGATCTGATGTCATCCATTTCATTATACCTCACGAATGGGTCAGAATCCCCAGCTACAATAGTATCCTGGGCGGCCCTATGGAAGGATGTGCCTTAGCACAGAGGAACCAAAATATGCTCTGTTTCTGGAGACAATATCCAATTTGTAATGAGAAACAAAGGTATAAGGGTGGACCAAGTAGCCATAGCACAAATGACGTCTATAGACACCCTTACAGAGAAGGCTAACAAGGTAGTAACCAATCAAAGTGAGCCCTAGGCAGACAAGGTAACTCCAGGTTCCTGAGAGAATAAACAGTGGAAATACAGTTTAAAATCCATTTGGAAATTGTTACCTTAGACACTTCCTGACTGTGTCTGCTCAGAGAGAATGCTACAAACAACTGAGAGTTCTTGAAAGGTTTAAATAATTAAGTTTTACTCCTTAATTTTTGTTTCAGGAAAAAATGGTAACCTTTCAGTTGTATACAATTAACATTCAACACCAACGTCTAATTACAGTGCAAGTAAAAATGTAACTCTTACGTATATCCAGAGTTCGGAGGAGATATTCCCCTTTGTTGGAATGATTTGGAAAAAAGACAGGTAACAAAAGACTGGTCGATATTACTTTCAGTGGCTACCTTGGATATGAAAGAAGGATTAGTTCTCAAAGCCACCATGTCTTTGTGAAAAATTATATATGGTACCTTGGATGACAAAGCCTGCAATTCTGAGACTCTCTTAGCTGAAGTTATGGCCACAAGAAAGGCTGTCTTCCAGGACAGGGACTTAATATCACAGGAATGACCCAGCTCGAATGGGCTTTGCATGAGAGACTGCAACATCATAGTCAAATCCCAAGGGGAGAATGATCTTTGACAGGGGGGCCTGAGGAGAAAAACACCTTTCATAAAGGCATTGCATAGCCCTGAAGAAAAGACAGGCTCCCTATTAACATGAAAGATGGAAATGGTCACCAACTGCAGCTTTACTGCAGAGAAAATGACACCTTCTTGGTAAAGGGATGATAAGACAGAAGAATATGCAACATTGGAGCAGAGAAGCGGTCAAGGTTTCTTTCATAACCCAAACGGAAAAACGTTTTCACTTACTACTGCAGAGTTTTTGAGTCGACAGTTTGTGGGAGGCCAGAATAATTTTCTTAACAGGGGAGGCCAGCCTGGACTCTCTTAGTATCATGGGAAGTGGTGAAACCATGCGGTTAGATGAAGGAATCGAAGGTTTTGTGTTTGCAGTTCCAAGGGATGAGTGATGAGATCCAGTGTGGGATCTAGTATCCATGGAGGATACTTCAGATGAGACTATAGGAAGGGAAACCATACATGACAAGGCCAGAAAGGGGCAATGAGGATCATAGTACACTTCAGTCTGTGGGCTTTCTGCAGTACCTTGGAGATAAACGGGATCAGTGGATATGCATAAAGGAGACCTGGAGGCCAATTGTGGACTACAGCATCCCTCGGGAACTACCCCTCAGGTGGATCATGGCAAAATACCTGCTATATTTGTTGTTCACTGGGGACACAAAGAGGTTGTAGTAAGGTTGGCCCCATTAGCCGAATATCTGTGATATCACTGATGTGTTGAGGGACCACTCGTGCGGGCTCAACATGGACCTGCTGAGTCTGTTTGCCAACACGTCGGACTCCAAAGGTATGTGCATTGCAAGAAGAAAGTGACTGGAAGAAATCGCCCATTCCCACACTCTCATGGCCTCTCTGCACAGTTGTTAAGAACGTGTTCCCCACTGCTTGTTGATGTACCAGACAACTGACATGTTGTCTGTATGAATTGCAATCATCCTCACAGGAAGGCAATCCTGAAAGGCTTGCAATGTCAGGTGGACTGCTCTCATCTCTAAAACATTTATGTGCAACTTGGTCTATGTAGGGGAGCAAGTGCCTTGGACCATTCTGCCACGAAAATAGCCCCCCCCCCTACCTCAGCAGAGAAACATCATTTATCACTGTGGCTAGCCTTGGAAGAGATCCTCTGAAAGAAGTCACCACTGAAGACGCCACCTGCGAATAGGTGTCAGCTGTATCAGCATAGACATGGGATGACAGAGAATGGACTACTGGGCTGCTAGTGTCCACTGGAGTACTCGCATGTAATATTTGGCCAGAGGTAAAAGAAGGAAAGCTGCTAACATGGACCTCAGATCCTTGACAATGAGATGTGCCTGCAGCAAAGGGACCTCCAGAATCGTCTTGAACTTTTGCCTAAGCAAATCTACTCTCTGAGGGGGCAAAGCTACAATTTCTGTCACTATGCTTAGCTGGGTTCCTATAATTTCTAAAGTGTGCACAGGAGTCAGTTTCAATTTGGCTATATTGACCATAATGCCTAACTTGTTAAAGGTCTCCAAACAGGTACCAAATAGCTAATATTAGTTGATGCCTTGTGGGAGCCATGAGGAGTCAATGGTTCAGGTATGGAAAAACCTGGAATCCCTGCAATCTCAAATGAGCTGCTACCATTGCCAAGCATTTGGTAAACACCTGGGGGTCTTGTGGTGAGTCCAAAGGGCAGGGCTCTGAATTGAAAATGAATGGCTCCCCACTGAAAGCACAGACACCTCCTGGAGTTGTCTGTCTATCTTGATGTGACAGTAGGTGTCCTGGAGGTCTATGGAGCACATCCACTCATCCTTGCACAAAAGTGGCAGGATGGACTGAACAGTGACCATCCTGAACTTTGACTTCTTAACAAACAGGTTCAACTTGCGGAGGTCCAAAACTGGACGCAGGTTGCCAGTCTTTTCTGGCACCAAAAAGAAGCGAGAATAAGTTCTGGACCCTCTTTGCCCTGTTGGGACCTCCTGGATGGCTCTTTTTTCTAGAAGTTTTAAAATTTCTCTTTGGGCAAATTCTCTCTGACTGGGTGGCGCATCAGGCAGAACTCCCTTGGGACTTGGAGGAGGTTGGGAAAAGGGAATGTAATAACCCCTGGATATGATATTGAGCACCCACTGATCATTTGTTATGGCTGTCCAGGTGTTTGGGTGCAACGAGAACCGACCCCTGACTGTCTCCAGGACAAAACAGTTGGGCAACACCTCAGGGGCACTGAAAGGCTTCTCGGAGAAAGGTTCTCAGTAGCCCTTTTCTACAGACTCCCTCTGCCTCTATGGCAGCATCTACCATTGAACACTCTTCCCCTGCCCATGGAAGAAGAATCGTCTGGAGCATCCTGGAAGGAACTCTGCAACTTTTGGAACCAAAGTTTCTTACCTTCCCACTAGTTCTTGGAAAAGGACCTTTGGGAGTAGAAAACCTGATCCCTACTGCCGACAGCATCTTCCCTTCCTGCTCACCGTGGGTCAAAGTCTCCTTGACTGACAGGTCAAAAAGTGAAGAATCATCAAAGGGACATTCGTGGAAAATACCTTGAAGGGTTCTGCAAACCTGCACAACCACATCCATGCATGATGCCTCAAAACAATGCCTGCACAGGCTTCTTGAGAGGTACCCTCAGCAGCATTAGAGATTAACCTCATCGAGGAGCTGCAAGAGATGATAGAGTGGTGAGCCAGGAAGAGACCTTCTTGAGGTCCTCCGCAGACATCAACTCTGAAAGAGAACTGGTTAGTTCAGTAACCAGGTTTCTTTGGAGGCATATAAAGTGCGCCAAATAGTTAACAGCTCTCAAACCAAATGTGGCTGAGGCATAGATGTGATTCATGTGTCTGTCTATTGCCAGAGACTCCCTGTTCCAGGGATGAATGGTGGAGCTCTGTTCAGCCAGCTTCTTTTTGGTGGCTGAGGTAACCATAAAGGCATCAGCTGGAATTGCCTTTGCTACAATGCATCATGTCTGAAGGAAGGCGCAAGAATTTGTCAGCCTTCTTGGGGACCGGTTTCTGGATGTCAGGTTCCTTCCATGCCCTCCTCGAAATAAGGTTGATGAGTGCATCCGCAATGGGAGGGGGGACCCAGGAAGTAGATAGGCCCATCCCAAAAGCCTTCAGGAACACAGATTCCTCTGAAGTAGGGGGTTGGGAAGACCACCCGCCTTTATGCTTTAACAGCTCCAGAATGTCTCCAAAAAAGACACTGTCAGGCAGAGACCTGGGGGACCTGTCCCCCCTCATCAAAATCTGTGTCTTCCATGAGGGGCTCTGTGACAAACCGAAATGCTGCCCGCTAGCAGGAATTTTGTAAATAATTATATGTCACTTGAAAATATTAATATGATTTACACAGAAATATGATACTGCCAGCCTAGCTATCTGGAATTTTGTAAATAATCATATGTCATTTGTGAACACTAATATGATCCAAGGCTTGTCTTACAAATGTAAGAGAACTATATGTTATGTGTGTATTAAACTGCTGGTGCAGAAGTGTGTGTTAAACTGTATGTTATGTATTGAGCTTCAACAATGTAACCACAGTGTGCCCTGCTGATCTCAGAGAGTGAGTCTGTGCATTTTGTATTTGTCTTTGGACCTAGAAACATCCTCTCATCAGCACTTCTGCCTTGCTAATAGTAAGTATTAGTTTACAGTTATTTGTCTTAGAGATAGATATGAATATAGCAAGATTATTCTAGATGTTTTCTGTATTTATGTGAGACTGTCCTGCAATGTTGTTTTAAAATATTTCCTGTGATTCTGAACTCTGTTGTCACTGTGTTGAGTTACTGAGTATTGTCATGTGCATTTATTATTAAATATATTTAAACCTTTTAATTGTGGCTGGTTTGTTTAGAGATATTTAAGCTCTTAGGGTACTTGCATATGTATGTGGTGACACTGTGCAGGCCACTCAAATAGCTTTCCTGTTGGTCACACTTACCATTTGGATAATAGTAACATTGCACAGTATCATTGGTCATCCTTTTGTACGGGCCTTATAGTAGCTGATAAGTAAGGGTGGTTGGTGGCAGTTATTTCTACCTTACCATCTAGGCAGAAGGGGGCATAGCTAGTGAACCTGTGCCAGCCTTCCCCAGGAGTGTTTGTATATAAATCAAATCTCAAAGTGTGTGTGTGTGTGTGTGTGTGTGTGTGTGTGTGTATCAGCTACTTGGGCAGGGATACAAAGCACTGGCTGGACAGAGAGGGTGCTGGAGGTTTTGGCTTGACCACTCAGCTGAGCGCTTAACCATATAGCTGTAGCAGTGAGGAGTTTTATTGGGGATCTGGAGAAAGAGGGAGAAACCAGCCCCAGACTGACTGTGAACTCTGTGTGCTCTTAAGGGAAATTGTACTTTACTGTGTGTGTACTTGTCATCCTCCCAATGTGCATGTTCCTCACTGGTGTTAGTGGTGAGGATTGAGGCTCCTTGATTAATGGGCCAGTGCAGAGGCATCATAGACTCCATGGGCAAGTCCAAGTGCCTCTCTTGCACTTTCTCTTCCATGGCACCTCCTCTGTGTGGGGCTCAGGGGAGGACTTGGAAGAGAGGGAAACCCTATGGGGTTTAGATGCTGCCTGAAGGCTATCTTGGTAGGACTGACCCTGGACATGATGGATGGGCTCAGGAGTCAAAAAAGTGATGGGCTGTGACGTACCTGGTAGAGGGGAGGACAATGCTCCAGACCTGCAGAAAGTCTGCTCTACCACCCAAAAGGACAACTAACTCAAGGAAATTCCCTCCCCAACCCCAGTAGCCAAAACCACCTGGGATGAAGGAGTGAGGCCAACCCTGGGCCCTAGTCTTTTGGATAGTACCGGCCTCGAGCTGTTGAGGGCTGAGGCCCATAAAGGAAGGGACTGATCTGACAAGCCCAGACTTGATCCCCTCCCCAGCAAAATGGCACTTATCTCTCGGAGCCGAGACTCACTCTGATCCAATGGCAATGGAATCAAGGAGGTTAGGGATTCTGATGTAAACAGAAAAGCATGCATTCCTAGACCTGTTGATGCCTCCCTCAGGTGAAACAGGTCCTGGAGTTCCGAAACAAGGAGAACTGAAAGAGAAGAAGGCAACCTTGAGGCTGGGGATTTTGCCGAACCCAAGTGGGCTGAAGATGCCAAGAGACCCATCTCTATTTGGGCCCCGAGAAAGCTCCTCATCATCCTGTCTACATCTGTGGGCAAAAGGCTCCTGGAGAATCTAGAGGAAGCCAAAGAATTGGTAGATGCAGCCAAGGAAGCAAGCCTGGACCCCAAAGAAGACCTACGATGCCCCCCAATCTGAAGATCAGCTCTGATGCCTAGGAGCTGAGTGCTTCGGATCCCTGGTGGATCCTGAAGGAGAGCCTTCAAAACGTAATATTGGATCTGATGAACATGTCATATCTGACACCTGCTGCACCACCCTCCTCTAATCTGAAGGAGCCAATGGATCTAAGGGTGGCCTAACTGCAATTGGATCCAAGGGCCCCCAATCCAAAGAGATGTCAGAACCTACCAATGGATCCTGAGACACTGGATCTGAGATGGCCAGAGGCAGTTTCAGATCCAGGATCTCTGATCTGAAAGCCTAGGTCTTTTTTGACACATAGAAGGAGAAGCACCCAGGCAGACAGTTGAGGCTTTCCTTTTGGACTTCTTAAGGCCCAAAGACGATAAGGACCCACAGACAAAAGCACCTCCCTTGAGCCATGCCCTTCAGCAGTAATTTGTTTCGTTGGTCCGCCAGCACTTGAGGGTTAAATGCCGCACATACACAGCAATCAGCCTTGAGATGGTTGGTGCCAAAACAATAAACACACTTCTTGTGGGCATCAGAATTTGGGCATCTTACACCCACAAGAAGAGCACCTTTTAAAAGCAGTAGATTTGTCATACCTGACAATCAAAGACACACACACATGCACAGCAAAATGCACAAAATGCAGACAATAGTTAACTACCAAAAGGAAGAAATTTTACTACCAGTTAAAGAATACAACTAACCCTGACACAGTTAAATCAAAAACCAAAAAGGTGCCAAGTGCCGACTAAGGAAAAGAGGGAATTCTAACTAAACCCTAATGCCAGTGGCCAGCTAAAAAAGGGAGGGGAGGATAGATAAAAATAACTACCTGAATTTAACAAAAACAAAGGCCTTATTTTAAAAGAATTCTTACAAAATCGAAATAGGCAGCTCTGAGCCAGGAATCACGTCCATCCGGAAACATGGCAAACGAGATCTGAGGAGTAGAATGTAGAAGGGGATTATGGGAGAGAGGAGTTTGAGCCTTAGATCTATATCTGTGACGTGCCAGATCGGATTTGACATCAGATGCAAGACCCAGTCATGAGAAATAATGAAATAGATAATATCAGATCTGCTGTTTAGTTTCACTGTATACAAAGAGCAATGACCAACTCTGACATCTCTGGCATGGAGGTATGCCTTTTCATTATAACCTGTCATGTGGCTACATCCATCTACTAACAAAAATTTCAATGGACAGACCCAACATAACTTTGATATGAAAAAAAGTAATTACAGGTCCCAGGGTATTAGTACAGGGATCTCCATTTCCAGATAATGTCTATTATGTTGCAAAGAAAAGTTCATTACAGTGGCCAAAAACGAATGGAGAGTGCCTAAAACAAGAAGTTATGTACTCACCATAACGTTCGATGTATGTAGTCCATCTCGCCTCACATTCTTACCCCTGGGTTCGGAGCCGAATGTCGGCTCCGACTCGGCCAAAACTTTTCTGGCTCTAAGTCTTACTATTGGCTGGGCTAAGATGGTATCCCATGCTGCACTGCTCTATATCTCCAGACCTAGTTTGCTGCGAACACCAGCACTCATTCTCCATGCATAACTACAGCCAAGGAAAGGAAGAACAAACCAAGAATGAAGGGAGCTCTGAAACCAGACCTAACCTCCAGATCCTTCAGGAAGGGGGAAGGAGGGGGGTAAGTAGGAATGTGAGGCGAGATGGACTACATACATCGAACGTTATGGTGAGTATGTAGTCCAATCTCGCCTACATTCTTACCCGTGGGACAGCGTCCCTAGCACCTAAATCCTGGGAGGCTCAGTGGAAAATACTCCTGAGTACTGTGGAACCAAATGAAGACCTGCCCCTAGATACCACATCCAATTTGTAATGAGTAACAAAGGTGTGAGGAGATGCCCAAGTAGCCGCAGCACAAATATCATCCATAGACAATCTGGCCTGATAGGCTGTAGATGCAGATACAGACCGAGTAGAGTGAGCCTTCACCGGAAACGGTAAATCTTTACCCCGAGGAATAAATGAAAGAAATGCAACTGGAGATCCACCTGGACAGCGTGACTTTGGAGACAGGAGACTCAATTCTGTTTTCCGAAAAGGAAACAAACAGCTGATCAGAAGTGATGAAATTTAAATTCTGCCTTGTTGGAGAACTGGGGAAAAAACACTGGCAATTCAATAGATTAAGGTTACTGATTGACGCCACTTTGGGAAGAAAGGAAGGGTTAAGGTCTGAGAGAAACCCTGTCCTTATGAAAAATCAAATAAGGGGGTTTGATTGATAAGGCTTGAAGCTCTGAAATGTGTCTGGCTGACGTGATGGCTACTAAAAAGACAGTCTTCCAAGTTAAGAATTTTAAATCACAAGTGGCTGCAGGCTCAAAGGGGGATGAAGTAAGAGCCTGTAGAATAAAGTTTAAATCCCAAGGCATGACGGCGGGTGGAGCAGTGGTGCAGCAGTTAATGCTGTCGCCTCACAGCAAGAGGTTCTCTGGTTCGATTCCCGGCTGGGGTGCCTTCTGTGAAGAGTTTGCATGTTCTCCCTGCATTCGCGTGGGTTTCCTCCGGGTACTCCGGTTTCCTCCCACATTCTAAAGACATGCTTCTGGAGCATTTCTCCCCAGGCCTCCGCTGAAAACAGGATCTGTGGAACCTAGTCGGACTTTCCCGGTCAACAAATGTTAAATAAATAAAAATAAATAAAAAATAACAGGTTCCGATACCGGAGGACGAAGTAACAGAGTGCCCTTCAGAAAAGCCTTACAGTGTCAATGAGCCATCAGACTAGGTTCGTTTGCGACATGAAAGGTACAAATCGCTGCCAACTGGACTTTAATGGTTTCGGCCGCTGAACCCCGGTTAAAGAGCATAGACAAGAACTCCAATACAGACAAAATTGGAGCCGTGTAAGGGTCAGTCTTTTGGGTATGAGCCCAGATTGAAAACCTCTTCTATTTACTGTAGTAAATCTTCCTGGTGGAGGGCTTATGAGAGGAAGATAAAATATGAACCACCTCCGGTGAGAAATGATGAAGCCTAACTAATGACGGAAGTGGAGTAGCCAGGCCATTAACCGGAGGGTCCGAAGAGAGGGATGGAGCTGCCCTGACATGTGTGTCAATAAGTCTGGTTGTGGGTCCAGAATCCAAGGAGCACCCATGAGACAGGGATGGAGAAAGGGGAACCAAATTTGACGAGGCCAGTGTGGAGCAATCAGAATCATTCTGCTTCCCAAGACTTGCACTTTCTGAATAACCTTTGACACCAAGGGAACCGGAGGGAAGGCATATAGTAGACCGGCGGGCCAATCGCGGACTAGAGTGTCCCTGGGTGACTCCCCCTGAGGGGGGATCAACGTGAAGTAGCTGCTGCATTTGGCATTGAGGGGGCTGGCAAAGAGGTCGCAGCAAGGCTGACCCCACCTGCGGAAGATCTGTTCCGCAACTTGAAAGTTCAGGGACCACTCGTAAGGCATCAAAATAGCTCTGCTTAGCCTGTCTGTGATCACACTGGACTTCCCCGGAATGTGCGTTGCCACCAGAAAACATTGGGAAGACACTGCCACACTCGCATGGCCTCTCTTCAAAGGGGATAAGACTTGGTTCCTCCCCTGCTTGTTCAGATACCACACCACTGACATATTTGTCTGAGTGGATTGCAATAGTCCTGAGAGGAAGAAAGCTCTGAAGTGCTTGCAACGCTAGTAACACAGCTCTAATCTCCAGGACATTGACACGCAGATGCATCTCGTGCTCTTGCCATGTGCCTTAGAGTGTCCTGCCTAGATAATGCCCCCCCACCCCATCTGGGAGGCATCCGTGGTCACCGTGGCATTCCTGCATTCAGGTTGTCGGTGCGAAGCCACCAACTGAGATCCTGTCTGCACCTGTCCATGAGTAGAATAGGGTAAGAAAGTGGAAGACGTTGGAGAGACCACTGGGCAAAAAGTAGCCACTGAAGGAGTCTCATATGCAACCATGCCAGAGGGGCTAACATAATCATCGCAGCCATTGTCCCCAATAGTTGGAGGACCCATCTTGCCTTTGCTCTTCTCAGGGGGAGCAAGGCATGAACTTGTTGTTGTAGGACTCTGATTCTTTCCTGTGGTAGAAATGCCCGCATGAGGATGGTGTCTAGTTCTGCGCCTATAAAAGTGACACGCTGTGAGGGCAACAAGGCAGATTTTTCCCAGTTCAATGTGATGCCCAGCTGTTGACATAGGTTTATAGTAGCATCCCTGGTCTGAATTAGTAGATGCCTGGTGGTGGCAGTAAGGAGCCAGTTGTCCAGATATGGAAACACTTGGAATCCCTGACGTCTCAAGTGAGCAGTCACCACTGCCATGCATTTGGTAAACACCCTGGGGGTTGTGGTGAGACCAAAGGGCAGGGCTCGAAACTGAAAATGACTGGCTCCCAGCCGGAAGCGTAGGTGACTTCTGGATGCCCTGTCCATCTTGATGTGGTAGTAAGCATCCTTGAGGTCGATGGAGCACATCCACACTTCTTTTCCCAACAATGGGAGAATAGACTGCAATGTGACCATTCGGAACTTGGACTTTTGCATGTGGGTGCTCAATTTGCTGAGATCTAATATGGGTCACAGGTCCCCTGTCCTTTTCGGCACCAAAAACAATCTTGAGTAAGTCCCTAATCCAATCTGGTCAGACGGGACATGTTGGATGGCTCCTTTTTCTAGCAGCTTTGAAACTTCTGAAACTGCCTAATCCCTTAGAATGGGTGGAACATCTGTGGTTTTCTTGACTGGAGGGGGATCTGATGAGAAGGGGATGACATATCCTCCGGAAATTATTCGTAGAACCCATTGGTCCTGGGTGATGTCTTGCCAGGCCTCCGGGTATAAAGAGATTTGACCCCCGACTGGCTCCGGAAATGCACAGTCGGGCCTCCCATCAGGAGCAGCGGTAGGGAGAACCACGAAAGGAATCATGGTCTCCCGAGTTGCGGGGGCCTCCTCTGCCTCTAGGGCAGCATCTCCCTGAATAACCACCCCCTCCTCTGCCTCTGCAGGGGGCTCACCTTGTGCACCGGGAAAAAACCTCTGTGATTTCTTGAACCACATTTTGCCACCCCTCTGGGCCTTGGGATAAGGCCTAGAGGGAAGGGAAAAACGGACTCCTACAACAGACAGAGTTTTTCCCTCCAGCTCGTACCTGGTGAGGGTGTCTTTCACCTTGGTTCCGAACAAAGAGGAACCATCGAAAGGGGCATCGGTGAATGAAGACTTGAAGGCCTCCGCGAAATGACAAAGGTGCATCCAGGCCTGTCTCCTAAGAGCAACTCCTGAACTTGCTGCCCTACTCGTGCCATCGGCTGCATATGAGATCAGCTTCATGGAGGAGTTAACGATAGAATTGAGGGTAGACATTTGAGCGTTAATCATCTGGGTCACCGCCTCAGAAACGTTACCCATGAGAGTATCTCCAAGCTCCTTGAGGAGACCTCTCTGGAGCCGTGTAAAGTGAGATAAATAGTTCAGCGACCGTAAGGTAAAGGTCACTGAAGAGAGGGTACGCTTCCTGTACCTGTCCATGGTCCTAGACTCCTTGATAAAGGGGGATGGACGGTGGAAGAAGTCTTGGCTAATTCTTTCTGAGTGGCCACTGCCACCACCATTGCATTCACAGGGACTCCCTTGGACAGAAATTCCTTACCAGGAGGAGCAGACAAAAATTTATTGGGTGTCCTGGGGACTGGTTCCACAGAGTCAGGGGTTTCCCACACCCTTTGACAGACCAAATCCAGAAGCTTGTCGAAAGGTGGAGATACACAGGAGGCGGAGGGCTGAGCACCAAAGGCCTTCAGAAAGACAGACTACTCCTCAGAGGGGGCTTTGGATGGCCAGTCACCTCTTTGTTTCAAAATCTCTAGGATGTCAGAGAAAGAAACATCCTCAGAGGATGGCTTGGGGGACTCCTCCGATTCCTCGAGGTTGGTGTCTGATGTGAGAAACTCATCCTAGGAATCTATGTGCTTCCTCTTGCAAGTCTTCTTTCTGGGTGGCTCCTCAGGCAAGGACTCTGAGAGGCCCTCAGAAATGTGGGGACCACTCATGGGGGTACCCTGAGGCCTTGGGGCTTTGCTGTCTAGAGATAGATGGCAATCAGAGGCCTGCATCGGTGTAGTAGGGGACAGAGTGACCGACCCGCATGATGCCGCTGACAACCTGGCCAGCGCACTCCGCATGGCCTCGAAGCTCGGTCCCCCTGAGTCCGAGGAGTGACCAGCCCCTGAAACCACGACAAGAGTCAGACTTCCCCAAGCCGAAGCACCAAGAGGGAGACTAGGAACCGATAGGTGTCCCGAAGTCTCTCCCTTGGGTCCAACCAAAGAATCCTGAGTCCTGAATCCCGTAGACGGCGCCGACGGAGTTGGAGCTGACGTCGGCACTGATAAGCCAGCAGGGCTGTCGGAACTGACCTAGGGACATCACATGGAGCCGAGCGCTCTGGCAGCGAAAGCTGAGATACGCTCGGAGGAGGAAGTATCGAAGCAGGTTGAAGGATGGGCTCTGGAGCCGACTCGGTCAGAACAGAGAACAATTTTGCCAAAACTGGTGACTGAAGGAGTCTCTGCACCACTCTATCGACGTCCATATCTGATAAGGTCCTGGAAGATTTAGAGGATAGAGAGGGAGATCGAGACCTCCTCTCCGAAGGGGACCTGCGAGGAGGTGATGCTGGCCTAATGCTAGGCGATTGGCTCCGAATAGGTTCCAAAATTATTGGAGCCGATGCTGGTTCCATAACCACAGACACTTCCTGCGGCCCCGAGGACAATGGAGCCGAGGATGTCGAAGCAGACTTTGCTATTTTCTCCGGTGACTCCGAGGAGACTGATGGAGCCAGAGATCTCTTTTTAGATTTCGAAGATTTTGTCTTGGAGCTAGAAGCAGTTTCCAGACCCTCCTCGAAGGAGGGTTTCAGAAGTATCTTCAAAATCAACTTATTCTTCCTTTCCTGAAGAACTCTTGGACTGAACGCATGACAGAAACTGCACGACTCCTGGAGATGGATTGCTCCCAGACAATACACACAGACAAAATGTCCATCGGTAATGGACATTTTATAGCTGCACCTAGAGCATTTCTTGAAGCCCGAGGGCTTGTGCTCCTTAGGATCTTTGGACATAGTTAGCTACAACAAAGCAACAAACACAACAATAACTGACAACAGTATGGGAAAACAGTCACAAGGCGGGAAAAACACAACCACAAACGAGAACCTCAAGATCTCTAACTAAAACGATCCTTAGGCACAACACAGGAGGGGAAGACTAAAACCTCTAATTTAAATGGTTTCAGACCTGTAAAAAATATATAACACAAGGAAGCAAGGGACAGACTAGGTCCTTTAACTGAAACGGGCCTAGCCCGTTGGAACAGCTAGTGGAATACCACAGAAAAAACGATCAAACACAAAACTTTTCCACCATACAAGACCAGAACACACAATAGCTATTAAAATAGCTTTTTGTTTGCAACCAATTCTCTAACAATGAAGAAAAAAGGGGTACTTAGCCACAGCCAAGAGCGAGACCACGTCCGAGCTACACGAGCGGCAAACGAGATCTGGAGATATAGAGCAGTGCAGCATGGGATACCATCTTAGCCCAGCCAAAAGAAAGACTTCGAGCTAGAAAAGTTTTGGCCGAGTCGGAGCCGACATTCGGCTCCGAACACACGGGTAAGAATGTAGGCAAGATTGGACTACATAACATCAAGTTTTACAAAATCAGTATTAATGAATACCAACCATTAAGCCTGCAGTACGGACTAAAAATGTAATCCAGAAATTTAGCAACGGTATACCTTTCCTCCATAGCACAGTCATTACCCATTAGGAATTCAATGCTTTCTTTAGAAATAATTGTATTGGATTTGGACTCTCTGGTCAGGATTCTAAGAAAATAGCTGCTCAACTGTTTGCTTCTAAATTTCAAGGATGTCACTGCACAGAGAAGCACAGCTAATCAGACATGCATGAGGCAGTGAACAGCAGCAATATACCAAATAAAGTCAGCATAAGAAAAGAAGAGTTATATTGATAAAGTACAGTTGTGTAAGTAAACTTACAATTAACAGTAGATGTTTGAGTAGATCACAGTTTCAGCAGTCAAAGATGTATGATTTACATCTCGCTAGCTACATGAACAGCCAGCTAGTCTTCAAAGCTGTAGGTCTTTTTCCAAGTGTCCTAACTGCTACTGGGATTCAGGAGAGCCAAAGGGAAGCAGTAGTTTATGCATCAAACCCTTCAGAGCTTTCTTGCCGGGAAAAAGGGTAGACTAGAACACTGAGAATACTTGACCTGCTACGAAAATATGAAAAGGTCCACTCCTAGCTAAACCCCCCCTCATAAAATACAGGGGTGGAGGGAAGGACTGGCTACTGCAACAGTGATCTATTTGATCATCTACTGTTATGGTAAGTTTACTTTATGCAACTGTATTACATTCATCATTGGATAACTATAGCAGTAGTCTAAACTGTATGGGCAAACAACCAAAGCTTAGATAGATAGGGAGGAGGGAGTGTGAGGCTCCAGAAGGCCTGGAGAATGGGTCTAGCAAAGCATGTTCTGTTCTTGGAGAATGAATCCCAGTTTGCAATGTTTTCTATAGGTATGCAAAAAAAAAACAATGTTGCTGCCTCCAGAAACTGCTCTATAGTCTACCACTTTCCAAAAAAGTCACAGAAGCAGCCAAGGTCCTGTTACAATGGGCTCTAACTCTGCCTGAAGTAACTTATTATGGTGAGAATAACAAGAAATAGCATGAGACAATCATTTGGAAACTGTCTGCTTTAAAATAAGTTGTTCTTTTTCTTTCCTTTACAGGAACCAAACAGTTAATCAGCATTCCAGAAGGATTTTGCTCTGGTCAAATGGTATTTCAGTTGCTTGTGGATTTCCAGCATAAGCAAAATACTTTCTCCCTTGATTTTAGGTTGTGGAAAGAAGACAGGGAGTTTAATAGCTTGACCCAAATTAAAGTCTGAAACTTCTTTAGCCATAAATGAAGATTTCATTCTCAAGGACACCCTATCCTTGTGAAAAATGAGATACGGTTGACTCACCACAAGTTCTTGGAACTTAGATATGTTTCTTGTAGAAGTTAGCAATGAGAAACACTGCTGTCCAAGTTAAGATTCTGAAATCATCCCGATGAGATGTTTCAAATGGAAGAAGTGTCAGATTTTATAAAACAAATTTAAGATCCTGGTTAGGAATCACCTGTTTATCGATGGACAGATATGCAAAACCCCTTTCAAAAACTGTTTTACTAAGTCGTGTAGAGAAGGTATCAATGGGCAGACAAGTTGAGATGGATAAAAGATGAATCTTGATAGATGAATAAGAAAGGACACAGGATAACAACTTACACAAATACTGTAGAATCACAAACAACCAAGCCTTAACTAACCCATGCATGATTTTGTAGTAGTTTTTTTTTTTTTTAGCTTACTTTAATTCCTGCTGTATGTCCTCAGAAAATAGGTGCCTAAAAGCTATTGAAATTGTATCATACAGGGAATCAGCTGAAGAGGTTTCAGGGTGGGGTGTATCAAACAACCCCTGTCTTGTGTAAGCAAATTCAGTATGTGTGAGGAAGCCTGTGATAATTGTCCTTGGCCATTTCAAAAGAAGGAAGAACTACTGTTGCTTGGACCAAAAGGGAGTCACCAAAATTATCTCTGGTGTGGCTTTCTGGATCTTTAGAAGAACTCTGGATATCAATGGAAATGACTGAAACACATACCGGAACATTCCTAATGAAAAGAATAAGAAATCATCTGTCGTTCAAGCCTGATGGCAAGGAATCCTGAAGCAGAATCTCTTTAAAGGACTGTTTTTAACAAAGGCAAGTAAGACCTATTTAAGGAGTTCCCCACATCTGCATAAATTCCAGGAAGACCACAGGCCCAATATCCATTCCTGAGGGTCCGACCTAATTTTGCTCAGCTCGTCTTCAAAAATGCTTTGCTCTGACAGCCTGTAGTGACAAACTGACCTGAGTTGCAAAGTCCTAGGCTATCGTAGAAAGTATGACAAGGGGGTAAGAGCTGGTGCCACCTTGTTTATTTATGAGCCACATCACTGTGGTTTTGTCTGTTACAACGTACAGAGGTCCTGCAGAACAGAGATGGTTTAAAGCTTTTAGAGAATTTATTACAGCTATCATCTCTTCAAGATTTCTTAGTACATAACAGATTTAGATATCCCACTAAGGTACAGAAAACTAAGACTGTTCATGTAAAGGGCACTATGTCTTGTGGTCACTGTGTCTTGTGGTCACTGCAACGCATGTCATTTTGTTCTTTTAATCATATAAATGGTCATTTATTTTATGTTAATAACACATATAATTGTAATACTGAAGGTATTGTTTATGCATTGAGACGCTCCTGTTGACAGCATTCATAATATGTTTAGCAGCACATGGCTTTGACGAAAGAATCACTTAGGGATCTGAGCTGGGATTAGAACTGGACATTTATGTGTTTGAAGGACTTTATATAATGTGTCAGAAGTTTTAGGAACAGGGGTTTGACTGTCAGGGATATTGCAGGTTGCCAAGAAAATCTGACAAAGCAGGAGGAACAGCAGCAGGCTGTGGAAGATCTATTTGCAATAACTCATACTTGGATACTGGACTTTCATACTATTCCCAATGAAACAATTGCTTCATTTTGGTCAGTGTCAGAACATCTAGAGAAACACTATCTTCAGAATTGGAATCCTCAGCCTGCAGAGAGCTCACTAAAGAACTACCCTCCCAGTCATTCCCCTGTCCTTCTGAATGTGTTTCAGTGTCAGAAGGAGAGGGAGGTCTTTTTACACTCATTGAGGAAATAGGATTTAAGGTGTTAAAGGCTTGAAATAAGACTTGGCAAAACCCAGCAATTCTCCTCTGTCTATAGTCAAAAGAGATAGGAGATGTCAAATGCTTAACTTTTTTTTTTTTTCTGAAACTCCCTAGAGCAGACTGACTCAAGTCAGGGGCACATTTTTATTTTTTATTTTTTTTATTTATTTATAGTTGATTTACCAGGATTGTCCATTGGGTTCGAAGTACCCATTTTCAATGGAGTCCTGGGGAGAAAAGCTCCAATAATAAAGATACAAAGATTACAAAAGTTCACATTTAACACTTACAATCATGTTAAAACATATTATCAAAAGTAACAGTAAGCAAAACTATAACAAGGTTTACACTTTAATCATTTACAATCATGTTTAAACAGGTTGTCCGAAGCAGTAGTACCAAATATTAAAACAGTGGCTGACAAAGGTAGTAGATTGTGGGTTCATGACAAAAACAATGGAACAGGTGATTACAAGGCAAAGAATCTAAGGTTTAAGCAGCTGCATGAAGAATACTTTAGTTACATTATGTGTGACAAGCATAGCATCGCTGTAGTAAAATATGTAGTATCTTGAATGGAATAGAAGAATCTAAGAATTACTAGGTGTTATTACATTTGTTTATTTATAGTATTTGGTTGTACCTGATGTGGCTGCCTGTAGGGGGCAGGCTAGACTAGGAGGGATGAGAGCAGGAGCATTCCCAGGAGGATGTTAAGTATGTGTGCAGGGATTTTTTAAAAAGCTGGGAGGTTAGTAGTGGTGCGGATGGAGGGGGGAAGGGAATTCCATTGCCTTGCCAGGGCAAAGGATAGCAGGCTTTTTCCAGGAGACTGAAGAGGTTTGTAAAGTTCTATCAGATTTTGGTTACTGGATCTTAGGAGTCTTTGTGGCATATGCATTTTGAAGGTGGAGCTGAGTGAGGGACAGAGGGATGGATGGAAAATGAGTTTGTGGGCAAAGGTGATCTGAGTGAAGGTGAGATAGTTAGGAAGCTCGAGCCAGTTTAGCTTGTGGAGAGATACACAGTGGTGGGTTGATGCTTTGTGGCTAGTTGCAAATTTGGCAATTTTATTATAACATGAGGACAGTTTTGTTTTAAGGGATGATTGGAGGTTTGTTAGAAGAGGGGCGTTGTATAGAAGGGAAGGAATAAGGAATGTTGTAGCAAGAGTGAGCTTAGTAGATGTGGAGAGGAATTGATTTTGTCGATAAAGCATGCCAAGTTTGTAGTGGGTTTTTTTATGTTTAGTAGTAGATGGCTATTGAATTTGAGCTGGTCATCTATGTGGACCCCTAGTAGCTTGCTTTCAGATACTAGTTCAAGAGGTGTGTTGTTTTGGCTGATAATAGAGAGTAAATTTTTGTCTATGGTTGTGTTTTTTGAGGGGGTAAATATCATAAGTTTGGTTTTGGATGCATTGAGTACTAGATGGTTATTTTTCATCCACTGTTCAGTAGTAGAGAAGGCATCTTGGGTTAATTTTAAGAGAGTAGGAATGGATGTGGCTGAACAGATTATGGTAGAATCATCTGCATATTGAATGAGTTTGGCATGGGGAATTGAGTGGAAGAAGTCATTTATAAATATATTGAAGAGGAGAGGACCCACGATGGAACCTTGGGGGACCCCAGTGGGTGTGTTCTGGAAGGAGGAGGTGGCTGTTTTCCATTTGACAGCTTGTTGTTTATGGGAGAAATAGCTGGCGAACCAACTGATAGAGGCAGGTGATAGGTTTAGGTTAGAAAGCTTGGTAAGGAGAAGATTGTGAGATATGGTATCAAAGGCTTTAGAGAGGTCGAGCAGGAAGGTGGATTCAATAGAGCCAGAATCTCAAGCTGTATTTACTGTTTCCAGGAAGGAAAGGAGGGCAGTCATGGTACTGTGGCCGGGTCTGAAGCCCAAGTTGTGTGGAAGTTAGTAAGTTATTATCTAGAAGATAGGGAAGGAGTTGGAGATGGATACATTTTTCTAAGAGTTTTGATATAGGAGAAAGGATGGCGATGGGACGGAAGTTAGTGATATAGTTATTTTTGCCTCCTTTATGCAAGGGTATGATGAAGGATCTTTTCCAGAGTGTGGGAACAAGGCCTTCTTGTATAGAGCGATTTATTAGGATGCTGATGGGGAAGGCAATGGATTCAGCAGCAATGTTAAGGAAGGATGAGGGTATGTTATCAGGTGCATTAGAACAAGGTTTTAACTTTTGCAGGAGTTTTTTATGGTAGAGGTAGGGATGGGTTTTAGGGAAAAAGGTAGGAGGAGTTGAGAGGAAGGAGGTGAGGGGGGAGATAGTAGGTGGGATGTAGGTGTAGAGGGTGAGATGTTATTGGAAAAGGTTGTGGTAAGTTTAGAGATAGAGTCTAAGAAGAAGGAGTTAAATTGGGTGGTGAGATTGATATCAGGAGCATTTGGGTCTGGGCTTGGCTTTTCTGCTGTGCCAGGTTTTATGAGATTATTGATGCCTTTCCAGAATTTTTGAGGATTGGTTTTATTGTTGTTTTGAAGTATGGAGTAGTAGTTTTGTCGATCTATTGTGATAAGCTTTTTAACTTTGTTGCAAAGAGTTTTGAATTCATTAAGGGTAGAGGGAGTTTTGTTTCTTTGGTATCATGCCCAGGTTTTATCTCTCAGTCGCATGGCAGTTAGTGTATCTTTTGTTAGCCAGGGGGTGGTTTTGTTTCGTATTCTTTTGGTTTTTATGGGGGCCAAACTATCCAGGAGATTTAGGAAAGTTGTGTTGAAATATGCAACAGCATTATCCAGGGGTAGAGTTTTTAGTGGGTTCCAATTTATTGATTTTAGGGAGTCTGAGAAGGTTACAGGGTTAAAGTTTTTTAGGTTGCGAGTGCAGATGTAGTTATGTGTTGTTTGTAGTGGACATGGAAGACGTTTTGTGTAGATGGGAAGATGGTCACTGAGGAAGTCGGGTAGAGTTCCACTGATGGTGTAATTATGGGGATGAGATACTAGAATCCAATCTAGGATACTGCCACTAGTGAAGTCTTTAGAGGGTCTGGTAGTCTGGTTGATGAGCTGAGAGTATTGATAAAGGTTAATGTTTATATGATGTGGAAAGGAGTGAACGGAAGACCAATTTATATTGGTATCACCCATAATAATAGTTTCATTGCTGATACTGATAGAAAGCCAGGATAGGATATCTTCTAAAACTGAGACATTGTCACCTGGAGGGATGTAAAGTGAAACTAGGCAGATTTGTTTATGTTTATTCAATTGAAATAGAGCTAATATTAGTTCTGCATTGGAGAAATTTGGAATGGGTTTGTTATAGGGAGTAATGGACAGGGTGGAAGAATAGAGTAAAGCTACCCCACCACCCTTTTTATGGGTTCTGTCTTTTCTGATTATTGAGTAGTTTGGTGGTAGAACTTCAGTGTCTTTTATATGGGGTTTTAGCCAGTTTTCGGAAATAGCTAAGATATCAGGTTTATTGTGAAGAAGCCATGTGTGAAGATTGGGGATTTTGTTCGCTATGCTTTGGGCATTTAGAGAAGTCAGTAGAATGGATTTAGATGTAGAGGTGGTGGTGGTGGTTGGGCCTGGGTTAGGGTGTATGTCACCAGATAGGAGTAAGGTTGTAAGGTAATTTATTACGTTACTAATGTGTTTGGACTGCATTGTCTGAAGGTTGTCTGTTTTTAGATAGTAGATATTGGAGCTTAGAAAGGGTCTCAGGAGTTTATAAGAAGTATTTAGTTTGTAGTGAAAAAATAGATGGGAGTTAATGGGATAGAGTTCAACGGTTATTGAGTTAAATGATTTTAAGTGATAAGAGGGGAGTGAGCTGGTTGAGTGAGAGGGTGCTAGATGATTTGTGGTGTTGGGTTGGGTGAAGTAGTGGGTGTAAGTAAGGATGAGAAGTAATAGTAGATGGATTAAGAATGATATGTGTTTTGCAGTCCTGATTTCGTTTTGAAGTATTCTTGTATGTAGTATAGGGAAAAAGAGGTGAGAGGGATATTGTGGTGAAGGGGAGGGGTATAATTGGAGAGGAAGTAGGTGTGGTTGGTATAGTTTGGGAGGAAGTGGGAGTGGTTCGGGTGGTATAAGTGTAGATGCAGTGGAGGTGGGTGAGATTTGGGGGTAGGGTAGGGGAGCGGAGTGAGCCCGCAGGGCAAATGGAGCGGGATACACCTAAGGAAGGTTGGCAGCAGGACAGTGTTAAAAACAGTCAGTTGGTGGAGGTAAGAACTGAGGAAGGTAAGCAAGGTGGTCAAAGTGACTCTTGGAGTGCAGTATAAGGAAAAAAAAGAAGACAAAGTAGGGGAAGAATGAACAGAGCTGAAGTTTAGCAGCTAGTATAGGGAGGGATGTTAAAACGTGGTTCTGAAGTGCAAGGGAAGGAGTGATGGAGGATGATTAGGTAGATGGATAAACACTACCTTCTAGTGGATAGAACCTGAGTTCATAAGAGAGGAACCATTACTCAGACCGAATGGTGAAAGGAGGAAGGCAGGTCAGGTATAGAAAAATACACCAGGGGTGAGGCGGATTATTAGGGGAGCACCTGGTAATAAGGGCAAGGCTGCAGGTGTCTCTGGTAGGGTCCCTTCACTAGTACCAGGCAAGTGATAGAACAATAGAACAATATAACAATAATCTCAGACCAAATGTGGTAGTGATTGTACCATATTACATACTTTTATTTTTGATTTCTTTTCCTCTAGCTCTCTCTTCTGGGAGAAAGAATAGGAGTGTCCCTGTAGGGAGCAGGCAAACAAGGTAAGCCTTGCAATCCAGAAGAAGATCTTGGAGAATCCAGGAAGGCTGGGCTGGTAGGCAGAGCGGGCTTGGGAGAAAAGGCTGAAATAGCTGGGGGAAAAAGATAGGTAGGAGTTTATAAAATCTAGTAGTTGTTAGGCACTAGTTAAATGTTAATACAATAAAGTGTAGACTGTGGAATATATACATTAAGGAGCAGTGACTGTGTTCAAACCGTAGCAGCAATACATCACTGAATAAGCCCCAACAAGTAGGTTGGGGAGAGTGAGAATCAGGCACTTCAGCCTAGCAACTCTATAAAACATCATCAGTTCCTTCCTCTGAAACTGACATGAGTGGTTCTCTTATGCCTGCAAAGTATGTTCCAACAGCCACAGATGATGTGGCTAATCTCATGTGGCCTTTTGAGGTGCTACACCAGAGGAATCCAGGAAAAAAAAATGAGCTAGTCTGAGGAACCAGATTTGGTCACAGCAAAATTACCCTTCAATGGCTGAGGCAATGAAGAAGCCTGTTGAATAGAAAAGGCTCCCAAATTTTCTTCTTTTTTCATGGACAAGGAAGGAATAACAGGAGAGTGTGACCCAAGCACCAGAAAAGAGAGTATAAGAAGTAGGTAGTAGAGCCTGAAAGAGCCATTAAATCTCCTGACAGCAAATTCAGTGTACTCAAGTACAAAAATACAGTGTCAACTGCAAACTCAAAATTTCTAGTCCCTATAAAATGTATACAGTAAAAACAAATGTATAACTAAGTTCTTTAACTTTTTGTTTAATTTTTTTTTCTTTGCACAAGCACTTTTCCAGAAAAAACACTTCCCACAGACCAACATTTTTAGCAACAGTCTGTAAAATTACAATTTTCTTTTATTCAGGAAAGAAGATACATTTTCTTCAAAAAAGAAAAAAAAATAAATTGAAGGCTTTCCCCAGTGGTGAACTTATCTGCCTAGCTTGAAGGAGCATTAGCTGACCACCAATCCCATGAAGCCCACTAGAGAAGCGAACTTCAGCAGCAAGAAAGTACTGAAGAGTATAGTGCCCAAAATATTGCTTTTCTGTGGCTATCCTAGAACCCAGCAGCAATTAAGGTGCATGGAATGAGTCCTACAGCTTTGAAGACTGGCCAGCTGGTTAGATCTTTAGCAGGATATAACTCACATAGCTTATGCTACTGCAACAGTGATCTAATGACGAACATTGGGATAAGCAGGGCTAGGTTGCTTTATGGCATGAGCAGCCCTTCAGTGTGTACATGATCAACATGATGGACATCACAGGCAAGGCATACTATATAGGACAGGAAAATGCACCCAAGCATGCAATGCAGTACTAAACAGCTGCAAGTATTACTCATCTGGCTGAATTCCGGCAGCACCTTAGCCAACACAGAAAGACCAATGTCAGCCTACACAATACACTGATAACTTTGTCCATCAAGTAAATAGAGAGGAAATGAGGGTAGATCTCTGTTCATCATTTAAACAGAGAGGAAATGAGGGTAGATAGGAATTAAATAAATGGGACATGAGCAAGCAGAGGGAAACACCAAAGGGTATCCATAAGGCATGAAAGGTGGGGTGGGGAAAAAAGGGTAACTTTTTGGTTGGAATGGGAAAGAGACACTTAGCTCTTAAATAGGACAGAGGAAGAAAAGCTATTAGCAGAGGCAGAGAGAGACAAAAGTAAACCACAGACAGACAGGACAGGTATACCAACAAAAGGTGGGAAAGACAGTGGATGTACACATGCAAATACACACAACGACAGACAAAAGAATAAGAAATAGGAAATGACACATACTGCAGGGAAAACACCAGGATGGGGATTGAGGGGGAATCCTGGCATAGCTGGATGAAAAGGCTGTAAACTCAGGTTTCACTCATCTGTGTAGCTGATGTGATGGGCCAGTTGATCCTTTGGAGCTCTGGCAGGTAGGGTCTACTAATCATGAGATTCAAACAGTCTTGCCAGAAGGCACTTCATGCTTCTAAGGCAGGCATTCAGCTAGTGGTACATTTTGGCAGCCAACAGATTTCACAAAATATACTAAGAGACCATTAGAGACTCCTCTGGCTACTTTCAGGAGAGGAGAGAAGTCTCCACCCCAATAAGCAAACAGAGATGGCATTAGTCAATCATCTAGGTCACTTAAAACAGTAGTGGGGAACCAGCATCCCCCTTCTGGGAGTCCAAACTGGTGGTCTCTGGCAACTAAGTGCCAGAGACAGGCCGGTGCAGATCAAAGTGACAATGGTCTCACCTCCTCTTCTTCTTCCACAACTGGACCTGCAAAAGGACAAAATAGTGGAAAAATGTTTAAATATATATGCTACAAATACAACTGATTGTTCAGTGAGTGGACTGGCATAGATATTTAATGCACCCCACTGCCAGTAGAGGTGCTCCCCCCATTCTTCTGTACCAAACCAAGTTCACCTGTTCATCCTCTGCACGGAAAATGAAGCTGATACTCTTAAGTAGACACAAACAACTTCATTTTCTCTAAATTTGAATTGTAACAGTTATTGTAAACCAAACATTTCTAAGATTACTCCCTTTATTCAACACTGTTTGTTTTAATTAAATTTTGTTAGTTTGTATGAATGTTACATGTCTGGAGCTTTTCTCCCCGAGCCTCTGCTGAAAAAGGGCTTTGGCTCAGTCGGACACTCCCGGTCAACAAATGTAAAATAAATAAATAAAATACCAGAAGACGATGACATGAAAAAAAAATGTGCACAGAACATTGCCAGCTCCCTCTTCTGAACCTCTGCCTGAAATTCCTGGAGGAGGTTGGTGGGCTTCCACATCATGCCATGATACAAATGCAGGCACTGCTCAAAAGACAGGGTGAGTGATGTCGGTGCCAGCATGCAGCAGGTGTGCCAGCTCAAGCAGACGTCATGCTTTTTAATGGGTATTCATCAGTAGCTGAAGCAACTATGATCACTCAAAACAAGTTCACCTGAGCAGCTAAATAGCAGCCCTGTGTGCCCAGACACACATTTGTTTATCTTATGTCATGCAACACACTGTTGCACTGAGGGGCTGTGGGTGCACACATGTCAAACTGATAAGCATACAGATCATGCATTTAGTGGTTATTTGACATGCACTGCTAATGACAACATGTTTAGACAGTGCATTGAACACTGGTAGATGTTCACAGACAGTGAAGTTGTCTTCATTAGCACAACTGATGCACTACTGAGTTCTGTTTATCTTGATATGAAGCACTGGACCATTCTGTGTAACATCGCTTACAACCATACACTTTTAGGTTACAGGAGTTTCAGTAATGTCTCTGTTTACATGGAGATCTCCAAAGTTAAGGAAAGAGTCCTGACAGGTTAGGTACCTCAGTAACAACAACAACAAACATTGAGATGGATGCCACAGGGGAGGTAGATACTATGGTGCATGTGTTTGTAGAAAGCTATAACTAGCATAACAGTGCACCATCTGCCTTTGGCTGGGGGAAGAGGTTCAACAGTGAAGACAAGAAACCATTGGCAGGATAAAGTACCACAAGGTGTGCAGGGTTCCAGGGCCATATGTTAAGGCATTGTTACAGTACGTAAATGGGGCTGAGGCTGTGCATGTCACTAATAGCAGCTGACAACAAGAAGCATACAGTGGGGGAGGGGGCTGTTGTCAGAAATAAATGGATTCCACAGCATATGACACATACCCACTGGCTGACATACTTCATTTATAGGTGTATAGGCAGTGGGGTGGACACCTGCACATTCTGGACAAAGACGCAGAAGACAAGCATTGCCAATACCAGATTTGGCAAGAACTGGTGCATGATATGAAAGGTATGAGTAGCCACAATAAGTTTCTGTAATGTATTTTACAAATATTATGTGGACATGGTGTCTCACAGTTACAAGATGCCCTCCACACACTGGTGAGGCTGGAGGTTCAACTTGTCCCTCCCAGCTTCCTCGAATGTTGGGGATATTTATAAGCTCTTCAATGTTAGTATTGTGCCACTGTGACATCAGATTGTGCCATGCACACACTCCCATCACTGTCAGGCACAGCTGACTTGCTGACATCAAGCATCTGCTGTTCCATTGTGCAGGAGCTCACCACCAGCAACATGTGAATACACAAAGACTAGATACTTGTGAAAGCACTGAAAGATATGCCATAGCAGTAGGTGGCACAATACATGAACAGCATATGGGCGAATACATACCTTGCATTGTAGGGTGCTTTATTTAAACCCAAAGTTACCTGGAAGACAGAAATGTAGAAGCCTATTGCTATATAAATCCTACCCCACATGCAAAGCACTGTACACTATGGCAATGTGAAAAGTATCAATAACCTGATGCATCCTCTGCAAACACTTATGGCCATTTCTAGCCCAGCTAAAAAAAGCCACATTGCCAGCGAGTGTGATGTCTGCGCTCCCTCCCCAGATGGTTTAAACTATCATTTTATTTTAGTTACATGTGATTACTGGAGTGGTACATGCATCACCAAGGTACTGCACAGATAAATAAAATCTGTATTAAAACAGCTTAAAATTAAAGCACAATTTAAAGTCTGACTGAATGCTTTTAGACTTTTAAGAAGTTTTTTAAAGGTGTATTTAAAGTTCTAAATGAAGCTATTCCTGTTTCATTAGTTGCTTTTATACTGATTAGTTGATGTTAATAGTTATTTGATTTTAAAGGAAAGCTTTAAAAGGCTTTGCTATGTCTAGTTTAATCTTTTGAGTCTGATGTAGAAAGCTTAGTTCAAAAGTGTTTACTCAGTAAAGCACTATTTTTTTTTATAATAGCATAGCATTATCCTTATTTATTGCTGGATTCTGCTTTTTGTTCAAGGATGTTTACTCATTAAGGCACTATTTTTGCCTAGCAGTTCACCATCTCACACATTCTGGACAACGATGCAGAAGCCAGGATCAGATTTGGAAATCATATCAATTACTCTTTCATAGACCTGTTAAAGAGTCCTCTTATGGCCACCCACAACACTGATGTCTACACTGATGGCTTGCACAACTCTCTTCTACTTCTAGTTCTGATAAACCATGTCTGAATTACTTATGGCCAAGATGCAAATCCCATGTATGTGTGCGCGCGTGTGTGTGTGTGTGTGTGTGTGGGAGGGGGGGGGTTAAAACCTCAGTCTCCTAGGTGAAGAACTTTTCCAGCCACTGCATCTCAAGGGCTCATAGCAAGACATGTACACTTGTGAGGTTATATATGTTGGTTAGTGCATCAAACAGCATGTTATCATGACACATCTTCCCGCAACAGCATACTGAACCCCTGTATTGCTCTGCACACACTGCTTACCCGAATGTGTTGCCATGCCTCACCCTATATACTGGGATCATTACTGGGATCATTGTGTCCTGTGTAGCATGCCCCACCTAGCCTATGTTGACCCCTCTTACAGCTAGAGATGGCAGTGTCATGCTATTATTGTTCTGTGCTTCCACTTCCACATGCTCCATGGCCTCCAGATCCATGCTGCTGCCATCCATCATGAGTGGTGGGTACAGTGCAGAGGTACATTACCAGGGATCTGGTCTTTCTTCAGTATGTCTACCTCTAACTCCAGTGTCTTATTCTGAAAACTCCTGATACCACAGTTGATCAACTTAATGAGGCCTCCCTACAACACAGTGACCCCTCTTTATACTGTGCTAATACGGGCCTTATACAGCAGCAGCAGTTATGTTAATAAGGAAATTTAGTGCAGCTGTCTCTGAATCACTATCTTAATGCAGCACTTTATCCATACCTAGTGGTACCATCCTGCTCGTCCCTGAAGCTCCAGGGCTAGTGACACGTGCAAATTGTGCTCAAGCACACAGTTTGTGAAGCTCATAGTGCCATCGTACAGAACGCTGGAGGCTTTTGATAGTACATGACATGCAAATGTATATCTGTGGGCAAGGGGCTACCATTTTTCTGATTATCATGAGGACATGGCTTCTTTAAGTGCTTGGAACAGCAGTGGACCTATGTGATGTCCACAAAAGAGTAAGATTTCCTTGTTCTTCTTCCACAGGCACATTCAGAAGCATTTTCTGGTCAATTATGATGGTCCACAGTACAAAGCTGATGTCTGGCATGAGCCTGAGTGGACAATGAGTGATGCCACTGGCATCAGTCATTCTGTTGAGCAGTGCTTGCATTGTTACAGTGACCTGTGGTGGTGCTACCCTGACTTGATTTGATAAGAGAAGTCAAAAGGTTAGGATGAGAGGGACAGAGTTTTACTGCACAAATTGACTTTTTTCCTATTCTTTTAATAGGTTCAACTTTGTTTTATAAGGCCATACGTAAGTACTAGGCTAATTGCCCTTGTGGGCCATTTTAAGCCTAGCTAATTTCCCTTCCAAAAGTGAGACTCAAGCCCTGTACCTTTTGTCTGTGAGGTAAACACCTTAATCAGTATAGCAACATGTGGCCAAGGTGTGACAATCCAACAAGGATAGATGTTAAGTCAGAAGTGCCTCCAAGCAGCAGCAATATATATGCTCTGTGCACTAAAGCACTCTGCAGTTGCAATTTTATGTGCAACATGTGTGTGTGTGCTAATGTGTTCTCTTTTTTTAATTAATTCTGCAAATCCAGTTGTGGCTGTGGCAAAAGTGCTGTGACAGTCACCTCAGCCTGCACTAGCCAATGCCTCAGGTTACCAGGCCCACTTTGCAGCAGGCAAAAAGACCATCTTCCTGAAAGAGATTTGAGGGATCATTGCTGGCCTCTGTGGCCACTTCTCAGGTATGGAGTAAAGCCTCATCTTCTGACAGTGGCTGAGGGAGGGGGGGGGGGTTCTCTTTGGTTTCTGAGAGGCACCTGTAGAAGCTGATGTCATATGAGATGCACTGACAGTTGGACACCTACTTCTCTACCATGGAAGACCTCTTGGCATGCTGTTCAAGTTACATGACTAGCAGATCCTGACTATTGGGCCACTAGAAGTGCAGCCCGCACATGATGTCGGCCACACAGGTGACAGGGGTGGAGTCTAAATGGACAGACAAAATCACCAAGAAAAGAAGAGCACTACAGCTGTAATGCTGGAACTAAATTTATATTCAGGTATTGCTGAATACCCTTCATGTGGTGACTCTGTATTCACAAAATCTCACCAAGACAACACTGATCTATAGAATGTGTTTTATATAACATGAAAAAAGGAATGTCTAAAAAATAAGAACTGTGGTGTCAGGACAGGGAAAATGTAGTGTAGAATCCTCAGGATAGGCCAGGCTTGGGGGAAGATGGCTCTCCTGTGGTACAAGGAAGAAGCCCACAAAAACAGGCCAGAAAAGAGACATAGTGACAATAAAGTGTTGAGTATAAAGAAGAAATTATATATATTTTTTTTTTATCAAGAAGCCCAGAATTTCCAGACAGAGGGTATTTAGGAAGATTAAGAGAGAAGTCAGAGGATATAAAAATACTTGATCAAGAAAAGCTATCAAACACTACAAATAAATATGTATATTCATTAATACAACACATCAAGGAAAAACAAAATCTAGTCAAAGAAACATTGGATCACCCTGAAAAAGAAGGAAGAGAGAGAGTAAAAAAGATACAGAACAAAAAGAGGTTTTTGGAAAGGTATAAAAAAGAAACATGGACATGGGAAAAAAAATCAGCTCAAAATATATTTGAAGAGAAATACAGCTAAAGGCACCAGGACATGGCAAATTTCACAATACAAAAATTAAGGCAGCAAAGTGGAATGTAGAAAAATAGACTGGTGAGGGAGAAATTAAAAGAAAAAGTAAGGAGATCTAATGTAGGGGATACAAAATGGGGTTAAATAACTGCTGAGAAATTGAGACAAAACTAAGATCATAACTGGAAAACATTGGGCCCAGGCACAGTACCCAACTTCTGGCTAAAGGTATTTACAGCTTTACACAAAGATGTAGCCCTGCAGCAAGAATTACTTATCCACACAACCCGAACAGATACCAACTTGCTTAATAACAGGAAAAATGATAAAGTGAACTTACAAGCCATCCCAAAAACTGCAGACCATTAACCTACCTTGCGACAATATATAAATTGTATGCTGTAATTGATGGAGACAGAGTTTATTGCCACCTAGAAAAAATTGATTCATGGCAATAAAATAAAAACGTAATAAAAGAAACTCATATGGAACAAAGGAGCATTTCATGTTAAAGTCATAACAGACAGCTGTAAAAAGGGAAAAATTTAAGTATGACAGATAAATTACAAAAAGCATTCAACATGTTTATAGGTAGTGGAATTCTTTGAAATGTACAAGATATACTGTACCATATGTCAATTATGTAGCAGTGACTATGAAATAGGTGCAAACGACTTTACGGCTAAGCCACGATACAGGGCAAATTATCAACGCAGGGATAACAATTCAAAGGGAGATATTCCAGGGAGACTCTTTGCCACTACTGCTGTTTTGTCTTGCTCTTAACCCATTAAACTGTTTAATTAAGAGATAAGGCTATGTTTACAGTTTAGCTCCCATATATCAACCTGGTTTAAAGACATCTCATGTACTTTTTGTGGATGATTTAAGATCATATAGCTCATCAGTTGAGCATCTGAAATTACATATACAAATAGCTAAAACTTTCTCAGGCAATATGAAAATGACATTTGGTCTTGATAAATGTATAAAAGCAACATTTATAAAATGAAAGCTGCAGCACCAAGAAAATCAACCTTGGACATAAATGTGATATAAAGGAATTTGAGCAGAAGGATGTATATGAGTATTTGGAAAAAGATGAATGGTAAGCATTAAAATGTGAGCACGTGTGAACAAAATTTAGTAAGGAATACTTCAGAAGACTATTGATGTCAAGGGCTACATTCAATATTAGCTTTAAAGTCCAAGCTTTAAATCAATTTGCTTAACCTGTTCTTATGGCTTTGGTGCGATAGGCTGGCCCCATAAAGTACTGGATCAGTAGGACAAAAAAACTATATAAAACACAGTGCATACCAAGATTATATATCCCTCTCCTTGAAGGAGGTATGGTCTTCCTCAAAACTGACGTGTTGGCCTTCCTCAAAACTGACATGTACAGATCTGCAAATGTGGGACTACATACATATATGCTAACTTCATCAGATCCAAACACAGTGAAAGATCAAAAGCATGAAGAGAAGAAGTCTAAGATGGCATCTTTGCTTATTTCAGCAGAAGCATTTCAGTTCAAAATGGGAAAGGAATTCAAACTCAAAGTAGACAAAAATCAGACAGCATCTGAAAAGTGCCAAAAACAGAATAAAATAAAAAACATAAAAAAGACCAAAAGAGAAGGAAAGAAAAGTGGAAACAGCACAAATACAGTGGATATAAAAAGTTTATACACCCCTGTTAAAATGCCAGGTTTTCGTGATATAAAGAAATGAGACCACAATAAATCATTTCAAAATCTTTACCACCTTTAATGTGACCTATAACCTGTACAACTCAATTGAAAAACAAACAAATCTGTTAGGGGAAAAATATAAAAAATAAAAAACGTACAATAAGCTGTTTGCATAAGTGTGCACACCCTTAAACTAATACTTTGCTGAAGCACCTTTTGATTTAATTACAGCATTCAGTTTTCTTGGGTAGGAGTCGATCAGCATGGCACATCTTCACTTGGCAATATTTGCCCACTTTTCCTAGCAAAATCGCTCCAAACTGACAGACTGCAAGGGCAACTCTTGTGCACAGCCCTTTTCAGGTCACCCCACATATTTTCTATTGGATTTAGGTCTGGGCTCTGGCTGGAGCATTTCAAAACTTTAATTTTCCTCTGGTGAAGTCATTCTTTTGTTGATTTGGATGTATGCTTAGGGTCATTGTCGTGTTGAAAGGTGAAATTCCTCTTCATCTTCAGCCTGTAGGTTTTGGGCCAAAAGTAACTGGTATTTGGAACTGTTCATAATTCCCTCCACCTTAACCAAAGCCCCAGTTCCAGATGAAGAAAAGCAACCCCAAAGCATGATACTGCCACCACCATGCTTCACCATGGGGATGGTGTTGTTTTGGTGATGGGAAATGTTGTTTTTGCGCCAAACGTACCTTTTGGAACTGTGGCTAAAACGTTCAACCTTAGTCTCATCAGACCATAACACATTTTCCCACATTCTTTTGGGAAACTTGATGTACTGTTTTACAAATTTTAGCTGGGCCTGGATGTTTTTCTGTGTAAGAAAAGCCTTCCATCTTGCAACCCTACCCCATAGCCCAGACATATGGAGAATACGGAAGACTGTTGCCACATGTAGTACACAACCAGTACTTGCCAGCAATTCCTGCAGCTCCTTCAGTGTTGCTGTAGGTCTATTGGCAGCCTCTCTGACCAGTTTTTGTCTTGTCTTTTCATCAATTTTGGAAGGATGTCCAGTTCTTTGCAACGTCATTGTTGTCCCATATTTGTTCCATTTTTTGATGACCTTCTTCACTGTGTCCCATAGTATATCCAATGCTGTGGAAATTTTTTGTACCCTTCTCCTGACTGATACCTTTCAACAATGAGATCCCTTTGATGCTTTGTAAGCTCTCTGCGAACCATGGCTTTTGCTGTAGCAGGCAACTGAGTAAATGTCAGGAAAATCCTACTAGGACAGCTGAACTTTATTCGGGGTTAATCAGTCTCTCTTTAATTGATGTCAGGTGTGTACCCCAAGGAGATTGAATGTTGTAATTAAATCAAAAGGTGCTTCAACAAAGTATTGGTTTAAGGGTGTGCACACTTATGCAACCAGATTATTGTACATTTCTTTTTATTTTTTATATTTCCCCCTAAAATATTTGTTTTTCAATTGAATTGTACAGGTTATAGGTCACATTAAAGGTGAGAAAAGTTTTGAAATTATTTACTGTGGTCTCATTTTTATATCACAACACAAAATGGCATTTTAACAGGGGTGTGTAAACTTTTTATATCCACTGTATAGTGACAAATGCAGAGGTCTTCTGGAACAACATTATGATGACCGAAATTTGATGCAGGAATCATTATGGAGAGGTAAGTTGAAACCAAAAGATGAAAGGCTAATAATAGTGATCAAAGGTAGTGGGTTTCATAAACAGTGGTTTACAAAGTCCATAGAAAAAGAGGGAGAAACAGATAAATGCAAGTTCTGAAACACAGAAATGGAAAAAGTTACACATCTAACTGTTGGGTGTGACACACTCATGGCTGAGGGTCTGTATACTGAAAGGCACAATAGTAGTGGGAGCAATGCATTAGTAAAACATAAATAAATACCCTTGAAGATATACTACATTGGTTATCCAGCAATTACCCCCAAGAAACCATTGTACTTGGGGACTTCAACATAGACTGGAACATGTGTTCCTCAGAACCCTCCACTCACCACATAAACCTTTATGGATTTTCACAGGTCATATCCTCCTCCACTAGGATCAGTAAACCCAACAATAAAGCAAGTATTCTAGATTGGACTCTTGTTAACACCCATCCCCTCAAAGCAAAGGTGGGACCCTGCCTGATGATGTAAAAGATCACCTCCTCACCTATTTAATCAGACAAAAAGCTGATATCTACAACCAGTCCATTTTTAAAACAATAAGGAACAATAAGAATTTCAACTGCACAAATTGACAAAACGAACTCAAATCTTGCAATTGGTCAGTTCTGAAACTATTACCACTTGAAGAAGCAGTAAATTACTTTAATACCAAATTTCTATCCATCCTTCACACCCACGCACTAGCACGAACTATTGGAACCAAAACAAAAGTTGCTCCTTGGCTCTCAAAAGAAACCAGACATAAAATGCTACTTAGAACTAGGCATTGGGCCACTTCGAGGACCACAAAAAAACCCATAGATCAACTTAGATACAGACAGCTAAGACACGAAACAAAAAAATCCACCACATTAGACAAGAAAAACTATTACTGTCATCTACAAGAAAAACACCAAAACAAGCCACAAAAGTTTTGGGCAGGTATAAACAAACTCCTGTCCAGGACAGTCCTCCACTCCTACCCCTTTGGTTTCTAACCAAAACCCCCCAGCAGAAATTGCCAATATCTTTAACAGCTTCTTTACAACAACCATCCAGAACCAAGCTAACCAATTATTCCCTGGATGTCCATATTCTCCGGCCACTACACTCTGCTCCCAACTCTCCTTTAACTTCAAGCCAGTTAGCACATCTTTGATCTAAAAATTACTTACAAAAGTAAAGTCTACCACCATGTTGGCTGATCTCTTCCCTGCAGAATATCAACAAAAAGCTGCAGATGCCATAGCATACCCCATTACTATCCTGATCAACAGAACTATAACTGAAGTGTCCATTCCCTCCGTCTGGAAGATATCCCATGTCATTCCACTCCATAAAGGGGGCAGCTCTACTGAACTTTCAAACTATAGACCCATAGCTATTCTGTCACTCTTGGCTAAAATTATGGAAAAATGCATCCACAATCAACTCCGGAACTATCTTATCCATAATAATCTTCTAGTCAACACCCAACATGGTTTTAGACCATTCCATAGTACAACCTCAGCCCTCTTCCCCTCCTGCAACATCATTAACCAACACTGAAACAATAATAAACTTTCCTCTGCTATCTTTCTCGATCTTTCAAAAGCCTTTGATATGGTAAACCACCAAATACTCATAAACACTTTCAAATCCATCTCCCTAGAGGACCAAATCATCCAAAGGTTTCAATCATATCTCAGTGGTAGACAACAGGCTGTCTTATGGCAAAGCAAACTATCCACCCTTTTACCCATCACCCTCGGAGTACCCAAGGCTCCATATTAGATCCACTATTATTTTCCATTTTCATCAATGATTTCTATAAGGTCATCGCAAATGCAACATGCATTCAATATGCAGATGACTCCACTTTAGTATGCTCCGACACTTCACCTACAGAGTTGCAGATTCTATCCCAAAATATGTTTAACACAGTTGAAAATTGGCTCCTTAACCGTCGTCTCATGTTAAATCCTAATAAAACCAAACTGCTGCTTTTCTCCCCCACTCACAGGTCTGCCCATATAACCTTTACATTAAAATCCAACAACGACACCAGTATTTCCCCAGATTCCTCAACCAAATTGTTAGAAGTTATAACAGATAATAACCTTAAATTGATCTGCATATCACTAAAACTATTAAAACAGTTAATAAAAAACTTGGCTAACTATATAGGCTCAAGCCCTTCCTAACGCCATTAGCCAGAACTGTAATTGCTCATACACATCTACTCTCCACCCTCCTCTATGCTTCCCCTCTATTTACAAACCTCAGCAAAAGTGACCTTAATAAACTTTCTAGCAGCTACAATCACATTGCTAGATTTGCTACCGGTGCAGCCTACATGACTCATCACTGTCATAACCTAAATCTACTAGGATGGCTTGAACTGCCTAACCTACTTCAGGTTAACCAATTAATTAGTTGCACACACAATCCTGTGCCAACCAGATAATACACCCATACTTAAAAACCTCATCACCCCCTACAGTAACCTTAGCGCACTTCGTTCATCTGAAAGACTACTAGTTCAAACTCTCAAATCCAACAACACAGACGGTAAATATCTATTTGCTAACTCTGTTGGTAAAACTTGGAATTCTCTTTCTGCTAATGTTAGATCTGAACTCTCTTTAACTCAATTCAAGAAAAGTCTGATTCAGTACTTTAAAAAACAATGGCTGTGTCCTTGTCCTAATCCAGACTAACTCTAACCATCACTCGTGTGCACATGGAGGTCTTCTGCCTACACTTTGTTTCTTAACTTATAAATCCTATGATCTCCTTGGATCAACTACCAGGTTAGCCTACTAGGCATTCAATACCCTATCATTCTTAAAAACACTGTCTAGAATTTTCCATCCGAGTAAAAATGTAATCATTTGTTTATCTGTGTTTGTGTTTGTTTACATCTGTGCAAAAATCCTTTTATTTGTCCAAAACACAGCAAGCAGCAAAGGCAACCAAGTATTCCAAGAAACACCAGTACTCACTTCAATATAAAAAAAAAAAAAAAAATTCTTTATTGTGCACACTCGATAAGCGCTTTCACTACTCGCTTCATCAGACCATCAAGAGCACATATCCCAGGTCGCTCCTTATATAACAACAGCCTCAATCAATTATATAATTAAATAATTAAATATATAATTAAATAGCAAACTTCTTTAAAGCAACACTCCCATACTAGCTGCACTCTAAATATAGTGGAAGGTAGTGTAAGCATATAAAGATATTTAAAAACAAAACATATGTAGACTTTAAAACCTATGACACTCAAATTGTCTAGACTAGTCAAATCATAAAAAACTATATTAACTACAACAAAACAATAAAAAATAAATTATAAATTGCTATCAAATAGATATGTTATGTAAAAACATGTTGAGCAACAAGACTTGTAAAACAAAGGGTGAATACCAAAGACATATACAATAAGTCAGCAACCCACAGAGGTCTAATTCACCATTAGACCCCTGGATTTCAATACAGGTTTCAACAAGGCTCTCTAATTGAGTCCTCTCCCTCGGTCAGCCCTAAGCCTCATAATCCATTTCATCTCCCTCTTTTCTGTGCCATTCCTAATGTCACCCCCACTTGCAATGGGTGAGACAGTATCAATAACCATAAACTTAAATTGGTGGTCATGGCCCTCAACCAAGACATGCTTAGCTAATGCATTGTTAGACGACTGTATTCTGATGGCATATAAGTGCTCCCTAATCCTGTTCTTAAACATCCTATTCATTTTACCAATGTAAAATGACTTACAAACCTCACAGACAGCAAGGTAAACAACATTGGAGGTGACACAGTTGGCTGAAGAATGGAACACATACTCACGTCCTGTGTCAGGATGCACAAACCTACCACTCAAATCTATACTCTCACAAAAGTTGCATTGGCCACAAGGCAGAGTACCCATCCTCTCATTCCTGACACACGTCTATCAAATGGTTGTGTTTTAAACTGTAAAAATGTAACAGTTTGTTGAATGTCTTTTTGGAGTGTTTCTCCCTGGGTCTCCTCTGAAAATGGACATGTATCCAGTCGGACTATCCCGGTAAACAAATGTAAAATAAAATAATAAATGTGTGTCAAGATTATTGCACTGGGGATTTCTAAACACTACAAGAAAGGAGCTGAGACACGCTGGAAACGTAAGCCAAAAAGCATTATCAACAATAATAAAATTCACATCATATGGGATCCCAGGTCAAAAAAATAGATGCAAGAAAACCATATATACTAGTCTGACTGAAATTGCTGTATCCAGTAATTATAGTATCTTAATTACCAAGAGACACAAAGTCTTAGATACCAGAATTTGCAAGTGAAAATGAGAACAATGTAAAAGAAAGATACCCAGATAGCTCCAATAGTAGTCGAAGCAATGCGATTAGTAAAACATAATTTACAACTGTACTTAAATATGTTACCAATACATGTAACCTGTAAGTACTCCAGGAGGAGGAAATTCTGGGCACATTGTGGGTGCTGAGAAGAGCAGACTAAGCTAACATCAAAGACTGAAGCAATACTAATTTCATAAACTTTAATGATGCCCTGACTTAGGAATGGGGTCCATTCCTGTCAAAGAATGTAAAAAAACTAAGCATTTGGAGAACTTAAGGTGAGAGATGTCTGTGAGTGTGTTGCCTTCTTGTTTGGTCTTGCATCTGTCATTTACCATGCCCTATTCCTAGTGCAGATCTTCCCTGCTTTATGTGTCATTCCCCATACTTAATTTCTTGCCAGATCCTCCCATCAAGTATCTACCCCTGTCTCTGTCAGACCATCAACCATTTTCCATACATTTTGTGCCAATACCTCTCTGTTTACCTCTGTCTGTGTGTTATGTTTTTTTTTTTGTCTGCTCCTGCATCTTTCCCTTAACCTTTCAGCTGTTTATACAACACAGGAGTCTTTCTGACCACAAAAATATGCCCTTCTTTTCCCCAACCTGTCACTTACGGCTATCCTTGCATGTTTTATTCTGCTTGCTGTGCCTGCCTTTGTAACTTGGCTAGATCCTCCTTTGTTCCACACTTATACAGTGAACTGTGCTAGCCCTGCTTTGGCTGTCTACCACAGTGCATGTGACAACATTATAGCACTTTGTTGTCTTTGCCATGCTCAAGCATGCTTGCTTGCCTTTCTTTTGATGTTCTGCACTGCGATACTGTGGCTCCCTCTCTGAACCTGTGTAGCAGTACTATTCCCCATAATTAATCTCTTTTAACTTACTATGCAGTCCTTTTCTTGGAATACCTGAGCTATGCCAGCCCTGATATATATCTGAACCCCAATGCACCATGTCACACTACAGAATGTTTGATATTTAGCACTGCACAGGTGCAAATCACTCATTCACAAACAACAACCTTGGTGCATGTAATATTTTATTTTCTCCAGCTGTTGAAAAGTGTATTTTTCATTTTTTGAAGATGTTTGTTGTTTTATGTAAAGTTTTTTGTTCACTTTTTCCTCCTTTACCTTGGCAAATACTTAGACTCATTCTTTTTCAGATTCCCTATATTTTTATGATTCTACTTGCACTATAAGTTAGCCTGAGTCTTTATTTCATAGCATATGCCTTGGCTTTTTAATTTATTTATTTTTGTGTGTGTGTGTTTCATCTGCTGTTAGAGTAAATCTGTCAGCCTTTTAAGTGTTTTTTTTTTCTTTCTCTGTAAAGTTTTTTTTAATCTTCGTTAAGGTTCTTTGCATAGTTAAGTTAGTTTATAAACTGTGCTTTGTTGGAAGGCTGACTTTCTTTTTTTCTACTGGCTCTTATCATCACTACTCTGGATGTTGCTAGTAGGTTGCATGAAATTTGCATTTGTTGACTTTCTTTCATAGCAGAATACTGTTAATAATTTGGAATGGTTTGTTGGCCAAGACTTTTTCTGCATGAAAGGGATTTCATCACTGTTGAATTTTTGTCAGAGGTGTTTCATAGACAGTCTTTCTAGGTGGGTTGCTATGGGCCTTGGTATTCAAAGACAAAGTATGCAGGGGCATATAAGAAGTCAGCACTCCTCCTCTGGGATTCAAAAACATGTCTATCACGATAATGCAAAGGTTACCACCAAGACTGTGAAAGATCCAATGCAGTCTGAAGGCAATTATCAATTAACTAGCAGGAATCTCATGGACCAAAGCAATAAGGAATTAAGAAATCCACTTGTGGAAATGACAGACTCAGCCATGAGAGAGTGATTCCTGCAAATACAGCTAGGAACGTCACAAAGACAAGTTCATAGGTTCATACATGATTACTAGACTAACAATCCTTGGGGGGGGGGGGGTTAAGTCTAACCATGCTTCCCAAATGCTTCTGACACGTTTTGATACCCTAGGGTTATTTAAGGTGCATATTTAAGCTTAGGCATGGGTGGCCAAGCATTTATAGGCTGCCTCTGTCTGCTACAAACATGGGTGCCAGACTACGGCTAAATTTCTGATTGCCCTTCCACTGGTCCAATTTACGCTTGAATTGGGTGAGGGAAGAGCTCTGCTTCACCTGGATGTTCCTGAGAAAAGGTAATCTCTGAGACCCATACTTGTCCCTCCAATGTATTCTATTTATATTGCAGATGAGGTTTAGGTCCCTACATCAAGTAATTCTGATGCTATTTGTTTTGCGGATGTGTAACAGGTCCATCAGAGTGGAATCAGAGAATGAATTGTAGGCCAGGCATAGATCGTCTCTCAGCAGTCTGTGTGAGACAAAAGTACAAGGATAGGGCTTTGAGGTGGTTTGCATAAGACATGTTGTCTAGAGCATACATTCTTTTTGTGAGGTGCCTCTGTGGATGTTCCACTTGTTACATATTTAGTCAGGTACATATCAAAGCAGGTGTTGTACTCAATGACTAGTTTAATAAGGGCTGAGTACAGGGGAACATTTATATCATAGGACCTAGATTCCATACCCTTGTTTATAAGTTGTGCAACTTAGAATGCTATCCTTACTACTGTAGACACATGACGGGCATAGGCCAGGTTACTGTCTACACGTATTCCCAAATCCCTGACCAATGAGCCTACTCTTAGGGGTGTATTATCAATATGGTAATTTCCAGGAGTAGGCATCTTCCAAAAGGATAGTATCATGTGTTTCTTACCACTGAGTTTTAGACCATGGCTCTGGCATCAGTTATTAGTCTATGTCAGGACTTCTTGGGGGAAATGGAGTCACTGGAGGATTCTATGACTGCCCCTAGTTTGCTGTCATCTGCAAACTTGGTCAGCCAGAGGCCCTTGATATTTGCCTTAACTTCAGAGAAGTAAATGTCAAAAAGGAGTGGCCCCAGCATTAAGCCTTGAGGGACTCTGCTAGTGAATGACCTCTATGTGGAAGTAGACTCCCCTATCCTAACTTCCTGAATCTTATCTGTGAGCCAGTTGGCTAGCCAGAGGGTGACATAGGGTTTTATACCTAATTTTGTGAGTTTTTCTACAATGCCCAAATAAGGTACTGTGTCAAATGTTTTCACCAGGTCAAGGTAGTCAGTATGGACTGTTTAGTCTTCATTCATTCCTTTGGCGACCTTCTTGAAGAAGTCCACTAGTCTGAACAGGCATAACCTGCTCCTGACAAAATCAAACTGTGTCATATCCAGCGTCTGAAGGTTTCCTATGTCACTGTTTCTCATCTCTCCATGACAATTTTTTCCAAGGCTTTGCATATGAGAATAGTCAAACTTATGGGTCTGTATTTACCAGGGTCCATAGATGGCCTGCCATTGTATAGACACATGTCAGTTGCAGTCATCCGTTCACTTGGCATGAAACCCACCTGAAGGCTGTAGTTAAACAGTGATTCTAGTCATCCTGAGAGGTCTGATTTCAAACCACGAACGAGGCTCATTGATGCAGTGTTCTTGGCCTTGAAAAGTCCATTGAGGACCTTTTCCCTAGTGATCATTGGGGCAGTTATTGTTGAGGGAATTTTCTGAGGGGTGTTTGGGGGAGGTGTAAAACTGGAGTTAAATTTTTCATCCAGTAGATTTGTTGTATCTTCCGGCTCAGTATAAATTGTTCCATTTGAGGTTGCTAGCATAGCCAAATTGCCTTATTGATTGTCCTTGGCATGGAAAAAGAAGTTATGTTCTTACCATAATGTTCCATCTGTGTTGTCAATCTTCATTCATTCTTGATGAATGGGACATAGTCTCCCAGTTACTTAAAGTCCTGGGTGGCCCTATGGAAGGATATTCCTGAGCACCACAGAGCCAAAGGATGCTCTTCCCCTGGAGACCATATCCAATTTGTAATGACTGATAAAAGTATGGGAGGTAGCCCATGTTGTGGCTGCACATATTTCTTCCATGGATGTCTTGGAGTGGAAAACAGCTGATGTGGTTATAGATCTGGTGAAATGCACCTTAACAGGTGCAGGTAACTTGCGGTTATTATAATTGTAAATAAAAGTAACACAATCTTTAAGCCATTTTGATAAGATAATGTTCGAAACAAGTTTGCCCAAAGTTGAACTTGAAAAGGACACAAATAATTGAATTGATTTTCCAGACTATTTGGTTCTGTCAAGATAGAAATTTAACTGTCTGTGAACATCTAGTAAATGCAAGCAATATTCACCTTTATTTGTAAAATTGGGGAAGAAGATGGGCAAATCAATAGTCTGATTAATATTAGATTCTGAGATCACCTTAGGAAGAAAGGAAGGGTTGGTTCTCAGTGAAACTCTATCCCTATGAAAAATCAGATAAGGATGTTTCACACAAAGTTTGAATTTCAGAGACTCTCCTGGCGGAAGTGATGACCACCAGGAAAAGAGTTTTCCATGACAGAAACTTGAGATTGCAAGTAGCTGCTGGCTCAAAAGGCTGGAGAACTAGAGACTGTAATACCAGGGTCAAGTCCCATGGAGCTACAGGATCCTTAAATGGGGCTTTAGATGCAAGGCAACTTTAAGAAAAACTATGCATAAATGGTGGGAAATTAAGGAATGATCATTAAATACATTGTGGAAATTGGAAATGGCTGCTAATTGGACTCTAATGGTGGAAGCAGAAGTTCCTGGATCAAAAAGTGAAGCCAAAAATTCCAAGACTTTGTCAACATGTGTCGAAAAGGGGTCCAGATCATTGGTATGGGCCCAGACTGAAAATCTCTTCCATTTCCTAAAATAGAGTTTCCTAGTGGATGGTTTATGAGAAGCCAGAAGAATTCTTTGTACTGAGGAAGGTAATTTGCTCTGCCTGGCAATTAATGGAATAAGAGATATCAAGCTGTCAGGTTGAGATTGTGAAGGCTGGGATGCACCAATCCATGTGGATGAGACAGCAGGTCTGGAACTGCATCCAGAATCCATGCACGGTGAATCAGCTGAGGCCAAAGGAAGGGTAACCACACATGACAAGGCCAAAATGGTGCAATGAGGATCACTTTGCTTCTCAACCTTTGGGCTTTCTTTAAGAACAGGGGAATGAGTGGAAAAGGCATAAAGTAGTCCCAAGTGCCAATCAAGAAGGAGTGCATCTCTCAGGTACTCACCCTGTGGGGGAATTAGGGCAAAATAGTTGCTGCATTTGTTGATCATTGGCAAGGCAAAAAGATCGCAGCAAGGCTGGCTGCAATGACGAAAACTTTCTATCACCACCTTGGGATTGAGAGACCACTCGTGAGGCAGAAGGATGCATCTGCTTAGTATGTCCACTATCACACTGGAGCTCCCTGGGATATGCGTTAAAACTATAGGCAGTTGGAAGAAATTGCCCATTGCCATATCCTGAGAGCTTCCTGACACAGGGGATAAGATCTGGTTCTGCCATGTTTGTTGATGTACCAGACTGCTGACATGTTTTCTGATTGAATTGCAATCGTCCCCAGAGGAAAGGCAGACTGAATGGCTTACAATGCTAGAAGCTATGCCCTCAATTCCAGGACACTGATGTGCAGATTGCCTTGAACTGTTCTTCCCAGATAATCCCCCCCCCACGCGATCTTGGAAGTGTCCATGGTCACTATGGTCATGGGTGGAGAGGGAGTGAAAGGCTGGCCCCTGAGAATTTCCTCTGACTTCATCCGCCAGGATAGATCCTTCTTGCAGTGACTCATTATTAAAACTGTATAAGACATTGGGTGTGTCAGGATTGATCATTGTGCAGCTAAGAGTCATTGAAGCAGCCTCATGTGAAATCTTGCCCGTGGCATTAAGGTTATGGTCGTTACCATATATCTCAGTGCTTGTAGGATGAGAAGACAGGAACTTTGTCTTTTGATATGATGAAATGTACTTGAGACCTTATTTTTTGTAGTCTGTGTAGAGGGAGAGAAGCTGCACAAGAAATTGCATTGAGATGAGCTCCTATAAATTCTAGGTCTTGTGATGGAATCAACTGGGATTTTTCTCTGTTGATCGTAATGCCCAAGGAATGGAAAAGATGCAATATGACGTCTGTGGCTAGAAGCAGTAGACGGGTGGTGGGGGCAGTGAGGAGCCGGTTGTCTAGGTATGGAAACACTTGGAATCCATGGAGCCTCAAGTGGGCTGTGACTGCTACCATGACTTTATTGAACACCCTGGAGCTGTGGTGACATTGAAGGGCAGCACTCTAAACTGGAAATGACTGGCTCCTAGCCAGAACTGGAGGAACCTTCTGGAGTGTTTTTCTATAGTTATCTGGCAATACACATCTTGAAGGTCTACAGAACACATCCAATCATTTTCATCTAGAAAGGGAAGAATAGATTGAACCGTGACCATCCAGAATTTTGTTTGCTGAATGAACTTGTTAATAAGCTGAGATCTAAAATTGGTCTACACTCCCCTGTCTTTTTTGGCACTAAAAAAAAATCTTGAGTAAAGTCCGGATCCTTTTTGGTCTGGTGGGATTCCTGGATGACTCTTTCTTCCAGCACCTTTTGAATCTCTATGGTTCCTTCATCCCTCTGACTGGGTGGAACATCGGGGACTCTTTTTTGGGACCTTGGAAAGAGAGTAAGAGGAATGTGTTATCCTCTAGTGATGATTCTCTGCACCCAGGTATCCAAAGTTATCAGTTGCCAGGCTGTCTGGTGAAGTGAAAATCTTTCCCTGACTGCTTCCAGAGGTAAGCGATCTGACCTCCATTCAGGAGTGCTGGTAGGGCTGTCCAGAGAAGGAGTCTTTGGAGACCTGATTTCATGGGCCACCTCTGCCACGGGGTGGGCGTCTTCCATTAGAACTCCCTTTGTCTGCCCCGAGGGGAGTATTTGCTACATGCGTCCTGAAAAGGTCCTTGGGACTTTTTTAATCACATTTTCTCACTCATCTGATTCCTGGAGTAGGATTGTTGAGGAGCAGAGAAACAAATGCCCACAGCAGAAAGGGTCTTTCCATCTTTTTCACACCTGGCTAATATACCTTTGACTTTGAGGCCACACAAGGAAGAGTCGTCAAAAGGAGCACTGACGAAGGAAGACTTGAAAGGTTCTGTAAAGTCACACAAATGCATCCAGGCATGGTGCCTTATGGCAATGCCTGAACCCATTGCTCTGGTCATTCTCTTGGCTGCATGAGCGATGAGCCGCATAGATGAGTTCAATATAGACTCCAGGGTGGCAAGCTGGTAGGCAACCTTATCTTGCACCTTGTCAGACACAGCTCCAGAAAGGGTATCTGACAGCTCCTTAATCAGACCCTCCTGGAGTCTAGTGAAGTGTGCCGTGAAATTCAAGGATTTTAGAGCGGAGGTCGTTGACACATAGACCTGCTTCCCAAATCTGTCTATCGTCCGAAACTCTCGGATAGGAGGATGGACAGTGGAACTCTCCTCAGCAATTTCCTTTTTGGTGGCCGTCAGCACCACCATGGCATCTACTGCTAAACCCTTTGCCCAGTGTTGGTGATCTTTGGTTGCTGATAAAATTTTGTCCAGTCATCAGGGAATCGGCTCTATGGAATCAGGGGCCTTCCACGCCTGTTGCGCAATTAGCTTAATGAGGTTGTCAGTGGGTTGGGTCACCCAGGAAGTAGATGGGCAAGCACCGAAGGCCTGCAAGAACATAGATTCCTCTGAGGATGGGTCTGTGGGCTTCCAATCATCCCTCTGTTTTAAGCTCTCTAGGACATCTCCAAATGAGACATCTTCATAGGGTGACCGGGGGGGGGGGGGGCTCCCCTTCACCGTAATCTGTCTCTTCAGTGACTGACTCTTCTGGGGAATCTAAATGCTTCCTTTTGCAAGTCTTCTTACGGGGCAATTCCTCAGTGGGAATCTCTGAGGAAGACTTACAAGAAGAGGGACCCTGAACAGGGGTATCTTGCAGCTTCAGTGCTCGCTGTCCTGATGTAAGAGATGGTGGCAGCTGCGGTCCAGAAGGTACAGGCATGTGGCACTCCAACACAGATGAGGCCAGCTGACAGCCCACTGAGGTTAAAGCTCTCTCCATGGTCTGGAACGCATGCTCCACTGAAGAGGGATGGGAGTCCAGAACCGAGAAAGACAACCTTGGAACCGGGGTCACACCTCGTTCTGAAGTACCGCCATCCAAAGTAGGAGCTGGGGAACAGTCTGAAACTGTCACTGTTCCGAGAGCCAAGGTCAACTCCAAGAAAAAAATAGGAATTATACCAGAACCCTCGGAACAGACAGCCAGCCTACGTCCCTGAGAGTTTATCGGATCTGAGGAAGCCAAAGACAACAGAGCAGATCCTGGAAATGAAGAAGGAGCTTCTGTTGGCACTAGAACAGCTGGAAAGTACAGTTTTGTACCTACCATAAATGTAGATGTCCGATAGGTATGCATCTGCAGTCATCACATATGGGTTGTCCTGCCTCAGGCAGCCCTTCGGTCGGCCGGATTCCAAAGTCTGGGTCTGGCCTCGGCTGATGTCGCACTTTCCCCGACGTCAGAGCGTCTGGGGTATAAAAGCATCAGCCGACGCCATCTTCCTCAGTTTTTCTTGCTCCAGATGCCAGGTGCCCTCTAGGAAGGCTAAATTTGGATAAATGCAATAAAATTCCAAACATTTGCAAAAATATATATATACATGTATATACAAACAAATACACCATAATAGATTCCCCCAGCTAGCTAAAAGAGGGGTAAGCACCCTAGGAATACCACAGAGGGGTAGGAGGGAGGGTAAACCTGACTGCAGATGCATACCTATCGGACATCTACATTTATGGTAGGTACAAAACTGTACTATGTCCTTCAAGGATGCATCTGCAGTCATCACATATGGGTAGAATACCATAGCCAAACTGGGGGTGGAAGTGCTAAGTGAAGGATGGTGTAGTTAAGATACCCTGCAGGACTGCCGTAGCAAAACCTGCTCTGGATCTGGAGTATAAAGGCAAATTGTAATGCTTGGCAAATGTATGCACGGAGCTCCATGTAGCAGCTTCTAAAATGTCTTTGGTAGCCACCCCTCTTAGGAAGGCTGTGGTGGTGGCTGTGGCTCTCGTGGAATGAGGTCTAATGTTAGCTGGCACAGTCTTTCCATGAAAGGAGTAACAAAAACTAATGCAATTTCCTATCCATTTCGAAATTGTCTGTTTGGAAATTGCTTTTCCTTGTACCCCAGCAGCATATGCTACAAACAACTGGTCAGTCTTTCTGTAAGTTTTAGTTCTGTCCAAGTAGTAGCGTAGTTGTCTGTGTATGTCCAGGGTGTGCAGAAGTCTCTCCCCTTTATTTTGTGGCTGTGGGAAGAATGTAGGCAAGTGAATAGCTTGGTTCAAAGATACCCTGGATACCATCTTTGGCATGAATGTAGGATTGGTCCTCAAAGAAACTCTGTCCTGATGAAAGATAAGGAATGGCTGCACCGCCATTAAAGCTTGTAGCTCAGATACTCTTCTTGCTGAGGTTATGGCCAGAAGGAAGGCAGTTTTCCCAAGACAAAAACTGTACATCTGCCGATGCTGCTGGTTCAAAGGGAGGAAGTGTTAGTTTTTCCAACACGAAATTCAGGTCCCAAGCAGGTAGAGGTTTCCTTGGAGGTTTAATGTTTTTGATTCCTCTTAGAAACTGTCTTAGTAGAGGGTGAGAGAAGACAGGTGGATTTAGATTGTATTCTGCTGAGATTGCTGAGGCATGTATCTTGATGGAAGAGTAAGACAGGCCACTGTGGGACAATTCTGCCAAATATTCCAGTATATATGCCATATTCATCACAGTCACATCTAGGCCCTTTGCTGTGTTCCAGGTGTGAAATCTTTTCCATTTTGCTGTATATGCCTTCCTTGTGGAAAGTCGGTGAGCTTCCATAATAATATCCTTCACTCTGTGGGATAGGTTATCCTGAGGAGGAGTCATGGTATTCTCCAGGCAGTTAGCTGCAAGGTTTTCAGGTTGGAGTGTAGAGTCCTGAAATTGTGCTGCGTCAGTAGGAGTGGCCATGGTTTCGTCTGTGACAAGCTCTTTAACAGTGGGTACCAGTGCTGTCTTGGCCAGTTTGGGGCTATCAGGATTACTCTGGGCTGCTCTGTCCTGATCTTCAGTAGGACCTTGGTCATTAGTGGAAGAGGTGGGAAAGCATACACTGTTAGAGCTTTCCAGCTGAAATAGAGAGCGTCCACTTTCCATGCTTGTGGGTGGTATGTCCTTGAGCAGAATTTCTTCAGTTGATGATTTAGGGGGGAAGCGAACAGATCTATTTCCGGCCTTCCCCATGATTGTGTGATTTGTAAGAAGAGGTCTGGGTGCAGCATCCATTCGTGTGCATCCATGGTAGTTCTGCTTAAGCTGTCTGCCAGTGTATTGTCTTTCCCTGGCACGAATTGGGACTGTAGCTGTATGTTGAGTTTCAATGCCAGTTCCCATAGGTTCATTGCCAGTCTGCAAAGAGGGTAGGAATGGGTGCCTCCTTGCTTGTTTATGTACCACATAACTGTGGTGTTGTCTGTCCTTATGAGCAGGTGGCCTTGCTGAAGGAAAGGTTTGAAGGCCTCGATTGCGTATCACTGCCAGCAATTCCTTTTGGTTTATGTGCATGTGCAGCTCTCTTTGTGACCATAGCCCTTGTATACATCTGTCCTCCATGTGCGCTCCCCAACCTTGGTCTGAAGCGTCCGTGGTGATGGTTTGGTTGGCTCTTGGCTTGCTGAAGGGCAGCCCGCTGTTCGACTGGCAGGCTTGAGCCCACCACAGGAATTCCTTTGAAGGCAAGGAATGAGTGGGATTAGAGCTTCTAAGCTGTGACTGTGCTGAGTCCATAAACTTCTTAGGTACCATTGTAATTTCCTCATATGAAGCCTTGCTTGTGGAATCAGAAGAATGCAAGATGCCATGTAACCCAGGGCCTGCAGGATTTTCCTTGCAGTCATCTGAGTTTGTCTTGTGAGATTCTGAAAGTAAACTGGTAGCTGTTCTTGTTTTTCTTCTGTGAGAAAAGCCATCTGGGTGGTTGTGTCTAGATCCGCACCCAGAAAAGATATTCTTTGGGATGGAACCAGTCTTGATTTGTGGATGTTGACTGTATATCCCAAGGCCTGTAACAGGTGGATGGCATAGTCCAAGTCCTTTAACAAAGTTTGCTTGCTGTCCGCTTGTATTAGGCAGTCGTCCAGATAAGGGTAGATTTGAATCCCCTGAAGTCTGCAGTGTGCAATTACTGATGCCAGGCATTTCGTGAATACTCTGGGCGCAGTAGATAAGCCAAAGGGCAATGCTGAGAATTGATAATGCTCTGACCCTGCAAGAAATCTGAGGTGTCTTCTGCAGCTTTGTCGAATAGGGACATGCAGGTATGCCTCCTTGAGGTCTAGAGTCACCAGCCAAGACCCCTTGCCCAGCATGGGAAGGAGTTGCTGTAGAGTCAGCATTTTGAATTTTGGCACAATGAGGTACGTATTCAGTGCGGACAAGTCGAGAATAGGCCTCCATTGATTTTCTTTTCTTGGAACAAGGAATAATCTTGAGTAAAATCCCTGGCCTTGTTCTGAAAGAGGTACCTTTTCTATGGCTTTCATTTGCATTAAGTTGGTAATTTGCTTCAAAGCCTCTGCCCTCTGATTTGGTGGCAGGTTTGATATGCCTTTTCTTTTTGGCAATGAGTGGAAATGGAACCTGTATCCTTTGTCTATTATTTGCAGTGTCCATGTGTCCCCTGTAATGCTGTGCCAATTTTTTGAGAATAAAGAAAGCTTTCCGCCCAAAGGTGCTTCTAATTGAGCCCTGGTCGGCGGAGTCAAAATAAAGTCATTGAGTCTGTCCTGGTGTAGCAGTTGTAGTTCCTGCACTACCTCTCTGGTTGGGAGGCTGCCACTGACGGCCTCTGTAGGAGCCTCTAGCTTGCCCTCTACCTCTGGCACGCCTATTCCTGCCTCTTTGAGATCTGTCTGAGTCCGGAAAGGACCAATTCTTAGTAGGCCAATTTCTGCTGAATCTTGGTGGTTGGACTTGCAGAAAGTCTTTAACTGTTTGCACAGATTTTGCCTTTTCTTCAAATTTCTTTAAAACCTCTTGAGCCGTGGAACCAAATAATTTTTGCTATTCCATAGGAGCATCCAAAAGCTTAGCTTTAACATGGTCTGGCAGAGATTGTTCCTTCAGCCAGGCATGCCTACGTATAACTGCACCTGTCATAGCTGATCTACATGAAGCCTCCAATGCATCATAACCACACTGCAAGAAATGGTTACTAACCTGCTGGGAGTTATGCACCAGATCCTGAAGGGATTTACGATCAAGGGGTTCAGAAGAGGACAGTTTCTTATGCAATTCATCTAGTAAATACTCTTGATACTGCATCATATGGAATTGACAGTTTAATGCCCTCATGGAAAGAGTTGCAGAAGTATACACTTTCTTACCCCATCTCTCTAATGCTCTGGACTCCCTTTTAGAGGGTAGAGGATTTTTAGCAGTGGCAGCTGCAACCCCTTTAGGGCCCTGGGAAATAGTTTCTGGATCAGCAGAGTGGGCCTTGTACAGGTGAAAATGTGAGTCCGGGACCCTGTAGTACCTATCAGGTTTGGCAGGAGCCGGAGGGAGAGAGTCAGGGGCAGTACAAGCATCTGAATAGACATCATCAATTACATTCAAAACAGGAGGTATAGCTAAGGGCCTGTGCTGAGGTAAATGTAAAAAGGTCCTTAATCTCTTTCTGCAATCAGAGAATTCCTGACCCTGCCATTGAAAATGTTCTCTCATAGTGTGTAATGTTTCTCCAAATGAAAACTCTTCAGGAGGGGAGGCCGAGGGAATAGATTCTTCAGCATCAGAATCCTCGTAGGCCAAATAAGCCTCCTCCTGGTGGTCTGACAGATCAGAGCCATCTGAGGACTGTGGATCAGAGGGCTCAACCCTGGGCCTTTTGTCTGGAGGTGGTTGAGAGCCCCTGTCCGGATGAGGTTGGGAGCCTCTAATTAATGAAATCAGATCCTCTGCTAGGGTAAGAATCTGAGAGCTAGAAGAGGGTCTCTGAGAGGAAACTTTGGGAGGCAAAGCCTTAGAAAGTTTAGCAGCCTTAGACCTAGAGAAAGCCTTAATGGACATGGAAGCAGGGGGTCTGGCTGCACCACGTGCAGGAGTAGACTTATCTAAAGTAATGGTGTCGGAAGGTTCCTGGACACCGGTTTCAGTAGGTAATTCAATGACCGACTCGGCCGGGGCCTCCAGGGCCGAGGTAGTCGGTTGTGTGGTTTCGGTAGTAGGAAGTACCAAGGACTCGGTTTCAGCCGAGACCGAGACACTCGCGGTAGGCCTGACTGAGGTTTCAGCCGAAACCGCGGCCCGCGTGTGTCGGTCCTTGTCCTTCCGTTTTTTGACTAAATGCGAAGTTGGAGTCTCCAACGGCATTTTATAAGGAAAACTAGCCCCAAAAAACTCCTCTGCAAACTCCGACCGACGTCTAAGAGTTCGTCGGTTGAAGGAAGCACAGGCTGAACAGGCCGAGACGTCGTGGTCTGGGCCTAGGCAGTGGAGGCAGTAAGAGTGGAAATCCTTATGAGGTATTTGTTTCCCACAGGTTAAACAATTATTAACTTTATCTGACATCGGCTGAGGCAAGAAAGAGTTCCCAATGGGGTACTTAGCTTTTTCGAAGTCTTCAGTAGCTGAATCACAGGAGCTGACCGACCGGCACTTGCGAACTGCTTCTGCTTCGGGTACCACGCGGCAAGAAAGACTGGGGAAGATGACGTCGGCTGATGCTTTTATACCCCAGACGCTCTGACGTCGGGGAAAGTGCAACATCAGCCGAGGCAAGACCCAGACTTTGGAATCCGGCCGACCGAAGGGCTGCCTGAGGCAGGACAACCCATATGTGATGACTGCAGATGCATCCTTGAAGGACATCTGGGGTAATCAAAGTGATGGGCTCTGAGCCTACTGACGAGGTCAGAGGAGGAGTCATAGGAGAAAAAAAAAAAAACAACTCCAGAGGGAAGGGAGGTCTGAGTGGGTGCAAGACAAACCCTGGCTGCCAAAACCTGATACACCAATCTCACAATGTCTACCTTGGAAAGCCCTTTTGGTTAATCGGACAGACATCCCCAAAGAAGACTCTGGCCTATCCAAAAAAGGACTGGGAAGTTGACCCAGAAAGGGGTCTATGGAAGGAGAATACCTTGTTCTGGGAGGCAAAAAGGTATCTTGCTTTTGCAGCGTAGGGGTGTGTATTGTTTGCTTTGGAGCAAACTGTGATGTCGGCACTGAGTGGGAGGTCAAGCAGGCAGGTGCTGTGGAAACTGTCAGTGCTGAGGCTGTCATAGTCAGCATCGAAGCTGGCAATACTGAGGAGGACACAACTGTTGGTGCTAAATCTTGTTTTACAGTCAGTTTAGCTACTTTACTCTTCAATTAAGTGGAGGTTGATAGAACTGAAGACTTATGCTTCTTAGTCTCTGGTGCCGATGGAGAGCTTGGCACTGAATGACTTCTCTTTTTTGTCAGTTCATTTTTTGAACTGGTGTCTGACTAAGACAAGGCTTCATCAAAGGAAGTTTTTAACAAGCCTTTAAGAATCAACTTATTATAGCATTCTGCCAATGTTCTTGAACTGAAGCCTTGGCAGATAGAACAGGCAGTTTCCAAATGGGGCGCACCTAAGCAATACACACATGAAAGATGTCCGTCTGAATTGGGCATCTTTCATTCACAATTGGCACTGTTTGAATTCCCAAAGTGCCTTTTTGTTTTTCCACCATTTTTAAAGAAAGGCACTTAGGCTCTCACACACACACACACACACACACACACACACACACACACACACACACACACACAAAACAGAAAAAAATCTACCAACAATGGTAGAGAGAAGTACCACAAATGGTAAAGAAGGAGGGAATACCAGCGATGATAAGAGAAGAGATTACCTAAAGGTAAAGGGAGGGGCAGGTTACTAACAATGGTAATAAATATCGTTAACGTATGAAGGGTAGAGAAGCAGATTCACACACTAGATATAAAATAAGAGAGAAATAGACTCATAAATAGACAGAAGCCAAATTCTCAAGAAGAAAAAATATATTTTAAACACTTAGCTGGAGAGTATTGGCTGACGCATCTTATTATCAGAGCAGCAAATGAGATCTGAGGTAATACAGAGAGGTGCACTGTGAGTAGAGGCTTAGCTCAAGAATTTTTTGGCTGGCACGAGCTGTATAACAGCCAAGCTAGTTCCAAGGATCAGAACACAGTCCCATTCATCAAGAATGAATGAAAATTGACATCAGATAATTATTTTCTCCTCAAATTTGGCTTTGGTAGACTTGATTATTCCCCCTGAGTTGCTTATTTAGATTGATGAGGGAGATGTTTCCTTGCTGGGTATCACACTTCCTAATTCTTGCCATGATTTTCTTCCTTTTGTTATACAACATGTGGATGTTGGGATTCCACCAGGGTGGCTAATTTTTTTGAGTTTGTCATGTGCTTGTTATAGATAGGTACAGCTGTCTCTATGCAGCACTTAACATGATTGTACAAGGTTCCAGTGAACAATTTTGCATTAGCAGCAGTGTTCTCAGGACTTTGGGGGGGGGGGGGTGAAATTTTTCCATGGCATGACTTAATAGTAGGGAGTTTGCCTTAGAATAATTCCTAAAAGTTCCAGGTCCTGGGTTTTATTTTTATTTCAAAGGAGAGAACTTTATGGTCTGATCAAAATCAGTGAGGACATTACATGTGGGGAGAGGGGGGGGGGGGCAGCAACATTCTCACATGTTTGTTAGGACCACGTCAAGGATATTAATGCCCCTAGCAGGCATAAGGACTAACTGGTCCAGGGTGTTTGCATTTACAAAGTGCAGAAATCTCTAAGCCTGCATGTTTTGGGTCATGTAAGATTCCCAGTTTATAGTGGGGTAGTTAAAGTCATCAATGAATATGGTGTTAGGTTGAATGGGGAGTGTCTTCACTATATTTAAGTACGTGTTATGGGTTTCCTGAGTCAAAGAGAGGATCTATAGGTTGCAAATATATGGTATGGAACTTTGCCTATTATAACCTATATGTGGAGAAGCTGAAGCATGTCATACTGTTTGGCCAGCCTTGAAGTGTGCTTGTCCTTGATGTAAATTGAGACACCGCCACCTCCTGTTCCTTCCTGTATAACAGCTGGTCTAACTGTATAAATACATTATAGCTCTGCATTGCTGGGCTGCTCTCCACAGCTGTAAAGCATGTCTCAGTAACTACACAGATGTCTGCATTCTCCAGGGTGAGGCAAGCTTGCAGGGGAGTTTCCTGTTTAGACTCCTGGCATCAAGCAGTGACACTTTTAGATTTTCTTGGGTTTGCTCTGTTAGAAGGTTTATCCGTTTGGCAATGCCTAAAAAAGGAATTATGGGTGTGGACAATGTTTTAGCCAATATTCAAAAGCCTAGAGGGGGCATATGTAGACCATCCCTGGCAAAAACAGCAGGATCCCTCAACCGTATCCTCCCAGGATGACAAATATATTAGTGATGAGTAAGTAGCTTGCATATGCCTAAACACATACACATGTACATCGTTATACTAGGAAGAACATCTGGAAGCCACAGTAAGTAATTCCTGTAATAGTAATATATTAGTTTTCTTGTTCTGAAATGGTGAGGAATTGGGTGTATAGAAGAGTGAGAAAAGCATGAACAGCAAGCAGAGGAAGATACACAAAGGGAAGGTAGGAGTGGCAGTGGGGAGGGGAAGGAAGGGTATACTTTTTCTGGGATGCACTCACTGTCTTTATTTTATTAAGAATGGTAGCTGGAGAAGGACATAAAGGGGATGGGTTTGGCAATGGAATTATTTTTTTTTAAGCATCTTTATTGAATTATCACTTGTGACACAAAGAGAGGACAACTGGTGATGGGGTGGATTGGACAACAAAAGGGGATAGAGGGAGGTTACACACAAATAAGGAGAACACCAAGTTGGGGATAGGGTGAGTATCCCACTCCTGTACCCATGCTGCCTGGGCTAAGCCCAGGAAGAGGTCAATCACCACTGTGAGTGCCCTCCCCCCACTGGTCCCTGCCTGAAGTGATGACAGTGCCAGGCAGTGGTGTTAGTCCTGAAGCCACACAAGGATCTTCTCTAGCCAGCCAATGCAAGCATCAACTGCAGTTCCACCAACTATCGAACCATCTCTGCAATCTACTGTCATGTGACAAACTGTGACCCTCCCCTCGGGTACTGCCACCACAGGGACTAGCAGCACTCCCCTCTAGACAGCGACTGTCAGAGGCCACAGGTAACACTCCCTTCTGCACCCAACAGAAAGGCAGCCATGGAGCCAGGTGAAGTGCTGCAGGGAAAAGGCCAGGGCTTGATGGTGAAGTGGGGACCTGTGCCACATCACTAGTAGGGCTATGGCAGTTACTAAAAAAAAAAAAATTTAAAAACAAACTGGCTGGCAGCAAGAAAAAGCAAAGGTATATTTTCCACAGTTTATAAGATGCTGCTGCAGAAAATGCTAGTATAAATGGAAAAAAATAAAACAACAAACATCATATGCAATATAAATTAGAAGAATAGTGACAAAGAGAGGGACAGACAAAAAACTGACATTCGTACTCTTTGTTTTTCACATGACCATTTATTGGGCTGCCTACTATTGTACTAAATAACCACTAGAAATATTAGTAGACCAGCCAAGATACTTTTGCCTATGTAGATAAACCCAAACGTCTTTAATGTAAGATATATCGGCAGGTGTGCAGTGCCACTGCTTTGACAGTCACAGCTGGGTGGTGTGCTGTGGAGGCTGCAGTAGGATGGAGATAAGGGATATAATACACTGAGGTGGTGTAGATAATTGCCCCATGGACATGTTTGAAGGGATATATTCAAACACATGCCATGTGCACTTGTAAAGTGGTAACACCTATGCATCCCACCATCCCTACGACAGTAGTTTGTTGTACTAAAGGCAGAGAAGCATTTGTGCCCAAAAGACACAACTATGAGCAGGTGCTCAGAAAAGATTGCAAGGTAATGTGCTATAAAACTGGGCATACAACATGGATGTGGCATAAGAGCTGGGAAAAAGCATAACGAACAAAGGCATATTTGGTGAATTGATACACTTAGCAATATACTGCAAAGGTCCTAACCCCCACCAATGACGTAACCCAACACCCTTATAACCTGCCACTGCTCCCCAACATCCCCATGCCCCCCTTAGACTCCCTTCCCACCACACACACACACACACACAAACAAACACATACACACACACACACACACACACACACACACACACACACACACACACACACACACACACACACACACACACACACAAACCACCACCATAACCCTCTTCCAGCCCATGTACACCAGGACTGGGCCAGTGTGAACAGAGTAAGCATGTGGCAACTACCCTGCATGTCATTCACTGTGAGGATGTAGCTATGCTGTCTAGGCATACAGTTAGCCCTTTACTTGCAATTGTGTTCTGTGTTTATGCCATGCATATGCAGGTTTTGAATGTGGGTCTAGAAAGCAATGTGGATATTTATGGAATGTGTTCTACTGTACCAACAACTGTAACAGAGCTGTTTCACTAATATCTATGCAAACAATGGCAGAAGTTACAGCTATGCCATAAAACTCACAGTTAAAGACTCAATAACAGGACACTAACTCATACCACTGTGTCTGGAGAGATGTTCTAGTCTCCTCTAGTACAGGACAGCCCTTTCCTGATATTTCCTTCTGAGCAGAAGAACGAGAATAACAAATATGCCAATCATCAATTAAATGTCCCTTAAATGGTCCAGTTCCTATATGTGAAATAAAGGGGCACTGACTAGCCTATGCACTTACAATATATCCCGGGGCCCTCTATCTGACCTCTTCTAACCACTGGCTTAACAAGTTAGATTGGTGCTTTTGCAGATCACTATAATGGTGCCAACATAGCTCAACAAAGGAGATTATTATGACGGTGGCAGCTGTCACCACCCTGGCAAGTCTATGGCAGGCATCGCTTAACATTGGGTGCAATCATAATGGTTCACAATCAGGTAGTCATGGTTGTCTCTATACAGTAAGAGAAGAAATATCTCTCTTTCTTTAGGGCACCACCTGGAAATCTTGCCAACATCAGTGCTTTTGGAATCCACAACCATTCATCAGGTCACAATCTAGAGAAATATTGTAGCCCTCTTGCAGTCATGCACACTGATGCTGTTGATATGTGACATGCATTTTAGGGCCTCTTACCAGACAGGCCAGTCATTCTGCCACTGCCATAAATCGTGAATATACATGGTATGCCACAGTGACATTAGGATGCGAGCAATGGCATGGAAGCATTCTACAGGTTTTCAGTTCCTAACATTTTTGTTTTCAGCATATCTACAGGCCATAATAATGAAATGAATTTAAGCACAATACACAGGGGTAACTGCCCCACCCATGCATGCTTACTGCACTTGGCAGGTACTCTTGTGAGTTCACAATTTTGACAAAGCCTCTTAGCACAGTTTTGGTCAACTCAAATGGAAGACGAGATAATAAGGGACTCAGGAACATTTGTTTGGATGAGCCTTGCTAGTGTATGTACCATGCCAACAGCCTCAAAATCACAAGATAAAAGTAACTGTGGTTCACGTTTGTTACATTATGACTGCTTTACCTGTGAGCTGTTTGACATTTATTACAGTGTAATGCTATAGTGGTTTAATTTGGTGGCTGTAAATGGCAAAGTACAGTTGTGTACATACCATAAATGTAGATGTTCGAGCATATTCACTGTTGCAGTCATTACTCTTGGGTTATCCTGCTGGCAGGCTACTTGCAGTCGGCCTGAATTCCAAAGTCCTGGTCTGGCGTCTGTTGTTGTCACCTCTTCCCTGACGTCAGTGCGCCAGGGGTATAAAAGATGCAGCCGACGCCATTTTCTTCAGTCTTTCTTGCCGCGTGGTGCCCGAAGCAAAAGCAGTTCGCAAGTGCCGGTCGGCCGACTCCTGATATTTTCGAAAACGAATTTCAGATCCGAAGTCTTCAATAAAGCTAAGTACCCCGTTGGGGAAACTTTTTTCTTATTCCAGTCCGATGTCAGAAAAAGTTAACAATTGTATTTCTTGTGCGAAGCAAATACCTCATAAGGATTTTCATTCTTACTGTATTCCTTGCCCAGGCCCTGACCACGACATTGCTAGCTGTCGGTTTTGTGCTAGATTTAACCAACGCACTATTAAGCGTTGGTACGATTTTGCCTTTCATTACTTTGGCCGAAGGTTTAATTATATAATGCCTTCGGAACAGCCGACGACCGGAGTTCATATATGTTCCTTATCTGGAGTACACTAGGAAGGAGAAAGAAAAGAGTAGTAGGAGAAATTGGGGTAGGGGTGAAGATCAGTTAAATGGAGATCAGACAAGCTGAAAGGATAGCTGGACACAAGGAGCAGATACCACAAAACCAAGATTTGTGCTGTCACAGTAATAACTAATGGGGTGATAGGAGGAAAGAGATGTAGAGCAAAGAGATAAATACTCCGGCGTGGGAACTAAACCATGTGAATATGTACATAGTTATTAAAAAGGGGTGGGAATCAGGGGAAAATGAGTGAACAGCAAAGAGGGAGAAACTGGACTTGATGGAAAGGAAAAGACTGGGAGTGAATGAGGTAAATGAGATATGAAAGGTGGGAAAAGAAAGGAGTAGTAAGGACAGCAAGGTTGATCGAGACAAGCATGAGAGATGGGATAGACAAAGAAATTTGTAGCTCTACCATTAATATTAAATAGTACAATGTTAATGGACTGAGGAATAAAGCAGAAGTAAAGGGAGATAGGGTACTTAAGAAAGGCAAGGGCATGGATATTGGCATTGCAAGAAACGTACTCAATCAGGACAGTCATAGAAAGTTGGGGGGGGGGGATATAACCTAGTAGCGAATGCCTCATGGGAAAGGAATAAACAGAGAGGTACAGCCTTACCAATTTCCAAAACAATACCCTTCAAAACATTTGGAAGATCTGAAGATAAACAAGGTAAATATGGTGGAATTAAAGGGTTTGTTGATGGAGAGAGGGTAATAATAGTGTCAGCGTACCTCTCACCACAAATAAAAAGAAAAAAATGAGGAATAAATTAGCAGAAATGATAACGTTTCAGGTGAGGATGGTAATATTAGTAGGAGACTGGAACATCTCAATGAATAGGGAGGAAGCAGCACATTCCCAGACTCTCACTTCTCCTCAGCAGAGATGGTAGCAATGAGTTCCTTCTTGCTTGCTTATATACCAAACCGCTGCAAAGTGGTCAGTACGGATGGCTATCACTCCTTGAAGTAAGAGGTCCTGAATGGTTTGAAAGGTAAAGACTGCTCCACCTCTGAAACACTAATGGTCAACCTGTCCTCTGACTGTCACCTCACACTCAACTTTCTAGAAGTGAAGAAAATGAAGCTGAAAGTGTCACAAAAAAATTAAAAACACAATCCAGAGAGCACGTTAATGAAGAGGCTGCATCAGGAGATAGCAGAGCAGAACAGAGAAAGAAAAAGTTGCTAAAAATGATGTAAACATCATTTAACCTTTCAATACTCTCTTTACATGTGTGCATTATTAAGAATTGTGTTAAAGAATACATGAGTTAGACTAATGTAAAATATTTGCAAAGCTAGTATGTTTATTAGATAAAACATTTTTGAAAAAAGGAAGGGATTAATTTAGCTAATAATGGGGAAGGGAAATTATATGGAGTAAGGGGGACAACAGGTGGCCAAGAACTGCAATCATGTTATCTACTGACTCATATAATATTTGTGAGACAGCGGATGATGACAGTAACAGACTGCTTTCTTTCAACTGACATGGTGAGTATCATAGACATTTATACTAGCATAGTTTTAAGAGACGGAGACATGAGATGAGCAGAGAATTGGAAAAGTATATAGGAATAAATATAGCTGCAGATGCACTAGCCTATCCAATCTCTATTCTTATGAATCGTTCTCTACAAGAATCCTACATCCCAGTCCTATGGAAAGTGTCTCACAGAATACCACTTCACAAAGGTGGCAAGTCATATGAACTCTCTAACTACCGCCCCATTGCCACCCCCCCCCCCCCATCCAACTGCTTGAGAGATGTGTACACTCTCTGATCATGAAATTTCTGCTTACGCACAACCTCCTCTCCTGTTCACAGCATGGCTTTCAACCTTTTCATAACATAACTACAGCCCTTCTCTCATTCACTATGTTACTGAACATAGAAATAACCATAACTATGTCTCTGCAGTCTTCTTAGATCTTTCCAAGGCATTTAACATGGTGTCCCATGCCAAACTACTTGACACCTTGACTACCCTCTCTTTTTCAGCCTCAGCTATTGCCTGGTTCACACACTATATCTCAAACAGGCGCCAATCTGTTCTATGGGAAGGTGAACTATCCCCCCAACTTCCAACAACAATAGGAGTGCCTCTAGGCCCAATATTAGGACCACCCCTCTTCTCCTTATTCAGAAATGATCTTCATACCTCTGCCCATCATGCAACACTCATGCAGTATGCAGATGATTCTACACTGGTCTGCTCAGCCCACTCACTAACAACCTTGCAACAGATGACTCAAGAATCTTTTAACTCTGTAGAATCTTGGATTAACAACATTCAACTTATTCTAAACCCCAACAAAACTAAGTTGCTCCTATTCCCACCCACTAAAGCCACCCCCTTCCTTTCACCATCATGTCTAAAAATGGTACCGTTATCTCTCCTTCTCCTCATACAAAACCATTTGGGGTTGAGATTGACAACAACCTACACTTTGATATCCATATCTCTCAAACCATCAAAAAAGTTCATAGAAAAATGGGAATTTTATACAGACAAAAAAGGTTTCTCACTGACCAGGCATGAGTCACCCTTGCACAAACCCACCTGCTATACACCTTTCTATATGCAGCCCTCATTCTTATCTGTACCAGAAAAAAATGACCATGCAAGACTTGAGTCTTGCTATAATAAATTTGCTAAGTTTGCCAATAACTCCAGTTTCAGTACTCACCATTGCCAAGCCCTAAGGGATCTAAAGTGTCCTGAACTCCCCCAATTTCTTCCTTATCAGCAGCTCGTCACTACTTACAATATTCTAAAACACCCTGAAAAAAACCCTGCTCTTAGTCATCTTCTGTCTCCCTATACTGCAAATCGTCCTCTTCGCTCAAGTGAAAAATCTTTACTCTGCATTTCCACAGCCAACAATACTATAGGGAAAGCCTTACTCTCACATACCATAGCTAAAGCCTGGAACAGCCTTCCACCTTCACTGTCAACCATCTCCACTATCAGCCAATTTAAAGTCTCACTCAAAAATCACACAACTAATACCTGGCTACACTTTTGCATTTCACCTGCCTAACTGGATCGATAAATGGCACCTAACCTAGCTGGTATGATTTAATCTAACTAGACATGCTACCTAATTTTACCTCTATCCAATGTTATTACTGAAGTATCACTTAATAATTGTATGAATCCTAATTATGTACACACTTTTGTGAATGCCTATATTGCTTCTATTCCTATTTGTTAATCGAAGTTTGTTTTCTGCATTTTATTATACAAATTTCTACTATTGTTTGTTTGAATGATTCAATGTGGAGCTTTTCTCCCCGGGCCTTGGACATTTGCCAGATCTGATCCAGTCGGAACTTCCCAGTAAACAAATATGAAATAAATAAAAATGTTACAGTAGTAGGATACTTTAATAGCAACTTAAGGTAAACAAAGTTGAGTCGGAGAGATAAAATATGTAGGAATACAATACTGAATTTTCAAATGAAAATAGTAAAGGAAATAGAGTTTACTTACACAAAAGTGGAATGCATGACAGAAAGCTTTCTATATAGCAAAGGATTAAAGAAGTGGAGGTAGGGAGGATAATGGCAGGATTTTCTGACTATAAGGCAGTATGGACAAAATCTGGGAAAGAAACAGTGACAACTGGGGGAGGCAATGGAATTAAAAGCTTAAGGGGAGATGTGCATCTTTGAAGGCTCTGCAGAAAGAAAGAAAACTCCTAGTCAAGGAACACAAGGGGATGAGTACTGGAAGGACTGGTTGATTAATTATTAGAAAATACACAGCAGAGCTGGAGAAAGAATGGCATATTGGTAGAAAGATAAATGTTGGAAAATGCCAACAGTATTTATGGAATAGCAAATGAAGGGAAGGAAATGACACTAGAATATAGTGAAACACATTTACATATTAAATGAATAGGGATAAAATACACAATGCTTTCATATGACAAAAGTATCTGGTGAAGGGTAGGAAAGAAGAGGCGAGTCCTTGTCTTGTACAAGTAATACAGCATAATGAAAATATGATATGGAAGGTGAAGGACAAAGAAGGAGGTAAATTAAGCACAAATGATGGAATATTAAGGGGGTAGAGAGAGACTTAGAAAAACTGTATAAATAAAAAGAGATGAGGAAAAGAATGACAAGAGGTGTGAAGAAAATAAGTACAGCATTGAAAAGAGAGCTAATGGGGAATATTTGGTTAGAAGGGTCGGAAAAGGTAATAAATAAGGGGACAAGAGAAAATCTATTGGGGAAGGTGGCATTCAATATGAATTTTATAACAAGATGTCAGAAGAAAAAAATACATATTTTTAGCTGTACTTAATGAATGGCTTAATGATGGATTACAAGATAAAAAAAATATATATATGGGACTAATAACATTACTCTGGAAAAAATGATAACGCAAACTTACAGAACTGGACAACTGAAGCTTTAGGAAATTTAGACTTCAAAATTATGATGAACATTTTACAAGAAAGGTTCACAAAACACTAAATTAAGTAACAGGAGATGGAGAATATGGAATACAGGGAACAGATACCAGGACAATGTTAGCAATAGTTAAAGTAGTAGTTAATATTATCAGAAAGGGAGAAGTAAAGGGTACAGTTGTGGTATATGATATCCAGAAAGCTAATGATAATACAGCACATGAAGATATATGGAGTTTGTTGAAGGAATATGGGACATGACAGAAAGTGTTAAATTTATGTATGACTCCCTGGGAAAATGCAGTAGTTAATGGATGCGTAGGGTGGAGAATTAAAACTGAGAAGAGTATAAAGCAAGGATATCCTTTAAGTACAACATCATTTGGTCTAATAATGAATGGTGTTATAGGAAACATGAAGCAAGAAATTAGTGGAGCTGAAGTACAAGATTTAGGATAAGTCAAAATTCCTTTAATAATGGATTATGCTGAAGATCTTTTAATCATAGCAAAGAACAAATGTTAGATGACTGAAGTAATGCATTGTTTAACAGACATTTTACTTATGGTATAACTGAATATTAGAAAAAGAAGTGGAGAGTACAGGACATAATTAGAATGGGTAGTACTTACTTTAATGTGACCTAAAGCACAGTTGTGTAAACAAACTTACCATAACAGTATCTGTTTGAACAGATCACTGCTGTAGTAGCATAGAGCTATATTTAACATATCCTGCTAAGGATCAGATGTCTGGACAGTATGCAAAAGCTTTTGGGCACCTTTCATGCACACTGTATATCAAAGGAAGTACAAGGGCATGCAGGCATAAAAGCATGGGTGCCAAAAATATGGCAGTTATGAACTTAACATATTGTTGGATCCCTTCATCCTGCTCTGTCTGGTACAACTTGTGTGTCTTTTCAGACATTTGCCAGATCTGATCCAGCATTAATACTGCTCGATCAATGAGCTCCTTTAAACATTTCCCTCCCATTATTCTCCAGTGTTGCTATTCTCTTCCCTTCTTATTTAAAGAACAGATACTCCAGAGAAGAAAGAGAATTACTGGAAAAGAGCTTCAAGCTAGTCTTTCAGGTACCTAGATGATGCCAATTTTCAGGGGGTGGTGGAGGTAAGGATATCATATTAAATGGATAAGGATACACCATTAAGGTAAGTACATAAAAACTGAAACCACTTTATACGGTCCATCCGATGTGAGTATGGCTTAGAATCCCAAACTACCTATAAACCTAAGAGGTGGGTCAGAAACACAAACTACCTGCAAACCTGGGTGATGATAGGACAGGAGACCCTTAAGAATTGTGGCCATGAAAGAAGCCCAGGACCTCGACATGTCTAGCTTTTAATGTCTGCCAGAAGTGCGCAAGGTAAACCAGGTTGCTGCAGTACAAATTTCATCCAGACAGGGATTCTTGAAAATGTCTGCTGAGAAAGCCACAAATCTCATGGTATAAGCCTTGGTTTGGCTGGCTAAGTCTTGTTGACAGATGTACAGACAAAGGAAATACATTAAGATAGCCTCCTAGATAAGGAAACTTTATTTCCCAGCCTGTGTGGAGAGAAGGAAACAAAAAGCTGGATATCTTCTGTGGAGACAGAATCTTAGTTGCCTGTGTAGTTCATGAAGGATATACTCTACTTTATAGGCATGGTTTGGAAATAAAACTAGTAAATCAATTGGTCAGTTAAAAAATGAGTTTCTAAAATCACAATGGAATTTAAGGAAGGGTTAGTTTGGAGGGACAGGAAGACAAGGCATGCAATTCTGAAATTCTTCTTGCTGAAGCAATTGCCACCAAAAGTAATATTTTTCTAAAGACAGAAATTTTAGCTGTGTAGAAGATGCTGTACCAATGGGACTTTTGTTAATGCTTTAAAAACAAAGTTAAGGTCACAAGGAAGAATGGATTCTTTTATTGAAAGCTGTAGAAGAAATACACCTTTTAAAAAAGGCTAAGTATACTTATGAGAAGCAGTAGAATGGGAGCTGAAGCTGCTATGGTTGTTAGATACCGCAGCCATATGGACTTTTGTGGTAGAGTGACTGGAGCCTTGGTCAAATAAGCGTGAGAAAAACTGGAGAATATCAGGAATAGAAGCAGTAAAGGAATCAATGTCACAATTAGCAGAACACACACAAAATGTTTCCATTTACTGAGGTAAACCTTGTGGGTTGATTCTTTCTGAAATGCAGAAAGTATCCTTACGACACTCTGGAATAAGGAAGGGTCTTTGACCAGGAGATGCAAACTGTGGGAGTGAGAAAGAAGATCTGGACACGGATCTTGAAGCCATGGATGTTTCTTGAGGTGAAGCCATAACAAGTGGAACCACATTAGCAGAAGCCAACATAGGAAAATTGAGATCACCATGGTTCTACACCCTGTGTCGTTTTATTAAGAATATGGACACGAGAAGAAGATGAGGATAGGCATAAGGGAGTCCAGTAAGCCACTGCCCAAACAGAACATCTCTCAGTGATAGTCCCTCTGGAGAAATCACAACAAAATAGCTGCTGCATTTGGTGCTGCTGTTTGTTATGGAGGAAAACAAATTGCAGCAGGGATGCCCCAGCAATCAAAAATTTGTTAAGCTCCGGTCAGACTGAAATCTGATTTGAAGGGCATCAGAAGGGATCTTAAAGCCTGTGAGCAAGGTAGTTGGTCTTTCAGGGAATATGCACTGTTATCAGAAAATGATGATATGCAGTCACCCATTCCCAAACTCCCAAGGCCTCCTGGTACACGAGGTAATACCTTGTTTCTCATTGTGTATGTTCAAATACCACACCACGTCCATATTGTCCATCTGGATAAATATCTCTTTTGAGGTAAGAAGTCCTGAAATTATTGCAATTCAAGGAGAACTACCCTCTTCTACAGAACACTGATGTGAAGCTTAACCTTTGTCTGTCTCCATGTTCCTTGGAGCATCTTCCTCTTGAAATACCACCCCATCCCATGGCGGAAGGATCAGTGGTGACAATTGTTGCTGGAGGCGTAATAACTAAAGGTCTTTTATTATGACTTCTAGAAGAAGTCAGCCACCATTCACTGTGAGCCCTGCACAGCTGACTGATGTTGATAGGAACTGAAGGATGCTCAAACCTTTGAGACCACTGATTTCTGAGGAACCACTGAAGAATGTGCATGTGAAAATGGACCATTTGAACGATAACTACCAAGGAGGCCATCAAATCCAGTATCTACACGTGTAGAATGATGAGACAAGAAAGTTGACTGTATTTTGAGGGGAATGGAGTCCAAGTAGCATTCAATGAACAAAATGGATTGAGAAGGCTGAAGATTTGACTTGCCATAGTTTAAAGTAATAACTAAGAACAGGGAGAGCTGTAGCAAGTATTCAACGGTTTCAGTAAGATATTCTCTGGTAGTAGCTGTGAGGAGCCAATTGCTGAAATATGGAAATACTCAAACATGTCTGAGTCACAGATGGGTTGTGACTCCTGCCATGCACAGTAAGCGCCCATGGGGCAGTTGTGATGAGACCAAAGGGAAGGGTGCAAATCTGAAAATGAATAGAACTGAAACTGATGCATACAAATCTTCGGGTTGGATTTGCTATCTTGATATGGAGGTAGGCATCATGAACATGTACTAAGCGCATCCAACTGTTTGCCAGCAGACATGGCAAAATCAGCTGGACCAAGTCTATTCTGAATGGGGTCTTTGTTACATGCAGGCAAATGGAAGGATAAACAACCCCAACTGCCTTCAGATGGGAGCAGTTGGCCAACTCTTCAGGGATGTTGGTACTGTTTGTCCAAAAAAAGGACACCCATGTCCCTGATTTTGCAGAACTCATTGACCTTTGGCTCAGCATCCATTAAAGGGGCTGCCTCTGCCTCAACTGCCACTACCTGAGGTCATCATCCATTAAATGGTCTACCTCTACCATGACTGCCTTGACTACCTGAACCAACATTAAAGGTTTGATCCTGGGATATGTATAAAAAAAAAAAAAAAAGAGGATTTGGACATCCTCTAATTCCTATTGAAATATCTTTGAGGAGTCTCAAACCTGACGCCTATATCAAACAGTGTTTTTTTCTTCTGCCTCATACTTCTGTAGTTTTTCTTTCAAAGATTAAACGAACAAGAATATCCCATTGTATGGGGCATTCATAAGGAATGCCTTGAAGCTATCCACAAAGTCACACAGGCGTACCCAGGCATGGCTTCTCATCACAATGCCTGTGTCTGCTGAATGAGGTGCTCCTTCAGCCCAGTTATGCATGAGCTACATGGAGAGGTTGGTTATGTTCAGCATTGTGCCTAGTATAATCTCCCGATATTTCCTGAATTCTGATGGAGGTGGCTTCTTGAAAGAGGCTAAAGCCTGTTCTGCTAAATCTCGCTGGAAGAGGTTCATGTGGATGGCAGTGTTCAATACCCTCAGCACAAAGGTATGTGAGGAAAATGCCCACTTCCCCATTACGTCAACAGCTCTGGATTCCTTGTAGGACAGATTAACAGTGCCTGTGCCATCTGATAGCTCTTTTCTTGTGGCCAATGTAAATGATCAATGAAGCTACCAGAGGCTCTTAGACCAGTATTAGCTATCCTTGGGTGGCCATAGAATTTTATTGGACTTCCTGGTGACAGCTTTAGAAGAATTGGGTTCCTGCTATGCCCTGCTGGTGGCCAAAACTGCAAGACAGGCAGCACGATAGACCACTTAGGAGGCCACTTAGGAGGTAGTGGGTGCAGAACTTTAGGCCTCAAATAACACCTTTTCATCTTCATACTGTGGGCCATAATCCCCTCTGGAACGTCAATTCAAGGATCTCATGAAACAAAGCATCTTCAGGAGGGGATTGGGGAGTGTACTCATTCATCCAAATCAGTATCTTCGGTGAGGGATTCTGTAGGGGAGTCAATGTGCCTCCTTTTATACATCCTCTTTCTGAGCCCATCAGGACAGGGAGAATCCAACTCCTCACAGGACTCAGTCTGTAGCTGTGCATTTTTTTTTTAGGCTATCTAGTCTGCTCTGACCATGAGACTGATGATAAACAGGCTGAGGCAAATACTGATAGGTGTGAGGAGCTACAGCAGACACAGTGCGAGTCTGCACTGGTGCTCTTGTAATAGATCTTCCTCTACATAACTTCAAAGACCAACTCCAAGTCCACCAGCCCTGAAGAACCCCCCTCTGATGTCATGTCTATCCCTCTAGACATGGACATAAGCAACACTGAAGAAGCAATCATGGACATCGACAAACTGGAAGGCCATGATGAGGTTGCTGGTGCTGACACCTTGAAGGCAAAGATTCAGACAATGAAAATGGAAACAAATGCACTGTGGCTGAGGACGGTGCTGAAGACTAGCACTGAGAGGTTGGTTCCAAGACTCAATTGACACCAAGGGTGTTGATATTGAGTAAACTGGCTACAAAGACCCCAGTGCAAAGGTAGAAGGACAAACTGTTGCCAAGGTGAAAGGCTCCAGGATCTGTCTCAACTTTAATACCTCTGGTGCTGAAACATGGACTAGGAAAAGGAGTAATGATGGCTGAAGAACAGCTAGACTAAATTTTCTTTGAAACCAAGGGGGGATGAGATGAAACCAGTCTCAAACTGTGTCTTCAAAAAGGCCATAATATGCTCCCAATCAAGTTATTACATGCTCACAAATGACCTAAAAGGTTGAAAGAAGGCTGAAGGAGTTCTCTTTCAGAAGATGGTCAGTTGATCTGACATTTTGCAACCAGTCTAGGATCACAGTAGGCACTGACTGTGAAAGGGCTGACAGGAAGGGAAATTCCTCTGAGGCTAGATGAAGGACTGATTGTTCTCATTGCTTTGGTGCTGGAAAAAGGATAATATGTATTTTCCTACTTCTTGGATTTAGAATCCTTCAGTTTTCTTTGTTTCTTTTTGCTTCTCTCTCTTTCTTTTTTCTTCCTGGACTTCTCACCTGAAGGGTTAGGAGGAAGTGGACCCTTGAGAATTAACTTGATCCTTCAATATGCAAGGGAGTGAGGCCCAAAGGCCTTGCAGATAGACCAGTCAGCTGAAAGGTGCTCTAGCCCCAGGCACACCACTCAGTGATCATGGATGTCCTGAGGTGAAATCCTATGGCCACATTTTGTGCATTTCCAGAAGTCATTTTAATGGACAATTTCAGGCCAATAAAGCCAAACCCACTAGCTATGGATATGCATATTTCGGCCTTGTTTGTCCAAAATATGCATATCCATAGCTAGTGGGTTTGGCTTTACTGGCCTGAAATTGTCCATTAAAACTACTTCAAATGTAAAAGTCATGGGCAATCAGAATCACCATATAGCTGAAACACCTGATGTTCATAAGGGTAATTTGCATATATCCCCTGTGCCTCTGTTACAGGAGGTTTGGGAGGTCACTCATTGGAAGTTCTAGCTTGGCTGGAGTTTTCATTTAGTTTTTTCTGATTGTTTTTTCAGTGTGACCTTCTAACTCTTTGCTTTAATTTGATTTTTTATAAGGAATATCATGGATTAGCAAATTTGTGACGCAGGTTAAGAAGTAATACTTTTTTCAGATATTTATTTGAAAGGCAATATAGATTATTTAGAGTTTTTAAATGCCATCCTCTCTTATAATTTCTTTCAGTTTGAGATTCACTTCTTTAGGCAGATTAATGGTGTGGTTATGGGGTCAGCGATGGCCCAGAGTTATCTTTTTAGGGATGGATGGGAAAAAGAGAAAATATATATCTGACTATATGAAATATATTGAGCTTTACAAGTACTTTGTTGTTGCCTCAAATCAAGAGGTTCTCCGGTTCAATTCTTGGCTGGGGTGCCTTCTGTGCACAGTCTGCATTGTCCTCCCTGCATTCGTGCGGGTTTCCACCGGGTGCTCTGGTTTCCTCCCACATTTCCAAAGACATGCGCCTGGAGCATTTCTTCCCGGGCCTCCACTGAAAATAAGCTCTGTCCTAGTCGGACATTCCCGGTCAACAAATGTTAAATAAATAAATTATATATATATATATATATATATATATATATATATATATATATATATATATATATATATGTGTGTGAGTGTGTGTGTGTGTGTGTGTGTATATATATATATATATATATATATATATATATATATATAATCGTGACCAAATCTCAGTTATTTGATTTTTGTGCAATATGTGAACAGAGATTATTTTTTTTGTCTTTCACTTTTTCTTATGATTTTAATTATTCAGATTTATTAGTTTATAAGAATCAGAGTTCTCTGTATACAATTTTTTAAAGAAGGAAGTACAAAGCAGTTTGTACTTATATTATAGAATTATATTACAGAAGTTTGCACTTCATAGCTTTGAAGAAGAACATAGTGAAAGGGCAATTCAGTTGAGCCAGTAGGTTAACAAATGAGATTTTTTTTTAAAGGAATGCGATTCTTTAACCAATAAATTTGTGCATAGGGGTTACCCACCAGATTTGGTTATGAATGTCTGAGCTGAGGTGGTAAACAACATAACTATTAAATTTAGACTTTGTAGACTTGATGCCCTAAGAATGTGAATTGGGAGTCTGTTCGTGATCAGAGTAAGAGCTTTGGCATCTCAATGTTACTAAAAAAATAATTAGATGAGAAAATGATGAAAAATTGTTAAAAATAAAGTTTTTTACACATTTTCATATCACATGGCAAAATTGGTGACGCTTCTTTATTTGTTGGGAAGGGAGAGAGACAGACTAATTTGAAGGATATTTTCCAGATTAGGCTGAATAACTTGTCTGACAATTTAATCCACAAACCTAAGTAAATGTACAAATGCTTGAGTTGCAATTATTGCAAATATATCAATGAGGGCAAATTTGTTATTGCAAAGGATAAAAATTATTGTTCCAAGTTTGTTTAATTGCAGGTTGAGGTTTCTTGTTTATGTTGCACTGTGCCCAGTGCTTTTTATACTGGAAGAATCACAAGAGATTTATCTCATATAATCTATGAGCATTTGTATACAGTAAAAACAAAAGATTTTACCAAAGCATTGGCTAGACATGCCATGTATTAAACGATAACATTTTTTTTTTCAGTAACTGATGACGTTAACAGAGTTAGTAATAGGTCTGATGCTGAGGATGAACTCAATTGGAAGGAATATCTTTGGCAATTAAGCTTGGAAGCTTGCCAGCAGCCAGGTTTAAATGATATAGAGAACTTTTAAGGCTTTCCTCAAAAGGAAGCCTATAAGACATTAATTAGTTTTTAATTATGTATGCAACTGATCATGTGATTTTTATGAATTTAAGGATTTGCTTGATGTTTTTACTTCTGTCAGATGAAGTTTCATTTTTTTTGGAATGAAAGTGCTTACAAAGTAAGAATCTAAGGTGTTTGTCTTGAATTCTACATGGTTGTTTTATTTGAAATATAAGGAAAACCACAAGTTTTCATTCCCTGCACAAAGAACTTCATCAGAATGAAAGCAAATAGCATACCCACCCACTTTACTTAAACGCATGATAAATTCATGACATATGAGAAGGTACTTGTTCGGTCTGTTATGCCTTAGTTTTAAAATTGGTGCAACAGACAAATGCTCATTAAAATTTTAAAGGCACTCAAAGCTAGCACACTAGTAATGCTGGATCAGGTCTGAAAAGTGGCTAGAAGACACATATGTCAGAATAAAATGCCAGATGAATAGGATCAGAGCTTTCTTGCCTCTTTCTAAATGTGAGGCTGTAATATGTAAACAGGACCAAGATTCAAATTTGAATGTGTATGTGCTAGAAGAACGAGGGACAGGAAGAAGGGAAACCCCACCAGGCCAAGAGATATTTGAAAAAGGAATATTGTCTATTAGGGAGCAACAAAAGAATACTATGACAAGGTGGGAGAGTTGCACTACTGCAACAGTGATATTTTAGCACATCTACCACTATTACACAACTGTACTATGTTCAACATTACAATATTGTTACAGTAGTATAAAGATATATAGGATGATTGTTAAAGTTTAGATAGCCAAGAATGGTCAGATTCCAAAAGCCACTGTAGAATAGACCTAACAAATTCTGCTCTGGCCCCAGGAAAATGGGTCTACTCAGTAATGCTTAGTGAAGGTGTGTAGAGCCCACCCCTTTCCAAAAGGCCCTAGAAGTAGCCAAAGCTTTGGTAGAGTGAGCCTTGACCTTCAGAGGGGAAGGACTTACCATAGTCAGAATAATAAATGTGTATGGAATGGGATAACCATTTAGAAATTATCAGTTTTGATACTGGTTGCCCTCATCTCTTTCCATCAGATGAAATGGATTGCTGCTCAGAAACTCAAAAGCCCTTTGTCCTTTCAAAGTAGTGTCTGAGTTGCCTGTGGACATCCAGATTATATAAAATTCATTTTTCCATTTTTTTGGTTCAGGAAGGAAGACATGGAGATAAATGGATTGATTTAAAGTAAATTTACAGACCAACGTAGACATGAAGGAAGGGTTAGCTTTTAAGAATACCCTCCCAAAGAACACGAGAAAGGGTTGAATTACAATCAGAGATTGAGATCCCAAGGAAGCACCACCTGTTTTTGACGTTGACAAATATATAATACCCCTTTCATAAATTGTTTTACTTGGAACAAGGAAAATGCAGGGATCTAAAGACAGACAAGTAAAAATGGCTTAAAGATGAGTCTTAATAGATGTGTAAGTCAGGCTTAATTTCAGCAATTCACATAGCTATTGAAGAATCAGAGAGGCCCCAACACTGTATGGGTCCTGATTCATCTTGTGGCACCAACTAGAAAATCTCCTCCATTTGGCTAAACAGGATTTTCTAGTGGCAGATTTTCTAGACTCCTTTAAAACCTAATATGTTGTCAGAAAAAAAGTCCTGGCAGTCAGATGTAAGTAAACCAAGTTGGAGTGGACCAGTGATTCCCTGTCCTCTGTAACAAGATCCATTCTGTGGGTAACTTTGTGATGTTTGCTCTTGGACATTTTCATGAAAAGGGATAACCAATGTTGTCTGTGTCAAAAGGGAATTACCAGTATGATTGCTGAAGTGTCCCTTCAGAGCTTTAAAATAACTGTAGTTATCAGAGGAAAGGGGAGATAGGAACATTTCTGTCTGTGGGAATGAAAATGCATCTCTCTTCTAGGCTTTTAGCAAAGTGTCCTGGAGCAAAATATGTTTACCTGTCTGTTGAGAATGGAGGCAACAGATCTATTTGGTGAGTTCCTCACAGAAGCATAATCTGTTGGAAGACCATTAGGTGTAATATTCATCTGTGAGAGTCTGTCTTGGATCTGTTCATTGTGTCTGCCAATGTATCCTGCGCTGATGGGCTGTAATGGAGGGAAAGAATGTGCTGAGAGTCAATTTCCCAAGCTATCATGGCTAGTCTGTATAGAGGACAGGACCTGGTCTCTTATTGTTTGCTTATATACCACATCATGTTGGTGTTGTGTGTGATGACCAGGGAAGATCCTGCAGTTCAGAAACAGTTTGAGATCTTTAATGAATTAACCAAATCCACCATTTCTTTGATGTTTATGTATTTTTTATTGAAATAATGGTCCCCAAACCCTTGTACTTTGATCTTTGTGGATACTGCTCCCCATGCAAAGCTTGATGTTATCCACTGTTACAGAATGAGTAGAGGTGGGGGACAAAAAGGTAAACTTTGATTCAGCAAGGTCTGATTCATCATTCACCCCACATAACAGATCCTTCCTGATGGCTTCTACATTACTGACAGGAAATGAAATAGGATGATGGTTTTGAGCCCATACTGACTTGAGAAACCATTGTATTTTTCTCATGAGCAGTCTACACAGTGGAAGCATCAGGATAGTAGTAGCCATGTGTCCCAGAATCCTGAGACAATCCTTTACAGTTGTCATAATCTGGTTTGAAAACTGCACTAACTACAGATAGTACAATCCAACCTTTTCTGGGGGAAGATTAAGCCATTATCACATTAGGCATCTTAGAAAAGTAAGGCAGTGAGAAGAGAAAAGAGAATATTTATCCAGATTGAGATGAAAAGCTAAAACAGAGTCATAACAAAAAGAGATCTGTGAGAAGTTTGAAAGGATTCTGCAAAAATAAGACAAATGTCCATGTAAGGGATAAATATATGAATTCCCTGAAGTCTGCAAAAAGCAATAATTGGAGACAGACATTTTGTGAATATCCTTAGAGCTAAGGAAAGTTCACAAGGTAAAACACGGAAAGTATAACTGTATAATTAAACTTGCCATAACAGTAGATGTTGGAATAGATAACTGTTGTAGTAGCCTAAGTTGCATGAGGTATATCCTGCTAAGAATATGAGAACTGGCTAGTAATCAAAGCTGCAGAGCATGTCCCAAGCACCATAAACCCTGAGAGGCTCAAGGAGAGTTGCATAAAATTAGTGCTTAGATTGCCAAACCTTCAACACTTTCTTGCCTGAAAAAGGGAAGTTAGAGCCCTGAGTATTATATATAAGCTGGGAAAAAGAGGATACAAAAATATCCACTCCCTGGCAAAAAAAAAAAATCACATGAAAAGGGGGATAGAATGAGGAATGAGGATGCGCTCACTACAAGAGTAGAAAGAATAATGAGGGCCACTGGAGAATAGTCTTAGCAAACCCTGGTCTGGACTTCTAAAAATAAAGTTTGTAGTACTCTGGAAAAATATGTACAGAGGACAAAGCTGCTACCTTTAGGATACTTCTATAGAACACTCCCTTCCAAAAATTTACATACTGTAGGCTAAATAAGGAGAGAGTCATATTTAATTGTCTGTTGGGTGCCAGGATTTGCCATATCATGATGCAGTCATGTCCTTGTACCACAAATATACATATCACACAATCACAGTACACTTGGGAGTAACCAAATTGAGACTTACTTTCCTTGACTAAGCGAAGAGACAATATGATTCGCTCAAAACATGTGGCTGAGGCAGGTTTGAACCTAGCCTTAAGCAGCATTTTACTATTCCAGAGAATGGTGCTAAATATAAAAAAGATTACTGACTAACAATTGGCTTAACATCTAGTGTCATTCAAGAGGGGAATGATGCACAGTCCTAACTGCTTTGCCATGGATGGCCTGCACCTATCTTCACAAGACTTTCATATATTGGCTAAAACGTTGCCTACCCTCATAGTGCCTTTTCAGGCAATATCAGTCGTCAAAAGTTTCCAACTTAACAAAACAAAATCTGAACATAAGGATATTGCTGTTCAGTACTAAGAACCTCAAAAAAAAAAAAAAAAAAAAAAAAAAAAAAAACATCACCACTACAGGCACTGCTTATCATGGAATGCATTGACATATGTACCATCAAGGAGACCTGGTTCAAGAACACGGAGATCACCTCATCAGTGCACAGTTGCAACAACTACCACACATTCAGGCCTAGTTCATCGGATGAAGGAACTAAAGGCAGCAGCGCTTCAATATTCATAAAATAAAATATCACCTCAAGACTTGTTAGGATAATGACCTAGAACGACTTCATGCCCAAATTAGCATTAACAACCCCCTTTTCACATCATAGCTAACTACAGGATCACCTCTTTATCCCCCTTGGCCTATAGCTCCTACCCAACTAGCATGGAGTACCAACGCATCAGGCCAAATGCCATTCTCTTAGGGCGCTTTAACTACCTGTCTATTAAAAGGGAGACTTATATATTCTCTAACAAGTATGCCCAGAGATTTCTGGACTTCATAAATACATATTCTCTGGACCAGTCAGTCCACATCTCAATTACAAAAGACAAAATACCAGCCTTCATTCTCACTAATATGGGAGAGCTCTGTTTCCCACCAACTGTAACTTTCTCCACTGTGAAACTGGACCCCAATTCAGTCACATTCACCTTAAGAATGAAGCTGGTAACATCCTGATATACAGAGGTATTCACAGATTATGCAAAGCTAATTTACTAAAACTGAGTGATGACCTGGCTAAATTCTACATCCGCCTACAACCTAATGACCCCACTGTGCAAGAGAAATCGAGAAATTCTTCACTGCCAAATTCTATGCACGTGAATGGCTGCATAAATACATTTGTCTCCTCCCAAACAAATTCAATGCCAAATTTAAAAAATAACTCCCTGTGGTGGAACCCCGATATAAGCAGGCTCAACAATAAAAGGGGAAAAAACTCACTGTACTCAGCAATAAATATAGCTATCAAGATGTCAGAAATGGTCTTCCGAAACCTGACATGGAATTCTAGTCCTTGATCAAATCAACAAAGGCTAGATATGAGGTAAATATAACCAAACAGGCAAAAGAAAACCATAAAGCCTTTTTTAACTATGTTAGAAACCTTAGAAACAACACCTAGCAATGCATAGTAAATGCTATCACATACTCAGGCACAAGGGATAAATTTATCTTTAACTGCACCCCTCCACCTACATTCCCAGTTCACATATCCACATCTACAACCCTCCTTTAAGTCTCTGAAGAACAAGTCCTCAAAACACTTTCCAAGGCCAAGAACACTGCTTCTATTAGGCCAAATAAAGTACCAGACTGCCTACTGCCCAACTTTAAGCAAAACTTGTCAAACTCTCTACAGAGCCTATTCAATATCATCTTCCAAACAAATGTCATGCCAGATGAATGGAGGACAGCAATAGTCATCCACATGCACGGGAGTGCAGCATCAATGGACCTGGGTAATTATAGAGACATATGTCTGACCAGTCTTGTCTGTAAGGCTGTGGACAGGATTATTATGTAATTAATAAAGAAGAACACAAGTAACCTAAAAACTCTTGATCCAAGCTCAGTTTTGTCAAGGGTAGATCTTGCCTGCATAACTTAGTCGACTTCAAGAAGGATATTGAAGCAATGGATGAGGGAAAATCCATACACACCACTTCTTAGACCTCACAAAGGTGTTCTACACTATCCCACACTCAGCTATTGCTGATAAACCGTCCAAGCTAAATGCAGATCCATATATAAATGCATTAGATAGCAAACTGGCTTACAAACAGAACCCAGGAAATTATGGTAGGTGGTGCTACCTCCTCCAAAAGCCCTAGTTGTGTACAACAAGGTTCAGTCTGTGGGCCACTCCTTTTTGATATTTACTTCTTGGAGGTCAAAGCTAATGGTAAAGGTTTGTGCTTGACCAAGTTTGCTGATGACTATGACTGCAAACTTGATGCCATCATCAAGAAGGCTTTTTTCGAAACAAATGTTTGGTATCATAACCATGCACTGAAACATAATGCCAATAAATGTATAATTGTCTCCTTTGGTAAACATGATGCCACCTGTAGCTATCACTTCAATCACATACCCCTGACATTTGATTTGATATTTAAGGACCTGGGAACCTATGTAGGTAGACAACAGACTGTCCTTTGATCACCACATATGTACTGTTATAACGTTTTAAATCACAAAAACTTTTAGCACAACCACTCAGGCAACAGAAAGTAGAAAGGGCTGTCACCAAGCTTAGGGAGCCTATAACAAGGAAGATAACAGATGCTGCAGAAGTATTAGAAATATTTTGGAAATTCTACGAAAGTTTGTATAAAACAGATAAATATGGAAATGAAGAAAAGGTAGAAATGGAAATGTTTATGGAAGAAGTAAATATGCCAAGGTTAGAGGAAGAGGAGGCTCACTTACTAACAGATTAGGAGGAGATGAGATAAAAATTGTGATGTATAACCAATCTACAGGAAAGTCCCCTGGAATAGATGGCATTCCTATGGAAGAGTGGAGGCTAGGAGGGAAAAACTGATGACGATCTGGTCATCTGAAAGGTTTTGTTTAACAGTATTTTAAGAAGAGGAGGAGAAGTGCCAACATCCTGGAAGAAAGCAGTAGTAGGTGTAATACATAAGAGGGTAAAGATCCATTAGATCCAGCTTCATACAGGCCAATACAAAACCATGATTATAAAGTGTTTATGTCTATAATGGCTAAAAGAATAGAAAAAGTAATGCCAAAATTGATGGATATGGATTAATGCGGTTTTGTGGAAGGGAGGCAAACATTTGACAACATTAACAGAACACTGATGAGCCATAGGGAAGTGGAATGTAAGAAAACACCATTGTTTTGGTGGGTCTTGATGCAAAGAAAGCATTTGACGGGGTAAGGTGGGACTTTATGAGCAGGGCAATGGAAGCATTTGCATTCCCTGATAAAATTATAAGGTAGATTAGGAGAATATATGAGGTATCAGATACGAAAATTAAAGTGAGTGGGATCCTCTCTGATAATCTCTGCTTGAGCAGAGGAACCAGGTAGGGGTATCCTCTCTCCCCTTTGTTATTTGCATTATATTTAGAACCACTGGCAAAGAAAATAAGGGACTCAGAAATTCAAGGATATAATTGGTATGGTAATCAAGAAAAACTGGCTCTGTTTACAGATGACATTATTTTATACCTGACAAAACCAGAAAGGGACATTACAGTGCTGTGAAACACATTGACAAAGTTTCAAATCTTTACAGGATACAAAATTAATAAAGCTAAAGCAAAGGCAATAGTTGTAAATGATGTGCCCACGTACAAATTGGTTCAACAATATCCATACTTATGGGGACATGATAAAGTAAAGTATTTAGGAGTATGTATTACAAATGATTCTGGTGTGACAGCTAAGGATATATGGGAAGAGACTAAACAAAAGATAATTCAAAAAGTAAGAAAATGGTAGCTCTGTTATATGGATATCGATACTAAGATACAGGCACAGTTAAAATGTTTTTAGTCCCTTTAGTCTTATACACAGGTCAGGCATATTTTAATCAACAAGAGGAGAAGTTGTGGACAACAGTTAATAAAGAGTTGAAGGATTTTATCTGGGAGGGGAAGATGGCAAGAGTCAAGTGGGATAAGCTTATTCTTCCAATAGAACAGGATGGATCGGGATTACCCAATTTGAAGGGGTATTTCAGAGCAACACAGTTAAGGCTCCTATACATAGCACAAGCAGAAAACTATAATTCAAAGCGGAAAAAGATGGCGATGAAACAGGGGGGAAAGCTCAAGAAACAAGTAGAAACTGGGATTTTGGATGCAGACCTTTATGGTAAATAACAATAATCATGCAGAATATTACATTCATAAGGTAGATGCACAAAGGACAGTCTGCCGAACGGGATGACTGCAATTAGGGATACAGACAAAAGGCAAGAGGGGCTGGAATTTACTGGAGAAAACTGGCAAAGGAACCAAGGTATTGGGAGCAAATAACTAGACAGGGAAAGCTCACAGAACAGGAAGACGCCAAGAACTTACTTGGAGTGCAGGTTAGAGATTACATTCCCTACCAAGGACTGATTTCAGAGTATATAGTAGAGCATATAAAATATTGCATGATAGCTATAAAAAACAATCAGAGGGAGTTAGAAAGGATTGGAAAGAGATGGGATAAGCAATTCACTAAGAAATAATGGGAGGATATATGCATGTTTCCCAAATACCCAAGAAAGTCTAGAAGATTTAAGATCTTTGCTTGTAAGTGTTTACATGGGTACTTTTATAGCCCAAGTAGACGCCAAAGAGCTTTTTCTCAGGTAGACAGCAAATGCTGGAGGTGTGATGGGCAACAAAGAGGTAACTGGGAACATATTTTCCTGGAGTGTAATGAGTTGGCAGACTTCGAAGATTCTCTGCAGACTGCTCTGTTGTAGATGCTGGGTGAACAAATCGGTGTAACTAAGGAAATTATTTTTTGAGCAATGATACAGTATCAGAATTGCCTAGACATAGTAAGACCTTGCTGAGTGTAATTATCATGGCTGCCAAAAAAGTAATCACTAGAAAATGGAAATCAAAGCCTAAACCAACTTTACTACAAGTAGCAAAAATAGTAACGGAGATAAAACAACTGGAAATGGGATCCATAGAAAAGGTAGGAACAAATGACATAGGAAAAATAGAAAGTGTGGGATCAATAGATGCAGTGGAGGAACAAGGTTTAAAAGAAGGCAAGATATAAATGGGTTATGTGATGGCTGACTGACAATGACTGGATACATTATAAGTGATGTATAACATTTGCAGCTACAGTTGTGCCGGCATGGTTTGTAATGCACAATGTTTGCAATTGAGATTGTGTTGGTATGGTTTATTTTCGTTTATATAAATGTAAGATTGTCTATGTCATACATAATTTAATAAAAATGTTTCTTGTTTAAAAACAATAACATATGCAGAAATTATTTTCCTTAAACAGTGTGAATTATTTAAAAATATTGTGGTACTAGCAATCAGTGCTAGATTAGGGAATTGACAGTTACGGATTATGGGAAAAGGAAAGCAATTACTTATGTAATTTTTAGATGCTTTTATGTGCAGAAGACACTAATTTACCGGTCACAATGTTCATTGCATATATTAGCATTATTATCATTGCGGTGGTGGTGCTTCGATAGCGTTGTCGCCTCACAGTAAGACGTTGTCCTATTCGATTCTCACCTAGAGCGTCTTCTGTGTGGAGACATGCGTGAATGAGCGTACCTTCGTTGAAGGTTGTGTGTCAAGGTCGGCAACTCGGCACGTAAAAATCTACTGCCAATCATTAGCGGACTGGAGTTCCGCTGTGGCGACCCCTAACCGGGAAAAGCCGAAAGACACAACAACATCATTAAGGATTGGATGGTTTTCTATATGTGATGGTGAACACTATTTTTTTTTCTGATGTACTGATAAAAAGAAATTCCTTTTTCATTGCACAGCTTATTAGAAAGGATATGATGTCTAGGTCTGGGGATGTGATCATTCCACTGTATTCAGCACTTATTAGACTGATCCTAGAGTATAATGCCCACTTTGGTATGTACCTGTCCAAACAGTTAACATAACCTGAATGACCACAAAGTTTTCTCATGATGAAAATCAACAGCTTAAATCATAAAAACTACATTGACAGTCTCAAAAGCTTTAAAGGTTTTGATGCCCACTCATTTGCTTTTATACCAACACACCCTCATGCTTACTTAGATGTATAGTGCATGTGGAAGACACCCAAAAACCTTTGTATAATGTCTGGACATCACATACAGTGTTACACTACTGCAACAGTCATCTAATGATCAACATATTAAAGTTTTCAGTATAAATTTGGGGTATGACGAAGTTAGGGGGAAAAAGAATGAGAAGGGGTACTTCAGAATTTACAAGATATAAAATGATGGAACATGTATTATTTATTCATTAGGAAGAAAGTGCATTTGTTGCATTCTGTTTTTTAAGTATAATGGAGGTGTGTACATATTGTAAAGATGTTCGAAAGAAAAGTATGTGAACTTTATTTTAATGGCGCATGCATATCTATATATATATATATATATATATATATATATATATATATATATATATTTTTTTTTTTATTTAAACTACATTAAAAGAAGAATTTTATAAAACAAAGAAAAGAGAGGTGGCTTAGCATTAATAAATCCTGTTTTCTTTTACCATTCTTTACATCTATTTTTGGGTTTTGCAGTAAGTCCAACATAAGGCACAGTCAGCTGTGATATGCATGCTGATTGCTGGTATTTAGTTATGAATAAAAGGGGTTAAAAGAAAGACAGAAAGGGAAGAAATGATGGAATAGCAAACAGATTGGGATAACTTACACAAGACTGGGAAAGAATGGTATAAAAATGTAATGGCAACAGTTTTATTTAATTGATCAATGGGATAAATGAAGCATAAATATTAAGGACAGTATTATGAGATGAAAGAAAATATTCAGGTATGATTTCTTATCGAAGTTAATGCTGGGCAGCCTACAAGATAAAGGGTTAATGAAAAAAGAAGTTATGTTCTTACCATAACGTTCCATGTTTGTTGTCCTTTATAGGTTCATAGGTTCATAGGTTAGTACTAGGCTAACTGCCCTTGCGAGCCATTTTAAGCCTAGCCAATTATCCCTTGTGAGACTCAAACCCTGCACCTTGTGTGTGTAAGGCAGACACCTTAACCATACGCCACCCTCCCAACTCTTGCCTTTCTTCTTTCTGGTTGGGTTCGGAGCCGATCGCAGCTCTGACTCGGCCGAGGCTATCACCTTATCCCAGCATACTTAGCAGTAGCTACCCAGATCTCATTTGTGAGAACTAACCACTAGATAGGAAAACTATAAATCACCAAATAAAGGAGGTAATCAAACAATACTGCTTCCTTGCACCGAAAAAAAACAGAACAACAATGGTGGCAAGGACTACACCAATAGCTGAAAAGCAAAGGAAACTCAGCCAAATCAGCCAAAAAGGAAATTCCTCTCAATCATCCAGGATGGGGTAAGGAGGGAGGGATGCAAGAAGGAAGGCGAGATAAAGGACAACAAACATGGAACGTTATGATAAGAACATAACTTCTTTATGTTATGTTGTCCATCTCGCCTTCCTTCTTTCTGGTTGGGGCAGCGTCCCCAGCATCTAAATCCTGGGTGGCTCACTGAAAAAAAGACTTCAGAACCATGGAACCAAAAGATGCCCTGTTCCAAGAGGCCATGTCCACTTTGTAATGATTAATGAAGTTATGGGGAGTAGCCCATGTTGCTGCTGCATAAACAGTATCTAATGGAAGCTTGGCTTGAAAAGCTATGGAGGTAGCCAAGGACCTAGTAGAATGTCCCCTTATCTTTCCTGGGACAGACACATTCCGAGACTCATAAGCATAAGTAACAGTATCGGACAGCCATTTTGGAAATGTCACTTTGGAAACTGGTGAGCCTTGTTTACTCTGTGAGAAGGATACAAACAGCTGATTTGATTTTCTGATGTCCTTGGTTCTTTGAAGATAAAATCGTAACTGCCTGTGGACATCCAATTGATGTAGCTTATACTATACCTTGTTGCCATAATTTGGAAAGAATACAGGGAGTTCAATGGACTGATTCAAATTATACTCTGAACAGACTTTTGGTAAGAAGGAAGGATTTGTTCTCAGAGATACTCTATCCTTGTGAAAAATCATATAAGGCGGGCGGGATGGAAAGTGCCTGTAACTCGGAAACCCACCAAGCTGATGTAATTGCAATCAGGAAAAGGGTCTTCATAATAAGAATTTCAGAGGACAAGAAGCAGCTGATTCATAGGGAGGGAGGATTAGAGCCACTAATACTAAATTTAAATCCCAAGGATGGAGAGGTTCTCAGATGGGAGGCCTTAATAGGGTAGCACCTTTTAAAAAGGCCCTACATAGCTTGTGGGACATGACCCACAAGACCCACATGAAAATTGGAAATAGCAGCCAGTTGAACTCAAATCATAGCAGTTGCTGCTCCTTTCTCAAAGATTTCAGCCAGGAAGTCCAAAATTTTTTAAATTGGTGCTGTAATAGGATCAATGTCATTTTGTTCGGCCCAGAAAGAGAAACTCTTCCATTTACTAGTGTAAAGATTTCTAGTAGTTGGTTTGTGAGAAGAGACTAAAATATGTTGAACCACAGGTGAGACATCCAGAAGCCTGGCTAGGACTGGAAGTGGAGAAACCAAGCTGTCAGCTTGAGAGTTTGAATGGAGGGCTGAAGAGCACCCGACTGATGTGTCAGGAGATCTGGAACCGGGTCCAGAATCCAAGACTCCTCTTGCAGGTAATGCCAAAGGAACGGGAACCATATCTGACAAGGCCAGTAAGAGGCAATGAGGATCAGCTTGCGACTCGACAACTTTGCTTTCTGAAGAACTTTTGGAATTAGAGGAAAGGCATAAAGAATCCCGGGGGGGGGGGTCAATTGTGGATAGGTGTATCTCTGTGTGACTGTCCCGGTGGGGGAACTAGGGCAAAGTAGCTGCTGCATTTGTTGTTTAGGTGTGAGGCGAAAAGATAGCAGCATGGCTGGCCTCATCTGCGGAAGATCATATCTGCCATATCTTGTTTCAGAGACCACTCGTGGGGCATGAGAATTGCCCTGCTGAGCTTGTCCGCTATCACAATGGACTTCCCCGGGATGTGGGTTGCAACCAGAAAAGCTGAGAGGAAAGTGCCCATGCCATACTCGAAGGGCTTCCGGACACAAGGGGTAAGATTTGGTTCCACCCTGTATGTTGATGTACCACACCACTGACATGTTGTCTGTCTGAATTGCTATATAGCCCAAAGGAAGAGAGTCGTGAAGTGCTTGCAATGCTAATAACACCGCTCTCATCTCCAGGACACTGATGTGCAAATGGTACTCATGAGGTTGCCAAGTTCCTTGGACTGTCTGTCCCAGATAATGCCCCCCCACCTGATCTGGGAAGTGTCTGTGGTCACTGTGGCTACCAGATGAGGGGCTACAAAGGGTCTGCCTAGAGTGACTGGGGGAGGGTGGAGCCACCACTGTAGATCTTTCTTGCAAGCATCCGTAATTAAGATCATGTGTGACATTGGTAGATCCTGATACGACCACTGAGTGAAAAGGAGCCATTGCAAAATCCTCATATGGTAACGAGCTAATGGAACAAGAGTAATAGCAGCCGCCATCAAGCCCAAGACCTTTACGACTAACTGTGGCTAAACCTTTGACTTTGACAAGAAGAGAGAGACCTGGCATCGAATGGCAAGTAACCTTTCTTGTGGGAGCTTGGCTATCATGTCTCTTGTATTTAGTTGAGCGCCTATGAAAGTAATACACTGAGAGGGCAACAAGGCAGATTTTTTTGTAGTTTACTGTGATTCCTAGACATGCACAAGTGTGAATTGTGTGGTTCTTGGCCTTTAAGAGATGATGCTCGGTGGTGGCAGTGAGGAGCCAGTCGTTTAGATAAGGAAACACCGGGAATCCCAAACGTCTCAGGTGAGCCGCCACTACTGCCATGCATTTGGTGAACACTCTGGGGGCTGTAGTGAGACCAAAGGGCAGAGCTCTGAACTGGTAATGACTTGCTCCCAGCCGGAAGCGTAAATGTCTCCTGGACTGCCTGTCCATTTTTATATGGTACTACGCGTCCTGGAGAGCACATCCAATCATCCTGACCCAAAAAGGGCACAATGGACTGCAGTGTCACCATCCGGAACTTGGTCTTCTTTACTGCCCTGTTTAACTTGCTGAGATCCAGGATAGGTCTTCAGTCCCGTCTTTTTTGGAATGAAAAAGAACCTTGAGTAAGTTCCGGAGTCAATATGGTCTGCGGGAACTTCCTGAATGGCTGTTTTTTGCAGCAAACTTTTTACTTCTAAGGCTGCTTGATCCCGAAGATTGGGTGGAGCATCTGGGATTGATCGTTTTTGAGATCTTGGGTGTGTTTGGGAGAAGAGAATTTTGTAACCCCTGGATATTATGCACCGTAACCACGCGGCTTCTGTGATATCTTGCCAGGCTTTTGGGTATAGTGATATTCTGCCCCCGACTGCCTCCAGAGGTGGGCAGCCGGGCAATCCTTCAGGGATTCTGAAAGGGCCTGGCGGAGAATGTATCCCTGTCGCCCTGTTGCAGATGCCCCCAGCCATGAGGTCGGCGTCTCCCGTTATTACTTCCCCCTCCGGCAAAGCTCCCTGGGATTTATGGAACCACATTTTGCCACTCTTTTGGCCTTCGGGATAAGGCCAGGATGGAGTGGAAAAACGGACCCCTACGGCAGAGAGAGTTTTGTCATCTCGTTCACTCCTAGTAAGAGTCTCTTAAACTTGCGCCCGAACAAGGCCAAGCCGTCAATGGGGGAGTTTGTAAAGGAGGACTTGAAGGGCTCCGCAAATTGACAAAGGCGCATCCAGGATTGTCTGTGAAGAGCCATTCTTGTGCCTGCAGCCCTACTCGCTCCATCTGCTGCATAAGAAATCAGGCACATGGAGGAGTTAACAATGGAGGTTAGGGTCACTAGCTGGTTAGCCTACTTGGAAGCCGCTCCCTCAGCTGAAGGATCGTGGAGGGTATCTCCCAGCTCTTTAAGGAGATCCCTCTGAAGTCTCGTGAAATGTGTCAAATAGTTCAGCGACTGAAGAGTAAAGGCCGCTGAAGAGAAAACAAGCTTCTCATATCTATCCATGGCTCTAGACTCCTTGTTTGGCAGATGGATAGAAGAAGAAGTATCCGCGAGTTCCTGCTGCCACCACCATAGCATCAACTGGCACGCCTTTAGGGAGAAAAGTCTGGTCCTCTGTTGCGGTCATGAACTTGTTAGGCCTTCTAGGAAAGGGCTCCATGGTCTTTGGAGCACTCCACACCTTTCGACTCACTTCAAGACAAAAGTGGGTCGAAAGGAGGAGACACGCAGGAGGTGGGGGGGTCAGGAACCAAACGTGTCCAGGTACACGGACTCGTCCTCAGAAGGGGCAAGGGACTTCCAGTTACCCCTCTGCCTAAGGATCTCAAAGATGTCTGAGAATGAGACATCCTCAGAGGGGGCCGTGGGGACCCTTCCAAGTCATCCAAGTCCGTGTCAGAAGTGATGGACTCAGGGGAGTCCACATGCTTCCTCTTACATTTTTTCTTCTTGGGAACCTCCTCTTAGGTATGCTCAGGAGAGGTCTTGGAAGAAGAGGGATCGCCCTGTGGGGCGTCCTGGGACATCGGTTCCCTATGCTTTGGACGGACAGAAAGATCAGAGGCAGACACAGGTATCGATGGGGACAGAGCCAATGGAGCCGAGGGTGGTGTGGTCTCGGTAGACAGCACACTCCTCATCACCTCAAAGGCTTTTGATTCCGGGACAGCTCCGAAGACACTGATGGAGAAAAAGACTCCTCAGAGCCAAGAATCCACTCCTAAGGTTCTGAAGATTTGGATTTAGACTTTGTCTGCACCGAAGGTGGAGCCGATGAAGATGCCAGTTTGTCATCGGATTTTTTTAAAGGCTGAGTATCCAATGCTACTTCAACCTGTGATTTTAATAACCCTCTCAAAATAAGTTTGTTACGACTCTCCTGCAAAACCCATGCGCTAAAGGCATGGTAAATAGAGCACAAGTCCTGCAGGTGGACCGCCCCTAAACAATGCACACAACTCATGTGCCCGTCGGTAAGGGACATTTTCTGGCAACACGAGTCGCATTTCTAGAAACCTGACTGCTTAGGTATTTCTTTACACATTATAAACAGAAGACAGGACTAACAACTTAGAAAGTGTTTTTTTTTTTTTTTTGGAAGAAGAAAAGGGAGGAAAAAGAGGGGGGGGGTAGCCTCTAAGTTAAACGGCTACTTATCCCAAAGGGAGAAGGCCTCTAATTAAAATGGCTTCTCCCTAGGTAGCAAGGAGGGATAACAGGACAAGAGAACAACCCTCAATAAAAAACGGGCCGCCGACAACATAAGCAACACACAGGTAATGGCCTGAGAGAAAACGACAGCCTAACAGCAGCAAAAACAACAGCAACGAGGATAGGGGTGATAAAGAAGGATTAAGCACTAAACTCTGAAGAAAATTAGCCTTAAACAATTAGAATTTTTATAGAAAAAATCACTACTTAGCTTGAGCCAGCAGAAGACAGTCTTGACACTGCAAGCAGCAAATGAGATCTGGGTAGCTACCGTTAAGCATGCTGGGATAAGAAGCTAGCCTCGAGCCAGTAAGGACACTTTGAGCTTTAGAAGTGGCTGAGTCGGAGCCAAGTCAGCTCCGAACCCAACCAGAAAGAAGTAAGGCGAGATGGACAACATACCATCAGAAATTATATGAAGAAAGACAATAAAGATGAAGGGTGAGTAAAAATGTTTCAAAGGATGAAAGAGACTTAAAATATTTTGTAAAAATAGTTGTGGATTATGGAAACAATCCAACATAAAAGATAAAATAATGAATGCATTATGATGAAAATACTTTAAAATATGTGGAAGAAAGACAAAAGAGCTTTTTTGTGTTTAGTTTTTTTTTAGAAAGTGATACACTGGGATTCATTAACACCTACACTAAGTTAAACTGTTTCAGTGAATAGACAACACAAACATAACTCGCACCCTATTCCTCCTTATTTTAGTTTTCCTACTGATTTTCTTGCAGCTTTAAACACAGAGTAGGATTTATAAAGGTTACCGCTACTTGTACATTTAGGGCACTCTTTCTGAGCGACTAGAAAGTGCAAAAACATGTTAGGGATATTCTTGAATACAGATCTTGTACACTTAGTGTAGATGTTATTGAATCTGGCCCATATTCTTGCTGTGAATTAAACAGTGAAGGGGTTCAACAATCTACCTTTTGTAAAAATGTTTGCTTTTAATGTTATGTAAATATGTGTGTGTGTGTCTGTGTGTGTGTGTGTGTGTGTGTGTGTATATGTATATATATATTATATAATTATACATATATCATTTACATTTAATGTTATGTAAATAAGATATATAAATACAAATTTAATAAAGACAACTATTCTTTTGATAAGTGCCATGGGATTTTCTTTTCTTTTTTACATCTATATGAGCTACTGCCAATTCATGCAGATGGGACATCTAAAGGATGGCTCACTCAGGTATGAAGAAGTCTTAATGGTAAATTGCAGAGACTGTAACAGAAATTTAATTCAATCAATGCAATTACATGGGGTGGAAACAGAACCCACAGCCTTCTGATCTTCCAGCAGCAAAGGCAAATGTGCTACCTGCTTAGCCATTGAAGCCGATTGGTTTCTTCCAGGCCTATGCTACGGTTATTTTTTTTTTTGCTGTTGACTATCCCTAAATTGGAGCCAATGGGTTCAGGTTCCTAGGCAGTGAGACATTTTTCTGTGGTACATTTGGTTGGAGGCACATTGCTGAAGTGACATTCAACTGCTTAGAAGTTGCAATTTTCCAATGGAAAAGAAAAGGATGGAGCACAAAGCCCACATTGTAAAACAACCAAGTGCACAGGGGAAAACAATGTCTGTGACCCCCCAAGGCACCAACAGCCATCAGCCAATAGATATCAGCAGCAGGATGCCTAAACAGCATGTCAGTGGCATGAAAACTGCAGTGAATAATCAGAACTGCCTTTATTAATGGTGTGTTTGGATCATTATCCCTTCACAGCGTCTGAGCAGCATTACCTAAAACACATACTGTAATATAAATGTGACTACTGTAGCATGTCGGATATCTTCCATGCTGTGAAACATGTCTACATGTTGCAGCTGCATAAGCAAGTACTGTACACCAAGCACAACACACATTACTTCCCCTGCTAACATGCTTGTTTACTGAAGCTGTGGTCATGGTGCTGCATGCTTTGCTTTCCACACAGGGAATATGCAACAGTCATATGTATATGCAAATGACTGCCACTTCAGCCATGTGTCCCCACCCTAATGTACTCAAGGAAAATGTCTCACTGCCTAGCAGCCTGAAGCCAGCATCAACATGGGATCTGTTACAGCTGAGCAATGATGTCTTGTGAATCTGAAATTTGACACATCAGAAAGGATCTTTCCTTCTATAGTTTCCGGGTGTGTTTTAACATGTAGACCAAAAGCAGTGGATCTGTAAAAGGACATTTGTAAAGCCTACCTTGGTGTCCTTGAAGAAATTTGTTAAGTAAAACCAGTAGTAGAACCATACAGTGATGCTGGTGCCTGTTGACCAAACTACACCCTCAGCTGAGTTGTAGTCAAGTCTTATAGTGAGGCTGGTAATGGATGATACATTTGCCATCTATGGCTGCAGTTTATGTTTAAGCTGTCTACCCAGCATCTCAATACACCCACATGAATCTGAATGTGTGTGAAAAATAGTTTACTTTCCCTTAAGGAAAAAGTAGAGGATGTGAAACCATATTCATGGATCTCTATCTACAGTCTTTTGATTCCTCATCCAGTGGATAGACAGCAGGACTCTCTGGGGTCTGAACCTTTTTAAAGGTGGCCAAATCCACAACAGAATTAAATTTGGGAGTCTAAACCTAACATATCTTTTTACTCCAAAGGCAAATAACTCTGCCTAGTTTCCTTGGGACAGGTGCCAAAACATCAGGGCTTTCCCATGCAGGACTTTTAGTCAAGCATTACCATCCAGTCTATGGAAATGATCACCCAGGAAGAAGGCTGGGGTTTGGAAAAGTCCCCTGCAAAGTCCTTTGCAGAGAGGTTATGTGTGGGAATGTGGTCCATTCCCCTTTCCATCTCATTTCAAGAACTTCCTTAAATGTAGGGTCATCAAGGAGACAGGGGTAATACATGTTCTCTTCATCCTCTATATCTGGTGTTGAAGAAATGAAAGGAGGGTTAAGTGCTTCTTCTTGCACTTACACTTCTTATCATTCCTCAAAGGTGACAGGCACAAGAATGAAGAAACTAGAATTGGTCCAACATCAAAGAAAGACCTTAAATAAGGTTCTTGAGAAACCTGTTCTGCAGCCCAGAAATGAGGATGGCTAGTGTCTCATGCAAAGTAACACTTTGGGTTGATACTGATGTCATTGGGTGTAGATACTGATGGTTTGCCTGTGTAGAAATGCATTGATAGTGTTGGCATAGACACCAACACAGTGTTTGAAGCAGACAGCACTGGCTACAGATACTGAAGATAAAAGACTGTTGAGACAAGCAATGACACTGACAGATTTGGCAACAAGCTTGACTCTGACTGCTTAACATCAGATCACTAAGCTCAATAACCTCAGGACTGACACTAAGAAGCTCAAATCCAATGGCCTAAAGGCCAACACAATGGATATCAGTGCCAAGCTCAACTCTAGAAAACCAAACATTGATCCCAAGACCAAAGACAATGAAGATCGTTGCCCTGGAACTGGGACTGCAGCCAGTGTTGACAAAACTGCTTATGTTGATTTTAGAGTCTGGTGGACTGACTCCAGCTTCTTTGGGATCTGCATAAAGATGGTGACCATAGAGAAAACTGGGAAGATCTTGTTTAAAAAGTAGGAACTGACAAAGCCCCTTCACCATGCCTGAAATCAAAGAGAAGGATACAGAAGACATTATTTGCCAGACTTTTATAAAGGCCTACAGAAAGTTTTCAAAGTCAATCTTTGGTGGAAGGATGGAATAGGAACTAAAAGATCTTCTTGATCTTGGTCTCAAGACCACAATGTTATCAACATCTGTATCAGTTAAAGATGTTCTGGATAAATTAAAATTAGACTTTCAACTACAAATATTACAGACAACTTAGAAAAAAAAACATCAACTGAATCAGAAGGCACATTTTCTTCCAAGCTAGGCTTTACAAGTTGTGGACCTAGAGAGGACTATCAATGCTCATCTGTCTTGTGCTTTTTTTTTTTTGTTTATTTGTATGCTTAGAAATTTCAATCTTAACATTTACCAGTTTGACCATAGCAGTTGAGAAATTTGGGCCGGAAGCATCACTTGAGGTTGAAGCTCCATCAGGGGCTGATGTGAGACCTTCCTCCATCTTAAAAAAACAGGTTGTCCTGTCTCTAAGAGTATTGTGCAAAACTGTTAAAATCCCACAAGCAGTTTCAAAATGTTCTAACCCCACCACAAAAAAAAAGACGTTCTGTGAATTCATTTACATATTTTAACAGTATTTTTATTTAAGAAAGAAAAGAAAACATTTCAAATTTTTTATGAGTAAGTTGACTTAGCCTCTGTAGCATAAATTTTTGTATTAACTTTTGTTTAGTATCTTCTCACATATCCTTAGCTGCCATAACAGAATCCTTTTTAATCCATACCATACTCAAATACTTCATTTTATCATACCCCATAAATATGGGTAGTGCTGAATCAATTCATGTGTGGGTACACAGTCTGCAGCTATAGCATTTGTTTTATCTTCATTAATTTTATATATTGAAAAGACTTGAAACGGTTTCAAAATTTTCCACAACACTGAGATGTTCTTTTCTGGCTTTATCAGGTACAAAATAATATCATCTGCAAATCAAGCCAACTTTTCTTGATTACCATACCAATTATATCCTTGAATTTCTGAGTACCACCATACTAATTTTATTCTTGAATTTCTGAGTCCCTTGTTTTCTTTGCCAATTGCTCTAAATATAAAGCAAATAGCAAAGTAGAAAGAGGAAACCCCCTGCCTGGTTGCTCTCTTCAGACTCAGCTTGTTAGAAAGGAACCCTCCCAGTTTAATTTTTGCCTCTGATCCCTCAAATATCCTCCCACTTAACCTTATCATTGTATCAGGAAATGCAAATGCTTCCCTTGCTTTACTCATAAAATCCTGGCTTACTCTGTCAAATGCTTTCTCTCCATCAATATCCATCAACAGCAGCAGTACTTCTTACATTCTGCTTCCCTCTGGATCATCATTGTTCTACTAATGTTGCCAAAGGTTTGCCTCCCCTCCACAAAACCACACTGATCCACATCTATCAATTTTGGCAATACCTTTGCCATTTTTTTTTAGCTATTATAGACATAATTACATGTATTCAAACACAACAATTCTGCTGGCAAATCATTAATCTCCTACCACTTTGCTAAATCTTTGAACTCTATCCCACTAGAAATAAGACAAGAATACTCCATAAAATCATTTAAAACACAACTGAAGTCCTACCTACTCAGTTGCCGCTCTGTTCATGTGATGTTCTTGGATAACCTCCATGCCCTTACTGTCACCATTCTTTTATGTAACTGGTCGTAATATAGGTAATACTTATTAACTGTCGGACTATCATCTACCCCTCTCCACTACTACTACCTCTATCTCTCTTTTACCTGGAACTCCTGAATACCCCTTCATAATTTTTAACCATCTTTTTCCAATAATTACTTTACTGGCTTGTACTCAATATCTCTTTGCAGCTGATTCCATATGAAAGTAACTAGACTCTTGTAAGCTTGAAATTAGCTAATACTTTGCTGTATTCTTGTTTTAACTGTCATGTTTTCATCAACTGCCATATCATTACTCTTCTATGTATGTTCATTTACTACTCTATATATGTACATTTACTATTATGTAAAAGTACTATTTTTGCTTAACTGTCATATCATTATTAGCCTATGTATGCATGCATGTACGTATGTGCATTTATTATATAATTCTTGGTTAACTGCCTTCTACTCATTCTGTGCAATGGAGCATTTTCCCAGGCCTTCACTGAAAATTTTGAAAACAAAAGTAATAAATAAACACTTTATAATCACGGTTTAAATTTGAAATGGGCCTATATGAAAGTAGGTCTGATGGGTCTTTGCCACCACAGCTTTCTTCCAGGATGTTGGTGATTCCCCTTCTTTTAAAATCCTGTTCATAGGTTCATAGGTGTGTACTAGGCTAATGGCCCTGCAGCCTTTACAGGCCTAGCCCATAGGATTACACTGGCTTCGTGCCACCTGACCTTAGTTCTCAGTGCCTTTGTCGAGTAAAGCCACTGGAGTGTTCCCTGGGGTGAATTTTCTATTTCCCATCCACTCATCAAGATTTCTCTTGAAGAGGGCCAGTGAGGTGCTCTGCTTGACATGTATGGGAAGTCTATTCCATGGCATGGGCAGTCTCTGGGTTATGAACCTGTCCCTCCAGCATGTTCTGTTGATTGTGGTAATAAGGCTGAGATCTCTGGAGCGTGTGGTACAGAAGGACTGGGATTTTATTAGATGTAGCATTTCTAACAGAGCTGGGTCATACATGGCTTTGTAAGTCAAGCAGAGATCGCCTCTAAGTAGGCGATATGAGACAGAGAATAGTTGTAGTTTTTTTTTAGTCTGTCCATATAGGACAAATGTTTACGGCCAAGGATGCTCTTTATGAGGTACTTCTGCGGCCACTCCAGTTGTGGCAGGTGTTTAGTGAAGTACATCCCAAATGGGGCATTGTACTCAATGATTGGCCTAATGAGGGAAGAGTACAGGGAGACAATGACCTCTTTCTTCTTGGATGCAAAGCCCTTAGTAATGAGATGTGCCACATAGAAGGACTTGCTGACTATGGTGGCAATGTGGTAGTCAAAAGAGAGGTTGCTGTCAACCTGTGTTCCCAGATCTCTTATAACAAAACTTTCCAGATATTCATCGCTTTCTTCTCTCCTGGCTTCCAAACTTCTACAGGAATACCATCTATTCCTGAAGACCTTCTTGCAGATTGATTATATGTCATGATTTTTAATCTCCTCCTATCTTAACTGTTAATTGTTGAGCCTCATCTACTTCTACCTTTGGAGTTCTTAAGTCTTCCATAAATTTTTCCATTTGTGCTCTTTCTTGATTTCCACATTTCTCTGCTTTATACAAATCTGCATAAAATTTTTGAAATCTCTCTAATATCACTACAGGAACTTTGGTTATTGTTCTTGTTATAGGCTCCCAAAGTTTGGCAACAACACTTTCTACTTTCTGTTGCCTAAGTCATTATGCTAAAAGTTTTTGTGCTTTGCAGTTATTGTCAAAAAAGGTGCTCAACAACAATCTTTCTAAACTCATGCACATTATCCAGATTCTCCATTTTCTTTTTAATACTCTGCTATTGCACCTCTGTCTTGTTCTGTGAGATTCCTCTTATCCTGTAATACTTTAAACTGTATTATCCCTCTAAATAATTCCTGTTATTTTTTAACCATATCTCTTTTTTTTTTATTTCTACCATATTTTAAACATCACATTCGTTTTATCCCACTCACTAGCTATAATTTCTGAAGAAATTTCTATCTGCTCTAATAACTCTTGAATAATTTCAACTATCCATTCCATAAATTCCTCCCTTTTTAACAGGTAGGTGGGGAAGCACCAGTATCTAATTTTTACTTCATTACCCTGCATTTTTATTTTAGTTGTTTTTTGGGCATGATCTGAAATAGTTATTGGATATGTGTCAAAGATATCAATTAAATGCACAAATTCCTGTAAAATATAATTTCTGTCTAAGCTAGCTTAGTTATTATACCTTGGAGAATAATATGTAAACTCTTCCCAAGTTCCTACTACTGAATTCATGTCTTTCATACCAAATATTTTCAATAATTTCTTCAGAAATCTTCCTTCTTTCATTATATTTTCCCTTCTAGGAGCCCCAGATAAATTCTCACTGTTAAAAATCAAGTTCCAGAACCCAACTATAAATAATATTCTCTGCTGAAACCTGATTATTTCTCCCACAATTTTCTTAAGTTTCATAAAACCAATTTTAGGTGGAATAAATACATGCCAGTGTAATCCTCCGACCTCGTCGGCAGCCCCTTATTACCACAAATCTACCATTATTATTGTTTTCCTCTTCTAGCACTATTAGAGTTCCTCTAGCAAATGGTTTCAGCACTCCCCATTTCCTTTGTCTCTGACATTCTGCTAAATATCCATCCTGAAACCCTTCCTTTATCAAATTCACATGCTTGTGTCTTTCCAAATGTGTCTACTATATTATTGCTATTTGCACTTTGCATTTCTTAGCATAATTCAATACTCTTACCTTTTTGTCTATACCTGTGAGGCCATTCACGTTCCAAAATAATATGGATAGTGTAGCCTTTATGATAAGAAGCTATTACTCTCACCTGTTATATATGACAACTTTTTAAAATGTCTATTTCCAGGTTTTGTGCTACTTTCACCTAGTAAGATTTGGCAGGTTGATCTTTTAAACATTAGTTTCTTGTCATCTCCATTTAAACTTATGTCACATTTTACAAGAACACCCCATAACCTATTAATGTAAAGCAAATACGCAAAACTATAGTATGTACATCTTCAAATAATGAAGTTTAACCCTCCTAATAGGAACAATTGTCCCAAATCAACAGATGTGCCCATAGGCATTACCTAACGTACAATTAAGGGCATCTATTCTAGAGTGCATGTTACAGCCTGTGCTTCTATTTACACTAATTGCTGTCTGTTCCTGCCTTAAGTTTATTCTCCTCGCCGATATGAAAAACAGCATCTGCTGTTTTAAGAAAACATTAACTTTTAGCCTCAAGGAAAAAAAGAGTACTGGCTATCTTTAAATAGGACTAAATTATACATTGTTTTAGTAAATGCGCTGAGGTATTTAGCTACTAGGAAAGGTTCTCTTTTACTCACTTTCAATAATTTCAAACATTATATGTTTTACTAAGCTGTTTGCTCTTGTACCTTTTCATTTTATGACTCCCTCAGCATACAATACCCAGAATTCTTGATTTATTGCCTGCAGATGTAGGCAGCTTATCTCGCCTCACAGCAAGAGGTTCTCCAGTTCGATTCTCGGCTGGGTGATTCTCGGCTGGGGTGCCTTCTGTGCGGAGTCTGCATGTCCTCCCTGTGGTGACGTGGGTTTCCTCCAGGTGTTCCGGTTTCCTCCCACATCCCAAAGACATGCAGTAGGTGGATTGGACACTCTAAATTAGCCCTAGGTGTGAGTGTGTGAGTGTGTGCGTGTGTGTGCCTTCTGTGGAAGGTTGAGCGCCGGGCTGGCAACTCGACACTGTAAAACTCCACTGCCAATCATGAGCGGACAGATGATCCGCTGTGGCGACCCCTAACCGGGAAAAGCCAAAAGAAGAAGAAGATGTAGGCAGCTTATCTATATGGAAACATAAGAAAAGACTGTACAGCTGCAATCAACTTCAGACTTCTCAACTCATGCTGAGCATGTATTTGCTAAAGGAAATGTTTCCATTTCATCCAGAGTGTTATCTTATTTTTTCAAGCCCACATGCTTACACAAAAAGATAATGTTATTTGATTAAGCCAAGGGCATTAAGCCAGACATTCACCTATGAAAAAGTAAGACAAAACATCTCAACTCTACATATATTATAATCAGTTCACTTTTACACCCCACCCCACCCCCTCAACAGCCACAGATTACAGCATATTGACTTAACTCAATCCTATAATGCCTTTTTTGATAGTTCCAGTTCACACCCATACCACCTTATAGGGTCCAGAACTTTTCTGGGTCTGGCTTCTTTAACTAAGTGACTTATTGTCTAATAAAATGCAGTATTAGGAATTGCAATGAGTTCTTAACAAAATGAGACCAACACTGTCTGTCTAGGAAGTCCTGCAGTGGAGAAATTAATCTTTGTTTGCCTCATATTATTCAAATTTTCATAACTGAGAGACCTACATTATTTTATTAAGAAATATGGTGTGAAACATCAATGCGCGAGACATGACAATTCACTGAAATGCTGGTTTATATCACAATATGCTGTAAACATTGCTAGTTGCTTGTTAGCAATTATGAAAATAAGCAATATTTCTGTACTTAATACTTCAAAAAACAAGTGACTTACAAACTGTTACATGACATAAGATGAAGTCTTAGATGATGTTGAAGAAAATGCCTTTGATATTTGCACCAAGTTGCACATCTTGAGATATATCCAGTATTATTTGTATTACTAATAATACAATTAAACATGTTTTCACATTTCCTTATATATCTCAATAAACATGCACTTACACAGGAATTTCTTGCTGTCATGTAAAAGCTTATGTCTGGTTAACAAAAATGTTCTAACAATATATGTCTAGGTTGTATAGTTTTCATGATATAAAAGTTTGTTTGTAAAAGTTTAGAAAAAATATACTTTGGGGGTTGTGTGCATTAAAATGACTAAGACTATGGTTGCACTGACTCTTATCACTGTAAAGACTACTTCTTACTGATAACATTGGTATTTGTACTGTTTTAATAGCTTTTATTTTTCACAAAATATTTACATTTGTTTATCTTATGCTTTTTAAGTTTATTTTTCAGAAAATGCTGTAGAATGCAAAATCTATGTAGGCTCCTAGAGGTTTGAAATTTCAGAGCACACAGGTGGGTTAATGAGTTAAATATACTTTTGTCTACTCTTTCTTCTCTTTGTACATTGTGATACCTGCATTTCTTGAAACTAAAAAAAGTAGTTGTTAAATTTAGTATCTTTATCACATACAACAATGAAAATGCTTTACTGTACAACATGCCATTTATATTATGAAATGTTTTATACAAACATTAAGAAAAAATTCCTTTACTTGTAGTTACTTTCTTTTCTGTCTTTTTCTTTTTCTTTTAATAACCTTCCAAACATTAATAACTTGAAGTGATGTATAAGCCTTTCAGTCTCCCCACAAGGTTAACAAAGTCAAAAAAAGTCCAATCTTTCTCGGCCACCTTTTCTTGTAAAGCCATACTTCACAAATGTGACTGATGCTGTATAGTCTCTCTCATTTATTCACTAATTTCAGTGTTGGTGGTCTTCTTGCTATTCATTTCCATTTCCCAATCCCAGATTCCATTTCAAGTCAAAGGTATTCCAGATTCTTCCAGTCAACTTATGTGTTTTTTCTGTCTCTCAAGCATTTCCTTAGGAACACTGGAAAAAGTTTCACTGGCAAAGTCTCTCTATCTTTATTATCAGTCCATTCTATTTGATGGCACACTTTTTGTTGGGAAAACTTTTGTATTTCCTCCTCAGCCTGTTCTGCATCAGAAAATGCCTTTGATCCACCAGCAAAAAAAATATTCTTAAGGCAGCTGGATATGGCAGCTTGAATCTCACACACGCTTCTCGATATTCCCTGACTGCTGGTATAAATGTGCTTTTCTCCTGCCGGGTGAATAGGGAGTAATCATTTTCCACAAACACTCCACTGTCTCCAATTTTTAATATTTTGTCCTTCTGCCACCATTTTGTCAGGTTCAACTCTTTCTGCTGGCATGATTGCACCTTATTATCCTGTTTTTTGCTTATTTTTACGAGTTATTTACAGCCCTGTTATTGTCTGATGCATATGTTTCTAGCTAGTTTCACTGTGTGTGAGGTATTAACTGGAAATTTTCTAAATGAGTTAAGCACCTGTTTGGGTTTGTTTGTTCTGATTTCCTGCCAAGGAGTGTATTATATAACTTGTTTGCATTTAAAAGCATTCTCTACAGTCTCCTTGCTCTGTTTAAAACTTTCATTTAAAGGCTCACTGCTACTTTTCTGCTGTGATTAACATTTCTGCAGTTTTTTTTCTACCAGAGTAGTGTGGGTAGTTGAGCATTGCCCATATTCAGGCTTGTGTTTTGGGCCTAGTTGTTTGTTTGTAGAGGCTGTGTGTCTGAGCACATGTTCCAGGCCATCATAGTTTAGCCAAAGCCATTCTTGCATTTCAGTGAGAGAGGAATGTTTATGGTCATTGGCTGATTCGGGTTACCTGGACTACGGCTTGGAGTAACCACCTCATTGGTTCTTTCGAGCTTTTTTTAAAGTTGTTTCAGGTTTCAACTTTCTGTTACTTAAGAAGTTAACTTGTGAGTGCTTCTGCCACTTCACACTGAGCTAATTGGAAGAAGGGCACTGAGCAAACCCTGATCTGCGATATATAACATTAAACATCCTGTTTTTTGCTTATTTGTACGAGTTATTTATAGCACTTTTATTGTCTGCTGCATGAATTTTTGTCTCCCACCCTCACTCCCTATTGGTTTCCTGTTCTTATACTTGGTGGCTTTTCAGTTGCCTGCCCCTACTGTAAATTTGATCTGGGACACTCCTCACAGTTTAGTGTCACTACCTCATTCTACCTAATACAGGGAGGACATTTGAGAAGGCCAACCCACTTAGTTCTTAACATTGAGTTATCTTCTGCTCCTCCTTTCTCCCTTTCCACTTTGCAAAAAAAAAAAAAATTCTAAGCTTGTTTCCTGGCTTTCCTATAAGTAGTCTAGTCCAGATACAGATATGCTGTATCCAGGACTGTTTGTAAGCTTCTGAGCCCCCACCTTCTCGGCGCCATAAAGTCTGAGCTTCAAATTTTCCCTTAGAACTAGCCAGTTTTTTTTAGTTTTAGCACTGAAATATGTTTCTTTGAGCTCAGCACTTGTTCAAAACTCGTTGTAAGCACTAAATAAGCTACAAATTACTATAGCACTCAACTTCCTCACTTGTCTAGAGGAAAACAGGTTTTAGTATTTAATAAATAAGCACCTATCCAGGCATGTCTAAGGGTTAGCTCCCGGTGTTTTCTCCTGTCTACCTGACGAATCTGGGCATCTTGGGGCAATGCAGTAATTGCCTCATGTACACAAACAACCCTCTTCTCCTACCACCCAACACTACGACCTGTGAGAGATGCACTTATATAGCCAAACTGGAAGCAAAGCTCTCTTCACTCAAGACTGGACTAAACAGTCAAGAGGAGAGGGTAAACACTTGCACTACACCATACACATCACATAGTCCCTCAAAATCTACACCACCAAAACACACACAGAGAAACACAAAACACACACCTACATTCGCCGAGGCTCTCAATAAAAATCTGCCCAAGCAACAGGGACCTCCAAAGCAGAAACGCAAGCAACCTCCACCCACCAACACAACCCAAATGACAAATAGCCCACAAACTCGGTGTGCCACTCAACCACAGCCCATAAGGCATAACAATGTACCCAACACTCTAGTCATAGGTGACTCTATAGTCAGGCACACCGATGTTCCACTCACCAAGCTAAACAAGGAGAAAGTTACTGTCAGCTGCATGTTGGGTGCCAGGATCTGCCACATAAAGCACGCACTCAGGTCACTCCACAAGAAGTACAAATATGACTCTGTCATTGTCCATGTTGGTGTGAATGACCTGAGACGTACCTCTCCGGACTACATGAAAAGAGACATGAAGGAGCTGTTCGATCTTGTAGCCCAGTCAGGTATGACCCTAGCCCTGAGTAGCATCCTGCCATCACCCAGAATAATACCACAGTACAAGGACAAAATGATTTGACTTCAACAATTGGCTAAGCTACTGGTGTCATTCTAAGGGGATCCAGTATCTGCCTGCCTGGTCGATGATCGACATACCACAATGTTTTGCCAGAGATGGCCTGCACCTGTCGCCCTTGGGATTCTGGATATTGGCTAAGGCTCTTGCCACCCTTATAGTGCCTTTTTAGGCAAAGTTCAAATGACAAACTCACCACTGTAACAGGTACAAGCAAGCAAAATCTGAGGGCAATGCTACTCAATGCTAGAAGTCTAAACGTCAAAATGCACTCACTCGAGGCACTCCTTAAAATGGGGAACATCGACATCTGTGCAGTGACAGAGACCTGGTTCAAGGCTCCACAGAGCACCCCTACATTACCAGGCTATAATTCATACTACACCTTTTGGTCACCTAACCTGGACCGAAACACTAAAGATGGAGGCATGTCCATATTCATTAAGGATATCCACACCTCCTGGCTAGTTGCTCAGCATAATGCATCCGAGATTATCCAAGTGCAACTAACTCTGGGCAAGACTGCAATCCAAACTGTAGCTTTCTACAGATCCCCCACCATGCCCCAGGATTTCCACTCCTCATTTCTTCATACACTGGAAAATATTAGGGTACAACCTAATAATGGGTGATTTCAACTACCCCACCATTAACTGGAAAAACTACTCATGTACCAACTCTTTTGCTCAACGTTTTCTGGAATTCATAAATTCCAATGCCTTGGATCAACTTATCCACACCCCAACCACGGGCAGCAATATCCCAGACCTGGTCATTACCAACATGGGCAACTGGTGTTCCACACGAGAGGTCAATTCCTCATTAGTCAGATCTGACCACAAGCTAATCACCCTATACATCCACATCCCAACCCCACCCCCCATTAGGGAAACCACCATAAAAAAATTTCTCTAAAGCCAACTTCACGCTTCTTAATACAGAAGTAACAAACTTCATGGCACCCATGCAGACGGACAATAGAGGTACAACTGCTAAATCCTACACAAATGCACTTTATAAGCACTTACACAAGTGCATGGATCGTGCAATCCCTAACAGAACCAAGATGCTATCCTCCAAAAAAAGGAAGCCAATCTGGTGGTCCGCTGCCATAAACAAACTCTACAACAGAGGAAAGCAACTGTTGCAAAAAAGAGTAAAATCCCATGACTGGAGGAACTCCCTGGTCAGCCTCAGTAAAAAACTGGGATCTCTCATAAAATCATCCAAAGCTAGTTACGAAAACAAAATCGCCACTGATTCTGAAGACAACCACAAAGCAGTCTACAGCCATGTCAAGAATCTCAATGGCAACACTCAGATCTGCTCTGAGTTACAGCACAATGGCATTAAATATACAGAACCAACTGATATTGCCAACATCCTGACAGATAGGTTCAGTGCTAACTTTACCCCCCTCTCACTCCCTAAAGGGCCCATCTCTATACTGGAAGAATGCAAAGTTCCTGTAATCACGGCTGCACAGGTAAAAACCACACTCTCCAAAGCCAAGAACACAGCATCCATGGGACCTGACAACATCCCAGGCTGCGTTCTACACGAACTACAGAATGAACTGGCAACCCACCTAAGTACCATGTTCAATCATAGCCTCACCTCAGGCTTTATGCCCATTGAATGGCACACAGTGACGGTTATACCACTCCACAAAGGGGGAGCTACCACGGACCCCGGGAACTACCACCCCATTAGCCTGACAAGCCTAGTCTGCAAGGCTATAGAACGTATCACCATGGAACCTATAAACAATGACATTGGTAACCTCCAAACTTTGGACCCCACCCATTTCGGATTTGTAAAAGGCAGATCATGTCTCCTAAACCTGACAGACTTCTTTGAAGCAGTCACCGAAGCGTAGATGAGGGTAAGGTGGTTCAAACAGCCTATCTAGATCTCGCCAAGGCTTTCAACACCACCCCCCACTCTGGAATTATAGATAAACTTACTACACTAGGTATAAATCCCTATGTCACAAGATGGGTTGCCAACTGGCTCACTGACAGAGCCCACACTGTGAAAGTAGCAGACTCCAAATCTGACTTCAGACCAGTGACAATTGGAGTACCACAGGGTTCAGTCCTGAGTCCTCTTCTGTTTGGTATCTACTTCTCAGAAGTACAGGCTAACACAGAAGGTCTTTGGCTAATGAAGTTCACAGATTACTGCAAACTAGGAGCCATAATCGAAACTCCTAATGATGTGGACATCCTACAAAAGGGCCTCACTGAGACAGATGCCTGGTGTCAAAGCCATGGCCTCAAGCTCAATGCGAAAAAGTGGACTGTCATCCATTTGGGTAAAAACACTGTACCCACGAACTACAACATAAGCGGTAGTCTACTTAACACCGAAAGTGTGATAAGAGACCTTGGGGCATAGGTGGACAGTAGTCTCTCCTTTGACCGTCTCAAAAAACTCCAGCTTTACTCCACTGCATATCACTTACTCAGAGGCGATCTCTGCCTAACATACAAAGCTATGTCAAACCCAAAGCTGTTGGACATGCTCCACTTAAACAAATCCCAATCCTTCAAAGCTACACGCTCTAGGGACCTAAACCTTGTCACTACAATAAACAGAACATGCTGGAGAGATAGATTCCTGTCCCAGAGACTTCACATACTCTAGAACAAACTACCTATCTATATCAAACAAAGCTCCTCATTAGAACTCTTCAAGAAAAATCTTGATGATTGGATGGGAGATAGGAAATTCATCCCGGGGATCACTTTTGTGGCTCTGCTCGACAGGGGCACATGAAAATAATTTTCCTGGGTGGCGAAAGCCAGGGTACCTTTTTGGCTAGGCTTATATAGGCCTTAGGGCCAAAAGCCTAGTAGTACCTACCTATGAACCTATTTACTAATACAAGTCTTGGATGCTTTCTCATGGCCAAGTTTAGGAGCATACTCACTATGTGCCCTTTCAATTAACAAACCCTGCTGTGGAATACTAGTCCAGTTGCTTATTTGTGATTTCATAAAATTAATACAGTCTGTTCCTTTTAGTTTCTCTGTAACAGCAGAAAATCTCAGGTTTTCCCTACATGTTCTGCCCTCTAATTCTACCATTTTGTGAAACATCTCTTCTTGAGTAGTCAAAGCCAGCCTTTTCTTCATTTCAACCTCTGATTTTTGCAGTTTTATCATCTTATCTGAATAGCTGTTTAAAGCTTCTCCCATTTCCAGCATTTTGTTATTTGAGTTGCTATAATTCTTCAATGTTTCATTTATTTTAATCAGAGCTGAAAATATTTTATTTATTTTTTCCTCTAAATTACTGAAAGCCATCTTATATCAAAGCTGGAACTTGAACTGCTTCTTGCTTTGCTCAACAGCTACACAATTCTTTCCAGTGTTTCTCTCTACCTTTTTAGCTGATTTTCTATCAGGCTCTCCAAGTTTCTTCATTGCTACCATTCAGGCAGCGTACTTACCGGCCAGTAACTGAATTTTACTAAAACTGGCAAAATTACTAGCCCTTATCTCTCAGTTTCTTCTTTCACACTGGGAGAGCTGAAGTCAAGCTGTTGACCAGTGTGCAACTATCTCTAAAGCAATTAAGAGGGTTGTTGACAGTATTAAACGTGATACTGCTGGTTGTGCAAAAGGGTGTGATATTTCTAAAGCTTTTGATAATGTTTTATTATTGAACGTAGTTACTTCTCAATGCATACCACAAAGAGGAAAGGATAATTTTTTGTGCAGAAAGTAAGTTACGATCATACCTGAGTTAAAGTGCTTGTTATTGGATATGTGGGGCAGAATATCAGAATGTAAAAGGGAGTCTTGTCAGGGTTGACCAATGAATGGGGTTATTTTTGATTTAGTTAGTTATGCTGTTTTTTGTATGATTGAGTGTAGGCTGATAGGGTTGAGTATTATTTATGGTGGACAAGTAATGGTGCTGGTTGTATTCTGTTATGAAGATAATTTTGTCTTGTTGGGTAACATTAAAGACTCTGTATGACAGAAATGGTTTCAGTTGTTAAGCAGTGTTCACTTCAGTTAGTTTGGCACTGAATATCCAAAAATGTAAAGGACAAGGCGACAGGTCCAATGGCGATTATTTCCTTCTTTAGCAGTATGATTGATATATTATGTATTCCATTTCAGAAAAAAATCAGGCTGTTTTGAAAGAAGTTAAAGCCTGGTTAAATACTGTTAAGGATACAACACAAATGCAGAAATCTTTTCTTTTTGTGTTTTGCAAAAACGTTTATTTGTTGCACTCCATAATTATGGGTAAACCATCCTATTTTTTGTGGAGGAAGGGTCATATGATACTTGGTAATTTGAATTAAACCACTCTGGCAATATTTTTCTACTCTTTGGGGTTCTAGACTAACCCCAGTGAAGAAGGGGATTATTTATTTATAATAAGAAAGAAAACGAGTCAATGCAAGTAAGAGATAATAACATCGCTACTCCCACCCTTATTGATTGTATAAATGAGTCGGTTCAGTTTTGTGGTGAATCAACAAGTGGTGCTGCTGGTTCTAGTAACAGGGAAGCTAGTAATACCATTGTTGAAAACCTTAAAGTGTTTGATTTTAAACTTTTTAAATTCAAAAAATTACAGCTTGAGGTGTCGCATCTAAATGAATGCATTAATCAATGCCTGGTACCCAAAGGACTACGCCAATGGAAATACCCCTCTGGTTTAATTTGCAATTCAGCCTTACATCGAGAGCTGTTAAAATTATTTGACCAGCAGAGCTGTGACTACTTGAAAATCCTTATTAAATATTATAATGAGGATATGGAACGCTTAAAAACTGAACTCTTGCCTTTAGAAGAACGTATTAAAAATTATGTAGATTTCCTTCGCTACAAATACGATTTTAATCATATTTTCATAAGTATTGAAAATTCAATAAGTAAATTAAAAGATAATAAGTGGAGGAAACTCGAACGGGATAAGAGGGACTATTCTAATGGCACTGCCTACTCCCCCTCCTGTTAGTAATATGCCTATTCATGTTGGACAAACTTTGGTTGTTCACGAAGAATGAGGTGTGTCTTTTGAAGGCGACGTAATTGATCCAGATGGTCCATCCACAAACAACGGTCAAGCGAGTGGTGTAGGAGACGCTGACACTGCAGTCAGACGCAGTGAATGATTAAACAGGAATACTACAATTATAAAGGAACAGGATTTTCAGAATGGCCAACAAGCGAATCGAATGAATTTTCAAAAAGGCCGCCAACAGAACCATTCAAACTACCAGAGGAAGAAGAAGGACAAGTGTCGCCGGTGATTCATGTGGTTAATGTAGCTTCTCATGAGGCTGAAGTACAGATGCAGCCTAAGTTACGGGTCATGACTAATTCTACAAAGGACTTCAAAATATTTAATTACACTACCTTTGACCCACCATTTGAACTCATTGAATTGCTCTCAAAGGGGTTGTCCTTCATACCCTCGCGGAGAGCACTTGGCGGACACTTTACTTGATTTGAAATTATTTATTCGTAAGTTGAATTTAAACATTCTTTTTGGTAATATTTCTGTTTTTAACAATGATTTTAGGATTTCTAGCACCATTAATCCACCTTTACATAATGCTTTATCTGTGTTTGAAAAGTTATGCGAAGTAGATATTAGGTGTGTTTTTAATAAGCAATGTGCTTCACTTGGGAAATCAAATGTTTCGGCATCTGAGTATGATGGTATTAACTTGTTAAAATCACAAAGTATACTTGTTCTTAAACCCGATAAAGGTGGTGGGTTAATTTTCATGGAAAATATTGATTATGACAATAGACTTTTGCAGATTTTAAGTTCTGATACATATCAAAAAGTGATTCTCAATTAATTTAATGTAGCCATTCGAAGGGTGCAGTTTCTTATTAATGAACTATTTATAGAAGGCAGGATTGGTATTGACATGCGTAACTATCTTAATATAATAACCCCTGTTACTCCTGTCATATTTGGGCATATTTGGATTACCAAAAATTCACAAGGACTTGGAAAATCCCCCTTTCCACCCTATTGTGGATGGAAGAAATTGCATAACTTATGGGTGTGCAAAATATGTAGACCTTAAATTGAAAAAATATTTGAGTACTGAAAAACAGATCTGTCGTGATTCATGGGATTTTCTGGGTTCCTTGGCTAATGTTGCCTTTAATGAGAATTTCCATCTTTTAACTATTGATGTTAAGGATTTGTACTCTGTGATACCCCAGGCCCTTGGTATTAGCTGGGTCAGGGAATTTTTACTTCATAAAGGTGTCCAGAGTGACGAAATTGATTTAATTGAATATCTTTTGGACATAGTTTTGTCTAACAATTTTCTCATTTTTAAAGGGGAATACTATCTCCAAAAGACTGGTGTTGCCATGGGCTCTCCCTGTGTGTGTGTGTGTGTGTGGGGGAGCTTTGCCAATTGTGTCATGGCATACTGGGAGAAAGAAACCCTTTTTGAATTTGACTTGTTCAAGGAGAAGGTGGTCTGGTACACTCGGTTTTTGGAAGATATTTTCATTATTCTAGATGGCAGTTATGAGACAGCTGTAACTTTGGTAGATTTTATGTCTAGCTCTTCACCATTTGTTGAAGTTTAGCTTTGAATTTGATACTAAAATGATTTCCTATTTAGATGTTTTAGTAAAAAAAGATCTAACTCATAATAGGTATTTGGCACAGATCTATCACAAACCAACTTACTCAAATTCATTCTTACATTTCAGCAGTTCCCACCCCTTTCATGTGAAGAAAGGTGTAGTAAAGGGACAAATGGTGAGGGCTGCAAGAATGGTTAGCTTAGATTCAGATTTTATTGTTGAATTTGAGACCTTGAAGAATATGTTCATTAAAAGAGACTACCCTGTTGCTCTCGTGGATGAAATTATGATCGAGGTCATTAACAAGAGGAACAATGGATGGTTTAGGCCCATCCTTAATGCTTTAGGGGCTATTACTGTTACTGTCGATGAACTTTTAGACAGTAACCAACCTTCGAATGATGTAGTGATGAATAACACTAGTGATTTGGAACCCTTCCCCTTAAAATTTTCCACCACCTTTTCATTGGATGCCTATTCAGTGATGGATATTATTGGGAAATATTGGCCCACTTTAATGGAGGATTCTTTTATTCGCTCTAGAATACCCAATAAAATGCGAATTATTTTTAGAAGAGGTAGGAATTTAAAAACTATCCTTGAGAATAAATATTGTTGTCCTCCTTTTAATGCAGGCATGTGGAAATGTGGGAGATGTAATATTTGTAAATTTATAGCTGTTATTAGTTCATTTTCTTTTACCAACAGCAACTATAAAATAAAGGGGAAATTTAATTGTGATATTTCTGGAGTGGTCTATGTTGCTAAATGCCAGATGTGCCCTTGTGTTTATGTCGGTAAAACTGAGAGACACTTTAGACAACGGGTATAAGAACACCAATATAGTAATTTCAAAAAAAACCTGAATAATGCTTTAGCAAAACACGTTTTGGAAAACGATGGCCATCATTTTGTAAATTGATCAGGTCAAGAAGGAATCCCGAGGAGGGCCATGGCATTTATTGTTAGAAGGGAGAGAACTTTATTGGCAACTTAGATTCAATGCCTTTGTTTACCCAGGACTAAATGATTTTTGCTGCATTAAATGTATATTGAAAAAGAAATCTTTAGAGAGGTAATATTCACTTCATATCAAATTGTGTACCCACTCATATGTATTTGTGATTGATATTTTATCAGATTTGATACATGTCATTTTTATTTATTATATTTATATGTATGTCTATGCTAGCTTCTAATGTAAATTAGGGCGGCACAGTGGTGCAGCGGTTAACGTTGTCGCCTCACAACAAGAGATTCTCTGGTTCGATTCTCGGCTGGGGTGCCTTCTGTGTGGAGTTTGCATGTTCTCCCTGTGTTTGCGTGGGTTTCCTCCGGGTACTCCGGTTTCCTCCCACATTCCAAAGGCATGCATCTGGAGCATTTCTCCCCGGGCCTCCGCTGAAAACAGGCTCTGTGGAACCTAGTCGGACTTTCCCGGTCAACAAATGTTAAATAAATAAATAAATAAATAAATTTTACTAGCATGGTATCTTTAAATTTTAATGGGAGTGATGATGTCATAGAGGGAGATTCTTATATATATATGTAACTATTTGTAATCATTTTTTTGTCTGAAGAAGTTCACTTATCAGAAGTGTTCAAAAGCGCTAACTTTATTTGTCATAAAAAGGTTTTTGGACTAAACCCTTGCCTTTGTTTTTTTTTTAAGAAAGAAAACGTGGTTTGGCGTGACTAAACACTGTAGTTCATTTTGCATCTTTTCATTATCTCTAGATTTTAAAAAAAGATCGTTATGGCTTTGGAAGGCAGCATCTGCAAGTTAAATGTGGTGATTTTGGAGTAAGGCTGGGAGGGAAGAAATGTCCATCTCTTTTGGGGAAACATATTAATGATAATTATTTTGTGGCAAATTACTACACAGAATTTACTTCTTAAATGTTATCAGTGGTATGAGTCAATGATGTCTCAATTTTATTATATTTATCTGTGGCATACATTTCCAGTTGAGGTTAAATGGCCATGCATACAAGTCAGGTATCTTTAGGAAGGATGTGTTTTGGAGATCGTTGCTACACAAGTTAATCGATAAGGGATATTTGCTGTAAAACCAACAATAGAAGAAGTCATGCCACGTCTGTAATACAAAAGTAACAACTGAACAGGTTGTTCTGTCTTTTACAACTGCAAAACTGCTTTTTTAAAGCATTACTTTGGAAGGCAAGGGAAGTTATTCTTCTCAGTAGAGCTGTTATCTTAAACGGGGCATTCACAGCTGTTCAAAGCAAGAAGGATAATAGACAGGATTATATTCATATGTATGGCATTATTTACTTTTCATCTGCCTGATTTGTCATCAACTCAGGCACATGGGATCTTGGATGGCATGGCCTGACTACAAAAACTTATTTGATAGTATCCCACATTCAAGGATAAAAGAGTGCTTACAAATGCATAAGATACACCCCACACTGATAGACTACATTACAGTGACAGGCCACTTTGCAATTAAGCCATAATAAAGGACAAATTATTATCCCAGGGATAAAAATTCAAAGGGGGATATTCCAGGGTGACTCTCTGTCACTGCTACTGTTCTGTTTTGCCCTTAACCCATTAGGCTGTCTACTTAACAGCTTAGGTCATGGCTATAATTTGGCTCCTAGAAAACAAAAAAGTATAAAGGCTTCTCATCTTCTCTTTGTCGATGATTTAAAACTGTATAGCTCATCAGATGAGGAACTGAAAGCACAACTGCAAGTTGTAAAAACTTTTTCAGATGACATACAAATATCATTTGGTCTTGATAAATGTGCAAAAGCAACCTTTAAAGCAGGAAAACTGCAGCACTAAGAAAACATCAGTTTGGGATAAGAATGTGATATAAAAGAACGTGAGCAAGAGGCAATGTATAAATATTTGGGAATTGATGAATGATCAACAATAAAACTTGATGAAATGCAAATAAAACTTAGTAAGGAATACTTTAGAAGGCTTAAATTAATCCTGAAAACAGCACTGACATCTAGGAACAAAATTCAAGCCATAAACCAATTTGCTTTTCCTGTCCTAACATACAGTTTTGGAGTGACTGACTGGCCCCAAAATGTGTTGCATAGATTAGACAGGAAAACAAGAAGGATGCTTCATGCTCACTAAATGATTTATAAAAATCGGTGCATACCAAGATTATATATTCCCCATTCCGAAGGAGGGATAGGCCTTCTTGAAATTGATTATATGGGTAGATCTGCAGTTGTGGGACAGCATACATATCTGCAGACCTCACAAGACCCAAACGTAGTGAGTTTTGAAACATGAGGAGAATTCATCTAAGATGCCTTCTCTGCTTAGTCTAGCAGAAGCATACTGCCATCAAGCAGGAATGGAAATCAAACCAGAAGTAGATAAAAATCAGGTGGCAACGGAACGTGCCAAAAAGCAAAAGAAAGAATATGAGGTAAAGGATCAGATGAGAAGGCAAGAAATGTGGAAAATGCATAAATAAGGTTCCAAGAACAGAAAACTTCTGGAAGAACTTCATGCTGTTCAGGATTGAATGCAGGAATGGTTAAGGACAGGTGAATTCAAACCAAGAGATGAAAGGTTAATACCGGTGACCTAAGAGTGGGCTATGTACATGTTGGTTTACAAAGTCCATTGAACATGTGGGAGAAACAGACAAATATAGGTTTTATAAAACAGAATTGGAAACAGTTGCACACCTCGTTGCTGGTTGTGACATACTAACGGCAGAACAACTGTATAATGAAAGGCAAAATAATGTGGCAAGACTGTTGCATTGGGGATTATGTAAACATCATGGTACTGAAGTGGCTGAAAAACACTGGAAACATGAGCCACAAAGCATAATAGAAAATGATGAAGTCTAAATCAAATGGGATCACCCATTACCAACAGTTCAAAAGATAAATGCTAGAAAACTGGATATAGTGGTCCATGAAAAGTAGCATTGATCATGGAAATCGCCAGACCCAGTGACTACAGTGTCTTGTGTACAGAGAGAGACACAAAGTCATAAATTATCAGGATTTGCAGGTAGAAATGAGAGTAGTGTGGAAAAAAGATACCCAGACAATTCCAATAGTAGTAGGAGCAACTGGTCTTATAGAAAAAGAATCTACAATCGTATTTAGATATGTTACCAATACATGCAACTCCATACGAATTGAAGATGGAGTCATTACTGGCCACATTATGGCATGAGTGCTGCAAAACGCACTTCTGGCTGACAAATACTGAAACAATACTAATTTTATGAACTTTAATCATACTTTGACTGAAGAATGGGGTCCATTCCCGTCATGGCATTAGAAACCCAAAAGACTTGGAGAAATTAAAAAGGGAGAGACCTTAGTTAAATGTCTCAACTCATGCAGAATCTGTAGGAGTACATCAACTGCTCCCTTACTCGGCAATGCAGTAACAAAACTAGAATGAGAATCAAAGCAGCCAGTGTGAGAACAAAAAGCAGAGCCTTCTGATTCCCAGCATGAAAAGTGACTGTGCTACTTCTTGAACCACTGACACTGCTTACAGTCTCTTTACCATCCACTTTTGTATCTACCCATCACACTTCTTTATATGTACTTTTTACAAATTCCTTTTTAAGAGGATTCTCAAAACTTGCATTATCCATTTAACCATTCAAAGTATATTTTGTACCTTTTTTCTGACTATTTAAAATTTCCAAAAGCTTGTCTCAATACCTGATAGCCTCCTTTTTACTTTCAGCTTACCTCATACTTCACAGAAATCTAATCTTTTGGTAATAATATACTATAATCCATTATCTGTTCTCCATATGTCAGTATTTGACTTTTACCCAATTTTCTTATTGATCTATGTTTACACGCCTCATTATACCAAATAATAATTAGCAAAGATCAAATTTTCAGTGTTTGTCTCTCCATTTTAATAACTTCAATAATTTCTAATCCTAGTAGAAATATTCCACCCTTTTCCATGGTTTCCAAATTGTCATTATCCAGAACAGTCTGAACGAACCCCCTCATAAATTCATTTATTATTATACTTTTCCACTTTGGCTGGTATGATTCTTGAAGCTAAAAAAAAAAAAAAACTCTCTTGAAACAAACTCAACAAATAAACTAAATTCACTCGGTATGGACAGTAACAACAAAAGCTACTGTAATATGGACTGTAGCATGGCCACTCATCATTTTATCACCAGCAGTCCATCCACAATCAATTTGGATAACTGGTTAAACAAAACTGTAAGTTTTGGCTCAACACACACCGATAACGTGCCTAACCCCAACCAGCAGCTGAATATATTCCAAAAGAAGCTACTGCAGTTTTGTAAATTAAAGCAGGAAAATATTTATTTCAAAGAGTGCATCAAGCTCCAACAAGTGGCGAAAGGGCTAAGATGCTGGAAATTTCCTGTTGTGCTTGTTAAACACTCTTTATTACATCAAGAGCTACCAGCAATGTAAGATAGACATGGGTGTGAGTGGGTCTATATTACAAGACCGAAAGTCAGAACCGCGAACACCTAAAGAGTGAAAAAAAAAAAACGGAACCTCTATAAGTGCTGTTTGTCAGATCGCGGTACAGTGAAGATTAGAATATTTGCCCTTGCCTCACTGTAGTGCAATCTCGGAGTTGGAATATATAGTTAGTGGGGCCCCACAATAGCAAGTTCGAGGTTCCATTTATTTCGCTCTTTAGGCGTTCATGGTTTTAATTTTTCTGTGTTTTAATATAGACCCATCTGAGTTAATGGAATTATTGATCAAACACAACACCAGAGAGATGTATGTATTATATACATACATAAAACATTTGGATGTTAATATCACCCAGGATGCTTCACTTAATGGTTTTAAGGTGAAATATCAAGCTACCTTCATGGACATTGACAAAATCTGCGACAACATACAACAAAGGAAATCAAGAAAGATTGAAAGGGACCAAAATGATTGCTTAAAGTGAACAGTTTACCCTACATTCTAGTCTTCCTAAAGGACAACAGAGGAAGGAATTTGTTTAAGATCAAGTATACAGCTATAGCACCAATCCTATATATGGCAGTGATGTGGAACAAATAGACGATAATCACCTTTTAGAACAGGAAATGCCCTGGAGATCAAAGCAATTTTGAAAAAGGGGCAGAACAATTACCACCTGCACCAAGTATTTTCATGAAACCCTAGACCATACCAAGAGAGAAAATCCAACAACAAGGAAGGAACAACCACTGTTGGTAGACATCTGGGGTATAACAGGTACTTGTAAAATTATTTTGAATATTACAAAATTATTTCAAAATTTATCATTACAGCACCTGGGATATAACACTGAACATACAGAACATTTTATTAAAGGGTATTCTTTTGTTCCCACAAAACATGTTGATATAACGACAATAATCAGTGAATCAAAATTATTCACTAGAAACCTGAATTTGAAGCTGGTGTATAACAACAATATACCTGGAAGTGCTTCTAACAGTGTAAGCTGCAGCTAGGGAATATCCAACTTGGTTGATAGACCAGGTAGAAAAAGAGGTATATGAAAGAAGGCAGGACAAATTCAGGCCTATTTTGGGTATTTGCCTTGACAACCAAGAGAATGGGAACCAAGTTAAACAGGACACATATGGAAATGCCTTAGTAATAGAGTATAACGGAAGCTCCAGCTTGGTCAGGTCTCTATTAAACACTGAGTGGAATAGATTCATTGCACTTACAGATCTTGAAAAGATACCCAAGAGAGAATTAAAAGTGTTTTTTAGAAATTCATTGAGTTTGAAAAATTTATTAGAGAAAGAAATGAAACAGAATAGTGCAACAAAGAAAAGGAAAGGAACTTTTAAGTGTGACCACTGTTCCCAATGTAGTCATATAACAAATAAAGAAAATATATTTTTGGAAAGTAGGAACATAACTATCATGAGTAAGGAATATAGTAATTGTGATTCCAGTGGCTTAGTCTATCTAGGTATATGTCAGGTTTGCCAAGCATTTTATATTGGCAAGATGGAGCGTAAACTTCGAAGAAGAATATATGAACATATGTATGAAATCCAGATTCACAGAGACACTAATGCCCTATTTTAAGGGCAAACAAAAATGCAATGAAGCTTATTACAAGTTTTTTGTCATAGAGCAGGTAAAAGTGGATGGAAGGGGTGGTCCACGAGAAGAAACCATAGAATATAAAGAGTTATGGAGGCAGATCACCCTCCAAGCAAACAAGTTTCCAGGACTCAATGACCACATTTCAATTGCCCCTGTGCTTAAATTAAAGGCGGCGAAACTGTAATAATGGGTTGAAACAGAAGAAAATGTTTGGTTAGATTTTTGCAATATGTACATGAATTTTTAACTTTTATAACAATTTGTATATTATGCATTTATATGTGTATTCATATACCAATATTTTAAAAATGTTATGATGGAAACCATTTTAAACATAATTTTAGTAGGATTATATTTATTTGTACATAGATTTTGATGCCAAGCTACAATGTAAATTTATGTTCAGAGTTCAGTGTTATTAACAAATGGACACTAGAGGGAGCTTTAAGATCATTTTCAATACTTTATATGCAATTGTTCTAAACAAGTTTTAAAGTACATGATTTTATATTAATTTATGAAGGATTTAACACAAAATATTAATTTTTAGATAGAGATACTTAGGTAACACGTTTTTTAACAAGTAAAATGGTGGTACATGTACTTCTCATTCAGAGAAGGTTGTATATGCACATAGTCACTTTAAATTTATTGTATTCTGTATTAATTGCCAATCAACATTTTTATTTCATTGGGTAATTGATTCAATTCACCAAGTAGAGGGAGTATAAAAGGAATGGTTTATAAGTCTGTCCGCATCTGATTAAGTAACTTGCAAATGAAAACGTATTGGATAGGAGACGTTAATGCCTGGAGTGCATGTTTTTTTATTGATTTTCATTAAAGCTGTGTTTTCAAAGAAAACTGCTGGTATTCGATCCTTGGTGGTACCTGTGGGTTCTGCTTCTAACAGTGCAAATGTTCCTAGTACTTTTAACTTGATACGCCATCCAACTCTTAGTACTTTTGAGCAAATTTGTGAGACAGACTTCAGCTATTTACTTGATCAGCATTCTAGTGAACAAAATTCCAACTTCAGTAAAAATCAAAAGGAAATGTTATACAACCTTAAAGCAGGTGAGCAACTTTGTATAATGCGACCAGATAAAGGTGGTGGGCTCATTGTTATGAATCTATCAGACTACCAACAACAAATATTTAACCTGCTGTACGAAGAATCATATTTGGAGGTGTCGCTTAATAAAATCAATATATCATACCAGAAGACTGGTTTCTATCTTTACAATATGCTTTTGCAAGGCTAAATAGATCCCTATGAATATAAGTTCATGCACATAGAACCCCCAAAATACCATCTATTTTTGGCATTCCAAAAATTCACAAATGCCTTCAAGATCCTCCGTTAAGACCAATAGTGGATGCTGGAAATTCAAAAACGAGCTGTACAGCCAGTTTTATTGACCTGCAATTAAAAGAACACGCCATGAACATACTGCACATATGTAAGGATTCCTGGGACTTTTTGGCCAAATGCCAGCAACTGGATGAACCCATGGACTTGACCTTTATTACCATCGATGTAAAAGATATTTTCAGTTGTATACCGCATGATAACGGATCAGAATGGGTCTCAAACTTTCTCTCCTATAATATGGAATTACTCCAGGACAAAATTAATACACTAAGTTTTTGATGGAGATTGTCCTTGACGACAATTATATTTACTATATTTTAAACAAATGTCAGGCATAGCAATAGGAGTGGCTTGTGGACCACTTTTTGCAGATATAATCATGGCATCATGGGAAGCCAAATACATATTCAACAGTCTTTTTACCAACTACATCAAAATGAACACCCGTTTACTGGATGATATATTTGTTGCTTGGGTGGGAACTAATGCTGAGACTGAAGCATTCATTCAGCATATCAACAACACTACAGCATTCTTAAAATTTACACACAAGATTGGTCAAGATTCAATCGATTACCTCGATGTCAACATTTCCAAGGATTACAACAATGGTATACTGACATCTAATATATTTAGGAAACCTACGTTTTCCAACATATTTCTACATTACACCAGCAGTCACCCTTACCATAAAGAACATGCAGTAGTCAAAGGTTAGATGGTAAAGACTGCCAGAATGGTGTCTAAGGATGAGGAATTTCTAAAAGAATGCAACTTACTGAGTGAAATGTTTAAGAATAGGGGAAACCCTGACAATATAGTACAATCTACTAACAAGAGGTCATAAATAAAAGAAAATCAGGTATTTATGTTTCCTCTTCTTCAAGGAGGTTCAAACAATGTGTAGCACTACCTACCACCATTAGTCAATCTCAAATAGATAATCCAAGGGCAACAATGGTTATTAGTAACACCAGGATGGATGAGTAACCAAGCAATGAATTTCCACAGCCCTTTGCAACTTCTTTTAATGCCGATGGTCTACAAATTGCCAATGTTTTGGCCCAAAACTGGCAGCTATTCAGAAATGACAAAAACACCTATGAATATTAGGTGCAATTCCAAAAATAGTGTACAAAAGGGGAAATCACTTCAAGAATTACTTCGACAGTGTAGCTCACAGGCAAAAGCAATAATCAAGAAAAATGACCAAATGTGGAACCTGTGGACAGTGCCACTTTATTCACCCACTGAAAGTTACAGATGTCGCCAAAAAGAAAATTAAGATGAGAGGTCGACACAATTGTCAAAACTAGGGAGTCGTATATATCACAATGTGTAACTTATGTTCTTCATTTTACATCAAAAAACTGTTCACAAATTTAAACAGTGAATATACAAACATATTTATGATGTGGCTTATTATCTGAGCTTTGCTCCGGCTAAGATCTACCTGAAATCAACTGGACGTATAAGTGAACTTAAGTACACTTTTATCTGCTCTTTTTCATATAGTTCTGCATTTAATTTATTTATTTTTGTTTCTCACTGAATATTAACACAACTGAAAGTTGTGGCTGTGTCTCTACAGTTAGTTCCATGCCCACCCTCCCTGTTCTTGTTTTGGTGTTAATGTTGGTGGCTTTGAAATTGCCCGCCCCTCTTGTAAATTTGTATTTCGATACTCCTTCTGGGCCCATCTCATTTGCTCACTCAACTGAGTGCAGTGAGATCATATTCAGATTTCAGGCACTCCTACTGTGTACAAAGAGAGCATTTGGGAAGGACAACCCATGTAGCCTCTTAATCCTGCTTTGCTCCCTTCCTCAAAAATATAAATAAATAAATAAAGAATAAAATATATACATATTTTATTCAGCTGCTCTTACTGTAACTGTCTTAGTTGCTGTTCTGCATGCTATCTGTTTAGTTGCTCTTACTCTGCACTTATTTCTGCTTGTTAGTAGCCTTCTAATTTACTGCCTTGTGCACTTGTTTTTTAGTCATTTGTTAATTTAATTGCATTTATTTAAAGTGTATTTGCCGTAATAATGCTACATACTCAAGTGTGCTAGCCTGCACTGCAATCTGAATTGTATTTACTGCTGTTTTAGCTGCTTTTCTGTATATTCAAAAAAAATCTAAGCTTGTTTCCTGCCTCTCATGTAACTAGTCTAGTCCAGATACAGACTTGCTGTATCCAGGATTGTTGGTAAGCTTCTGAACCCCCACCCAAGCCTTTCTGTGTTGGAGGGAAGCCTTCTAGCTTATCAGTGGGAGTGGTAAGCACTAGGTAGCCTATCTACCATGGGAGGAGTGATTTCTGGATCAGAAATTATAGTTTATTAGCCGTTTGTGAAGCTTTTCCATCTCTTTCAACCTTCTGATTTAAAAGCCTGTGTTTGCGCTTGTTTCCTGCCTTTCCTGTTACTAGTCTAGTCCAGGTACAGATGTGCTGTATCCAGGACTCTTTGTAAGCTTCTGAGCCCCCAAGCCATTCCATGTTGGAGGGAAGCCTTCTAGCTTATCAGTGGGAGTGGTAAGCATTAGGTAGTCTATCTACCACAAGAGGAGTGGTCCCTGGCCCAGAAATTGTAGCTATTGGCTGTTTGAGCAGTTTTTTCCATCTCTTTCAACTTTCTGGTTTGAAAGCCGCACTTGCGCCCGTTTCCCATCTTTCCTATAACTAGCCTAGTCCAGTTACAGTGTTGCTGTATCCAGGATTGTTAGTAAGCTTCTGAGCCCCCCAAGCCTTTCTGTGTTGGAGGGAAGCCTTCTAGCTTATCAGTGGGAGTGGTAAGCAAGGTAGCCTATCTACCACAAGAGGAGTGGTTCCTGGCCCAGAAATTGTAGCTATTGGCTGTCTGGGCAGTTTTTTTTCCATCTCTTTCAACTTTCTGGTTTAAAAGCCGCACTTGCGCTTGTTTCCCACCTTTCCTGTAACTAGCCTAGTCCAGATACAAAGTTGCTTTATCCAGGACTATTGGTAAGCTTTTGAGCCCCACAAGCCTTTCTGTGTTGGAGGAAAGCCTTCTAGTTTATCAGTGGGAGTGGTAAGCACTAGGTAGCCTGTCTACCACAAGAGGAGTGGTTCTTACCCCAGAAATTGTAGTTTATTGGCCATTTGGACAGTTTGTCCATCTCTTTCAACTTTCTGGTTTAAAAGACCACATCTGCGCCTGTTTCCCATCTTTCCTGTAAGTAACCTGCTGGGAAGCACTAGAAAGCCTTAAACTGATACAAGCCTTCTAGCTTAGGAGAGAGACTTTGGAGTAACTAGGTATCCGTTTTCTGTACTTTCTTGCTGTACTTAACTTTTTTTCTGCCTAAACGCAGATTTCCCAGCATTTATTGTGATTCAAAAGCTTGTTTTTTTTTCACATATTGTACTTATTTGACTGCCTGCACTTTTAAAAAGTTGTTTTTTGCTTAAATAATGTAACTGTTGTATGCGATACACTAAAGTGCGATAGCCTTTTCTGATCATTTGTAGTCATTTAAAACTGTTTTAAGTGTATTTTTTACTGTTTTTGCCTTATCTTTTTAAAAAAAACAAAAACAAACAAAAAAATTCCTTGTTTCCCACTTTTCTAAGCTAGTATAGTCCAGTTTTCAGGCTAGTGCTGAATTCAGGGCTGTGTTACAAGTTTCTGAGTTGCCCATACCTTAACTTGGATAGAAGGAAGTTTCTCTGTTCACCTGTGAGAGAGGGGAGCTTTGAGCAGCCTATCTGTCCCTGGAGGAGTGGTTCCAGCCCAGAAGTTAGTAGTTTATTGGCCATTTTGGGCTAATTTCTCTCTCTTTCAATTCTCTGCTATAAAAAAATGTGTTTGCACGGTTTTGTGCCCCGTGCAGTGCCGGTTAACTAGGGTTAGATTATTCCCGGCTCCACTAAGTCTCCTCTTCAGTTTCTCCCTTGAAACTAGTCTAACTCTCAACCTAAACACTCGAAAAGCATCCTACAGCCCAGCACTTGCTCAGACCTAATAGCAAGCCCTAATATACCCTGACACTTGATTGCCCAGCAGGGCAAGACTCTTTATTCACCCCTCACCAACCAAGCAACTAAGCAGCTCACCCTACTATTCAGGCATGACCAAAGAGCAATTGCAGGTGTACTCCCCAGTCCAGCTGGTGAATTTGGGTATCCTGAGACAATGTTACAACTGTCTAATGTACACAGACAACCCTCTCCTCCTACCACAAAACACTAACGTATGCAAGAGATGTAATTATACAGCCAAACTGAAGGCTAAGCTGTCTCCACCCAAGACTGGAACAGACAGTCAAGAGGAGAAGGTTAACACTTACACCACACCTCCAGCCACACACAGACCTACTAAACCAGCACTGGCAAAAAATACACATAAATACACAAAATCATACTCGGAGGCTCTAAATAAAAACCTGCAAAAGCATCAGAGACCTCCAAAGCAGACACCCAAACAACCTGCACCTCCTGTCACAAACCAGACAACACATAAAACACAAAATCAGTGTGCCGCACAATCACAGCCCTTAAGGCAAAATAACATACCTAACACACTAGTAATAGGTGACGCTATAGTCAGGCATACTGACGTCCCACTCACCAGGCTGGACAAGCAGAAGGTTACTGTTAGCAGCCTGTCGGGAGCCAGAATCCGCCACATAACACAAGCACTCAGGTCACTCCAGAACAAGTACAAATATGACTCTGTCATTGTTCATGTTGGTGTGAATGACCTGAGACGTACCTCCCTGGACTACATGAAGAGAGACATGGAAGAGCTCTTTGATCATGTAGCCCAGGCTGGTATGACCCTGACCCTGAGTAGCATACTGCCCTCACCAAGAATGACACCTCAGTATAAAGTAAAAAAGATCAATTTCAACAACTGGCTAAGCTTCTGGTGTCATTCAAAGCGGACCCAGCATCTGTCAGCATGGGACAACATGCTCGACAAGCCAAGTTGCTTCGCAAGAGACGACTTGCACCTGTCACCTCTAGGCTTTCAAATACTGGCCAAGGTTCTTGCTGCCCCCATAGTGCCTTTTTTAGGCAAGGCTCAAAAGTCAAACCTACCTCTGTAAACAGCACAATTAACAAAAAATCGAGGGTTATGCTACTCAACGTCAGGAGTTTAAATCTCAAAATGCACGTGCTCAAAGCACTCCTCAGTATGGAGAACATCGACATCTGTGCAGTAACTGAAACCTGGTTCAAGGCTCCAGAGAGCACCCCAGCACTGCTGGGCTACAACTCGTACCACACATTTTGGTCACACAACACGGACCGAAACACAAAAGGAGGGGGTGTATCCATATTCATCAAAGATACCTACACCTCCATGTTAGTGGCGCAGCATGATACCTCTGAGATCATCCATGTGCAACTAACATCTGGCAAATCTACAATGCAAATTGTGGCCTGCTACAAATCACCCTCCAGGACCCAGGACCACCACTCCACCTTTCTGGAGACAATGGAAAACATGAAGGTCCTACTGAACACCATGATATTGGGCGATTTCAATTACCCTACCATTAACTGGTAAAACTACTTGAGTACAAACTCCCAGGCCCAGCGCTTCCTGGAATTCATCAACTCAAATGCCCTGGATCAGCTGGAAAACTCCCCTACCAGAGGTGAAAACATATTGCACCTGGTCATCACAAACATGGGTGACAGGTGCTCCTCACCGGAGGTCAACCCATCACTGGTTAGATCAGACCATAAACTAATCACTCTAGATGTCCACACCCCCCACCATCCCCAACTAAGGAAACCACAGTGAAAAACTTTTTTAAAGCAAACTTCACCTTACTTAAGACAAAGGAGGTAAGTTTCACAGCCCCCATGCTAAAGGATAATGCTGCCCAAGATGCAGAAACCTTTACAAATGCATTCTATGACCACCTACAAGGATGCATGGATCGTGCCATCCCTAGCAAACCAAAACCTCTAAGAGAAGGAAACCAGTCTGGTGGACCCCTGCCATAAACAGGCTATACAATAGAAAGAGGAAACTAGTTCAGAAAAAAAAGCAAATCCCAAGAAGGAAAGACATCCCTGATCAGTATCAGTAAGAAACTAAGGTCCCTCATAAAATCATCCAAGGCTAACTTCGAAAGAAAAATAGCCATGGATTCAATTGATAACCACCAAAGCCTTCTTTAGCTATGTTAAGAATCTAAGTGGCAATGAAGTAGTGCAAAATAGCACAAAATATACTGAACCTACTGATCCTGGCAGATAGATTCAGTGCAAACTTCACCCCCCTCTCACCCTCAAAATGGCCCACAACAATACTGGAAAAGTGCAGTGTCCCGGAAATCACAGACGCACAGGTGAAAATAGCCCTTTCAAAAGCCAAAAACACAGCGTCAGTGGGGCAAGATGGTGTCCCAGGCTGCGTCTTGCACGAACTACAGAATGAACTAATACCCCACCTAAACACGCTGTTCAACCTCAGCCTCTCCACAGGCTATGTGCCCATAGAATGGTGCACAACAACGGTTATTCCACTCCACAAAGGAGGGGCCACAACTGACCCTGGTAACTATCGCCCCATAAGCTTGACTAGCCTGGTCTGCGCATCATCATGGAACTCATTAACAAAGACATTGGGAACCTCCAAACACTTGACCCGACCAATTTCGGCTTTGTTAAGGGCAGATCATGACTACTAAACCTGGTTGACTTCTTTGAGACAGTCACCAAGGCCATAGACGAGGGAAAGGTTGTTCACACAGCCTATCTTGACCTCGCCAAGGCTTTCGACACCATGCCCCACTCGGGTATTACAGAAAAACTCACCAGCCCATAAGCTTGACTAGCCTGGTCTGCGCATCATCATGGAACTCATTAACAAAGACATTGGGAACCTCCAAACACTTGACCCAACCAATTTCGGCTTTGTTAAGGGCAGATCATGACTACTAAACCTGGTTGACTTCTTTGAGACAGTCACCAAGGCCATAGACGAGGGAAAGGTTGTTCACACAGCCTATCTTGACCTCGCCAAGGCTTTCGACACCATGCCCCACTCGGGTATTACAGAAAAACTCACCAGCCTGAACATAAACCTCTACGTCACGAGATGGGTTGCCAACTGGCTTACAGACAAAACTCACATGGTAAGAATAGCGGGCTCCAGGTCCGACTCTAAACCAGTCACAAGTGGTGTCCCACAAGGCTCGGTCCTGGGACCTCTACTGTTTGGCATATACTTCTCAGAAGTACAGGCAAACACAGGAAGACTATGGCTAACCAAGTTCGCAGATGACTGCAAACTGGGAGCCATAAATGACTCTCCGGCTGACACGGATATCCTCCAAAAGGGCCTTACTGAGACAGACACCTGGTGTCAAAGTCATGGCCTCAAGCTAAATGCCAAAAAATGCACAGTCATCCCGTTTGTGAAAAACAAAACACCCGCAAATTACCACATAGGTGGCAGCCCCCTTAATACAGAAGAGGTAATAAAAGATCTGGGGACCCAGGTAGATAGTAATCTCTCCTTTGACAATCATATTGCCAAAGTAGTTAGGAAATCCTTCTACGTGGCCCATCTAATTACTAAAGGGTTCGCATCTATAAATAATGAGGTTATAGTGCCCCTCTACTCATCACTCATCAGACCCATCATAGAGTACAATGCCCCATTTGGGATGTACCTCACAAGACACTTCCAACAACTGGAGAGACCACAAAAGTACCTCACCAAGAGGATTACTGGCCTCAAACATATGTCCTATGCAGCCTGACTGAAAAAACTCTAGCTGTACTCCGTGGCATATCGCTTACTCAGAGATAATCTCTGCCTGACTTACAAAACCATGTCCAACTCAGAATTGATGGACATGCTCCACCTAAAGAAATCCAAGTCACTGTCAGCCACGCACTCTAGTGAGTTAAACCTCGCCATAACAATAAATAGAACATGCTGGAGGGATAGATTCCTGTCACAGAGACTCCCCATGCTTTGGAACAAAATTCCAAACTACATTAGGCAGAGCCCCTCACTAAGACTCTTCAAGAGAAACCTTGACGAGTGGATGGGTAACAGAAAATACACCCCTGGGATCACTTCATTGGCTCTGCTTGACAGAGGATCAGTGAATTAACCAATGGGGCAGCGAAAGCCAACACACTCTGGCTAGGCTTACAAATGCCCTCGGGCAGATATCCTAGTACCTACCTACCTATAAAAAAGCAAAACAGCAACAATTCTCTTTATAAGCATATATCTAACAACATCAACCATATTTTTTTCATTTTCCATCTTAGAAAAAGTGGAACATAATCCTAGTGGTGAACCTTAGTTAATAATACTTGAGCAAAGGGAGCTATGGTAGCAAATATATTTAAATACTACAGTGCCACCAGGGCTCATTGATATCTTATCTATCTCTTGTATACTAAAAATGAAAGCATATGAGAGGTGAAACTAAATCACCCATGTCACGGCCCCCCGTCAACATGACACACACACATTGTTTCATTACACCTAATTTAATACAAATATATTTCAATTGGTGTTTATACACAAAGACAATTTCATCATATACTCTACTATGATTTAAACTTGTTGCTTAATATATTCTTATTCACATTTCATATATTATATATATATATATATATATATATATATATATATATATTTTATAACTTAATATTTTACATTTTTATTTATCGCATTCTACAAAAAGTTTATATTGCTGCGAGTGTGTATAAACTGATAATGATATCAAAGATGATTTCTTTATATAGATGTGCTGCTATTTGGAAACATATAGATACAATGTTTCTTTAAAGTTTCAAACTGATCATGTGACTACAATGTTGCAAAAGGATCACATGACATTATTACAAATTATCTGATAAAGTCTAACAAAGTTTTGACAAAAGCACTTTATCTTCTAAAGTTGCTTATATTGTTTTAACTTGTTGCAATAAACCATTTAAGAGTGTTGTTCGCACCGTACTAAGTGAATTTATTTTACTTGCTGGTATGAGTCTTTCGGATACTGCTGGCCTCCAAATACTTGTTAAACGAGTTAAGAGAGTTAATCTTTTCTAAGGGATTTACCAGCCTCCTCACAAAAAAAAAATCCATTGCCATCTTCTGCAATCTAACTATTTATCTGTCGAAAATACTAGAAAACAATGTACTGCATCTCAAAATGAGTGAAACACAATGAAATGTTTGTTTCCTTTTGACCAAAATCCAAATTAATCTTCTTCCTCATCTGAAAAAATTATTTACCTTTGAAAACTGACTTTCATGTATACAAGAAACTGACCATTAATGTAATTCCTAACTGCAAGCCCAAGTACCTAAGTACATTAAACTATTTGCTTTCCATAGACATGGTCTCACACAATTCTGGAAGGATTACAGTTAATTCTAATAGCTTTTGTTTTATTTTGTTTATTTTATTTCATGGGATCTTCCCAAACTGAGTCAGTGTCTGAAAAACACTGGCCATGTTCTCACTGGCAAGCGAAAAAAAATAAACAGATGATCTGCAAAGAGGAACAATTTATAGCTGTGCTGTCTCATGTGATACCAGATATCCAAGCTTTTATTAAGATTACTACCAATGGCTCCAGGAACAATGCAAACAAGAGAGGAGAGGGCATTGGGCATCCACGTACTGCTGCTCAATTAATAGTCAATTCAGCTGAAAACTAAGTCCACATTTTTACCTCTGCAATTGTGGCAAACATCTTTTGTAAGAACCCTGCAAAACTCATTGGAAAACCCTTTTTTTCCTAAGGCGCCATCCAACTATTGCAAACTAACAAGAGCAATAGCCTTTTTTTCTAGTTACAGTTTAGGATCACCAACTTCACCAATTAAAGCTAATATTTTTAAAACCTTTATTAAATGATCACTTAAGATATATATGCACATGCATTACTTGAAAAGAAAATAAACCATAATAACATGTTTTTGATTTACGTTTTCTTCTTTACAACTGTCATTCACTTCAACATTACATAATTTGCTGAATTCCTGCCTTCCTTTAAACCTCACTCCTCCTGAAACATTATTCTGCATGTATTGTTCCCACAAATACCATTTATTTTTATGTAATTTGCGCCTTCCCTTATCTCAAGATCCTACTTCCAGTTCTTTTACCTCATTTACAATTTTCACTACTTCAAATACAGTTGGTTTACATTTTGATTTCCATTTTTAGTAATTACTTTTTTAGCAGCCAAAAGAATTAAACTTACTATGGCCTTACTGTGCCTAGTCAGTACAGATCCTGGGCCCCAGCTTAAAAGAATCATTTCCTTAGTTACATCCATTTGCTCCCCTAATATTTCTGACACTGTAATTTTTAAAATCTGCCATCTCATTACACTCCCAAAAAACATGTTCCCAGTTACCTCTTTTTTTCCCTCTCACACCTTCAACATTCCTATTTACCTGTGGAAAAAATGTACCACTGCATCTACAGTTCTAACTTTGGCTTTAATAATGTCATGGGTATTGACACTGAGGGAAAAACAAGACTGTTAACACCTCTGCATCCAGATGCAGGAGTGGGACTTAACAGTTATTTAACACCTATTAACACTTCTTTTTTCCAACAGTAAATGCCGTTCACAACATTATGAAATACTACAGTTGTGTGAAGCATATTAATTACAAAACATTTATCATGTCAAAAATCCAGTGGCTGTGAACTGAAGCTCAGGCAGGAGGTAATAACCGCCAAAGAGCAAAAAAAAAAAAAAATCAAAAAAAAAATCAGTGCATGCTTCTCCTGGTGACAATCTATAAATACATTATTTCTGCTGCTTATACACTACAAAAAATACAACTACAACAATAACACACAGTCGGAATAATCTTCCCTCAAAACACAAGGACAAATCCAATAAATAATGGTGAAGAAAGACAGCAAAACAGAGACAGCTTTGGTGCTTATACATACAGGTTTGATCCAGTAACTATAACAATGCCATCCATGGCTAAATAGAGACCTTTCTTGAAACTTGGGAAGATTTACATACTACAACCATTCCATCCTATATTCAGGGATGAAGACCGAGATGAAGACGGGAAGTAATGCAGAAGAAAGGCAGGATTATGGCAAACACACATGGACAGCAACTGTTGTGTACAAATATCAAGTCCTGCTTTTACATGCAGATTCCCAAAGATTATATAGAGCAAAGACCCCCAAATAATGAGAGGTACTGCTTGTTTATACAGAGAAGAATGGTAGACTCACAAGTTTTACATTTCGCTGCAATCTCCAGTCCTAAAGAAATACAATATTTATACAAATATGTATATTGTATTACTAAACATATATACATATATGCAGATCTTTAGCAGGCAGACTGCAGGTATCAGTGACTTTTACAGCATTATATAAGCTTTCATTTTGTACTATGCAATTGCAAATAAATGCTCTCTGGCTCAGCTTATTAATATAATTATTAACATGTCATATAATCATAATGATTCTGGAAAATAACCCACATTTTCACTAAATCAATAGATTCAAAAACCACTTCATCAAGCCATAAATTCTGCAAAGGTCTGTAAAAATAACTATACACAGAATTACATACATCATTTATTTCGACATGCAAAGCCTACACATTGCTTACGCAGAACATAATACTCCCAGTAATCACGGTAACATATGCCTAATCATAAAGAAAACACTAAACCTAAATGAATCCTAACGGTAACCCTAAAGTAAGCCCACATTTCTCTCTTTGCCCCAGCCAAAAGGGTAACACTGAAGGCATTACTGTTTTTCCTGCATGTAATCAAACACGGCTCTACTTCTCTCTGTAGATATGTTACTCCATTCTAACTATGTCCTTTCGTACATTTTAATAGTTAAAAAAGGTTTTGGCAAAATAACAACCTAACATCTGCTAGGTCACAGATATAACTGTGATTTAAAAAAACTCCCCTCCACTGAGATACTCTAGTTTGGTTTTTGGGGAACACTCGGGTGGAGTACAATGAATCTTATTCATTCTCAATCATTTCTTTTCAAGGAATGGTAACCTAATGAACAGTACATAGCAATAACAGTGAAACAAGTACTGCAACTACAGGCAAGAGTGCACCTAATAAATGACATACACAATCATATTTCAAAACCATCAAAATAAAACCTTCACCTTAGAAACATGAATATACACAGCATTTATTATATATATCTATAAAACTCACAAGGACAGTTAAGAATCTATACTTTGGTCATGACTACTTTAGTCTTCAATATGCAGGATAACACTGACAGTTCTGTTAGAGAGATGGAGAACCAGTTTGGGAAGCTGTTACCAACATAAAAATTTCAACAAAAAGCAAATTAAAGATGATGCTGCTAAATGCTAGGAGTCTAAACATGAAACTGCACTCATTGCAAGCATTCTTAACCCTGGGAGATGCTGACACTTGTGTAGTCACAGAAACCTGATTCAAAGCTGCGGAAAGCACCCCCAGCCTTACCTGGTTACTCATCCTATCATACATTCAGACCCCAAAATGTGGGCAGCAAAGCCAAAAGAGGTGGAGTTTCAATATATATTAAAGATACACACACCTCCAGGCTGTTCAAACAGTATGAAGCACAGGAGATACTCCAGGTGCAGTTAACCGTTGAAAAGACCCCTATTCAAATTATAGCTAGCTACAGGCCCCGAAAATTTGACTAAAGATGCCCACTCCACCTATCTAAACCTCTTCAGATCTATCAAGATTCAATCCTTAATCCTGATCCTGTGTGATTTTAATTACCCAACCATAGATTGGAAAAAAATATTCATGCCAGAACACAAACGCCCAGAGATTCCTCGATTTTATCAATGCAAATGCCTTGAAGCAGCTAGCTTATACCCCCACAAGAGGTGATATCATCTTGTACTTGGTATTAACCAACATGAGTAGCCACTGCAGCACCCCTATGGTATCATCCTCCCTGGCAAGATCCGACCATAAAGTGGTCACTTTTGAAGTCGCCATCTCCCCTGACCCCCCCCCCCCCTCTAGCTAAGGTCAAACAAAAAAACTTCTCCAGAGCTGATTACAACCTCCTAAGGGATGGTATAAACAGATTCAGAGCCCCTCCCCCACTGTAGGAACTGGCATCAATGTCCAAATCTACAACAAAGTACCATACGAGCATTTATATAACTGCATGGAATCAGGAATACCTGGCAGGCCAAATCGTCCTCTGCAAGGGAGAGTAAACATTTCTGGTGGACATCTACAATAAATAAACTACATAAAAAAAGGAAAAAATTGCTGTCCAGGACCAAGAAGGAGCAGGTGCCCAACTGGAAGCAATCTCTCCTTAGTCTGAGCAAGCAATTGAGAGCACTAGTGAAATCCTCTAAAGTCAACTTTGAGTCCAAATTAGCCACATCTACTAGAGACAATCATAAGGCCTTCTTCACATATGTCCGCAATCTCAAAGGAAGCACCCAGATCTGTTCAGAACTGGTGGTCAAGGACACCACATACACAAATGCTGTAGATATAGCCAATCTACTGGCTGACAGATTCAGTGAAAACTTCTCCACTCTGTCCCCCCCATCAGTAAATCAGAACATCCCATTATTCCCCCCCCCCCACCCCTTATCTCTAGGGAAGAGGTCATCACTGCCCTCTCAAAGGCAAAAATACAGCCTCCATGGGACCCGGTAACACCCCAGGCTGCACTGAACTCAGTCATGAATTTGCAGCATCATTAGGCACCTTATTCAATCAAAGCCTGAGTACCGGCTTTATCCCAGCTGAGTGGAAGACAGCCACTGTCATCCCTTTACACAATGGTGGAGTGTCCACCGAGCCAGGAAGTTATAGACCCATCAGCCTAACTAACCTGATCTGCAAGGCCATGGAATGGATTATCATGGACCTCATTAACAGGGACATTGGCAACCTCCAAACACTCGCCCCCACACAATTTGGCTTTGTCAAGGGGAGGTCATGTCTGTTAAATCTGATCAACTTCTTTGAGACAGTCACCAAAGCCACGGATGAGGGGAAGACAGTGCGCACCGACTACCTTGACCTGGCCAAAGCCTTCGACACTATTCCCCACTTGGGCATAGTAGACAAACTCTCTCAACTAGGCATCAATCCACATGTTACCAGATGGGTAGCAAACTGCCTCACTGATAGAACCCACCTAATCAAAATAGGGGAAGCCACCTCAAGCAGTAGACCTGTAACGAGCAGCATACCCCAGGGATCGGTCTTGGGGCCTTTGTTATTTGTGATATACTTCTCTGAGGTGCAGGCCAAAACCAGTGGGCTATGGCTAACCATGTTTGCAGATGACTGCAAGCTGGGTGAAATCATCAATTTTCCAAGTGAAGTGGACATCCTCCAAGAGGGTCTCACCCAAATCAAATGACTGGTGCCAGAAACATGGCCTCAAGCTGAATGTCAAAAAATGCAGCATCATCCCCTTTGGGGAGTGCGACGTTCCCACATATTATCACATTAATAACAACGTCCTAAGTACACAATCAGTAGTGAGGGATTTGGGCACCCAGGTTGCTAGCAACCTGACATTTGACCAAAATGCGGCTTCTGTTGTACGGAAAGATTTTTACATGGCCCACCTCATAAGGGTACCTCATTCAGGGACAAAGAGGTCATAACATCCCTGTATTCTTCCCTTATAAGGCCAATTATTGAGTACAATGCCCCCTTTGGCATGTACCTCGCAAAGCACATGCAGCAGCTGGAGAGACCACAGATGTTCCTCACCAGGAGAATCCAGGGCTTCAAACATCTACCCTACACAGACAGGCTAAAAGTCCTGTCCCTCTACTCAGTTTGATACAGACTCCTCAGAGGTGACCTCTGTCTGGCATACAAAGCAATCTCAGACCCCCTACTTGATGGGACTGCTGCACATCCGCAAGTCAAGCTCCACTTGAGCAACCCATACGTGCAACCTCAAACCTGGTCAGTGATATCAACAGGATTTGTTGGTGAGACAGATTTGTGTCTCAGAGACTCTCCCCTCTGTGGAATAGACTCCCTCTCCATGTCAAGCAGAGTACCTCATTATTACTTTTTAAGTGCAACCTGGATAACTGGATGGGAAATAGAAAATACACCCCTGGGATTCCATCTGTGTCCCTGCTGGACAGGGGCTTTGGGTGATGACTTGTCTAAACATAGGCTAAACTCTTATCTAGGCTTATAACGGCCTCAGGGCCAATAGCCTAGTAACCTCCTATGATACTAGCTTAATCCTTTCAGTACTGTATGTAGTTCATTATCATCACTTTTTAAATACGATTTTATTATTGTTTTACATAAACCCCATGAAAAGGAAAAACATAAAAAACATGAAAAGAGAAAAGCACTAACTATAAAATAAAAACTCATTTAATGCAATATACTCATATAGAGCTGACAAAAATATTCCATATAGCACAAAAGACTGTAATCTCGGCAGCATTTCCCTTTGTAAATATGTCTGGACTCACAGTTAATTATTTTCATAATGTGAATCTTTTGTGACTATGTTTTCCAAATACACAAGCTGTTCCCAGCTTTTTCTAATTTCTAAGCCAATGAAATGTTTTATATAGTTTGAGAGCTGAGGCATTCCATTCTTTGCAGGACAAAGATTGTTTTTCATTTACAGGTAATGCAATATTTAAGGATGGCTAAAGCATGAACAACATATTTCCTATACAGCAAGAAATTACTCAGTGGTATGGATAACATAAGAAAAAACTGTCTAATCTTTATTACCCATTAAACACTTCCAAGGAAGGATACGTGGTACTCAGAATCATAAGCTGCGTAAAAGACAGTTTGTGAACTGAAGTTATAACATGCATCTTTTCTCTCAGTTTACCATAATCAATGTTTTGTTTCTTTAACAGCTGAATGCAATACCAAGGAAGAATCAGGTTAGTCTTCTAATTTAAATTTACAGCAGAGTTCAATATAACAAATATCGGATGGGGTGCCATATCTAATTTCAATCACATCCCCGTGGCAGCTATACCATCCTTAAGTACTCCTGAACTGGATTTAATTTCCCTACTGCATTTTTTAAAATTTTCCCTACATGTTGACTGAGTATATCTACAGGAGACAAATATCCCTATTTAGGCACAACCGGGGAGAACTGTCAGGTTAAGTAAATTGCTCATAATTACATAAGTAGGGAAGTGAAGGTGGGAGGACTCAAACCTGCACCCTGGGTACAGAAAGCAACTCAGTAACAGCTCAGAGCTTCAGTCCTCTGTGTTAACAGCCAGACTCTTCTTAACACATTTATACATACAAATGTATTTGAAGATAATCTAAGCTTCTTTAAAATTTGTGTGTATCCCCCAGGTTTCCTTGAAAGATTAAATAATAGATTCCTGCATTTTCAAACTTTTAAAAAAGTCAACATTAACATTTTTCCCCACTAAGTGAAAACATACAGTTGTTAACTATAGGTTTTGTAAGGTGAACTCATATTCATTATAAAGAGTCTTGCACTCGGCTGACTTGTCTACAAAACATAAATGAAAGCCATCTGAGCCTGCTTTTTGACATTCCTCCTGTAACTCTGAAAAAATTACAAATAAAAACAGTTATAAAGTTTGCCCTACTAGCCACAAGGGATTCACATTCTTTACCATCATTATAATAGAGGGGCAATTATTAAAACAAGCAAAAAAATTACATACCTTAGCTTTTTCCATCTTCGTTTTAAAAGGCCACAGAAGTTCAAAGAAAATTAATCCAAGAGGAAAGATGTCAACTTTTTCTCCATAATTCTTGTTATTTTTCTGCAAAGATTAAAAATCCAAACTTCTTTAATACACTTTACATTTAAAATTAATTGTGCATAACATATCTGACTTGGGACTGAAAACAGGATGTTTACACTGTTCATTCTTCAACATGTCTGCAGCTGATGGATAGATTTCTGTTCTAAACAGAAACTAAAATTTCACAGAACATAGAGCTGTAGCAAATATCTGACAGCTTTGGCCATACAAGTATTATCAATGAAACTAACATACCACCACTAACAGAACAACATGTCAAGTGTTTACATCAATATGGTGAAATGGTAAACCCTTTGTGTCACATCAATTTCAAAATTAACCATCAGTATATATGTGGCAATGTCCCCCACATTTCTTTTTTTTTCCTCAAAAAAAAAAATTATTTTTCAAATACAGTTGAATAAATTCCATAGTATTTGTATATAACATCTTAAATAACTATGTACAGTATTTACATCAGCCTGACACTATAACAGAGCTCAATATATACAATTACTTTATAGGTATAATAATCCAGTTATCAGAGTGTATCTGTTCAGTTACTGTAAAGTGTCAATCAATGATAAGACTTTTTTCCATGGACTGTTAATAAATGGCTTAGGATGAATCCTTAAGTCTTTAATTTTCCAAAGTCAGTATTGTGTTTGTATTCCATCTTCTTGTTATACACTTCCTTGAGATTGCAAGTATTGTCCATACTACATACATATTTGACTCATTCAAATGAGGAACTTTGTTCACATTTAATAATACTAGAGCTTTAGATAAGTTAAATGATTCATTAAATAAAGCTTGTAAAAAGTTTTTAATACCATTCCAAATGGCTTAATTTTAACACAGTCAAAAAAAGGTGATTCCAATCTGCATTGTGCATTTGCTCACACCTCCAACATATTCCCTTTGTGGAAGAATTAATTTTAGTAATTCTATCTGGAGTTAAGAATGCTCTGTGCAAGCATTTCCAATTATAAACTTTCCAGTATTGTGTAAAGGATGTATGTTTTATTGATGATAAAATATTTGATTTAATTTCTTCAGTAAGCTGTAATGAGTGTCCTTTTGTTATATAATTCCAATATGAGGATGTAGGTGTTGTTTTATAATTTATCAATATCTTGTAAAATTTCAAAATACTATCTACCATGTCATAATCATTATATATGATTTCATATAGGTATTTCGTAAGTTTAAGTATTTCTTTAAATGAAGAATTACTAATTATTCTGCATAAATCTTCCGAACACTTCAGAATGCTTTGCATAGTTAGCCAATCTTCATGTGGAATTTTGTTTGTTGTTTCTATTGTTCGCATATCCAGAACTTTTAGTTCTTTGATACATTGAAACCAACAAACAAAACCTTTCTGTTCCCCAGGAATTAATTATTTCTCTGTATATTTTATGTGCATAGCTCTTTGTAACTATGAATGGTGTTAAAAGATCAAACCAGATTTTTAAATCTATATTTGCATTAATAATTTTCCTAAATGAGTCAATATAATAATTACAGAAAATATCAGATCCTAGACTCTCCACTCAAGAAATCCTTAAATTAAAATTTTAATTTTAAGTGCGGTAAAAATAGCGATACACTTTTCGTCAAGACTAATGTCTTAACTTCCTCAGAAACTTTAAAACAATGCCACAAACAACTATTTAAAGTGTAGCTACAATAATCAATCAATAATCCATTTAGTAACTTAAAGGCACATACTATAATTTTACATACTATTAATTTTACATTTTCTTCGGGGCGTCTTCGTTATCTTAATATACCCTCCTACAGGGTTAAACTGTAGGAGGGTATATTAAGATAACGAAGACGCCCCGAAGAGAATGTAAAATTAATAGTATGTAAAATTATAGTATGTGCCTTTAAGTTACTAAATGGATTATTGTAGCTACACTTTAAATAGTGGTTTGTGGCATTGTTTTAAAGTTTCTGAGGAAGTTAAGACATTAGTCTTGACGAAAAGTGTATCGCTATTTTTACCGCACTTAAAATTAAAATTTAAGGATTTCTTGAGTGGAGAGTCTGGGATCTGATATTTTCTGTTGTTGAACTTGTTGGAACATTTTCTTGGTTTGTCTTTGTTTTTGGAATATGGACCCGGATTCATCACCCGGTTTTACTTCCACACCAAATACTAATGGGGGAGATGGAGATTTGAAGGCACTTATTGAATTGTTGTCCCAAAAAGTGGACAACTTGACACAAAGGCTTGAAGGGACTAAAAACTCACAACAGGTCTTGCAAGGTTCGAATAGAGTTAATAGTATGGTCCCTGCACCTTTAAATCAAAATGCAGCTCTTCGGACCGGAGAGGCCAATTTTAGTGAGGAACCTAAAACGTCGATGGGATTGCGTGTTCGTAGAAGCGTTAATGCTGACGGAACCAGCCCAGAGCATATTCATGGAGAGAATTACCAGTCGGATGGGATTTTAATGCGAACTGAGAAACATTTGAATTCTTGGGTACGCAGAACATTTACATTTTCTGATGCACACTCGATTGATATAACTGAAGCTAACCAGGAGGTAAGCATGGACTTGGCATCAAAATTGAATGTGTTTGATGAAAAATTGTGTAAGGTACGGAAGTTGCAGTTGGAGACAGCATACTTCCGAGAGTGCATTAACCTAAAAATAATTCCAAAAGGGCTTAGGCGGTGGCAGTTCCCCACAGGAATCACTGAGGGCTCTGCATTTTATAAAGCTTTAACCACCTTGTTTGATAAACAAGGTACAAAACTTTTGGACTTGTTTTGCATGCATTACCAGCTTATGGTGGATGAACTGTTAGCTGAAATAGAGGAATTGGATTCCTCAATAAAGAACGATACTGGTTTTTTTAAGTACCGGTTTGAGTATGACCGGATTTTTGTAAGCATTGATCAATACCTAACAAAATTGAATGCAACTAAAATAAAGAAAATTAAACGTGATCTTAAGGACTATGAAGCAGGTACTGCGCACCCGAAACCACCAGGTTCTCAGAGAGGAACATTAACTGATATTGATGGTATTGTAAATAACAATAACCAAGAGACTGAGCCTAGGGTATGGGTCTCTCCTAATAATAATAACATTAATAGTAATAATGATGATACACATACAGGGAATAAACATCAGGATGATTCAAATACTATTCGTTGGAGCGAGAGGTTAGCGAAGAACAACACTTCTGCTGTACCTAACAGCTCGGGGCAGAATAAAGGTGCAAGGGATCATAATGAAAGAAATTTTCGAGCTCGAGCCTCGAACTCAGGGGCGCAGAACAACTGGACAATGAAGGGCAAAAAGAAAAAGTGGTAATAAATCTAGCCCACGCTGGTTTTTCAGATGATGAACTGCAATGTAATGTACTTTTTAATTCCAGTTTTGACTTTAAGATTTTCAACTACACGGACATGGTTATCTGTCCGGAAACAATTGATTTAATCGAAAGGATATACATTTGTTCCTACTGTTCAGTTTGATGTGGCTAACACTTTAATTGATCTTAAAATCTTTACTAGAAAACTTAATTTGTTAGCCTTAATGGGGGAGAATTTAAATAAAAAATCTGATTATTATGTTTCAAGTGTATATAACCCCCCTTTGCACCCGCTTCTAGCATTTTTTGAAAAGGTGTGTGAAGTGGATTTGCGTTATTTAAAGAAGCCCAGTGTACCATCAGGTTACAGGGATAGGTACAAATATAACATAAGTAGGGAAGAGAGGCACATCTTAAGGTTATTAAGTCAGGCTCCAATTCGCATTATGAAACCAGATAAAGGTGGGGGCCTTGCGATAATGACCATCGATGATTATAATTCAAGGATGTTTAACATCTTGGATAGTGACACTTATGTAAAGGCTTCTAGGAACGAGATGTATGGGGCATATAGGAAAGTTTCGGCTTTAATAGAAGAACTTTATATTGAAGCAAGAATAGATACAAGCTTATATAACTTATTTGCAACAACCAGCTCCAAGGATCCCAGTTCTTTGTGGGATACCAAAGGTACATAAATGTGTGAGTAATCCACCAATGAGACCTTTGGTGGATGGGAGAGAGATAGCATTACATACACATGTGCTAAGGTTATAGACAAAATATTGCAGAAATATATTAAATGTGAGTGCCAAATTTCAAAAGATTCATGGTCATTCCCAGGGGCGGCTCGTGGCATCGGACTGCCGGACTGCAGCCCCCTCAGCTAAATTATAAGTGAGACAGTGAGACAATCAAAATGTAAAAAAAAAAAAAAAAGAAACAAAAAACCTTTTTTTTGGTTTAAAACAAAATTCGAGTCCGCGACTCGGAAGTACGCGCATGCGCACTGTAACCGCCTCGGGCTGCGGCGGTTTTAAACATATATATATATATATATATATATATATATATATATATATATTTATATATATATATTTTTTTTTTTTATTGCAGCCCGGTGGAGTCAATGAAGGCATCATTGTGATGCCCAGAAGTCTATGTGGTTCCAAACCGCATAGAATTGGAAGGGGCTCGGACTGCGACGTCCGCAGGCACGTCATGACGTGCTTGCTGGGCTAAATGCTGCTGATTGGTTGTCGCTCTCTTCCCGGGCTTTATCATGAGCTGGGAAAAGAGCGAGAATCAATCAGTCAGTTGTCGGCTTGACCTGTGGATTGTCGTGACCTTTTTTTAAACTTTTTATCGGATTATTTTACTTTTTTTTTTTTTTTTATTTGGGTGGATTGTCAGCTGTGCTAGAAGGAAGAACAGAGCAAGAAGAAAGAAGAAGAAAGAAAAGAAGAACAGAGTGAAGGTGCAGAATTAAAGTAAGTATTCTTGTAATTAGGGCAGTAATAGACTGGTGATCCTTGAACATGTGAGTGAAGACTGTCAGAAATGATAATCCGTCTGGCCTGTGCAACATTGCAACCTTGCTTTCATAAGATGAAAAACAAGTCCACAACTAGACAAAGCAGTAGAAAACAGTATGATACAAAAAAGATGTTCCTTTGTTGAGTGTGTATGAAAAGGACACCATGTACTATATCACAGTTCAAAGAAACAGGCAGTCAAAACTATGTTATCTCATTTATAAGGGAGATAAGTACAGTTCTTATTGTAAAAAAGGATATGCAAATGTCAAGTTTAAGTCATAACATGAAATGATTTATTGAAAGATGTGTTTCAGGTTTTGCTAACACAAATGTATACAACAGAAAAACATAATCCTATCAACTATGCCATATATGTTGGGACATTCAGATTTTCAGCATCACTATGTTGGGAGATACAATTGGAGGAACCATCAGGGAATGATCAGGATACTTGCAGAAAGTTAATGTGAGGGAGATTAAGAGGTGCTTGTTAGCAGTATAAAGAGGTGTACTCTTGTTGAAAAAAAAAAAACAAAAACAGAAAAAATAGCATTAACACTGGGAATACAGTAGTTCTGTAACTAGTTATGTCACGGCATGGTCATCTGCTTCAGGTTGTAATGCAGCCCTAGCCTGCAGTCCCACAACTCCCAAGTTACATCAGTCGGTGCAGTAGTGATTAAACCTTCCTAGGTAAATAAAAGAAAATTAGATCTGGATGAAGTGCAGCACCACTAGTTGGTCTGATGTCAAACAGGTGAGCAGAACCCAGCTCAGAAACTAAGTCTGCACATTTCTCAAGGTTATTCGGCTTACATTTGTTAACATATTTCAGAACTGTTACTGCATCATTGCTGTACTGATGATGATAGTCTTTCTTAAAGCCACAATTGCTACTCATCAGGTATGCAAGATTTCTAAATGGAAGGCAGTGCTTATTTACAAATATCTTGATTTGTGATAGATGTGCCATAATCCAGCATTGTTATTCCACAGACTTTTCTAACTAGAAAGCATGTGTCCTTTCCCCTTCTCCCAGGAGAATAAGACTGCACATCATAGTCGCATCCCAGGCAATCGACTGCACTTTTATAGTCATAGTTATTAAGTCCTGACAGGTGGCAGACAACTACAATTACAAAGCATTAAAAAAAAAAACTTCCTGGTTAGTGGCATACTAACCTTACTTGAAACATGAAAGATTTGACCTACTGAAACGTCAGAATGTTTTCCTTTTTTTGGTAGGGTATCCTACTAAGATCCAACTTGAATATCTTTTCTGAAGAAGTACACTGGAATGCACATGCTACTCATGAAGTTGTGTTTATAAATACGAGTCAGTTTTTTTTTTGTCAGTCCATCTGAAGGGAAAATCATTTGACATATTCCTAGCATAAAGAATTTCATGATGTATCTAGTAAATGGTGCACAGAGAGTAAACGTTTGAAGTTTCAATTAATTTGCTTTGAAGTGCACAGTGCTAATGAGACTTTGATTTTTAGCACTGATATAACTGTTAATTCAGTTACCTGATGCATGGTTGCAATGTTAAGCAGATATGAAGTGTCATTTTTCTTGCTTTAGTAAGGAAAGATAAGACATCTGATGGAGAGTTTCCTTACTATCAGAGCTAGTTATATAAGTAATTAAGCAGCCTGATATATTTTATTGCATATAGGGCAGGCAGCCAGTTGTTGTAGACAGACTATGTGAAGGGATGTCAGAACTGGTAAAGGAGTGCTGCCGACTTCAGTGAATATCCAGAGTAAATAATCTGACTTTTTGTATAACTCATTTTAAAGTTAGCATTACTGGTGTGGGTTTAGCAGAGGATGAACCTCCCAATTAGCCTTTAGCAGTGAAATGTAGCTTCAGTGGGTGTGTGTGTGTGTGTGTGTGTGTGTGTGTGTGTGTGTGAAATGCCCCATTTGCTACAAGGTGGTGGGTAGAGAATAAGGTTTGAACCCTGTACTTTGAGGCCAAGTGGCAAGAGCCTGAATTCCCTACCCACCACCATTTATAAAAATTTGCAGATTTTTACCTCGTATTTGTTCTGTTCCTCATAAAATCTGTGGTTTCTGTATTTTTGTTTCTTAACACAGTCAGTAGTGCAGTGGTAGCATTGTTGCCTGACAGCTACAGGTTGTCTGGTTTGATTCTTGGCCGGGGTGCCTTCTGTGTGGAGTCTGCATGTCCTCCCTGTGTTTGTGTGGGTTTGCTCTGGTATCCTCCCATCTTACAAAGACATGTGTCTGGAGTGTTTCTGCTGAAAATTGGCTTTTGTTCTAAGTCAGACTTTCCTGGTTAACAAATGTTAAATAAAAATTACAAGCATTTGAATTTCAGACTTCATATTCTTCAGAAAGTACATGGTAACACAAAACCTATTATAGCAATTTTCTAAGTTTATAAGATGGATATTTGAAATTTGTCCCTATGTTTGGGACTGTATTCCCACATTATTGGCTTCATCCAGGTTTTTTGTGCCAAGGTTGAAAGCTATGGTGAGAACTGAATTCACTGAATATGTTTGGGAGCTGTATTCCCCCATTATTGGCTTTGTTCAGGTGTTTTGTGCTAAGATGTTGACAGCTATAGTGAGAACTGAATTCACTAAATGGTACCCATTTAAGTTTCAGTCTTCCTCACTTTCATAAAACAGATGATTTGGCATAGTGGTATGTTGTTCTGACTATTTTGCACAGGGTCCTGGGTTCAATACTTGGCAGTGAAATTTATGGTGGTAACACAACATTTTATTCTAGCAACTTTCCAACATTATATAATCAATGTTTAAAATGTGTCCCTGTTTTGTGGTCTTTTGCCCCCCCCCTAAATTTTGGCTTTTTCCAGATTTCTTGTGCTGCAAAGTTCAGAGATACAGCTGAGTGTCAAGTAGATTTTACAAGAAGCTGAGAGCTGCAGAGGAACAAAAGTTAAGTGCTGCTTATGCTGAATCTGCTTGCATTGTTAATAGGATAACAGGTAGTGTACTTGCTTTTGATGCAGAAGGCTGTGGGTTCTACTCCCACAGTAGGTAGATGCATTACTAATAACTGTGTTGTATTGTAAAGGGGGTGGATGCTGCAGTCCTTTTTGGTGAAGATACCTAGTAACTATATGAACGTGTTATCAGTTTGCCATCCATTCCCTATTGCAATATTACTAGCTTATCATTTTTTAATGCAACATAGGCAATTTATTCCTCAAGGGCAACATGCACTTTATTTGTAGATGAAACAATGAAATATGAAGTTGTTTGCTAGCAGCAACCTCTTCATTAGTTACAGATTTCTTTAATGTGGAATTATTTAGATGACTTTTACTTCTTCAGAGATTGTGCATATTTACTGACACTGGTGGACTGTAGAAGTCTGAGTAGACTTTTATGATAGAAATGTTCTGAACTGGGCAGTTTTGTCATTATTGGTGCATGCATTGTGTTTCATTGTTTACTGGAAAAATGTTCAAAACAACAAATTTAAAATGCCCTCTAACAACTGCACTATATTGTACAAGGAATATAATTTAATACAATCAGGAAGGTGTATCAAAGAACACATGTATGTTTCGTGTGCAAGGGGCCTATCATTTGAAAACAGCCCAAAGTTAATCTATATCTACCACTGGCAAAATGTATTTTCTTTGAATGTGGGTTTCAATGCTGTTTCAGTGAATGTGAGTTTCAAGGGCAGAGAAGTTTTAATGCTAATAAGTCTGTTTTCACTGTCAGATTGCATTGCTTTGTTTAGCAGATGTTTTAGTGTTTGTGCTGTAAAATGCAAAATAAAACTTTCAAATGAAGTCCAAATCATTGTAGAAGTAAAGCAGCATGCGCATTAATGTTTATGGTAAATGGGGTGAAATAGCCAAGTAATGGTTCATTGGAATGGCTGCAGGGGGAGGCTCCATTCGACCATGATTTTATGAGGGGTAAGAGCGGCAAACTCAATGACAGCCCCGGCTGAACTATACCTCTCAAATGTCCAGATTTTAACAGAATGAATAGATTTTTGCTTCTTAGTTTTGGTTAGCTCCTCATAAAATAATGACAGACACTGAGTTCAGACTTCATAACCTTCAGAAAAATGCATGCTAAAGCAAGACCTGTTATTCTATCAACTGTCTCAGTTTATACAACAATTTTTAGTACTGTTTATATGTTCCCCCAGTATATTTGGCCTTGTCCAGATTTCCTACATTAACAGGTTGAGAGGTACATGCAAATAAATTGCTTTATAGAATTAGGCATATCCAAACCTCTCAACTGTCCCCAATTTTGGCTCAAAATGTTGCTCTTCCCCTAATAATCCTGCCGCAAAATGGCAATTTTGGAAGAAAACGTGGAGGGTTTACAATTAAGAAATAACTAATAATCAGAGTTATAGATTTCTTTTATTTCAGAAATGCATGTAGATTCTTTTATTTTGTCAGCTGCTCAAGTTAGCAGTACTAATATTAAAAAAGTGTCCCTTCTTTGACAGGTTCCCAGCTGTATTGTGTGGCTATTTTATATTTTTGCATCACATTTTCGGTCCATTTTTCATAAAATTGTGTTTTATTGGCAAATTAGTGGCAAATCATTAAAGACTGAAGTTAGAAAATAATGACAGACATTTGAGTTTCAGATTTCATACCCTTCAGAAAAAGTCATACTAATGGAAGACCTACTATTCTATTATCTTTCTAAATTTATAAGAGTAATATTTAAAAAGTGTCCTTATTTTTGGGCCTCTGTCCCACTTTTATGTATGGCTTTGTCCAGATTTCTTGCTCTGAGGTTGAGAGGTATGACAAATGTGTCAGGGCCATCACAGTCAGCCAGAGACGTTTCAAATTGTGACATATGTGTTGCACCCCAATCCCCCATGTAGTGACTCTGTATGTGTCCAAGCAAGGCAAGGAGCAGTTATGCAGTGTAAATGTGCAGAGTATCCCCCCCATCCAAGATAGACACAAATACTACTTTTATTCTGTCCTTGATTTTGCAGAATGATCTGGTTTCTGTCATATTTTTATACTGTTGATTTATGCTTATTATTACTCAGAAAGTGCCTGTTCTGTGTTTAAGTAGCAATGCTTTAATGACCATCAGGTAAGCTTGTCTGAGATTGTAAGCTTTAATAAGCATACTGCTAACTGCTAACATTGAAAGCCTTTCTGTTGTTGCCATGCAGAGAATACTTACATAACTAGATAATGTATAAGCCTTGGGTATTGAAATGCATATGACAGTATTTGTAATAAAGAACAGGATTACATTATTTTAAGAAGCTCATTACATTTGTTGGAGACTTGCAGTCATATTTGCAGGCTTTGCCTGTAAACCAAACAGCATGCCAATCTATCATGTGTGGTCCATTACCTGTACAATAATCCTTAAAGCAATGTTTCTTGAGCTTGTTTCTTGTTTGTGTTTCATTTTTTACTTTGATCTTTTCCCCCATGAAACAAGTAGATAGTTGTTGTCAGGCAGCAGGTCTTTTTTGGATAAGAAACATTTTTACAAGTGGAGGTATCACAGAGATTGCTACTTTCAGCATGTTACTTGGTAGTTTAATAAAGCTGAATATAAATTATAATTAGAAAGTGCAAGGAGAAGTGGTTTGAGTTGAGTGCTGCTTGTTTTTCTTATACTTGATTTTGACTGGCATTCCAGTAATGTATTTAAAAAGTAATTTATTTTTTCATGCCTCACAACCTTTTTGTTTCCATCTAGATATTAAATAAGCTGTCATGTAGCCAATGCATTGAAATATTTTTTTCTTCTACACTTCATTTTGTCTTGATTGGACTCTCATAATGACAGTTTGGCACCCAGGGCAGCGTATTTAAAGTTCCAGTTTTTGTGGTTTTGAGAATAGCTCCTCCCCTTTCTAGTTGGCCACACCCCTCCCATTGGCTCTACCCATTCAACTGTCTCCTGCAGCCCCCCTTTGATTTGAAGTCACCAGCTGCCACTGGTCATTCCTTCAAGCTATCAATAGCTTGGAGTTTTGTGCTAACAGTGTTTTCGTTACAGTAGATGTAAAGGACCTGTATTCATCCATCCCACATCAGGTTGGGATTGAATGGGTTTCACACATGTTAAGGATTTTAGATGCACCCACTAGTGAAATCAAACTAGTGGAAGAACTGATAGATACAGTTCTTTCTTATAACTATGTAATGTTTAACAACGACATTTTCCACCAAAAAAGTTGGATTGGCAATGGGCTCGAAATGTGGAGCCGGCCTGGCGAACCTAGTGATGGCTTATTGGGAAAGAACTTTTGTGTTAAACAACTTGGATTTTGGGGATAAAATCTTGTTCTATACACGGTTCCTGGATGATATATTTATCTTATTCCAGGGAACTGATGTTGAATTAATGGGTTTGTTAGAAATGTTTAACAGTACTCACTTCTTGAGTTTTACATCCAGTTATAGTAAAAATAGAATAGTATACCTGGATGTAGATTTAAAGAAGGATTATGATGAAAAGATGTTTGTTTCTAAGATACACAGGAAAGCAACCCATTCCAATATGTATTTCCATTTTACTAGTTGCCACCCTACGCATCAGAAGAGATCTGTAGTAAAGGGGCAACTGGTTAGGGCAGCCAGGATGACAACTAAAGATGAGGAGTTTGAAGTGGAGTGCATCTTGATGTCTAACTTCTTTAAGCAAATGGGTTACCCTCCCCATTTCCTACAGGGGATCATCAAGGAAGTCCAGCATAAAAGATCTGTAGGGGACTATGTCCCAATATTAAGTAAGATAAATGGAGGGGGTTCAGTGGTGGTTACAAACAAAGAAATGGTTAATACCTGTAGTTTTGTATGCGCATTTAACATTGACTCCCATAAAATAATGAATATTATTACAAAAAATTGGGACTTCTTGACGAGTGATAAACATTTTAGAGAAATGTTTCCAGAAAGGCCTAAAATTACATATAGGCGTGGTAATAATTTAAAAGAAATTCTGGAAGCCAATGGTGGAGTGAACACTAATAAAGAAGGTATGTATAGGTGTAACATGTGTAGGTACTGTAAGTACACTGATGTAGGGTGCAATTTTAGTATTGGTAATCAGAAATACAGGTCCAATGGGAGATTTAGCTGTAACAGTAAACAAGTAGTATACTTAGCTAAATGCACAAGCCCAGCTTTCTATATCGGGAAAACCGATAGAAAGCTTGGCGAAAGGATCTACGAGCATACTTATTGTATTAGTAGGAACAAATTAGAGAATGCATTAGCTAGACATACAAGTGAGTCTGTTGGCCACGAATTTAAATTTAGAGTCATCGATCAATTGAAGAAAGATGAAAGGGGTGGACCAGAATCTTTGAAATTGGAGAGGAAGGAACTCCTATGGCAGCTCAGGGTAAATGCCTGTCAATATCCAGGCATTAATGAAATGACTTCCATTATGTGTATACTTAGGTTGAAAAACTTAGTTAGGTAAATGTTAGTAAAGTAAAAAACTAGCAAAAACTAATATACTTGAATATCATATCTAACAATACCATTGAAAATCGGTTGGTAAAAGGTTTAGATAGGGATGATAGAGTAAATTCATCCCTTAATGGCGTTAAAGATGGGCATAAGCAGTATCCTACCTTCACCTAGAATGATGCCACAATACAGTGATAAGATGATCAGCTTTAATAATTGGCTTAAATTCTGGTGTCATTCAAAGGGGATCCAATGTCTGTCTGCCTGGGATGACATGCTGGACAAGCCACGCTGCTTCGCAAGGGACGGCTTGCACCTGTCACCCCTGGGCTTCCGGATATTGGCAAAGGCTCTTGCCACCCCCATAGTGCCTTTTTTAGGCAAGGCTCAAATTCTAAACCTACCACCCTAGAACACCAAAAGGAAAAAACTAAGGGTAATGCTGCTCAATGCCAGAAGTCTCACTCTCAAGATGCACGCACTCGAGGCCCTTCTCAATATGGAGAACATCGATGTCTGTGCTGTGACAGAAACCTGGTTCAAGGCTCCTGAGAGCACCCCAGCACTAACAGGTTTCACCTCATATCATGCGTTCCGGCCCCAAAATCCAGACAACACCAAGAAAGGAGGGGGGGTGTCCATATTCATAAAGGACACCCACACCTCAAGGTTGGTGGCAATGCACGATGCATCGGAGACCATCCAGGTGCAATTAACCATAGGCAAGACTGCTCTGCAATTTGTAGCATGTTACAGGCCACCCTCTCAAACTCAGGAACCTCACATGGCCTTCCTGAAAACATTGGAGGGATAAATGTATCTCCAAACACCATCATACTAGGTGACTTCAACTACCCTAATATAGACTGGGAACACTACTCAAGCCCGAACACTCTAACCCAAAGATTCCTGGAGTTCATAAACTCAAATGCTATGGAACAACTAGTCACCATCCCCACAAGAGGAGAAAACATACTTGATCTCATCATCACGAACATGGGATCAAAATGTTCAACACCGAAGTATACCCCTCACTGGTGAGATCAGATCATAAACTAATCTCGCTGGAGGTCCTCATCCCGCCCCCAACTGAAACAAAAAAGACCACAGTGAAAAACTTCTCAAAAGCCGATTTCACACTTCTAAAAACTAGTGTGGTCTCCTTTAAGGCCCCTGAGCCAGTGGTAAACATTACTCAAACCGCTGAATCACTTACAAATGCCTTCTACCAGCACCTACAGGACTGCATGGATCAGGCAATCCCAAACAAAACTAAGACTCTCTGTACCAAAGGCAAGAGTCCAGTCTGGTGGACCCCAGCCATAAACAAGCTCTACAACAAAAGGAGGAAGCTACTACAAGATAGAGCAAAATCCTTGAAAGGTAAGACACCTCTGATCATTATAAGTAAAAAACTAAGAGCTCTCATAAAATCATCCAAGGCAAATTTTGAGAGAAAAATCGCCAAGGACTATAAAGACAATCATAAGGCCTTCTTTAGCTATGTTAGAAACCTAGGAGGAAACTCCCAGATATGCTCAGAATTAGTTCAAAATGATGTGAAAATTACTGAACCTACACACATTGCTAACATACTGGCTGACAGGTTCAGTGCAAACTTCTCCCCTCCCCCAAAAAGAGATATCTATTTCAGCGGATTGTAGCCCCCAAACATCTCCAACGCCCAGGTGAGAACTGCCCTCACTAAGGCAAAAAACACAGCATCCATGGGACCGGATGGTGTCCCCGGCTGTGTGCTTCATGAACTCAACGAGGAATTAAACCCACAGTTAGGAGAGCTGTTTAATCTTAGCCTCACCTCAGGATACGTACCCAAGGAGTGGCGCACGGCGACTGTGGTCCCACTTTATAAGGGCGGTGCCTCCACAGACCCTGGAAATTACCGCCCCATTAGCTTGACAAGCCTTATTTGCAAAGCCATGGAGAGGATCATAATGGAACTCATAAATAAAGACATAGGGAACTTGCAGACTTTGGATCCAACCCAGTTTGGCTTTGTCAAAGGCAGATCCTGCCTCTTAAACTTGGTTGACTTTTTCGAGACAGTCACCAAGGCCATTGATGAGGAAAAGGCAGTCCATACAGCCTACCTCGACCTGCGACACAATACCCCACTCAGGTATCATTTGAATGTAAACCCATACATCACAAGATGGGTTGCAAACTGGCTAAGTGACAGAACCCACAGGGTCAGAGTTGCTGGAGCCATGTCAGACTCAAAGCCTGTCACAAGTGGTGTCCCACAGGGCTCAGTCCTGAGTCCACTCTTTTTCGGCATCTACTTTTCTGAAGTACAAGCAAACACAGGAGGGTTATGGCTGACAAAGTTTGCAGATGACTGCAAACTGGGCGCTATAGTCGAAAACACATCTGACACAGATATCCTCCAGAAGGGCCTCACAGAAACGGATAACTGGTGCCAGAGCCATGGCCTGAAGTTAAACGCCAAAAAATGCATAGTCATACCCTTCGGGAAAAACAAGGTTACCCCTAGCTACCATATAGGTGGCAATCCACTGAGCACAGAAAAAGTCATCAGGGATCTGGGGACCCAAGTTGACAGTAGCCTTTCGTTTGACACTCATGTTGCTAAAGTAGTTAGGAAAACCTTCTATATCGCCCACCTGATCATGAAGGGATTCACATCTAGATCAAGGGAGGTCATCGTCCCCCTGTACTCATCACTCATTAGACCTATGATTGAGTACAATGCCCCGTTTGGAATGTATCTGACCAGACACCTGCTGCAGCTTAAAAGGCCCCAAAAGTTCCTCACCAAAAGGATAAAGGGTCTCAAAAATATGTCTTATGCTGCCCGACTGAAAGAACTCCAGCTCTATTCAGTCTCATACTGCTTGCTCAGAGGTGACCTGTGCCTGACATATAAGGCCATGTCAAACCCACATTTGATGAATATGCTTCACCTCAAAAAATCTGGATCCCTCAGAACCACAAGGGCGGGAGACTTAAACCTTGACACGTGCTGGAGGGACAGCTTCATCACCCAGAGACTCCCTATGCTGTGGAACAAAATCCCGGTACATGTGAGGCAGAGCACCTCGCTGGCCTTGTTCAAGAGGAATCTTGACCAATGGATGGGAGATCGCAGATATACCCCAGGGATTACTTCAGTGTCACTGCTTGACAGAGGCACAGAAAAATGATAGGCATAGTTTTTATTCAAACTAAAGGGGTGGCGAAAGCCACATAACTATGGGCTAGGCTTATAAATGCCCTTGGGCAGATAGCCTAGTATGAACCTATGAACAAATTTTGTGGGAGGCACGTTTGTGTTTATTTTCACATGTTTTTAAAAAAGATATACGTGCTTATGTTTCCACACATTTGAATATTCCCCTTTATGGTTACATCTTTTAGTGGAGAAATGTGTACCCTATTTGTATGTAATTTAACTTGATTAAATGAACTGAATGATTAATTTCTAATTTTTAATTTTATATTAAATTTAAGCAGTGAATATATTAAATATATTAAATACATTAAATATATTAATGTTTTTATTGTATTTAGGCCAGTGTCTTGTTAATTACACTGGTATGTGTATTTGTTTTATATTTATATTTATTTTTGTTTATATACACCTTGTTTTAGTACACTATTAAATGGTGAATACTTAAAATAAAATTTAAAATATATATATACTATTTTATTATTTTATGGTTTTTAAACAGTGTAAAAGATAATGTTAAAATTATGCTAGTCCAAGTGAGTTTAACCATGTAGGAGGGTATATTAAGATAACGAAGACGCCCCGAAGAGAATGTAAAATTAATAGTGTGTAAAATTATAGTATGTGCCTTTAAGTTACTAAATGGATTATTGATTGATTATTGTAGCTACACTTTAAATAGTGGTTTGTGGCACTGTTTTAAAGTTTCTGAGGAAGTTAAGACATTAGTCTTGACGAAAAGTGTATCGCTATTTTTACTGCACTTAAAATTAAAATTTAAGGATTTCTTGAGTGGAGAGTCTGGGATCTGATATTTTCTGTTGTTGAACTTGTTGGAACATTTTCTTGTTTTTTCAATATAATAATTAATCATACGAGCTTTAGTGGGCTTAGTTGTGTTATGTTACATACTTATACATATGTGCCATGGCAAATTTTTATCTGTTATTTGAATTTTTTTTTTGTAAATCAAATTAATTTATTGATATTACAGTTAGTAATTCTTTCCAATTTGCAAAATAATTTGGACTTATCCACTCTGAGATTGTTTTAGATATTGATGCTTTTATATATGTTTTTATATCAGGAAAGTTTAATCCTCCATTTCCATGGTCTGATATGATGTATTAAAGCTATTATGTTTCTTTTGGGAAACCATAAAAATTTTATTAGGCATGAGTTTATTTCTTTGAGTATATTTCTTTCTGGTAACAGTTGTAAATGCTTGCCAGTACCCAGGAATCAACGAAATTTACTCTATTTTATGTATATCGAAATTAAAAAGTTTAAACAGATGTACATAATGATGTGGTTTTAGTATTTAGTTGGAATTGCATATATACATAGTTATACAAAAAATGCAAAAAAGAAAAATGGGAAGTTTTAACAACATTTTTAAACATCACATGGATTAGTGTTAGTAGGAAACCGGATGTTTTATTGGTTGGAGTTTGTCACATGAATATGTGTGGGAGTATTTAAAGTAAGATTTTATGGTGGAATGTTTATCTGAAGAAGTCTTTGTATGATTGGAGACGAAAAGTGCTTAATTAAACTGTTTGGACAATACTTCCAGAGTGGTTATTTGGGGTCCACATCTTGGATTTAGTTAACTTTATTGGACTACTTGGTGAGCTACTTGTGAGGTTTTACTGCAGTCATTTGGATTTGTGCAAGTTTGTTTGTTTTCTTCTTTCTTGGTTTGTTCTGCTTTTCCAAAGAGACTTTAATTGTATTGATGATATTATTGTAGTTTTTTGAGACTAATTCATTATTATCCTTGCATAACTCAAGTCCTAGATATTTTAGGGTAGATTCTTGTTTCCCTATAATGTGATTCCCCTTCGTCTACAATTCTTTTTTTTATTTAAAAATAAAAATAAAAATTTTGATTTTGATTTATTGAAATGGAGTCCTGAAGCCCTGTAAAATGTGTCAATTAAAATATCTAATTCTTCCAATGTCTATTTTGTACTCAATAATGTTAATAATATGTCATCAGCAAAGAGCATTACTTCAGAATTGTATTGTTCATAAACATGTACTCCTTTGATTTTTGTATTGTTACATATTAAATCTGCCAATATTTCAATAGCCAAAGCAAATAGAATCAGTGACATGGACATCCTTGTTTAGTACCCTTTGTTATATGTATAGATTCAGAGGTGAAAGGACCGAGCTTAGCATACTCTAAATTATTGGTATATATATTCTTTAGTAGATGAACAAAGGAAGGAGGAAATTCAAATAACACCAGAATTTTGAATAAATAGTCCCAATTTAGGGAATCAAAGGCTTTCTCTGTATCTAAGCCAATTATGAGTGTTTATTTTCTTTATTAACATAACTCATAAGAGAAATTATCCTTTTTAGTATTGTCATGTGTGTGTCTATGATATATAAATCCAGTTTGATCATTATTTACTGTTTTGGATAGTGGTATTTTCATTCTGTTAGTTAATATTGGCATAAACATCTTATAGTCATTATTTAATAAATATATAAGTCTATATGAGGTACAGAGGTATGTGGATTTGTTTTCATTTAAGATTGGTGTGATTAAGAAATATCTCAATGAGGGTGGTATTAAAGCTTGTGACTGAATTTCTAATAGAGTTTTATGGAAGAGGGATAGTATCTTTGAAAGAAAAAGTTTATAAATTTCAATAATGATGACATCTATACCTCTATACCTGGAGCTTTATTATTTTTACCCTCTTTTATGGTATCTGTAATTTCTTTGTAGGATATGGGTGCTTGCAGATCTAGTTTTAATTTTCTGATTTTTTTTTTACATTAGAACATTTTCATCTAGATTTAATTGATCGATATGTATATTTTCTTTTTGGAAATGTTCCATATAGTGATTTCTATAGGCAACAAGAATGTCACCTATATCTGAGATATTTTCCCCTTTCTTTTCATGGAAGATAATTTTAATGATATTAGCTTTTGATTGGATTTTATTCTTGCGGATAAATTATGTAGATATTTTGGAGAAGTGGCCAAAGTATTAATTTTTAGTTTTTCTAAAGCTAAACTAGTTTTATGTGTTAGGATTTCAATGTATTTATTGTTTAATACTTCTACTTTCTTTTTCATCTCCAAATGATTTTGATTTTTTTTTTAGCTTTTACTGACAAAAGTTTGGATTGTAGATCTAATAATTCAGAAACCCATTCTCTGATTTTTTTTATACCAAGCTAGGGTTTTATCATATATGTAAGCTTTTAATGAGTCCCATATCATTATTTCATTTATCTCTGTGGTGTAATTAATATCTAAGAAGAACTGTAATTCAGATAATAACCAGGGTTTGAACTCTTTAATTTTAGTTATATATGCTGGAATTCTGAAGTTGAAGGTTAATGGTTTGTACCCATTTTGAAGTTTTATGAATTGTGGTCTGAAAAGGGGCAGGGAGTGATTGCGAAATTAATGATTTTAGAGTGTAAGTCATGGGCAGCAAATATTTTATCTATTCTAGTTGGGTACCAAATTTGTGAGCTTGATGGGAAAACAACAAAGATTATCTTCTTTAAATTTGAAAGTATCTACAAGATGAAATTATTCTACCCACTTGTTTAAAGCTTTTGATACAGCCAATGTACGCAGTGGTCTTTTATTTGTAGTTTCAGAAATATCAAATATACAGTTAAAATCTTCTCCTAATATTAAGTTCCCTTTATAATTATTGGAAATGAAATCCAAGTGTTTTTTTAACAGTTCCTGTTCCAATGCCTAAGAACCAGTTTAGATTGGCTAGGGTCCATATTCTGCTATTATATTTAACTATTACTAATGCCATAAGACCTTCTTTACCTTCATATTTATAAATGATTTCTGGGTTAATCACATTTGTTTTCCATAAAATTTTCACCCCCTTTTTGTCTTATAACTAGATTGCGCCAATATCATATATTCCTTAGGACTCCATTAGTAATTGCCATTTGTTTTGAAATGAGTTTCTTGAAGAAAGACAATTTGTGCTTTGCTCAGTTTTAAATATTTCAGTAGATTTGATCTCTTACTAGGATTGTTTAAGCCACGGGTATTTAAAGATAATAAAGTTAAATCCATCTTAGGTTATTTAGACTATGTATTTTTTGTTTTATTGTGACTATTACACATTTTCCTCTGATAACTATAAACTATATGTTTGAGCTTTTAAGGGAAATTGTCAGTTTAATACTTTGAGTGTTTATCAATAAAGTAATGTTTTGGCCAGGCATACTAAAAATATTTTTGTGAAATAACATATTTAAATTAATAAATGATAACAAAACTAAGATCTGCACTAGCCATGGAATGAAAATCATTCCTAATCTGATGGATAAACCTAAATCCATCAGATTATCACTCATACCTTCCAGAACATCTGAGCTGCATAAATTGAATTATCATATGGCGAATATTTGTAATAAGAATAAGCAATAGTTTTATTATTTTGAACAGATATAGTACTATTGTAGATTAGACAGAATTCTAATACAATATAAATGTCTGCTTATTGTATAAGCAGTTAATATTTACATGAAAGATAGATGATAAGCAATTCATAGTAAAGTAGGATGTATCATATATAAAACCTCAGTAAAAGATTATAGCACACAGTTATTGAACATATTCACCCTTGTTGCCTAAGTCTTTCAAAACTTATTACTTAATATAAATAGATGGTAATAATATTTATACCTAATGTTTATAATACAATGTATTATACTGAATATATCAGAAGTTATATGTCATTGTTTGCCAGCATTTAAGTAATCACTTTGTTTGTTGCTAACTTACTTAAAGCATCAAGTTTATTTTATGTGAACATTGATGAAAGTGCATTTTAATTACCAGTACATCCCTCTTCCCCCCATTTCCTACACATACGGATTTTCATATCTGTCATTTCTTATTATAAAATGAGTGAAATTATAGGTTAAAAACAACAAATACACTTATTGTGATTAATGATTACAAGTTCCCTTTACATATTCATAAATTGCCATTTTATGGCATATACTGAAAGTTTTTAGATTTAAATGGCAACATTCTATTTTGTATAATCAGCAAAGGTTAAACTGAGTGATTATTGTCAATTTAATGCTATTTGTTCAGAATGCGATTGTTACATTCTGTAACATTCATAGTTCAGGCTTCTATTGTTTCCCTTGAACAATTTTTTTTCAGTCTGATGTCATATATAAACATCAGTTACCTTGGTAAAAGCCTAAGTATTATGTATAGTTAAGATGAGGTACAAAACCACAATTCAAGTTAAAGCAATTATATGACTTGTTATGCACATTTACTTATACGAGAAAATCATCATGCTTCCCCTTGATGTTCAATATAGTGTATGTCATTTATGACAAGTTAAAACAGTAGTGTTATTATACACAAGCTCATGTTATTAAACTGAGTGTCTATTGTCAATTTAATACTATTTGTTCGGAATATAATTGTTACATTCTGTGACATTTCAAGTTCAGGCTTCTATTGTTTCTCTTGAACAACTTTGTCAGTTTGATGTCATGTATAAAACATTAGTTACCTTGGTAACCGCTTAAGTATTATATATGGTCAAGATGGGTTACAAAAACTGCAATTCAAGTTAAAGCAATTACATGACTTCTTATGCATATTTATATAAGACAATCATCATGCTTCCCCTTGATGTTCAATGTAGTGTATGTCACTTATGATAAGTTAAGACAGTAGAGTTATTATACACAAGCTCATGTTATTAAATCCTGTCTTTAATATCTAAATTCAGCAGACTGCTTCATCTTATATGACGATTATATATTTTATGTCTAGATTTACTAAAATCATACATTACATAACTATTGTGCATGTTTTTTTTTCTTGGCTGTTGTTCAGTTATTTGAGAGACCAGAAGCTGTAATGCTTATTATTATCTCCTTCCAAGCATGTTTATACAGTCCATAGACTTTAAATTATGAGACCCTTCTAGTTTCTTTAATTGTTATAATTATATTTCAATCCTTACATACACACATATCAGTGCTTCAAGCATGGGCAACAATGCCCATTCAGTTTTGACAGAATACCATTCACTAGCTCATGTGGTGTGTTTCCAAATGTTCTTAAAATATCCAAACCAATATTTGTCCTGTTCTATTTTATCAGCATGTTTCATGCAGTGGCCTCTCTGCCAGTGATTCACTCAACACACCTTCCACTCCCACAGATATTTGCATGAAGGAAATCTGATGAGACTCTAGCACTTCCCGGCAACCCAAACACCCCTAAAATCAGCTATCCCTATATGTCCAACACGTCCGCGCAACCTCACCGCCCAAGACCATTGCAAAAGGTACTGCACAAGACCAAGTGCTCTTAGTCTTTCACAATAACTCAGACTACCACTCTTATGTAAGTCCTTAATGTGTTTGGACCAAAATACATTTTAAATATAAAATTGCGCTTATTTTTTTTCTTTAAATTGATTCTTTATAAAAAATTAAATGAACTAAACGAAGTGTTGGGAGACCATCAATATGTGTACATGTGGTTTAAAACAGACCTTTTATTATATAATTATATTTTTGAAAACCAAAAACGTCATTGCCGAGAATCATCTTGGAGGCCCCTCAAAGCCATTAAACATTATTGCCACTGTCTCCGTTACCATAGTAACCTGGGAGCGTCTCTTTCTGTTAGTGTGTCTGTGTACTACATACCAGAGACTCGCAATGCACCTGAAACAAAGCTTCACTTCACTGCCACATCAAGCCTAAATTCCCTCCCTTTCAGCGAGGTAGCAGCCAGGAAAAGAACAGAGAGCAAACAGATAAAAAAAAAAAAAACTCCCAACAAGTTGCCACAGGAGACAACACACTCATCCAGCCCTCCACCTAGGGTTACCACCTGTCCCACTTTGTGAGGGACAGTCCCTCTTTGGGCAGTTGTGTCCTGCAAAAAAATTGTAAAAATGGCAAATGTCCTGAGATTTTAGGTCAAAATTATTTCCTATATTTTATGTGATAGTTGCATAAAACAGTTATTCTGTATCTGAACCACCTAAATGTTATAAGAAACAGAATAAGCAACTAAAACATTACAAGAATAAGCTTTTATCTAGGCATAAAAGTGAAGTTCTGTTCTTCGTACTAGCCGGGGGTATGTTTCAGCCTGTAAAATCTGACGTTTGTACCAAAAATGCCCCACTTTGGGCATTTGAAAAGGTGGCAACCCTACCTCCACCTCTCACACAGCAGATGTACAAACAAACCATTCTTTGCCAAAATATCCTAAATCACAGTTCCATCCACCCCCTCCCCCAGATCCAGGCCAAAACACCAAACATCTCTTCCCAATTCACAAGCATCAGTAAACGTCAATCACAAACTACAACCCACAGCTTCCCGGAGATAAAAATGGCAACATACAACAGGTGCCAGATACAGCTGCATCCACATACACCATGTCAGGCTTAATCAAACAGCACTCGAAGCTATGATACCTGCCATAACTGATATTAATTATGTTTAGACAGAATAATAATGACATTTGTACTAGCTGCTAGACACGGCAGCATCCACGCACACCATATCAGGATTGATCATACAGCACTCGTAGCTGTGATACCTGCCTTAATTGATATTAACTATATTTAGACATTTGTACTAAGAGCTTGCTAGTATTATTTAACCAGGATATACATGACATTTCTAAATCATACTTTAATTGAAGAAGGTATTAGTCTCCATGACAGCATTTTTTTTCAAAACACTCTACTGTTGCTGCCATTATATATGATGTTAATTTGTTACATTTGAGTCTGAACTCTGATGAAGGTACCTTGTTGAATTAATTACTTAAATTAGTATAAGTAAAATCAATGAAAAATGAACAAGATAAGTATTTGAGTTCCAGTAGGGGAATAGAAACTTCTATGTTTGCATTATATGTTGCTTTGTTTAGCTTATATATAATGTAAATGGTAATCCATCTTGACCTGTCTTTGTTTGTGAAGAATTATTGGACTCTTTGAACATTCTGAATAAATCATTACTGTTTCTCAGTTGTTTAGGAATACCTCCTTTTTTAAATAAAAACAGATGTCAAGTGATGTACCATATCAGTTGATACTTTGAGAGATGTAGTTGTAAAGGTTATTTTTTTGGGACAGCTATCTTGGAATCAGTTTTTTGTTTCTTCTTTCTAGCATCAGTCCAAGGGTTTGTTTCTTATCCTCCTAAGAGTAGGGGCCATCAATTCCATTTCTTCTGGGATAGACACTATGTTGTTGTTTTCGATGAGTATAGTAGCTTCTTCTAAGTCATTAAATGTTCTCATCTCATTGGCAAAAAGTATTTTTATCTTGGCTGGAAAGGCCAGCTGTGCTTTAATGCTGTTTTGTTTCAACAGTTTTATTATTGGCCAGACTTTTCTCCTTTGTTCTAGTATTCTGGAAGAATAATCATTGTCAAACCTTATCAGGCTTTGATTGTATTTTAAGGGTGATTTTCTCCAAGCAGATTTTAATATTAGTTTCTTGTCCAGAAATGAAAGAAATTTTATAACTATGGATCTAGGTGGAGTATTTGTTGAGTTAGAAGCAGGTTTCCTCAGTGCTCTATGCGCCCTTTCAATTCCAAATGAAAGTCCCTCTTTCAAGTCTAAAAATTCAGGAATCCAGGTTAAGTGTGAAATAATGTCTTCACCTTCAGTGTTTTCAGGCAGACCAAAGATCCTTATGTTGTTTCTCCTTTCCCTGTTTTCTATGTCATTTATTTTGTTAAGCAGCCATGTATTCCATTTAAGCAGAAATTCTTTTTGGAATTCTTCCTCTTTGAGTCTTCCTTCAATGTCATTTAGAGAAGTCTCTATATTTGTTATTTTTGTATGGTGTTGTTGTAATAGTTCCTTAACAGTATCAGTTTGCTTTTGAGAATGTAATTTGAGGTTTTCTAAGTCATTTTTAAAGCCATCTATCTGCAAATATAGTTCCTGTAAGGTAGATGTCATCAATTGTAGTTCTTTTTTCAAAGCAGCATCTGGGTGAGAATTCCTTGAGTTGTTCGTACTCAGTGACTCAATATATCTCCGAGTTACTTGACAGGAAAAGTTTTGTACATCTCCCCCAAAATTGATATTTATGTAGTTTAGTAATTTGTCTATATATTTCTGACATTTTAAACTTGAAAATAACAATTTTTTTCTATATTATACTAGTTTATGGAGCTCTCAAAATTCACTGCTCTCAGTTGGCCATCTAGGCTCTGCCCACCCTCCACACATTTCCTCTTGATGCCTCCCATCAAATATACTACAAAAAAGAGCATTAAGCCACAGAGAAACAACAAGAAACACTCTCCACTTGAGACTTGTGAAGAAGTCAAATAAAGATAGTTCCTATAAATATATCATCTTTACACAGATAAGAAAAACAGGACCCTCTATGTAACAGACACAAGACCCACTCTCAAAGATCTACTTTTACAAAAGTTCTTATGTAAATGAACTATCTTATTTAAATATGCCTGTTATATCTGCTACCATTGAAGTGCTGCATCCCAGCTACTTTAATTTTTTCAGGACCTAGGAGGGATATATGCAGGAGGTAGAATGGGATCTTGTAACAATACGTAATGGGAAGCTAAGCTACCTATATTATGGTACATAACATTTAAGGTGGTATTCCAAAATATCTTTCACTATACTTACACTACTCCAACTTCTGGAGTAATTAAAGGGGTACATAAGACTTGACAAGGGTATTTGGTCTCCATGCATCAGATGAATTAACAGCTTTCTAGGGTGATATACCCATTTTCTATGAAACTGTTTGCTGCAAGGCGAATGGAGACAGTTACAAGTGCCAATGTACTCCTTTAATTACTCTAACACCTACACAGTGCAGTAGAACATCTTTTGGAATCTCAGTACTAATCTGAAAAACATTTTGAAAATACTTTTTCAGACAGTGAGAAACAATATTAAAAGTTTCATTTGAACTTCATGACAATCATGTGATACACAACATCCAGTCATGTAATGACAAAATATAAAAACTTAACATAGACTATAACAATGCTATTCATGATAAAAAGTACATGTATATAAAGTGATACCCATAGCTGTAACCTCAGACTTCCTGTTGGCTAAAACTGTTCAAGGATTGACCATTTCATTTAAACCTTGTCAACTGCATGCTGCCAACTTGATTTAGCTCCAGTATATTACCATTGCCAGAAAGTCTGCTCTTCAATTTTTCCCTTAAGATCTTGCTAGATCTCTCCTCTCTTGCACTTTAATAATCTTATTTACCTAACACTTCATCAGGCTTTTTGTAGCAATTGTGGTAGCACACATAAGTACTATCAGCACTAGATGTCCTATAAGTAAACAGCTCCAGTATTTAGTAATGATGACCATCCCTCCTGGCATGTCTAAAGGTCAGCAAACAAATGCAAATAAGGCTCCAGGCCCCTTCTTCATTAAAATTCAAATAGTTTTAATGTACTTAAAGCACGATCAATAACAATACACTTTTCGTCAGTAAATAGTAAACCGACTTCTTCAGAAGCAAAAAGACAATGCTTGACATAAGCACAAAGTTTAAATACTCAAAATATTCCCAGATACACTAAGCACCCACCATTAATTAAGGTGATAAATGATGGTTTTCACCTGATGATGGTTGTCATAGTTACCATCACTTGCAAGCGTTGCTTTGCAAACAACAACAAAAATTTCTGTTCATATAAAGCCCTGGTGCTTTTTTCAGTTTCCGGGATTTAAAGTATTTAAACAGTAAACAACGGACAAACCCTAAACATAGGCAAGACGTATTCAAACATAGACTGAAATGTATTGTCATACATAAAACATGTTTCCTTAAATAGACAAGGTAAATAAATGTGCGAAGGTTGCTATTAAAACACATTCGTGCAACTCCAAACAAATACAGTCGCTAAATAAACTAACTTAATATCCACGTATGGGACAGTTGTAAGTACTCGAATCAACAATAGCGAAAAAAAAACCCCTGTGTGAGTGTAAGATGTACTAAAATTTTAAGAATAAAATGTTAAAATATTAAAATATTAGAATGTTGAAAGGTGTCCCATGTTTTGAAGAATGGCCGCTTACGAGGGAAAATACCTCAACGGTAATGCCCTTTCAGGGCCAATATGTTGAAAATGTTGAAAATTGCTCCCTTTTAAATTCCAGTCCTGTCGTTCGAGACTCATTCTCCACAAAACCCCCTTGTCAGCCATTAGGTATAATGAAATAGTCGCATAGCTGCAAGCATAGCGACTGTAATTTTAAGAACGAGTAATTCTCGTATTACAAGTAAAAGGTCAAGTGTATAGCTATATATGCAGGTAATGTTCCCCATTTAGATAAACAAAACCCATGAGCAGTCAATAGACAGCAAACCTTATAGTTTACATTGTTACACATTATAGTCCTAATCCTGGCCCTTTCATTCCTAACAAAAAGATAGTTACTAGGTCTGTAATTCTGTATGTTGTAGCCTACGCCCTTAGTGTGTTTATGAAATATTTGTAATTAATTTATATTTGTGTCATAAAGCAGTTGAAAATACATGGCCCAACTAAATTAAAGTTAAAAAAAATCTTTGACCTTTTCCACTGCTTAGTGTTATAACTCAACTGCCATAACAGTAACTTGTTTTAATTACACAACTAGTTGATATAGTGACAACATAATCCCAACGTAGATGTCAAGGGCCAGTTTCCTCAAGTTTCCTCAAGTTTCCCCACCCCATAGTAGTTAATAATGGCTTTTGAGTGTGAACATTGGTCAATCAATCCACCTTATCTTTCCAAGTTCTTGAGTTTGAGAATGCAAGCTATAGATGACATTTCGTTCAAGCCAGGTTTCTGGTTGGCATTAGTTCTCAACTGCCAAATCAATTCCTTTCTCTCAAGTTTAAGTGAGTCGTAACCCCCCCCCTGATATCTCTAATCTGTTGGTCAATGACTCTAAACCTAAATTGGTGGCCGGCATTGTCCAGTACATGCCTAGCTAGAGCATTGGTTATCCTTGCAGTCCTAATGCTGTATAAATGTTCATATATCCTCTCCCTCAGCCTTCTATCGGTTTTCCCGATATAGAAGGCTGGGCAGAAACAGCATTTAGCAAGGTATACCACTAATTTACTATTGCAGTCAAACTTTGAAAAAGATCTAAATTTGTAGTCCCCTATGGCAAACTTGACACCCTCTTCAATGCAGTGGCAGTACTTGCACATGTCTAAAGGTCAGTTTTCTGTGCTTTCTCCTATTAACCCGGCGAACTTAGGCATTTTGAGTCAGTGTAGCAACTGCCCCATGTACACAGACAACCCTCTCCTCTTACTACCCAACATTCAGACTTGTAAGAGATGCACTTATATCTCCAAACTGGAAGCCATATACTCTCTAGCCAAGACCGGAATAGCTGGTCAAGAGGAGAATGTCAACACCTGCACCACACTACATGGAACACACAGCCCTCCAAAACACCCACCATCACAGCCCTCACATAAACACACAAACCACACACACACCTTCACGGAGGCTCTCAATAGAAATCTACTCAAACAGCAGAGACCTCCAAGGCCGAAATGCACTTGACCACCACAACACAGCACAAACCACAACACACATTGCTCACCTACACAGTGTGCCCCTCAACATAAGCAACTAAGGCAAACTAGCTTGCCCAATACAATAATCATAGGTGACTCAATAGTGAGACACAGTGATGTCCCAATCACTAAACTGAATAAGGAGAAGGTAACAGTCAGCTGTCTATCGGGTGCAAGAATCCGACACATAACACATGCACTCATATCACCCCACAACAAGTATAAGTATGACTCTGTCATTGTCCATTTGGGTGTGAATGACTTGAGATGCACCTTCCTGGACTACATGAAAACAGACAGGGTGGAGCTCTTGGATTATTTGGCCCAGGCAGGTATGAACCTAGCCCTGAGCAGTATCCTACTGTCACCCAGAATGATACCGCAGTACAAACAGAAAATGACTGACTTCAACATTTGACTAAGTTTCTGGTGTCATTCTAAGGGGATCCAGTATCTGTCTGCTTGGGATGGCAAGATTGACAGACCTCGATGCTTTGCCAGAGATGGCCTGCATCTGTCACCCCTGGGTTTCCGGGTAATGGCTAGGGCTCTTGCCACCCCTATAGTGCCTTTTTTAGGCAGTGTTCCAAAAACCAAATTACCACCGTAATGGCTATAAATAAATTAAATCTGAGGGTCATGATGCTCAACGCTAGAAGTCTAAATCTCAAGATCCACTAGCTCAAAGCACTCCTCAAAATGGAGAACATCGACATTTGCGCTGTAACGGAGACCTGGTTTAAAGCAGCAGAAAGCAACCCTGCACTACCAGGCTGCAACTCATTCTGCACCTTTCAGCCCCAGAACATGGACCAAAGCTCCAAAGGAGGTGGTGTCTCCATATTCATAAAGGATATGCACACCTCCAGACTAGAAGCCCAGCATAACACATCTGAGATACTCCAGGTACAACTAACATCGGGTAAGACGTCGACTCAGGTCGTAGCCTGCTATAGGCCCCCAACCATGTCCCATGAATCTCACTCCACATTCCTAAGCACCCTGGAAACTATTAAAATCCAACCCAACGCTGTCATACTAGGTGGCTTCAACTACCCCTCCAACTGGGATGACTACTCATGCACCAATGCACTGGCCCAGCGCTTCCTGGAATTTATCAATTCCAATTACCTGGACCAGCTCATTCGTACCCCCACTAGAGGAAGGAACATCCTTGACCTGGTTATTACTAACATGGGCAAAAGTTGTTCTACAATCTACACCAATAGTCAGTTCCTCCCTGGTTAGATCCGACCACAAGCTAATCACCATGGAAATCCACATGTCACCTACACCCCCGCAAAGGTATCCACCATGAAAAACTTCCCCAAAGCTGACTTTGGAATCTTAAAAAAAGAGGTAGCTAACTTCACGATACCCATGCCAATGGAAAATGGATGCATGACTGCTGAATCATACACCAATGCACTGTACGAACATGTACATAAATGCATGGAACTAGCCATACCCAACAGAACCAAGATGCTCTCCTCCAAATAAATGAAGCCAATCTGGTGGTCCCCTGCCATTTATAAACTTTACAACAGAAGGAAGGACTGTTGCAGAAAAAAGGTGATGTCCAAAGACTGGAAAAATTCCCTTATCAGTCTCAAGAAAAAGTTGAGATCCATCACCAAAACATCCAAAACCAGGTACGAAGGCAGAATTGTAGCACACACTGAAAACAACCACAAAGCCTTCTATATTTATATCAAGAATCTCCACGGCAATACTCAGATTTGCTCTGAGTTACTGTACAATGGTACCTCCTATACTGAGCCAACAGATATTGCCAACATACTGACCAACAGATTCAGTGCCAACTTTACCCCCCCCCCCAAAGGACCAATCTCAATACCGGAAGAATGCCAGGCACCCAACATTACTGCAGCACAGGTTAAAACTGCATTGTCCAAGGCCAAGAATATAGCTTCCATGGGACCTGACAATATCCCCAGCTGTGTTCTACATTAATTACAAAGTGAACTGGCACCACATCTGTGTGCCCTGTTCACTCACAGCCTCACCTCAGGCTTTGTCCCTACCAAATGGTGCACTGCTGCAGTCATCCCTCTCCATAAAGGAGGAGCGACTATAGACCCTGGAAATTATCACCCCATTAGCCTGAGGAGTCTGATATGTAAGGCTATGGAGTGCATCATGATGGACCTAATTAACAACGACATAGGGAATCTCCAAACTCTAGATCCCACACAATTTGGTTTTGTGAAAGGTAGATCATGCCTACTCAACCTGGTTGACTTCTTTGAGTCAGTCACCAGAGCTGTGGATGAAGGTAAGGCAGTTTATACAGCCTACCTCAATCTGGCAAAGGCCTCTGATATCATTCCTCACTCAGGAATTATTGATAAACTCACCAAACTAGGTATCAACCCCTATATCATTAGGTAGGTTGCAAACTGGCTCACAGATAGAACCCACAGTGTGAAAGTAGCGGATTCCAAGTCAGACTGTGGACCAGTCATGAGTGGAGTCCCACAGGGATCAGTCCTGGATCCTCTCCTGTTTGGCATCTACAGAAGTTCAGGTCAACACGGAGGGATTCTGATTGACCAAGTTCACAGACGACTGCAAGCTGGGAGCCATTATTAACTCCCCAAGTGATGCAGACATCCTACAGAAAGGTCTTACTGAGACCAATGACTGGTGCCGAAACCATGGCCTTAAGCTTAATGCCAAAAAATGTGTTGCCATCCCCTTTGGGAAAAACTCAGTTCCCAGTAATTACCACATCGATGGGAGCCCACTGAACACTGAAAGCATTATAAGAGATCTGGGGACACATGTCGACAGCAACCTCTCCTTCGACCACCACATTCCCACTGTGGTCAGAAAGTCCTTCTATGTAGCACATTACAAAGGGTTTTGCATCCAGGAAGAAAGAGAGCATCATTTCTCTCTACTCTTCCCTCATTAAACCAATCATAGAGTATAATGCCCCATATGGTATGTACCTCACTAGACACCTGCAACAGCTGGAGAGGTCACAAAAGTAACTCATGAAGAGGATCCTAGGCCTTAAACACATGTCCTACATGGACAGCGTCAAAAAACTCCAGCTATTCTCTGTCTCATTTTGTCTACTAACAGGCGATCTCTGCTTGACTTACAAAGCCATGTCTGACCCAGCTCTGTTAGAAATGCTACAGCCAAAGAAATCCCAATTCCTTCCACACCACACGCTCCAGAGATCTCAAACTCATTACCACAATCAACAGAACATGCTGGAGGGACAGGTTCATAACCCAGAGACTGCCCATGCTTTGGAATAGACTTCCCATACATGTCAAGCAGAGCACCTCACTGGCCTTCTTCAAGAGGAATCTTGATGAGTGGAGGGGAAATAGAAAGTTCACCCCAGGGATCACTCCAGTGGATAGAGCCACTGGGAACTAACGTCGTGCGGCAAAATGCCAGGGCACATCTATGGGCTAAGCTTGTAAAGGCTCCAGGGCCATTAGCCTAGTACAAACCTATAAACATATGGGCCCAGACAATATCCTAGCATGTCTTCTAAATAGCATGAAATAGGACCTATCAGGGCCTCTGGAATTACTATTTGACTGTAGCCTCCAAACAGGTTTCATGCCTCATGAATGGAGAAAGGCAACAGTCATCCCTATGCACAATGGAGGGTCTTCTACAGACCCTGGAAACTACAGATCCTCAAGTCTCACTAGTCTTGTATGTAAAGCCATGGAAAGAATTATCATGGAGATGATCAACAGCGATATAGTGAACCTCCAGACACTGGACTCAACCCAGTTTGTTTTTGTCAAGGGCAGATCATGCCTGCTCAACCTGGTGAACTTCTTTGAGAAAGTCACCAAAGTAATGGATAAGGGAAAAATCTTTCACACTCCTTACCTTGACCTGGCCAAGGCATTTGATACAATACCTCATTGGGGCATTGTTGACAAACTCAACAGGTTAGGTACAAAACCATACGTCACCCACAGGATAGCCAACTGGCTCACAGACAGGACCCAGGAAGTTAGAATTGAGGAATCCACCTCTACAAAGAGGCCAGTCACAAGTGAAGTTCCTCGGGGATCAGTTCTTGGACTGCTCCTTTTTGGCATTTAATTCTCAGAAGTCTCGGCCAATGTCAGTGGTCTCTGGCTGACTAAATTTGCAGATGATTACATTCCAAATTAGGAGCTGTCATTGAACCTCACACTGACATAAATGTTCTACATGAGGGTTGACACAGACAAGCAACTGGTGTCAGAGCCATGGACTAAAACAAAATGCCTGGCATACAGGGCATTGTCGGACCCCACCCTGATGGACCTCTTGCATATCCACAAAACAAATAGCACCAGAATTTCCCATTCTAAAGACTTAAACCTTGCCTGTGATATAAATATGGCCAGCTGGAGAGATACGTATGTATACCAGAGACTACCCCGTCTATGGAACAGGCTTCCCATCTATGTGAAGTAGAGTCCCTCCCTAACCCAATTCAAGTGCAACTTGAACAACTGGATCAGAAACCAGAAATGTATCCCTGGTCTGGCACCTATATCTCTAATGGGCACAGGCAACCTGTAAATGCTTCATCTCCCAGGCCCATGCTTACACTTATCAAGGGTATCAGAACTTGTCAGGGATTTGGGATTCATGGCTAGGCTTAAAAAGGCCCTTGTGGTCGTTAGTCTAGTAAATACCTATGAACTTCCACAGGAAGGCTAACACAGCTGCTACAATGTCTACTTTTATATATTTAGTGTTAATGCTAAGCTCCCCTAAGCTAACAGGTGCCAATCTGAGTATCCCTAAATAATGGTTCAACCCTATGTACAAAGAAGATAGTAAATTCCTCGGTTTGGTCTCTATTTGAAGAACCTATGTCCATTAACTTCTGCACAAGCAGGAAGAGTATGTCTCACATACAGAATGAAGCAGAGTCACAGAAAGGGTCATACGGCCAAAAAAACCTCTCCTTTCACAGGTTTGGAGCTTAGCCATCATAACAGTCTTAGCCTGAGATTTAGACGAATAAAAGCACTTTTCATTCATTCAATCGCAAACTGAGTTTTAAGGTCCTATAATTCTTAGTCTTTAAGATGATTATAAAGAATAAAAGCATTAAACTATGGGTCTTTACCTTTAGCAAACAGGAAAGAAAATATGCAGACACTTTTCTTTATCTCTCTCTCCGTTAGCCCAGCCTTAGTTCCCATTAACCTACTCCTAAGCCTAGCATTCAGGAAGCACTTATAAGCATACCAAAGAATGTGTGCATGATGCTCAGATTTAACATAATACTCCCAGAAGGATTAACAAAGCCCTTAAACTCATCTTTAAAACTGGGTGGGTACACACATATTTGCCAGTCTTCAATGAACTTCTGCCACCTGGCTTGAACCTGGGGAATCACCATAAATATTATGGTCATGTGATCAAACAAAAAAAGAAGGAGAAGAAGAAAAAATTATCTTCAGTGAGAAATGAGTTGCACCAGTTCCTTCTCTATAAGGATGTTAATAGTTCTGGAACAGGCATTATACTTGATAGAATAAACCATGAACAGAACTTTAGCCCAACAGCCAGCAGTCGTGATCTACTTACCACATTTTTTATCATCTCATTAACATTACATGTCAATAGATTCATTCTTCACATCACTGCCACTTTTGGACATGAGTCAACACACTGAAATTATAGCTCCTTTCAACTGCCTAGAACTACGTCTAATACTATCCTAGGGTTTCAAATTGACAACTATGGTTAGAGGTAATTCAACTCCAGTCATAAGACTACCACCACAGGTTAGAATCTCTCCTAAAAGAAACCCCACTATCCACAAATATCGCCAATGAACCCCCCTTTTTGTCCTGCAATTTATGATTATGAGTCTCATATTCTATAACCAGCCCCAGGCAATTGTTTGATTAAAATACATCCCCTGAACAAGAATTTATCTGCAAAGCTGGATCATGGTCAAATGGGTCTCTAAGGACAATGGACTGGGCCCCTCCCAGTGATACTAATTTTGCCTTACTTGGCTGTCTCCCCCAAGTACCATAACATACTGTTCAAACATAAGTGTGTGTATACTGCTTTGCTGTTTAGTTTTACAGTGATCAGAGATTTGGATTTAATTGAAAACTTTTATTAAAAATTTTGCAGCAAAAAATACTGAAAGCTATTTAATGAACAAAACACTCACACTAAAAATAGACAAATCATGAGCAATGGTAAAATTATCTTCCTTTGAAACTCACTTATTCAAAATGCATCTGGCAACCCATTTTACTACAAGAGACATTCAGGGATTCATGGTTAAATGGCATACAGTAAAGCAATAATTGGATGTTATCTGAAAGGTACAGGAATTCAAAAGACAAATGTGCAAGACACTTGCTAACAGATTGAGGCAGCCTACTGGACACGTGTGTCTTATTTCAGAGGCAGCTCATGAGCACTATCTCGTGAAGTGACTTGGTAAGGCTTACACTCTAGACAAACCACGCCTGAAAAAAAATCAAACCCTACACTCCAAGAAGCAGCTCATTAAAAGGTAATGGCCTTAGTCATCTACACTAAGTTCAAGACAAACTGCTGTAGTCCAACACATTACTATTCACACCAGTATGACTGACAATAAAAACAATTTAAAATGCATCTGCAGTTAATATTTTAACTTTAAACTTGCTGATCTCATGCAGCCCATCGTATTCACAGCCAAATAATAAACACATGGTCACCAGTCAACAAAATAAATAAAACAATAAAAACAAGGGTTTTAGCTAAGAAACATAGCTCATATGATGATGCTCCTCTTTACAGCAATCAATTCACAAAGACGCAGACACACACACACCTACCTGTAAATGCCATCCCAACCAATTGTGTAATCCAATTCATAGTGACACCAATGGAAATTTATTTGCATTTGTTTACCAGGAAAGTCCACTGAGCCAAAGTGAGCCCATTTTTAGTGGAGGCCTGGAGAGAAAAGCTCCACATAATCAAATACATGCAAAAAAAAAAACACAGTCACAGTTAAACAAAGTACTGATTCAGTACATTGCTTAGATTACATAGGTATGCAGTTAACATAAATGCTGTTGATTCAAATGCTGTCCACTGTTCCACCAAATATCAGGTCAAGCACACAGTCCCACCAACGTTAAATAGTTCCATCAACATTAAAATAAATGAATAAATAAATAGTTCTGCAGCCTGCAACCTTAATTCAATTTTAGATGCACTGAGATCCAGTTCTGCTACAATTCCAAAACCACTCTTGTAAAACACTGCACTTTGAGCATGGAGCTCCAGGAAGCCTGGCTCTATATTTGCACCATAGGATCTAATGAAGGAGAGAATTCCGCAGTGTAACTGTTGGCAAGCAGCCTCCCCCCCTTATGAGTCCCGTAGACAGAACTGGGGCCTAAGCAGCTGCCTAGGTTACCTTGTGCTGGATATTGCCCTATTTATCTGGGAGCATTCAATGTGCTGCAACAGCCAGGCATGCTTTATATAAATATTCCAGATGATCAACAAAATTTTCTGTGACATCATTGGGCTGTAACTTCTCAGTCATCATTTACATAGCTTTAGGCACTGATGCTAAAATCTTGCTCTACGTGTCTGAAAAGGGGCAGAAACTCCCACAAATAACCCATAATTCCACTCGCTTTCCCCAAAACTATATACAAACTGTTGTCTTTCCACAGCCTGTCTACTGTCAGCCTCTACACTAGAATCACTGGTTATGGGAAAGGGGAAGGGGAACATTGATCAGGCAGAAAAAAAAATCACATTTACTATTACCCCAACTCACCTACCCCACCAATGTACACCAAATGCTCATTATTTCGGTGTCAAAATCCAACATCACATTTTGCAGACAACAGCAACTACGTACTTCACAGTGCCAAAGCAACATTCAAATGATGCCCTTTCTCTTAGTCTCTAAGAAAACTGCAAAAAAGAACCTCACAGTTTCTCTATACTTAGCCCAATCCATTTCAGTGGAAAGACTTTGTAATAATCCACCAGTTCCCTTTGAGTTCATGTATCTAAGTGTGTCCCAGGTCACAAAACAGGCCTAAGTCAGCATGGTCTCTCTCTCTCTTTTCCATTTATGTACATACTAAGAAGAGAAACTGTCAGGGGAACTAAATGAATTCCTTATCATTACTTGCTACTTAGCTCAACACTTTAACCATTATTTGATGCATAAGCCAAGTTATACTGGAACATATCAACCATTTTCTAAGGACTACTGAACCGACTACCACTTTCAAAAGGAAGGGATGTGGAAAAGGTGGCAACTGCATTCTACCCACAGCATTTCAAGCTTTATGTAAATGAAAAGAAGCAAAACAATAACACTTTACATATGCTTAGCAACAGATCTTAGGAAATCATGAGCCAAGGACTGCTGAAAAAACTCCATTATCCTAAAGACATTGTCCATCATAAAAATTGAACTTACAGCAATTACATTAGTTAGCAGGTCAAGCATTCACAAACTTCTGTCCCTGTAATTGCAAAAGTTCCAAGCTAATGACAGATGTAGTTCAAATTTAATCTACTCTACATGAGTAGGTAAAATATTGTATTCGCCTGTCCTTTGATCATACATCAGAGTGCAACATACAACATGGAAAGACAGTGTCACTATATGTAATATCATTCTCTGCTGCACTGAAGTAGGCATGCTTTAAATAAGCCAAGAAAGCAGTTGATGTTATTCTTTACAGTCACTGTGATGTCTGGCTAATACCCCATCGGACTACCAACAATTAAGTGACATCCCTTACTATCTTGGGTCAGTAACTAAGGAGCTTCAGTCCTCACTAGTGAGTCCAATATGAGACTGTCACAAACAGAAGTAATATTTCACAATTTTCTCCTAACAGCACAACAGGAACACGCTTTATTTTCTGGGATCGGACTATATACCTCTGTTCACCCAAATGTAATTTCTTCTTATGCAGTTCAGAGCAATGTGCCCCAGTTTAAGACCTCTGATACACTCACACTCAGAGTAAATTTAAATCTCACACATTAAACACTTCTGGGAAAGCCTGACACAGATTTCCAGCTGTGTCTCTTTCCCAAAATAACACAGGGGGCCTTCCCAAAATTTAGTTTTTGGAATGCCTGTTCACAGTCTGTGGTCCACACTACCTTGTCCAGTTTCTTCTTCCTAGATAGGTCAGTAAGGGGTGCAGCTATGGTACTGTAGTTGGGCACAAATTTCCTATAATACCCTGCTGTCCTAAAAATGCTCTCCCTTGTTCTTAGTAACAGGAACTGATCACACTTCGATAGATTCCACCCTGGCAAGTTCTGGCCTGATTTTACCACTTTCCACTCTATGTCCTAAGTAAGTGTCCTCTGCCATACCCACTTGACACTTACTGGGTTTAATGGTTAATCCTGCCCTACTTAATCTATCCAAAACCTCCCTCACATGTTGGAGATGTTCCTGCCAGGAGTGGCTATAAATAGCAATGTCATCCAAGTATGCTTAAGCATATTCCCCTGCTCCTACCAGGATACAGTCTACCAGCCTCTGGAAAGTTGCTGGGGCATTTTTCATTCCAAAAGGCATCCTAGTAAATTCATATAATCCTTAAGGGGTTACAAAAGCTGACCTTTCCCTAGCAGCAGAAGTTAAGGGTACCTGCCAGTACCCCTTAGTCAAATCAATAGTAGTAGTTAGATACCTAGGCTCCACTCAGCTGTTCTAGGGCTTCCTCTGTCCTCGGCATGGGGTATGCATCTGACTTTGTGCAACTATTTAATTTCCGGTAGTTAACACAGAATATCACACTACCATCCTTCTTTGGCACTAGCACTACTTGGGAAGCCTAAGGACTGTTAGACTCTTGAATTACCCCTAGTTCTAGCATTTTCCTTATTTCTTCTTTCAGAGTCTGGTTCACTTTCTCAGGTACTCTATAACGAACCTGCTTAACAGGTTCTTGGGAGTCCTCTGTCCACATGGTGCTGCACCAAGTTTCTCTGTGAACTTATCTACAAATTCCTGCAATACCATTTTTATCTCTAGGACTTAATTAGGAGTTAACTGCGGTAATATGGCAATCTCTTCCACAGAGGCATCAATCCTAGCCTCCCCCAAAATATCAGTTACCATATCCCTTTCAAACTCTTTTTGCCATCCACTACAAATGCTCAATACTAGGGCCTCCCTGTTATAAGGTTTCATGATATTCACATGGTACATTTTGTGCACTTGTCTCCTACCTACCACATTTACCATGTAGCTCACACAATTGAGTTTCCTCACCACCTCAAAGGGTCCCTCCCAAGCTCCTTGTAACTTATGTCTAAGAGGAACAAGTACCATCACCTTCAGTCCCTCAGCATACTCACAAGCCCAAGCCCATACTCACAAGACTCCTGTCATACCACACCTGCTTTTGTTGTTGAGCCACTGCTAGGTTCTTCTGAGCTAAACCCATGAGCTCCTTAAATCTTGTCCAAATGTTGACAACATAACCCACAACAGCCTCCTTGTGAGATTCACTCTCACCTTCCCACTCATATCAAATTAAATCTAAAGGCCCTCTCACCCTGTGCCCATATAACAACTCAAAGAGTGAAAAACCTGTGGATTCGTGCAGTACTTCCATCTATGCAAATAACAGATGGTTCAAATACTTATCCTGCTCTCTTTTGAACTGGTCTGCAAATGCCCATAGCATTGTCTTCAATGTAGAGTTTAACCTCTCCACAATACCATTAGTTTGAGGATGGTGGGGGGGGGGTGGTCTTTAAATGTTTCACCACACAATGCTTTCACAGACAAGTCCGTAGGTCTGACATGAAGATGGCACATCAGTCAGTCAGTATTTCCCATGGAAAACCTACTCTGCTGAAGATTTCTATCAAAGCATTTGCCTCAACAGATGGCAGAGCCCCTGCCTTAGGATATCTGATAGCACAGTCTACTACCACCAAGATGTATTTCTTTCCTGCAGAACTTGGAGTACTCTAGGGTTCCATAATATTCAAAGCCACTCTCTGAAACAGCTCTTCAATAAAACGCAAAGGCATTAACAGAGCTTTAGCCTTGTCCCCTACTTTACCAACTTTTTTGCACTGTTCACAAGTCCTACAATATCCTACCACATCCCTCGCAACTCCAGGTCAATAGAAATTGTGCATAATATATCCCTTAGTACGTCTTATGCCCATATGACCCAATAAATGAATGTCATGCAAGGTGGCTAGGAGTGGCAGATGGTAAGCTCTAGGTACTACCAACTCCCATATCACTTCACCTTCTACCCCACCTCCAGGAGTCCATTCTCTATACAACAAATCTTTGTTCCACTACACTGACTCCCCTCTTCCTTGAGCCCATTTGCCTCCTTAGCCATCTCCATCAAGCTTTGTAATGTAGGATCCCTTATGTTGAGCCTGTCTCAACTCTACCTTCGTGACCTTCCCCATCTCCCCTTCTGCAGGAAGCCTAATTGGTTCCAACAGCTGTGCCTTGTTGTCACTCTGTGTACCACCACTCACCTCTGTCCTTGCAGTCACCATGTCCAAGGGAACATCAGCAGCTGTGGCTCACATTCAGACTTATTGCTATCGGGTAGCACCTTCTCTGAAACAGCCACCAAGCCAGTCCCAGCTTCAGGTATGAGATCTTTCTGGGTCTCGCCCAGAGTACTGGACCTACATGCCTTTCTCCAAACCTGACCGCGTGTCACTGCATGTACACAAGGTGCTGCATCATCAAAGTCATTCTCTATCACAACATCTGCAGGAATGTCCTCAAACACACCTACATGCTTGCTTCCTCTTCCACTCTCCCAGTCAAGATGAACCCTAGCCAAAGGTATTTGGAACAGGGTCCCTCCCAACACTCTGACTAGAGTGCACTAACAGGCAAGTACTGCTCTTCTCTAGCCACTGCAGGCCTCACAATGGTTATATCAGAAGCTGTGGCCCTCTTAGGAGTTACCTGTTTACCATCTATTAAGATTGGAAATAAATTTTGGTGATAATTTGGCACCCCAGCTGTTTCTAAACAACTTAGCACTAATAGTTTGTCAACACCACTTGCTGGCTCCCTCACCTTCTGTTTCTCACCTTGCCTTGATGGACATTTGACTGTTATGTGTCCCCTCTGGTTACACTTGAAACATATAACCTCTAACCATGCACTTGGATTACTAGTTTCCCCCCATTACTGGTGTACTCTTTTGGAGTGGTTTAGACTGCCCCCGTGGGTTCCTGTATGTCTACGTACAGCACAGAGTATGCCTCTCCTATGCAGTGGTGCTCTGTTTGCCATGTACAGATCCCCTTTTCTCCCCAACTCCACTGCAGAGTTGCACTCATGGTTTGCTAACCAGACTCTCATGTCATCAGGCAAAGTACTGAGGGCTTGTTCCCTCACTGAAGGTCTGACAGCCCCTCAAAAGTGGTGACCTGACACCCACTCACCCATCTGTAATAGTAAGTACTTAAGTCAGCAATATAATCATGTACACTTTCAGTTGCCTTGCGTCTATGTTCAAAAAACGTTTTTCTATAAGTTTCAGGTGTAAGTTTGAAACAGTCAATCAAGCAATATTTCACTTTTTCATAGTTTAAACAATCTACATAATTTAACTTTGCTACAGCCTGAACAGCTTTATCATGGAGTCAGGAGCAGGACCCAGCTCATGAGTGACTGGTGTTCCACACCTGAAGTCAACTCCTCGTTGGTCCGATCCGACCACAAGCTAATCACCCTAGACATCCACACCCCCCCCACCCCCCATTAGGGAAACCACCATAAAAAATTTCTGCAAAGCCAACTTCATGCTCCTTAAGACAGAAGTGGCAAACTTCACGACACCCATGCTGACGGACAATAGAGGTATGACTGCTGAATCCTACACAAATGCACTTTATAAGCACTTACACAAGTTCATGGATCATGCAATCCCTAACAGAACCAAGATGCTATTCTCCAAAAAAAGGAAGCCAATCTGGTGGTCCCCTGCCATAAACTGTACAACAGAAGAAAGAAACTGTTGCAAAAGAGAATAAAATCCCATGATTGGAGGAACTCCCTGGTCAACCTCAATAAGCTAGTTACGAAAACAAAATTGCCACTGACTAAAGACAACCACAAAGCATTCTATAGCTATGTCAAGAATCTCAATGGCAACACTCAGATCTGCTTTAAGTTACAGCACAATGGCACTAAATATACAGAACCAACTGATATTGCCAACATCCTGGCAGATAGGTTCAGTGTTAACTTTACCCCCTCTCATCCCCTAAAGAGCTTATCTCTATACCGGAAGAATGCAAAGTTCCTGTAATCACAGCTGCACAGGTAAAAAAAAAAACTCTCCAAAGCCAAGAACACAGCATCCATGGGATCTGGCAACATCCCCGGCTGCATTCTACATGAACTACAGAACGAACTGGCACCCCATCTAAGTACCATGTTCAATCATAGCCTCACCTCAGGCTATGTGCCCCCTGAATGGTGCACAGCGACGGTTATCCCACTCCACTAAGGGGGAGCCACCACAGACCCCAGAAACTACTGCCCCATTGGCCTGACAAGCCTGGTCTGCAAGGCTATGGAATGTATCGTGCATGGAACTTGTAAACAATGACACTGGTAATCTCTAAACTCAGGACCACACTCAGTTCGGGTTTGTAAAAGGCACTTCATGTCTCCTAAACCTGATAGACGTCTTTGAAGTGGTCACCAAAGCCGTAGATGAGGGTAAGGTGGTTCACACAGCCTATCCAGATCTTGCAAAGGCTTTTGACACCATCCCCCACTCTGGAATTATAGATAAACTTACTAAACTAGGTATAATGCTATGCTCAGATTAACTTTAAATGTTTATTATTTTCTTGTTTGAACAGAATGTTTAAAGAATTTGCCACTGCACTGATACAGTTCTAACTGCGCATGTTTGACAGGGACATTCCTTTTCTCCAAAGACTTCTACATGTATTTTTTCTTTAGGTCTGTCCTTTAAGGACATTCTAATGTACAAGCCATGGAGAATCAGCTGAGCAGTGAGTGATGGCATTGGAATGTTCCTAGTTGCTAGGAGATTGTTTAAAGAGCTGATTGACAGAAAAATAATTTCTTTTATACAGCTGACTCCTAATTTTAAAATTAGACAGTTGAGAGCAGTTTGTCAAGTACTGAACAGCCAGTAGACACCAAGAAAAAATGGCAACTCACCAAAGAAACTGTAAGTTTGCCTCGGCCTTGCTATTATATCTTAGAGTAGATCAGGGACAGTATTTCTTTAGTTAGATCAGGAAAGTTTAATTATTAAGACAGAGTTTTTCTTGAACAATGGACTACTATCCTGCAGTCTGAGTTACATTTCTGGTGACTGAATGCTAATGTTTATTGAGAGTTATTGATTTACAATCTTGTAATCATTTTACTTATTATTAATAAATGTTTTTCATTACTTTACACTGTGGCTGGAAACCAGTGTCTTTCTCTAGAGATTAGAGTGTGCTTCTACCTGTTTGATACTTCCTAGGTCACCTTGAAGGTCTGACTGTTCTGATCATAGCGATCATTTATTTTGATAATTTATTTTCATAATTGGACACGACCTTTAGAAGGGCATGAAGACCTTCTGATTGGTGACAGCGTTACGTTATTATTTTGGGAAAGAGACACAGCTGGAAATCTGTGTCAGGCTGTCCCAGAAGTTTTTGGATTTGTGAGGTTTAAATTTACTTTGAGTGTCAGTGTATCAGAGGTCTTAAACTGGGACACTTTGCTCTGAAGTCTGTAATAAGAAAATACATTTGGGTGGACAGAGGTACATAGTCCAGTCTTAGAAAATAGAGCATGTTCCTATTGTGCTCTTAGGGAAAAATTGTGAAATATTAGTTCTCTTTAAGTGACAGTCTCATATTGGAGTCAGTAGTGAGGATTAAACCTCCTTAGTTACTGACGCAGGATAGTAAGGAACATCATTTAACTGTTGGCAGTCCAGTGAGAACTTCAAATGAAAGTACATTAATAATTATTGTTTCTTATCAGCTCCATCTAGTTACATTTATTCTACTTTATTACTTTATTATATTTTATTTTTATTGTATTGTGTGATTTTCTTACATTTTTATATCATGTGACTTGTGTCATGTGACCTTATTCATGTGATTTTTCTATACTTTATATATAATGTGGCTTAATCATCATGTGATTTTATTCATGTGATTAAGTTTTGCTTATTTAAAAGACATATTATGCTGCATTCACCTGAAGAAAGCTGGAGGCAAAAGTGTTTTTAGCATTTGTGATTTATTGCTTTCTACATGTATTCTACATTATTAAAGATTGTATTTTACCAAAACTGCTTGTGGCTCCAACAACTAACTTTTTGTTTATCACTGGATTTAGTTTTGTTGCTGCTGGATTTACCACCGGGATTTAGTTTTTCTGTTTCTTTGAGAAGAAAAAATTATGTGATTATTGGAGAAGACAGCCTGGCAACTCTGACTACTATTAAAACTGGAGAAACCATGAAGTTAGTTTTAGGCTTTGTAGATGTGGTAGAGGTACAGTAGATGGGTGACTCAGGAGATCCAGAACTGGATCCAGCACCCAATCAGAGTGCAGTAAATAAGGCCAAAGGTAGGAGAACAAGAAGTTATGTACTCACCATAACGTTCGATGTATGTAGTCCATCTCGCCTCACATTCTTACCCGTGGGTTCGGAGCTGAACCTCGGCTCCGACTAGGCCTTACTCTAGCTTGAAGTCTTTCAATTGGCTGGGCTAACAAGGTATCCCATTGTGCACTGCTCCCTTTCCCCAGATCTTGTTTGCTGCGAGCTAATCATTCACTCCTCCACATACAACAACATATAGAGAAGGAAGAACATACTAACCAGAAAGGAATTTGAAACCATACGTAACCCCTAGGTCCCCAAGGATGGGGGAAGGAGGGGGGGGGTAAGTAAGAATGTGAGGCGAAATGGACTACATACATCAAACGTTATGGTGAGTACATAACTTCTTGATGTTATGTAGTCCAATCTCGCCTACATTCTTACCTGTGGGACAGCATTCCCAGCACCTGAATCCTGGGAGGCTCAGTGGAAAATACTCCTGAGCACTGTGGAACCAAAGGAAGACCTGCCTCAGGACACCAAATCTAACTTGTAGTGAGTAACAAAGGTGTGAGGAGATGCCCATGTAGCCGCAGCACAAATATCATCCACAGACAACCAGGCCTGAAAGGCTGTAGATGTAGACACAGATCGGGTAGAATGAGCCTTCACTTGAAATGGTAAATCCCTGCCACCTGAAGCATAAATGAATGAAATACAACTGGAAATCCATCCAGACAAGGTGACTTTGGAAACAGGAGACCCAATCCTGTTTTCTGAAAATGAGACAAACAACTGATCCGATTTTCTGAGATCCTTCGTTCTATGTAAATAGAATCGTAATTGTCTGTGTACATCCAGCTGATGAAATCTAAATTCTGCCTTGTTCGAGAACTCTGGAAAAAATACAGGTAGTTCAATGGATTGGTTTAGATTACTGACGGAAGCCACTTTCGGTAGAAAGGAAGGGTTTGGTCTGAGAGAAACCCTGTCCTTATGAAAAATCAAGTAAGGTGGTTTAACTGATAAGGCTTGAAGCTCCGAGACACGTCTGGCTGAAGTGATGGCTACTAAAAAGATTGCCTTCCAAGTCAAATATTTTAAATCACAAGCGGCTGCAGGCTCAAAGGGGGGTGAAGTGAGACATTGTAGAACAAAATTTAAGTCCCAAGGCATAACTGGTTCAAAAACTGGAGGACGAAGCAGCATAGTGCTCTTCAGGAATGCCTTACAAAGTCTATGTGCCATGAGACTAGGCTCATTAGCGACGTGAAAAGTGGAAATAGCCACCAACTGGACTTTAATAGTTGCGGCCACTGATCCTTGGTTGAAAAGCATGGAGAGGAACTCCAGGACTGACAAAATTGGAGCTGTATAAGGATCAATTTGTCTTGCATGCGCCCAGATGGAAAATCTCTTCCATTTGCTGGAATAGATTTTTCTGGTGGAAGGCTTATGGGAGGAAGACAGAATATGAACCACTTCCGGCGAAAAATGATGAAGCCTGACTAATGATGGAAGTGGAGGAGCCAGGCTGTCAACCAGAGGGTCTGAAGAGAGGGATGGAGCTGCCCTGACATATGAGTCAGCAAATCTGGTTGAGGGTCCAGAATTCAGTGGGCGTCCACTAGGTAAGGATGGAGAAAGGGGAACCAAATTTGACGAGGCCAGTGTGGAGCAATCAGAATAATTTTGCTTCCCAAAGATTGCGCTTTTTGAATAACCTTTGTCAGCAGAGGAACAGGAGGGAAGGCATACAGTAGACTGTAGGGCCAATCTTGAACTAGAGCATCCCTGCGTGACTTCCCCTGAGGGGGGATAAGGGTGAAGTAGCTGCTGCATTTGGTATTGAGGGGGCTGGCAAATAGGTCACAGCAAGGCTGACCCCACCTGCGGAAAATCTGCTCCGCAACCTGATTGTTCAGGGACCACTGGTGAGGCATCAGACTAGCTCTGCTCAACCTGTCGGAAATCACATTGGACTTCCCCGGAATGTGCGTTGCTACAAGAAAATGTTGGGAAGCCACTGCCCACTGCCACACTCGCATGGCCTCTCTGCAAAGGGGGTACACAACTTGGTTCCTCCCTGTTTGTTTGGATACCATACCACCAACATATTGTCTGTGTGGATCGCAATTGTCCAGAGAAGAAGAAAGCTCTGAAGTGCTTGCAACGCTAGTAGCACTGCTCTCATCTCCAGGACATTGATATGCAGATGCATCTCGTGTTCCTGCCGCGTGCCTTGGACTGTCCTGCCTAGATAATGCCCCCCAATCCTATCTGTGGTCACTGTGGCAACCGGAGGGGATGGAACGAAGAGTTTTCATGTGTCGAGGTTGCTGGTGTGAAGCCACCAGTGTAGATCCTGCTTGCACCTGTCTGTGATTATTATGAGGTGAGAAAGAGGAAGATGTTGCAGAGACTACTGGGTGAAGAGTAGCCATTGAAGGAGCCTCATGTGTAGCCTCACCAAAGGAACCAGCATAATTGAGCAGCCATCGTCCCCAACAATTTGAGGATCAATCTTGCCTTCACTCTTCTTAAATGGAGTAATGCGTACACCTGCTGTTGTAAACTTTGAATCCTTTCTATTGATAAAAACGCCCTCATGAGCACGGTGTCTAACTCGGCGCCTATAAAGGTGACACGCTGTGAGGGCAACAAAGCAGACTTTTCCCAATTTAGAGTGATGCCTAATTGTTGACACAGTTTGATCGTGGCGTCTCTGGTTTGTAGGAGTAGATGCCTGGTGGTGGCAGAAAGGAGCCAGTCGTCCAGATACGGAAACACTTGGAATCCCTGATGTCTCAAGTGAGCCGTTACCACTGTTATGCATTTGAACACCCTGGGGGCTGTGGTGAGACCAAAGGGCAGGGCGCGAAATTGAAAATGACTGGCTCCCAGCCGAAAGCGTAGATGACTTCTGGATGCCCTGTCCATCTTTATATGGTAGTAAGCATCCTTGAGGTCGATGGAGCACATCCACACTTCTTTTCCCAACAATGGGAGAAGAGACTGCAACGTGACCATTCGGAACTTGGACTTCTTTACATGGGTGTTCAATCTGCTGAAATCCAAAATGGGTCACAGGTCCCCTGTCCTTTTCGGCACCAAAAAGAATCTGGAGTAAGTCCCTAATCCGATCTGGTCTGAGGAGACAGGCTGGATGGCGCCTTTTTCTAGCAGCTTTAAAACCTCTGAGGCTGCGGAATCCCTTTGATTGGGTGGAACATCTGGGATTTTTTTGATCGGAGGGGGAGCTGAAGAGAAGGGAATGCGACATCCTCCAGAAACTATTTTTAATACGCATTGGTCCTGAGTTATACTTTACCAAGCCTCTGGGCATAGTGAAATGCGAAGCCCGACTGGCTCTGGAAATGCACAGTCGGGCCTCCCATCAGAAGTGCTGGTAGGGAGAACCACGAAAGGAATCGCGGTCTCCCTGGCTACGCGGGCCTCCTCTGCCCCTAGGGCGGCGTCTACCAGAATTATCACCCCCTCCTCTGCCTCTGGAGGGGGACTTGTGCGTCATGAAAAAACCTCTGGGATTTTTGAACGACATCTTCCCACCCCTCTGGGTCTTGGGATAAGGCCTAGAGGGTAGGGAAAAATGGACTCCCACAGCAGATAGAGTTTTTCCCTCTTGCTCGCACCTAGTGAGAGTGTCCTTCACCTTGGTTCCGAATAAGGAGGAACCATCAAACGGGGCGTTGGTGAATGCAGACTTGAAGGCCTCCGCAAAATTACACAGGCGCATCCAGGAGTGTCTCCTAAGAGCAACTCCTGAACTTGCTGCCCTACCCGCTCCTTCGGCTGCATAAGAGATCAGCCTCATGGAGGAGTTAGCAACAGAGTTGAGGGTATACATCTGAGCGTTGACCTTCTGAGCCACCACATCAGAAATGTTACCCTGTAGAGTATCTCCAAGCTCTTTCAGGAGATCTCTTTGGAGCCATGTAAAATGAGATAAGTAATTCAGTGACCGCAGTTTAAAAGCCGCTGAAGAAAATATACCCTTCCCGTACTGGTCCATGGTCCTAGACTCCTTGTTAGGAGGCTGGACAGTAGACAAAGTCTCAGTCAGTTCCTTCTTGGTGGCTGCTGCCACCACCATGGCATCTACAGGAACTCCCTTGGATAGAAACTCTTTGTCAAAGGGGGCCGACAAGAATTTGTTGGGTCTCCTGGGGACTGGTTCCACAGAGTCAGGGGTTTCCCACACCCTTCGACAAACCAGATCTAAGAGCTTGTCGAAGGGTGGAGACACCCAGGAGATGGAGGGCTGAGCCCCAAAGGCCTTCAGGAACACCGACTCCTCCTCGGCGGCAGTTTTGGAGGGCCAGTCACCCCTCTGCTTCAAAATTTCCAAGATGTTAGAGGAAGAGACATCCTCAGAGGATGACTTGGGGGACCCCCTCCGATTCCTCGTGGTCGGTGTCTGACGTGAGGGACTCATCTTGGGAGTCAATGTCCTTCCTCTTGCACGTTCTTTTTCTGGGTGGCTTCTCAGCCAAAAACAGAGGGGCCCTCAGAAATATGGGGACCACTCATGAGGGTATCCTGAGGCCTTGGGTCTCCGCTGTCAAAAGATAAGAGGGCGATCAGAGACCCGCACTGGATCTGGAGGGGACAGAGTCAGCACTGAATGATGTTGCTGAGGACCTGGCCAGTGCGCGCCGCTTGGCCTCGAAAGCTGGTCCCCCCGGCTTCGAAGATCGATCAGCTGTGGATGACCTTGGAGCAGAAGGGACAAGGTCTGAAGCCGAAGCAGGGGTCAGGCTTCCCCATGCCAAAGCATCGAGAGGGAGGCTAGGAGCCGAAAAGCGACCCGAGACCTCCCCCTTGGGTCCGACCGAGGAACCATGAGTCCTGGACCCTGTGGACGGAGCCGACGTGGTCAGAGATGAAGCCAGAGCCGATAAGCCAGGATGGGCCATCGGAGCCGACCTGGGGACATCAGATGGCGCAGAACACTCCGGCTCCGAAAGCTGAGATTCAATTGGAGGACGAAGTATCGAAGCTGGTTGGGTGACTGGCTCCGGAGCCAAAAACAATTTTGCCAGAATCGGTGACTGGAGAAGTCTCTGCACCACTCTACCTACATCCACATCTGAAAGAGTCTTGGAGGACCTAGGAGATCTAGACCTCCTCTCTGAAGTAGATCTACGAGGAAGAGAGACTGGCCTAAAATTTGGAGACCAGCTCCGAACTAGCACCTCCGCAATCAGCTCGGAGGGACTTGGAGCTGAAACAGATTCAGTCAATATACTAACTTCCTGCAGCTCCGAGGACAGTGGATTTCACTCCTTTCTCCAGAGGCTCCGATGATACAGATGGAGCCGGAGAACGCTTTTTTGCCTTAGACGTTTTAGCCTTAGAGGGAGAGGACTTGAAGCTAGAAGCCCTTCCCAAATCCTCCTCGAAGGAGGGTTTCAAAAGTCCTTTCAAAATTAGTTTGTTCTTCTCCTGAAGAACACATGGGCTAAATGCATGGCAAAATGTACAAGATTTCTGGAGGTGAATAGCCCCCAGACAATAAACACAAAGTGTCCATCAGTGATAGCCATCTTATAACCACATTTAGTACACTTCTTAAAGCCCGAGAGCTTATGCTCTTTCGTATCCTTAGACATAATGAGAGAAACACCAATCGTTAATAACAGTCAACCGTTAATATATAAAGCGCAGGAACTAAGCAAAACCACAACAGACAATTACACAAAACCTCTAACTTAATCTGTCTCAACAGGAACACTAGGAAAGACTAGGTCCCCTAATTTAAATGGTCCTAGCCCGAGGGATAGGTACCTACTAACACTAACAAGCACACAGAAGAAGGGTCGGACTAGGTCCTCTAACTGAACCAAGCCTAGCCCGTACGGGAAACAGTTAGCGGGACACCACAAAAGACAATAATACCAGAAAAAATTTTACAAAGTATTAGACCAGTACACACACAACAGACAGCTATGAAAATCGTATTTTTTTAAGCAAAAAACTGTCAATAAAGACAAAAGTGATACTTAGCCACAACCAAGAGCGAGACCACGTCCGAGCTATACGAGTGGCCAACGAGATCTGGGGAAAGGCAGCAGTGCATCATGGGGTACCTTCTTAGCCCAGCCAATTGAAAGACTTCGAGCTAGAGTATGGTAGAGTCGGAGCCGAAATTCGGCTCCGAACCTACAGGTAAGAATGTAGGTGAGATTGGACTACGTAACATCCAAATTTGCTGGGTACAGAATGGGCCAATGAAGATCACATTGGTCTTGCTCCTCGTGGCTTTCTGCATGAATTTATTAAAGAGAGGTATTGGTGGGAATGTATACAGGAAATCCAGGGAGCCAAGTCTGGACTAGAGTCCTGTGGAGAGAGAAGGGCAAAGCAACTGCTGTACTTGCTGTTCAGGTAGAAGGCAAAAAGGTCACAGCAAGGCTGGCCCCAGCAGCTGAAAATCTCCATTGTCAATGTCTGAGAGACCACTTGTGAGGTAATTGGATAGACCTGTTCAACCTCTCTGTAAGTACATTCGATGTCCCAGGAATGTGTTGCTACCAGAAAGTGATGGGAAGACATCTCCCATTGCCAGACCTCCTTGCAAAAAGGATATGGAAATGGTCCCCCTTGTTTGTTGATATACCATACCCCTGATATATTGTCTGTTTGGATGGAAATCATATCCTTGGGAAGGTAGTCCTGGAAAACCTGCAACACTAGGATGACTGTTTTCATCTCCAGAATACTGATGTGAAGTTTGGCTTCTGGAGGTGTTCACGTCCCTTTACCGTCTTCCCCTCAAAATGCCCTACCAACCCTAGAAGGGAAGTGCCCATAGTTACTGTGGCCTGGGGGATTCTCCCTTCTGCCACTGATGGGCAAATTATCCACCAACTTTTATGGTTTCTGCATAGCTGAGTGAGATGGTTATGGCATGGAGGGGCTGGACACTCTGTGACCAGTGGACTGACACTGTCCATTGTAACACTCTCATGTGGTATCTTGCTAGTGGTACTAAAGTGATGGTAGAGGCCATCAAATTTAACAAACTTAGAATCAATCTTGCTTGTGGATGGGGATACTGAAGAACCTGAAAAACTACCTGTCTTAATGATAGAACTCTCAATATAGGAAATTTGGCATTTTGATGAAATGTATTGATCTGACATCCTATGAATTTTATTTGGTGAGTAGGTGGCATTTTGTGCTTTGCTTGATTGATAGTTTATTCCTAACTGATCTGCAAGGAGAAGCAGGGCAACTTAGTGCTGAAGTAGTAGACCTCTAGGGGTAAGGATTAGGAGCCAATCCTCCAGACATGGGAAAACTTGGATCACTTGCAGTCGTAGATAAGCTGCTACTACCACCATAATCTTGGTTAACACTCAGGGGGGTGTTGTAAGACCGAATGACAGTGGTATGAACTGGTAATGACTGGCTCCCAGCCAGAAATGGAGAAATCTCCTGGATTACCTTGAATCTTTAGTAATAAGCATCTTGGAGGTGTATAGAGTGCATCCAATCAACCTTCCTTAAAAGAAGCTGTATGGGCTCTACCGTAACCATCTGGAATTTCGTTTGTTTTACAATCTGACTGAAGTGGCTGAGGTCCAATACTGGTCTGAGGCCCACTGTCTTCTCTGGAGCAAAAAGAACCTGTAGTAGTCTCTGGAGTCTAACTGGCCTTGGGGGACCTGTTGGATGACTCTTTTTTTCTAGCAACTTTGAAACTTCTGTCGCTGCACATTCCAACTGAGTGGGTGGAGTATTGGGAATCATTAACCTTTTCCTTGCAGGATACAAAATAAGTATGGTTTAGCATCTGGCAATTAACCTTGTACTCTCAACCCTTGCAAATCATTACTTCTGATTTGTGGGTGTTAAGTATAAGCACCCTCCCCAAATGCCTCCAGCAGTTGGGTAACCCCTCAGGGATGCTGGCAGGGTTTTTTAGTGAATGGTCTATAAAAACCCTGAATTCTGTAGTCCAACTCTGCCTTTGTGGCAATTGCTATTCAAGATGCCGCCTTCTCTTCCTCAGGGAGGCCTATCCCAGGAGTGTTGTGTTGAAAACCCTTACCTCCCCTCTGATTCCTGGAATAGGATCTTTGTGAAGTAGAGAAATGGATTCCTACAGCACGCAATGTCTTGCCATCTTGTTCACTCCTGCTAAGCGTCTCTTTTACCTTGGGTACAAGCAGTGTAGAGCCATCGAATGAGGCATTAATGAAGGGGACCTTGAAGCTTTCCGCAAAGTGGCAAAGGCACATCCAGGCACTATAATGCATGGTAATGCCTATACTGCATTTGACAGCGCTCACATGGCAACATTATAAGTAGATTGCAGGGTACATATTTGGGCGTTCGTTGTCTTTTGGATATCCAATCGTAAGTGATCCAAAACAGACTCAGATATCGCCTTTATCAAGTCCCTTTGGAAATGAGTCAAATAAGCAAGGTAATTCAGCGCCCTCAGTGCCAAAGTCATTGAAGCACAAGTCTATTTCCCCTAGACTGTCCAATGTCCTGTACTCTCTGTTCGATAGATGGACAGCAGATCAGATGTCTCTTCAGACTGTTCTTTCTTCATGACTGCTGCTGCCACCATGGCATCTACTGGAGGATATTTAGACCAGTGCTGTCTTTTGGAGCTACTAGAATTCTGTCTGGTTTCTTAGGTATTGGTTTTGTAACTTCAGTCTCCTTCCATGACCTGTGTCCCATAAGATCTATCAGTGCATCAGGAGGGGTAATCACCCAAGAAGTAGATGAGCCCGACCCAAAGGTTTCAAGAAACATTTACTCATCTGGATAAGGAGTTTCAGTGGACCATCACCCCTTTCTGCTTCATCAGTTCTGGGGGGTCGGGTCTGGGGGATCCCTTCTCCCTCATCCAAATCCATGTTCTCAGTGACAGACTCAGGAGAGAAGTCTATGTGCTCCCATTTGCACATCTCAAAACATGTCTCTGGAGTTCTTTTGGAGACAGACTGGAAGCAGACTGGGCACTCGACTGTTAAGCTATCTGAAGCCTATGGGTTCTGATTGTCCATGTTGACCCAAACAAGAGGTCTAAGGAACAGGTTCCACTGAATGCCAACATGGATCCAAACTTGGTGTACACACCTACTTTCTTGGGCCAGTCAAGATCTTCACAGTCTCGAAAGCAAACTCCGCTACTGGAGCTGAGGAAGCACTTCTGTCAACTGACTCAGGATGATTACCCATTCTGACAGAGATCGGTTCTGAGTAGGACCTCGGACATCAGCTGTCAAAGGCTGAGGCTCTGAGGGGGAGAAACAGCTCAGAGAACTTCAAGGTTAACTCCACCATTGATGCTCTGACACCAACGCTTCGGCTCTGGGACTTGTCTCAACCCAATAACACTGGAATCAAGAGAGTAAGGGATGTAGTCTAAGCTGAAGTTTCTTAGACTGTCAGATCTGACCAAGATGTGCTGGAAGCATTAGGAGCCATGGGAACTGGATCTGAGTAGTGGACAGGTACCAGAGCAAAGTGTGACAGGGTCGATGGGTCTGTTCCCAGATCTCCTATGAGGGACGATACTGGGAGGATTCACATTTGGATCTGTGACTCAAAAATGTTCTCATTATTTGGCTGACTTCCATTTCTGTGAGACTTCTGTTGCATCTTTCCAACATCAACGACAAACTACCCTCAAGACCTGTATCGATAAATTCATGTTGCAGGACTGGTGAATGCAGCTGAGGGCTCACCACCTATGGAGAAAAGCCAGCTCTAGGCAAGGGGGTTTAGACCCTACCGGCAGGTGGATCTCACTGCCTTGAAATTTTTTGTATTGGACATGACAAACTAGACAGATCTAGAGATGGTTTTCTTTATTTCTTTTTTAATTCTCTTCTGATCTCTTACCTTCAGTCCTTTTCTCCAAAGACTTCTACCTGTATTTTTCTTTAGATCTGTCCTTATTTTTCTCCTTCCTCTTTTTAATACTATTTCTATAACGGTAGCAACACCACAAAAATCTAGAAAAAAAATACACTAAGTGTCTTAAGAACTAATTATGTAAAATAAAACTACCTAATAACCAAACGTAAGTCTAAGTTACACTAAGCACTACACTAAACAATATAAAGGGAGGAGTCGAGGAAAAATTTAAAGTTGGAAAAAGCCTCACTTACTGTGACTACAGAATGAGCTCTCAGAAACACGTCTGGATGAACAAGCGGCAAACGAGATCTGAGGTAATTCAGACAAAAGGGAATTGTGGTTATGGAAGGAGTCAGAGTACTGGATCCAAAGCTCTGGCAGAAGGCACTGAGGTCGGTTTCAATTTGATCCGACTACCCAAAGAGTGAATTGGGTGGAAATAGACAACACTGGAGCACGTGTATCATACCTGCCTCTTTCCCTATGCATATCCAAATACTGATCACTGTCTGGTCTCCTGTCTCTTTTCATTTTTGTTGACTTTCATAACATCAATGCAACATCCTGAAGTATAGCTCCCACACCCTTTCCAGTCTTGTTTACTGGTGCAATGTGACATATTTCCTCTCATGTACCTTCATTTCCTTTCCTTCCATTACTTTGTGTATAATCCAGTCTTATCTGTGTTTTTATTTTTCCCCGCTAGCTGCCTGCTGAGGTCCCCATATATCATCCTCTAACTACCTTCTCAACTTACGCAATTCTTGATTGTTATTATTTTCTGCACTGGTCTTTGTGTTGCTTCCATCTCTGCATTCCAATCTCATGTAAATTAGATTCTGTCTTGGCCCTCTTTGACCATCCTCTTTTTTCTGGATTTCACTACAGGCACCCAGTTCTCTCTCTCCCTATACATCACCACCTTTCATGTGTTACCTTCAGAACAAGGTCTAAGGCCCTCAGCCTCACTTCTGTCATATTCTTTCGTTTCTTGAACTAGCCCCCCGCTCCACCTTTTTCCACTGTCTCCTTTTAAGCCACAGTGTCTCTTGCAAACTTCCTCTGTATCCTCATGTGGTTAGGTTTATTTCCGCTTGGTCCTCTTTGTCCCCTTCCCTTACTCACTTGTTCTGTATCCTCCTGCAGATTACTGGAAACCAGGTGCTCCTCCATCTGTTCCTAGCTGTAGTTTTGTCTTAGCTATTCTGGGTGCTTTTCTTTCCCAGACAAAGTCACTCCATCTTCACTTTCTTCTTTCAAATACCGCCCCAAGATGGCTATGTGTCTTTGTGAACACACTGCACTTGGGATGACCATAATTTTAATTATGCGTATGTACTTTGCTAGTATTCTTACTTTCCTTTTCCATTTATGTGAAAAATGTAACAATTTCCATTCTTCTGTACCTAGATTTTTTTTTATAATCTGCTTGCCTTGTTTTTACTACCATCTCCTACGTCTCAAGTCTAAGATACTTAGTTTCTTGCCTTTGGGGTATGTTTAACTCCTCTATTTGTGTCTGGCATTTCACCTTTTCTCTTGTTTTTGATTTGTAGTGATTTTGGAGTTGAATTCTAGAATTGACAACTGACTGAACTTTTCAAAACCCTCCCTAGCTCAGTCACTCCTTTTACCCTGTCTTCTGTATGCAGTGCTTATCCTTACTAATCTTCTAACATCACTTCTCTCCAAACTAGAACAAACATATAACAAAATAGTCAAATCTGCCTCCAATCTCCCTTACAAATCCCATCACTGCCTCCCCCTTAGGACACTCTAATGGGCCGAATTTTCAAAACAACTACTTCTTCCTCAACTACATATCACACACACTATCCTGAATAATCCCTCTTCCTGTCCCTCCATCGCTAATCTAGTGTCTTACTATATCCCCCACCGTCACCTCCGTACAAGCAACAAATACCTCCTGGACTTATACAAACCCAATAAAGATATTGGAAAGTCCTTTTTATAAATACTCAGTAGCCCATGCTTGGAACTCACTTTCTCTCAATATAAGAAGCATCCCTCAAAAGTACCTGTTCAATCAAGAACTTAAACATTATCTACTAAAGACCTGGTCTTGCCCATGTCAACCCCCCCACTTGACGTCTATTTGTTTTTCCTTCTTAATTCACGACTTACTTTCATCATTGACCTATCTCCTTCCTTTTCTTTCCTCAATCAATTAACACTACTCTTCTCTTCCTTTGTCTATATTTAAATTTTTTTTTCTTTTTTTTAATACCTTTGTCTGTGCAATTACTGATATTCTCAGAATGTACTTCATTTATGGTATTCCTTTGTAACAATATTCTGTCTGTTTCAATGTATACAGAGCTGTATTTTTGTTGCAAACTTATTCTATCCACCTGTTTATCTTTTTGTAAAAATTGTTACTTTTTTGGAGCTATTCTCCTTTGTAAAGTTATTATTTTTTTGGAGTTTTTCTCCTCGGGTCTCCACTGAAAATGGTTCCCTGTCTCAGTTGGACTAACCTGGTTAACAAATGTCAATAAACAAATAAAATGCTTCATTGCTCCCTTTGTAGCTCCTACTAGGGCTTTGGCTAAGAAAATCCTGTCACCTGTAAAAAGCAGAAATTACAACAACACTAGGCCTTGAGTAACCCTTTCTGCTAGAACCCTCTTTGACTAGTGTTTCAACTGACAGGATAAATAGGCCAGGTGACAATGTGCATCCCTGTCATGTCTATCTTTATATGTAATTTTCTTTTTTTTGTGATATGCCTACTTATGAAGAAGCCAGCAAATGGTTTGAAATATAAGACTTTTGGCCACCTCTTCAACCTTGCCTCCATCCCTATTTTCTCATATATGGCATTTGAAAGATCCCACCCCAGGGAATCAAATGCCTTCTTAATATCAAAGAATACCAGTCCTGCTGTTCTGACTCCTGCCCTCTAATATCTCTTGATAAGCTCATATACATCTGATCAACTGTTTACTAACATCTCTGCTTTGAGAAATCCTATAAAGCCTAGGTGGATGTGTTAAAGGAATATTTTGTCTGACCTGGTTGTCAAGATTTTAACTTTGATCATAGTGTGTGTATGTGTTGATGAATTACAACTGCTGCCCCTGGGTCTGAGGATTTGTTGTTATTGGCCAAGAAAACAACCCTGGCTTCTCTCATGCTATCTGGCATCACTATCTCTACTGCACATAGATTTACTTCACTGGTTAAATTTCCCTTCAAAACGTTGTCTGCAGCTTGGCAGAAATAAACAGGCAATGCAACCAGGCCCATTGCTTTTTCTTTCTTCATCTTCAGGATACCCTCATCTCCATTATTTTCAGTTGTTAGCCTGTTCATGTCTCCTTCCTTTCAGTCTGCTAACTTCTCTTGTTTACATCCAAATACATTCCTATGCCATCTCTGCCCCATGCTTTATAAATACCTGCAAAGAACCCCACTATTTTACCATCTATCCTTATGATTTTCTTTCCAGTGCCTCACTTCTTTATATAGATTAGTAATCTACATCTTTTCTTTCCCCACTTTTAATTTCCATTCTAATGTTTTATCCACATTTTCATCCACCCTCAAAATAATTTCTTCTCCCTCAGCATTTCTCTTTCTATTGTCATTGTTTACAGCTTTTCCGCACTGAAATGAACCTCTGCCTCCTTTAAAGTCAAAAATCCTCATCTTACCCTTCCCATCTAGTTCTGTTAAAATCTCTAGCCGTTCTTTGTCTAAAATACTGACCGTTTCTTGACATGCCTTCTTGTACCTCCATACTTTGTTAACACTCTTATGGCCAAATGGATCCCATCCCACCAGTTTCCACCCATAACTTTATCTCTTTTACTCATAAATACTTTATCCCTTCAATTCTCCAATAATATCCATATTTATTTTATTTAGACATTTATTTGTTTATTTACTTTTTTTATTTAAAACATGTTTACCAAGACAGAGTACTGATCCCACTGGACTTATTTCAGTCTCAGACCAGTAGGCAAACAATACAGTAACTAAATAACACAGATGACTATGACAAGTGGTACAAGTCTCAACAGTCAAGAGTTACAAGAGAAAATGCTGAGAAATGGTTAATAGTGAAGGATAAACTTACGCAGTATCATACACATTTTGATATTACAGATTAGAATTAAACAGTTTGGTTAAACTATACATAATTAGAGTGGTAATTACAAAGGTAACTATTCACATTTTACTGCTGTCTGCAGTGCCTATGCTACAGCCCACATTTCTGAGCTCCTATGTTTCGTTTTTTTCCTTTCCTCTTCATCCCATCTCATTTCTGGCTCCCTCTGCTTAGTATTTTACATCCTTCTCCCACCTTAAAGGAACTGCAGTGCTATCCATGAATGTTTTCACCCAGATATCCAGTATGATCACCCCCTTTCTGCATCCCTTACTGTAATCAGTTTAGCCCATTAACTTGATAATTTTCATTCGTGGACAACATGTACAGCTTTCTGTTGGTATTCTTGTCCCTCCAAATGCCGAATTGCCTTTTCCTATTTCCTCAAAAAGTATCTTCTACCTACCTATATATGCTACCTCCTTCCTATATATCTAGTTTTCTAGTGCCACATTAGTCTCCCCCATTACCTCACTGTCTGGTTTACCTCCCACTGTGTCGTTTTTTAATAAGTTTTGAAAGACTCCTTCATATCCCTTGCTTGATCTACACAGATTTCCTATTTTCCAATTACTGCCCTGCCCTTTTTTACCCCCCAGTCACCACCATCCATCAACACTTCTTTCAATCCTTCCATCTTGAATGTGCATACCACTCCCACTCCCCTCACATACTCTGTAATTATCTTGGGCTATTCTTTCTTTTCTAGTTAATTTCCCCCTTAGTTCTTTAGTTACATTTAGTAACCCATCTGAAATGTCATGACCCAGTAGGGCAAGTCCCAAAATATGGTGACTGAATGGTTAAAAGAACAGACTTAAATACACTAAGTCTAAGAATCCATTTTTTTTGGAAAATTCCCTTTTCTCCTAGGTATAGTGATCTTGGAGCTGGTATATATAATTAGGGGGTGGGATGGGGGGGCTTGCAAAAAGAAGTTTAAAGAAAAAGAGCGATTTTTGAGATTTGCTCTTCTCCTGTGTTTTGGTCTTTTTTTTCACAGCTTCAGCATTCGACATTTTAGTTGTCAACATTTCAATAGGGAGCTGTTTCATTTCCTGTATTACACTCACCTTCTCTGGAGCAGTGCCTTTTTACCTTGCTTCTATTGATGGGGTTAGGTAACTTCTATTGTTACAATTCAGGACGCTGAAGCTCCCTCCTTTCCTCTTCCCTTCCTCCACCCAGGCTACACAGCTTACTTCTCCCCATCCTGTCTTTGGGTGCTGTCTGAATTTATATCCGCCATTCTTGTTTTTTTTTTTTTCTGCTAGGTCTGCCTGCTTTCATTGGTTTTACTTAGTGGTGTGTTCTACCCACCACCCAATTTCACACTCTGTTTCTTCCTTCCCAGTCACCCCCCCCCCCCCTTCTCTCAGTACTACTACCTTTGGTTTCGGATGCCTCTTTTGAGCTCTCTCCCTTCTTGCTCTCCAAGCTACAGCACCTGCAAGTGCCCTAAATAGACACTTGGGGAGACTGATGACACATAGTTTAGCCTCTTCCCCTCATAACTTACCATATAATGTTTTTTTTTCCATTCAATTGTATGAATGTTCTGATGAACACTATTAGGTATTTCTACTGTTTCCAGCCTCTTTATGTGTCTCTGCTACAGGTTCATACCTTACTTCCATTATTACCTTTCAGAATAACAAATCTTTACTCTTGCCCATCCCCACCTTGGTTGGTTAGCCTTCTATTGATCCTTCTGTTAATCACTCAATTTGCCTTAGAAATTGTCAAATGGCATATGGTTCTATGGTAACCATTGTCTTTTCTCCTCTCTTCTAATCTCCATTCCTTTCACTGCTCAGCACATTACCTAGCTAAGGGCCCCTAGGGTCAGACGGCTTAAGTTTGCATTATGTTTGACTTTAGGAGTTGTACTGTCACTCAATTTACAAAAGGTTCGATTCATATAAGAGCACACTGTCTATGTGTGTTTTTGCTGCCCTCTTGTTTTGGCATCCCACTCCTAGTATACAGTTGACATGACTTTTTTCAGAAGCTGGTTTCTGGAGCTTGTGCCTGGAGGACTCCTGTGCCTGTTGGTGTATTCAATTGAAACATTTTTTCATTCCTTTCTGGCTGCACTCAGTCCTAGCTGTCAGTCAGTGTATTTAATTTCCTTTATACAGATCTTTTAGTTTATTTAACTGGGCAGAGTTTTTGCTGAATAGAACAGCCTCTCCATACCTCATTTATTTGTTGCAAGCTTGTTTCAGTCATTATTCTTTGCGATATTCCACTACCAAATGCAGCTTTCTATGCTGCAATTATTTATGATTGCATAGTTCTAGTTTATAAGGTGGATGATCATCTCCTGGCTCTCCTGAATAACTGGCTACTCATTTGCTCTGCATGGTTTCTACTGCTCACTACATGCCTTCCCCTTCTTGCTGTTGGCTCTTCTCTACTAGTCACTTGTGTTGTTATTGTGATGTAAATGTTAGTCCACTCCACTATCTGTAGTGAACTTGGACAATCACATTCTTATGAAGAAACTAGGCAATTGGTCCAGAGGACCATATGCAGCCTAGCCAATGAGTTTTCCATCCCGCTACTTTTTCTCTTTATCTATAAGGCAGAGAGGGCAAAATCAGCTGAGTAATTTACATCCCTATCTACTCATTAAGGTTATGTTGGAACAGATATATAAAACTTGACTGATTCTGTATAGTACATGGAGATCATATCCAAAATTTTCTATTCAATGTTTTCTAGGTGAGTGACATATCCAGATACCTAGATACAAAAAGGGGCCCTACATCTGAGTATAAACCCGATGAGGGAGGTTTAAAGATTGAGAACGACTACTTTTTACCTAAAGAAGATGCCTTTACTGATAAGCTGGGCTAGGCAGAAAGCCTTTTTAATGACAGTCAAATCATGGTGGTCAAAGCAGTGTTCCTATATTCACTTATATTTGTTTACAGGCTTAGAGCTTTGATCATAATGGACCATTTTCAGGCTAATTCCAAGAATATAAAGAGCAAAAAAAAAACTACAAGAAAAATCTAGCATAGCTAGAGTTTTCACTGTGTGATACTTTAAACCTCCAGTAATGGAGGCCCATGGGATATAAGCAAATGACCCCTTAAGGACACCAGGTGTTTCAGATATATGGCTGGCTATTGAATGTCCATGACTTTTTCCTTTTTAAGTCTTAATGGACAGATTCAGGCCAACAAAGCAAAATCCAAATCATTGGTTTGTCTGTGTAACCTTTTTACTTTTAAGAATATAAAGAACAGAAACAATGTACAGAAAATGTACAGGTTAACAAATACATTAAAATAATGGTCATAATGATGTTGTACAGAAATAATGCACATTTATATATTTACTTTGTTAACCAAGTTGGTAGGCTAGTCCACAGACCAGCTTTAGACATGATCAGCAGATCCAAACTTTCATTAAGAATATCTGTTGCATAATGTATGCTATAGTGATATATCAGTGCAAATTTCACCACAGAGACATCTAAACAAAACTCAGATGTACCTAAGGATCTCGAATCCCTTATCTTCTCAAAATAACACTTGTTAAAAGTACTCTCCAAAATAAAAACTACATCCTGTTTGACTACAAAACATAAAGACAAAGTTAGAGAGAATGGAAGGCAGGCAGAAATGGCTGATAAATGAGCTTTAACAGAAGAATATGTCAGCCTGAATTGAGCAGTTCACACAAGTAGTAAAGAAAGTCAGGTATACCGATTTGAAAAGAGTCCTCACCTTTCTTCTGATGCCATACAGAAAATGTCTTCCATCTGAAAATATAAACATTTCTATTAGCAGCTTCTCTAGCCTCCTGTATGACCCACAGAACATTCCCGGGATAAAAGGTGGCCTAAAAGGACCTGAAATCTGATCATTCAAAGGTGTGCGTTCAGAGTGTGTAGGGTTAAATGAAGCCCTTTTGCTGCATGAGCAAGTCCATCCTCTGAGATAACTTGTGATGATTGCGCCCTGGGTCAGAAGGAACAGAAGTGGGTAATGGTTTTGTCTGAGCTAAAAGGGAGTCACCAGCAGTAAAGTATTTTTTAGGGGATAGTCCCTTAATGAATTATGTAATAGAGCCAATATATTTTTGTTTTTAACTCATAATGATTTTGAATTTAATGGGGAAATATATCATCAAGTAAAAGGGACGGCAATGGGGGCATCATTTGCCCCTATGTACGCCAACCTACTGAAAATAAATATTTATATCAAATGGAATTCTATAAAAAGCATGTAGTAAAATATTTAAGATTTACTGATGAACTTATTTTTTTATGTGAATGTGGAGAAATTTAATAAGCGATTTTTTAGAAAAACTGCAAGATAATGAATTTGGTATTAAATATGATGGGGTGCAATGTGAAAGAAAAGTATTTTTTTGGATATAGAGTTAGATGGTATGGTGGGTGAAGGTGTACAGACAAAAGTACATAGGACATTTCCTGATAAAAAATTTTTTTGGATGGCAGGAGTTGTCTCCCATCCCACTTAATAAATTCACTGCCTTATAGTGAAGTTTTGAGGGTTTCAAAGCTCTATAATAGAAATGAGACCCGAGCAAGCTTTAAATAGGTTATTGAATAAGGTACAGGTACTCTGTTAAAGGGTTTTTACAGCCAGGGTGCTAGAGAACTAACATGTATTTTTAATAAAAAATAATTATTTATTCACTGGTTGGTTCTGTGTGGTATTCATTCAACTGTGAGCTGCTTTTGGTGTGGTTCATAAAGGTCATTGAATAATATCAATGGATATGAGAGCAATAATAGGAATAGAAAAAATATTTTTTTAATGTAGAGAAATAGGGAGTAAAATATTAATCAAATGAAAGTTAATAAGGTTTACTTTGTGACAACATATAATATTATGGCAGAGGAAATATTTAATGTTATTAAATATTATTGGAATTACTTGTTGAAAGATAAGAAGTTAAAAGACGTATTACCAAGTAAACCTCTTCTTTATTTGAGGTGAGGTCGAATTATAAAAGACACGGTTGCCCCCAGTGATTTTGAGGTCCCAAAAACAAAACTGTATGTTGAATCAAAATTTATGGGGACTTTGCCATGTGGAAGATTCTCCATTTGTCAGTATGTAGTCCCTTGTTTTGATAAGATAAATCATGTGGTATACACTCCCAGACAATGTATGAACTGTAATACTATGGATGTAATTTATGCAATGAGATGCTCCTGCAACCTCTTTTATATTGTTGAAACTAAGAGGTCTTTTAAGGTGAGAATGCAGGAGCACCTCAGGGATATTAAAAATAGGAAAACTGAAAGTCCCATAGCACATCACTATATGTTATGTCATGGAGTTGATAATATATGTCTAAGAGGCACAATTTTAGAAACTGTTAAGGGATGGGATGAGATAGAAATGAAGAAAAGATTGTTATATAAGGAGACAGTATGCATTTTAAAGTTTGGAACCTTACTACCTGATGGGTTAAACACTGAATGTAATTGGAAGGTTTTTCTGTGAATAGTTGTTTTTTTAATTAAATGATTGAAGTGTTAATTGATGTTTTATACAGGAGTATTATATAGTGTGATGTTTTATCTTTTGATGGCTTGTGGAGCCAAGGCACTAAGACAGATTAAATTTTCCGGAACTATGCGTCTTTCTTTGGTGGTATTTTTTGCATTTGTTTTTGTGGTGTTTAAATCACCAGTATAATGTCTGGTTTGTCCTTGATTTTTTAGAAGAAACTTGAAAATTATGAGTAGGGGATGGTAGGCATAGAATAATGCTACTTCCAAGAAAAAGCCATGTTATTCAGTTACTATGTCTCTGGGTTGGAGATTTGGAACAGAACAGCCTAAGCTGCCTGTTCTAACTGAAGGCAAAAAGATCCATCAGAAGAGTACCTTACTTATGGACAATCTATAAGAAGACCTCTCTGCCTCACATCTATTTGTGAACATCTACCTGAGATATGCTCAAGTAGTCTGCCACAGAGTTCCTCTCTAAGGGAATGTAAACTACTAGCAAGGGTAGGGTGCACTAAATGGCTATATCCCAAGTGGTTATTAGAAGTCTGCATGGGTGGCAGGATCTTGCCTCACCTTGTTTGCTTATGTACCACATGACTTGGGTATTGTCTGTCAGAACTCGGACAGGACTCGGACAACAAAGGTGATGTAAGGATTCTAAGACTAGAATAATAGCCTTCTCTTTCCTGATATTTACGTGGTTCTTCCTATCCTATCTGGACCAAACACCCTTACCTCTTATGAAGAGGTTCCCCAAGCCAGGTCTGAAGCATCTGTGTAAATACAGGTCTTGGTGAGGGGAAGGAGCAGAAAGGGCTGTCCTGGACTGAAACATATCTGGTTATTACACACAAAAAAACCCTCTTAATAAAAAGTATGAGAGGAATTGGGACGTTCAGAGAATGGCAATGCTGTGCCCAGACAGGTTCAAGTTACCACTGACTCTTCCTCACATGGAGATTGGCTGAAGAAAGTACTAGAATTCTGGAAGCCATATACTCTAGGGCTTTCAAAACGTCTCTTGCTGAGGTCACATCTATAGGAAAAAGAGACTGAAAATATTCTTTTAAAAACATTATTTTGTCCTAATGAAGACAGGTAATCATTGGCAAAGAGTTGAGTCTGCAACTCAGGAATACCATATCCTGTGAGGGAACCAGAATCGACTTCTTGACGATTAATGAGAATCCCAGATGGAGAAACTTTTCACTCATAGAAGTCTGAAGCAGCGGTTCTCTAGGTAAGGGAAGCTCTGAATTCTCTGAAGTTTGCAGAAAGTAATCAGAGAAACTTAACACTTTGTGACTAATCTTGGGGCAGTAGAAAGACCAATGGGTAAAGCATAAAATTAAAACTGATATTGTAAGGCACAAAACCTTGAACACTTCCTGTGATCTGGGTGAACTGAGATATGAAGCTGAGCATCTTTTATGCCCAAGGTCACCATGAATACTTGAAGAAGAATCATAGATAGACAAGACTGGTGGGTTAGCATTTTAAATTTTGGAACCCTTATGAATAAACTGAGAAGTGAAAAGCCCAGAATGGGTCACCATTTTCTCACTTTCCTGGGAACAAGGAAAAATCCTGAATAAAATCCTGCTCATTGATGATGAGGGACTAATTCTATGGTTCCCTAAAGAAACAACATTTTTAAAACAGCAGAGATTAAGGGGGTGTTGGTTTGATGGAACTGGAGGAATGCCTAATATGTGTGAAAGAGAAAGCCATGACATCTTGTAAAACATTCTAAATGACTGAGAGAACCCAACTGTTTGTGGTGATCGATTCCCACACTGGAAGAGACAGGGAAAGTTTCTTAGACAGATGGGCACGGGATAAACCAAGGTGGGGAGGAAAGATGGGAGGCAGAGGTGGATAGTCACAAGGAGGAAGGCTTATTAGGAAAGTGGATTTAGACTCCTTAAAATCCTGATTGGGTTTGTCTTGTGGCTTCTTTTTTGAATATATTTTACCCTTCTGGGGGCCTTTGTTCTTTATGAAAAAAGGGCCAGCCTTAGAAGGGTAATACCTCTGCAACTTAGCAACAAGGGAAAGGAAGATTTTCTTAAAACCTTGTTTAATTTTGCCTCTTTCTTGAAGACTTTTAAAATGTCATCTACAACAGGACCAAAAAGATGTTCTAGGGGCATCTAGGTTCATAGGTTGATAGGTAGGTACTAGGCTAGGCTTATATAGGCCCCAGGGCTGATAGCCTAGTACCTACCTATGAACATCCTCAGGAAGCGACTGAAGCCTAAGCCATGAAAATCACCAGCTGCATCATAGCTGCATTTAATAGAATGCCTAGCTTCCTGAGTGGCAGAGTTTAAAACAGAAAGAACTTATTATCAGAATCTAAAAAAATCAGACAAAGGATTACCAAGGTCTCTCAGTAAAGGCAAGAGATACCTGGTCATATGTATGTCATAGGTCAAAACTTGGACGGCAAGACTAGCAGAGGTATAAACCTTGTTTCCATACATATTAAGAGTCCTACTATCCTTATCATTAGGCAGGGCATTGGTGGATGGCAAGGGTTAATAGGCTTATCAGATTCCAAGGAAATAAAAGTAGGGTCAGATGAGGCATTCTTATACAGAAATTTGTGCCAGTCTGGGACTTCATAAAATCTGTCAGGTTTCCTGGAGGCAGGAGGCTGGGTTTCAGGGATCAAATGTATCTTGCAAAGACTCAAGGACAGGAAGGATGGCTGATAGTTTTGGAACTCCTATATATAAAACATCATGATATCTTTGTAGTGCATGCAGCATGACGATTATGCTACAATATCCAGAAAACGACAATTCAGTTAACCGCTAGAGTTCTGTGAGACACAATCATAACAATTAAGCATCCCTCTAAGAGATGTTAAGATCGGGTCTCACATAAATAACAGTGCTGGCCAGCAAACCACAACAGCAGAGCTCCCAAACAGCTTTCCTTCTGCCTGCTATGCCTGCAATCCAACTCTAACTTTTAAAAAAAATATGACTTGTGCTGCCGTCCACTTCACATCACTTCCTAAGTGTTTTACCGGCTGTGAATGCCAGTAAAACACTTCATGATTTTTCACCCGCCCCATATTTCCTCTAAATAGTACTAAATGGAGAAATACATCTCCATGAAGTAGAAAGGCAACAGAGGAATTTGCAAAATCTGTAGGAAGAGAAAGCAGCAATTAAAGCTGAGCTACAGGAATAGATTCACGGCAAATAAGAACTAACAGATGTAATAACAAGTGAGAGAAGTTGGATGATCTTGAAAATTGCTCAACAAGGAGTAACATCAGAATAACTGAATTACAAGATAGAGTGAGCAACAGTGAACTACAATTTGTAATGCAACCATTACATGACAGATGTGTGATACCAGGAAATCAAAATACACAAATAGGATACACACGCAGCAGTAGAGAGCAGACCCAAGTATGTTTAGCATGTTTCCATTTCTCTCCTGTAAAAAAATGAAACAATAAGGCAAGCAAAAGTTGTCCTATTTGTAGGGATGCTCATAAAGCTGGTCAAGGATTACTCAGAAAGACTATACAAGGAAAGGAAAGCTGTGCTGGAGGTATTAAATGAACGAAGAACAAATGCAACAACTACATGGTTGAAATACCCTGCAATTCTGTTAGTACAGCAGGAAAAGGAACAAATGATCCATGCTACACAAAATGGAGGATGTTCAAAAGTTTAAACAAATGTATCAGAGATACAGAAACAATCCACGCAGTAAAAATCTGAATCATTTGCAAGACAAGGATTGAGATAGTTACCTTAGACATAGTAGAGATGACACAGAGACAATGGGAGGATGTGTTGAGTCAGATGCCCTGCAGGGGAGAAGACAAGACTAGCACATCAGAGAGACCACATGCCAGTAAAAAAGTTGAGCAGAAAATAAATCACGAAAGCAACTACAAACAGATTAGTAGTGTAAGAGAAACGTGTGAAAGGGTTATATCAAAGGGACAAAACATGAAAAGCCTCTCCCAAGGCAGATTTAGGCAAAAAAACAGAAATTAATTTCTGGGGAATGAGGGACTAAACAAGCTGGATAGAAGCATTTAGCATGCATATCAGAGTCAAAGAGGTAGAAGGCAAAACTACAAAAGGACTGAAGGTGACAAAAGAAATAAATAACTGGAAGAAATGGACAGTGAAAGGCAGTGGCCTGTCCTGTCCTATTACAAGAAACAAGATTGAAAATTGGAGATGGACAGAAGATACTAAATTTATGACTACCAAAAGGGATAAATGGACAATAATGCAGGGGAGGAAAGAGAAAGGTAGCACTGTATTTTGTAAAGGGCTACAGATAACAGAAAAAGTTATAAATAGTGGTATAGGTAGATGGATCATCTGGCAGAAAAGGGTGGAAGATACACACTGGACAACAGGAAACATATTCACCAAAACAGGGATGAAGAAAGATTCTACAAGAATGTTTTTGGGTAACCATTTGGAATATTGGACCCCACTAGAGGAAGTTCCGAAATACAGAGACTGAATAGCCAAAAAACAGACTTACATATATTAACTGCCAGATGTGACTTCTCAGAATATTCCATTTTCTCAGAGGTACAGTGATCTTGGAGTTGGCATATATAAGTTTAGGTTGTGTGGGAAACTGAAGGGAGCGGTGCTGGGGAGCTTGCCCCCACCCAGAAAAAGAAATTTAAAGAAGAGCAGCAATTTCCAAGGTTTGCTTTTCTTCTGTGTTTTCATTCTTTGGGTTTTTTTTGGGGGGCTTTTCAGCACTCAGCATTTTGAGTGCCAACATTTTAACAGGGAGCCTGTTATTGATAACTGGTCGCAGACAAGAACAGATGGAATAGAAATAATGGTGGTAGTGTTGGGAGGGCTACAATATCACCACAGAACTGTAAAACAGAGGCTGTGTGGAAGAAGGAAATATTAACAAAAAATGAGACAATAACTATCTCAAGGAATTAAAAAGGAATGGTGGTTGTATATAAAGAGGCAACTGTATCTAAATGAGAAGGAATACACCTTCACAAAAACATTCTGGTATAGGCAAGTATATTAGACAAGTTCATAGGGAAGGAAAACTTAATTGAAATAATGGAAGAGATCCAAATACAGGAGAGAGATGAGCATCAGATCACGGATCAGTGAGACTTAAGAAGTATTTGTGCAGGAACAGAAAACAATACGAAGAGGGTGATGGTGGGCTAGCTATCAATGGAAGGAGACAGAGGGCACAGACACACTGCAAGGACTAATGAAGTACTAAATGCAGGACTATATAAAAGATAGGGACAAACCGGAAGAACACGGATGGGATTAAGGTGACTGACAGAAGAAAACTGATTACAGAAGGAAAGAAGGAAAAAGTTAATGAGGAGCTGAAGACAGATTTAGAGGTGGTACACAAAAGGAAGCTAGAAAAGACAATAGGAATGGAATCAGAGTAGTATACTAATACTAGTATAATAATACTAGTATACTAATACTAGTATACTAATACTAGTATACTAATACTAGTATAATAATACTAGTATACTAATACTAGTATAATAATACTAGTATACTAATACTAGTACAATAATACTAGTATACTAATACTAGTACAATAATACTAGTATACTAATACTAGTATAATAATACTGGTATACTAATACTAGTATACAGTGGAGGAGGCACAAGAGAAAGAGCTAGCCATGACAAGCAGCAGGCCGCGACAGAGATACAAAGGATAAGAGGAGGGGATGCACAACATTTAGAAGAGACTGTGCAAATCAGGCAATGATTTTAGGAATGTTACAGGGAGATTTAGAACCGACAAAGAAGTGACAGAAGTTTCAGTGGAACCGGGGAAAGAATGTAGAGGTGATGAGGGATGAAATAAGGAAAGCAATATACAAGATGAAGAAGAAGAAAGCTGGAGGGACACCTGGATTCCTGCCCAAGAGTTCTACAGATGGGGAGGCCAAAGAGGAGGAATACAAGAGAATACAGGAGTCCTGCAAAATGTCATAGTATGAAGAGGGCCCGGATAATCTTGATACCTATGGGGGGGGGGGTAAATGGAAAATTATAGGTCTACCTCTAATGTAGGCATCAAGATTATGGCAACAGTATTGGCAGGAAGATTGAACGAAGCACTGCCAAAAATAATACAAGCGGGGCAAAATGGTTTTGTAAAGAAAAGAAAGGCAGAAAATAACTGTTGGGACCTGCTGTAATTTATGCACAGGGAAGAAAAGAAGCAGGATGGGAAAAGTATGACTGTGCTCTTTGACCTACAGACGGACTTTGATATGGTGAGGTGGGAATTCGTATGGATGATGCTGCAGCAAAGGAATGTAGGGGAAAAGTCCATATACTGGACACAGGTCATACACCAAGACGCAGAAAATGAAATACTCATAAATGGAGGAGGCAAGGATAGAGTGGGGGACCAGACAGGAGTGCTCCACAGATCTGTTCACACTTATGATCAATAAACTGGCAGTGGAAGTCTGACACAATTTAGCAATGCCTGAAGAAAAGCAGGGGATACAATTCCCGTCTGTGTTATATGCAGATGACAGCATTGTGATGTCAGAGGAGAAGTCTGCATCAATGGGAACTATAAGACAGATGTGAGATATTTAAAGTGGTGAAACTCAAGTGCAACAACAAAAAGACAGTGGCAGTAAAATTAGGAAAAAAGGAAAGGGAAGGAGGAATATGTGAAATTAAAGTGGGAGATTTCCCCAATTTCTTATGGATCTATGTTGGGAACATAGTGAAAGAGACAATAGGAAAGAATCTAGAATAAATTAGGAAAAATGTAAGCAATACTCTTGTGTGGGGGAGACTACTTATACACTGCTTAGGATAATTAAAGTATACTACTAATAATCCTCCACCTCCTCTGCAACATATAAATAGACCCCATCGCCCAGGGCTAAAAACCTAAAGCAAATGCAAAAAGACAAAGGACTGGGTCAACAAAGGCAAAGGGAAAACAGTGAACTAGGCAAAAATAGGAATGAACAGGAAAAGGGGGGAAAAGGGGCTCCCACATATCCTGACATAGGCACTGTTAGACAACATCACTCACTAGATAGAAAGAGGAGAGAAGGAAGTTAAGCAAAATGAAGTAAAGCAGAGGGAATGTGGAGAAGTTTAGTAAACAACATGAACAAAGCAGCACTAAAAGAACTAGGATGCATCAAACAGGGTGAAGGGAACCACAAAAACTATGGGGAACAGAAAGGATGAGTTAAAGAATGGAAAATGAAGAAATGTGGTGAAGTGGAGTAGCTCGACAGAAAGATTTGGTATGCAGATAAAAGGATAGTGGGAAAATATTTAAAACAATGGAAGAGTTAATACAGAATATCAGAGGCCCAATGCTGGAATTACTTGATACTCATGGAGAGCTGGAAAAAGAATAGCGAGAGAGATCAAAAGGAGAAAGGGCCAGACAGGAAGCAAGGGCAAAATGTGAGGAGACAGCACAGCTCTATGAAGCATTAAGGGAAAAAAGAGACAAAGCTGAAGAAGAAAAAATGAGAAAGGACTGTGGAAGCGGCGAAGGATGGAAGGGAGTTGCAGGATATTGACAGAAAAGAATTCAGGCAGTGAGGTACATGGAATGGGCAATCTATGTCTGAGAATACTGCATAGATGGTATCTAACCCCTGTGAGATTATTAAAGGAAAGCAGAAAGGAAAACAGCAGATGCTGGAGGTATGAGGAGGAAGAGGGGTATCAGGAAGAGACAGGAATTATACACAAGTTCTTGGAATGTGTGTGTGGGCACAAAATGTCTGGAAGCAGCCACAGAAAACTTGGGGAGTCATATTTCAAAAGGAAGCAGAGCACACTTGGAAATATAGTATATGGGGCATAAAAAAGGATAGCATCTGGAAAGAGAGATATCAACATTATCAGATTGCTAGGTAACAAAGTTTAAGCCATCATCACTCAAAACTAAGGAGATAAAAACAGTACAGGACCACAAATTACATAACAGGTTCCTGCACACAGGGAGAAGTCAGAAGCTGGCTAAAATGAGGAAGAGGGGATGAAATGGAAAGAGCTGTTAGAGCACTACAAGAGTGAAAATCATGCCAGATGAAACAGGGTGTACGCAAAGGGAAACCAAGGGGAAAGGAATAGGGATAGGGTAGAAAATGAAACAGCCAACTGCTGATGAGAAATGGTACAGCATGCATGAGGATTGCATGTGAACATAACATACTGTATGGTGGTAATAAAGTTTTAAAAAAAAGTAAATATGAGCAGCTGATTCAAAAGGAGAAAGAGTAACCTTCTTCAATACATAATTTTCTAGCGTGTTTAATGTGGGTAACCCTCTTTCAGATACAGACTGACAGGATAAGATGTTAATAATGAAAGATCTAGAGGCAGATAAGCTGAAATGGCTGAAAATATACATTGATAGCAGTCAGATTTAAATAGCTCAGAAAGATGATGAAGGACTTGGTGTGCTCCCTGCTAAATTGGGGTCCTACCCTCTATTCTGACACAAGAGAGAAAATTGTTTCTATTAGGATATATAAGACTTATTATTGTTAGGTTTTCTAGCCTAAAAACCTACAGCATGTCTTTAGAAAACTAATGTCTAAAAAGACTTATAATCCTATCATCCATACTGTAAAAGCTTCAGGGTCTATATGTTAGGATGCTCTAGTGACCCCTAGTCTTGACTGAAAATATCACCAAGACAGGACGTAATTGATAATGTCCCTATGGGAAGCAGGACAAGGGTTGTTAGAGGTGGTAGCTATTGCGGGTCTAAATTGCAAGCTGGAAAGCCCTAATAACCGAATACAAAATCGCCGACATATATTCCGTGAACCGCTAATACACTGAATGCCCTAAACCGCGAAATTCAAAACTTCGAACCGTCATACTTGTCCCACCCCACCGCCCGCTACATACTACCTACCCAAACAAACACATACACCAACCAAAACCCTACTTCTAACCCTAAACTAAACCCTACTTCTAACCCTACATCTTGCATATACCACCATCTATGCACTTACCTTAACCCGCACCCTAACCCTAAGGTCCGTAACTATCGCACATTTACCTTAATAAGCTATACCCAAACAAAATAAATACTCCACACACATACACGTAACAAAACACTACATCTAACCCTACACTAAATCTCGCATACATTACCATCTATGCACCTACCTTAACCCGCACCCTAACCCTAAGGTCCATAACTATCGCACACTTACCTTATGGAGCTATACCACGGAAGGGCCAACCATGATGATTCAATGTTTCGGATTTCGAGTTTCAGGACGATGTTTACGTGGTTCGATGGAGACGTGTCGGCATTTATGTATTCAGGTAAGTGCGTCTTCGAGGATGTAATAGGGAACCAGCTATTGCTGTAGGAATCCTGGAATCTTGGCTGTTTAGACCCCTTGTCATTTTCTTCTGAACTGATTACCTGATTTTTGTTGTTCTGTAGATTTAGTCTGTTTTTTGAAGAAAGGAACTGGTTTGAAGGGTAAGTTTTGTCATATCTATGAACTACAGAAAGAAAAAAAATGTTTTATAACTTGCATAATGTCTTCTATCTAATTGAAGTTCTCAGCAGAAGGGTTACAAAATGGGAAATTTCTATCAAAAGAGGCATTTAATAACTGTGCCTTAACATCTTCAGGAAAGGGGCTGAAACCTTAGCCAAGCATGTCTATAAGTGACAGAACCAGCAGCAGCAACAGAAGTTGTATCTGTAGCATCACACTCACATTTAACAGAGTATTTAGTTACTTGTGAGAAAGAGTGGAGCATCTCTAGTAAACTAAATGTCATGATTGCGAATCTCGGCCATTTTCTGACTCATGCCATCAAACATGGCTAAAAGAAAACATAGTCATGTGAGTCTGACAATTAAAAGCCCGAAAAGACAGAGTAGCAGAGGTATAAACTTCTTTTTTTTTTTTTTTTTACTATATCTGTATAACGCTCTGCCCTTCTTGCCATGAGGAAAAAAGTTTGGTACAGGAACCAGCTTAGTTTCCTGCTCTCAACTTAGATGACTGCAGGGTCAGCAGTATGTTTTTAAATATATATTTGTGTGAGTTCTGAGTCCTGTATAATATAGCAGGTCTTTCTGGAGCAGAAGGTTGTGAAAAAGAAGAAAGAGAAGCTGAAGCAAAAGCATCTTCTAAAGCTCCAAGCACAGGAGGAATGTCAACAGTTTTCAGAATATCCATGTGAAGGAGATCAAAATATCTTTCTTCAGTGGTGGAACTCTCTCTCCTTTCCTAACGGAAGGGTTCGTGGTTTCGCCAAACTAAATTTCATTATTGTGGGACTCATAGAAAAGAGCATCTTCCACATCTGACCCATAGCCCAAGGGACAGGGAATTTGAGAGACATAATTGAAGCATCTGAAATATCCTCTACTTCAGAAGAGTCCCCCCCTTTTTTTAAAGAAGAAGAAGCAGCAGAAGACGGTCCTGGCTGTAAGGCCTGTGCAGCTTTTAGCAAACCTTGAGTCATGGAGAACCTGTTATCTGAAGAAGTCAGAGCAGTAAACTTTTCTGAGGAAACGGTGCTAGAAGTAGAAAGGGAAGATGAATGTTGTGTTTCCTGCTGTCTTTTTCATGGCATGTAGGTCCAAGGCTTCTGCAATAAGGGATGAATTTACAGTCCAGTACCTTCAGTCTCTACCCTCACACGTATTTGGTGTACACCATCTTCTCCCTCAAAAAAAATTACTCTTGGTTCTAAGGGAGCCGATATCAGAAGGCTGAGAGAGGAAGAGACTGAAGGATGGTCACTGGCCACAGCCAAGCGTTTTTCTCCATTCACAGTGGTGTCCAAAGGGCAATGCTAGAGAACTTGGATGAAGGCAACAGATGGTCTCGGGGTTACAAAAGTGCCCGACTAGGTTTCACCATTTCTAACCCTGAATAAAGAGTGTCAGCCCTATCTGAGTCTTCTGCTGCTTTTGGCACCCTTTAACTACACTTCTTTTTGCCTGAGGGGTAAGATGCCAAAGCAGAAGAAGAGGATGCCATGGTGCCATACACCATGAGATGCACCCTTTTGTTTGCAAATAATAGTCAAGGGTCCTTAACTGACTTCTTAATTTCTTAACAGCAAAATCCTGACTTTAGAAGATTTTACATTGTTGAGCCCTTAAACAATAGAGACACCTAAAGTGGCAGTTCAGTATAGAATCTGCCAACCACAGTCACACTTCTCCTTTTGTTTTAAAACAGACATAGGAGAAATGTACCATAAAAATTAAAAGGAAGAAGAAAAAAAGAAAGTATCCCTAGCAGGCTACTTTATCTACCTGATTTTATGTTTCTCAGCTTTGGAGGCTACGACCAACAAAATAGTAAAACTGTTTGCGACTCTGAAGGACAGAATGTTCTGAAGGTGGCACAGAAGACCCCTCCTATACCAGCACAGTGGCAGATACTAGGACGCATGTATACCTTGTGGAGGAGGGATCCTGAGCTTTGTCAGGCTGGCTGGAAGGACAGGGGCATCAAAGGGAATTTCCCAGATATAAGGAATACTGTAACAGTGATCTAATGAGCATCGCTATGAATCCAGGACATATTTTTATATTTGAACAGTAATTTTTCAAGCACGTATTAGGTAAAAAAGTATGGTGTAAGCAACTAGACTTATTTAACCACATTATAAATATACACTGCCATGTTTCAGTTCAGCCAGATATATGGATGCTACCCCTCATAAAGGTGTCTTAATGGAAGAAAATGTATTAGTACTAAAGAGCTTGGAAAGACTTTGATTCTACTATTAGTCATTCAACTTACCTGTTCAGGGCTCATGTACATTTCAGTTCCCTTGTTAGTAGTTCTTTCTGATTTAGCATCAACATTGTCAGTTACAAGACCAAAATCTCCAATTTTTACACTTGGCTCATTATCATCCGCCATAAATATATTTTTTGGCTAAAAAAAAAGAAGAAACAAAGCAAATATTAGATATGCTAGATCTTTTCTGGACTGTAGTTTTCAAAATTATCAGTGGCAAAGGCCATTAAGTAGACAGGAGAAGGCAAACATGCTGTATCCTACCAATGTATCCTGGATTATATAAACAGAAGTTATGCACTTACCATAATGCTGGATCCTTTCATCAAAGTCTGAACAATATTGACTAAAGGGTACCAAGCTGCTTGTCTGATCTGATTCAGCACTGCAACTGCTCCAAGCCTTGAACTCCTTTAAGATCTTTCCCTACTTTTATCCTCCTTGGTACTGGCCTTCCAAAGATTGAGTTTGCTGACTAAAAATAGAGGCCTTGACTCATCGGGGAATGTAGTTGAGATGGGCAGAAGAGCTTTCAGATAGTCTGCTGGGTCCTCAGAAAATAATTTGGAGAGAGGATAGAGTAAGGAATGTTGTACCAAACAGACTAGGATGAATTGATCCAGCGTTATGCTAAGTACATAACTTCCATATTTTATTCATTCTGTCCGATCCAACTGAAGGGTCAGAATTTCAAACTATCTGTACATCTTGAGTGGCATCATGTCAGGGTACTATTTAGGACTTTTGTTCTGAAGGAAACCCTGGATCTGGACAAGATGTCCAGATTATAGTGTTTGGTAAAAAGTGTGCAACACAGCAAAAAATGCTGAAGCACAAATTTCATTCACAGTGGAATTTCTGAAAAAGGCCTTAAAAGTAGCAATTGACCTTGTACAATGAGGTTTTGGTTTGGGTGGCAAAGATTTGTTCTATGAAGTAAAGGCAAAGGAAATGGAATATGACAAACGTCAGGTTGCTTACAGATACGTTATGTCCCAATTAATTTGCAGCAAAGGAGCTGAACAATTGTTTTGTCTTTTTTCAATGTCTTTGTTCTTTGAAGACAGAATCTTAGTTACTTTTAAATGTCTAGGTGGCACTTTTTGTCCCAAGGTGTTTGCAGCGAAGGAGATGAACACTTTTGACTTTTAAAATGTTTTTTTTTTTTTTTCTTATGAACACAGAATCTTAGTTACTTATAAATGTCTAGGGTGTGAAAAATATACTCTCTGTGACTGGAATGGCTTAGGAGGAAAACAGACAAATGAATAGGCTATTTCAAATTATTCTCTGAGGCAATCCTGGGAAAAAAAGAGGGATTGGTATGGAAGGACACTCTTGTCTACATGGAAAATTAAGTACAGAGGGTTGGAAGATTAGGCTTGTAGGTCTGAAACCCTTCTAGCAAATGTAAAAGCCATGAAAACAGTTTTTCAGGACAAGAATTTTATCTGTGCTGAAGATGCTTTCTGAAATGAGATTTTGTTAAGGCTTCTAAGACAAAACTGAAGTCCCAAGGTGGAGCCATGTCTTTAACAGAAGGTTCAAAAAGGCATAACACAAGTTGTGAGAAGCAATGGAATGAGAGTCAATGCCATTATAGAAGTTGAGCAGAGAAGAAAGCTGAATCATAGCTATAAATGGAACCTTTATCAGATAAGTCTGAAAAAAATTGGAGGATTTTACGAATGGATGCAGAGAATGGGTCAATACCCTGCTTGGTGCCCATAAGGAGAAACACTTCAATTAACTCCTGTATACTCTGTGAGTTGATTCTTTTTGACATACAGAAAGAATGCAATACACATACTCACACAGCAAAGGGTCCTTGGCCATCAAGGTAAATGGAGAAACCAAGTGGTTACTCTGAGATTAAGTAAGTTCAGGTAAGGATGGGTATGACAGCAGATATAGACAGGGAACTAGAAGCCATCGGCGTTTCACCAAGTGAGACTTGAGCAAGGAAACCAAATTTGCTAAGTCCAGCATGGGGGAAAGATGAATAACGTAGCTTTCTCAATTATCAACTACTAGTTTTAGAAGGAACTCCGCACTGACTAAACTCTTACCAACTGATAACAACACATGCCCTCTCATATCTGAACATCTGATTATAGATGATCTAAAAAGAGTTGGGATCAAAACCTCATTGGGTCCATACTGCATTCCATTCATTATTGCTAGTATCTGGAACATAATTAACCCTGTTTTGAATACAACAGTCAGCACATTACTACTGGGTTTTGAAGTACTTGTGCTGTGTAAACACTCTATCATTTTGCCAGTTTGCAAAAAGGGTAATTAAACATTTCATGGCTAATTATATACAATTAGTTTGACATTGATTCCATTTAAATGTTATGCAGAGATGTATGCTAAATCTTCTTACTGAGCCCAAAACCACCACAACATAAATTAGACTTAAATTAGGACCTATATGTGCACAAAAAAGTCAAGGCTAGCTAACCTGGTTGAATTTTACAACCATGTCAGTTTGGCATTATACTTTCTGTAAGGATAGCATTTTTAGATTAAACAAAGCTTTCAATACTGTCTCTCTCTCTCTCTTACCATTCTAAATATTTGGCTTTAAGGCAATATCATTTCAATCAATACTTGGTAAATTGGATATCTGATGACACTCAGTATAAGTAAATACAATACACTTACTCTGAAAATCTATTAGCACTTTAGGCATGCCACAGTGTTTGGTCTTGGGATCGCTTTTGTTTAATTTAGTATTCTCAACTAACTCTTCAAGCAAGTACTGTTTACTTGCTAAATATACTGATTATTGCAAAATGGAGTTTATAGCAAATTCAAGTGAGGACTTCTTAGCAATCAATATGTTTCAAAATTAGTTTTCTATCTGGGCAGCTACGGTTAGGTTAAATTTCATTCATAAGAAATTCCAAATTATGCATTTTGGAAGACTTACATTTAAATTCGCCTTAACTCTTAATGGTCTCATTCTTCAAGAGACAAATGAATACAAAGATTTTTGGTATCCTAGTAACTTCAAAATTCTCCTTTTCTAACAATGTAAACTGTATCAGAAATACAGCACTAAATATCATGGGAGTAATATTTAAATCTATTTTCATTTGATAAAAATACAACTTAATTAAATGCACACAATTGATTTTGGAATCTGATAGCATGTTTGTATTTACACTAGGTCTTATCTAAATAAAACACAGACATTTCAAAGGAAATATACTAAAACAATTCCATCTTTGAAGAACCTTAGTTACACTGACGGGAGTAAAACACTGAATTTATTCCTTTTCCATTAGACACACAAGGGACACGGCAATACTTGCATACGAGCCCTTCAATGATGGCATGTTACAAGCAACATTTAACTTGTCCCTATCCTCTCAATGATGTTTTCACAGTTTTGACAAAATACAATTTTTGTCTTTCACTTTTTAGTAAAAAAAGAAGTAAATATCTAACCCAAACAATACCCAGGATCTGAAACACAATTCCTGTTCAGATTAGAATGTCATCACATAATAACTTTTTTAAAAAAATACTTCTGATATTGATAACTGGATGGGAGAAGATGTTTACAGCATGAATGTTAATACATCAGCATTCTTCGATGGTCTTTGGGTCTGAACATTATACATCCTAAACATATGACAGGCTTACATGAAATTTCAAACAATGTCATTAATATAATCTTATATTTCACAAATATAACCTTATATTTATTGCCACCATATAAAAAAGACTTCAGATGAACTGAAATTGTTTTTAGCAACCTTATTTATTCATCACATTGTTTATTTGTAACATGAATATAACTACATTAATAGCAATGAAAAAAGATCACAATAAAAAGTTCAATTATGACAGACATGCATTATAAATTCAGTTTCCATGGTAGCTCTATTCTTTTATTCTTGTACAATTAGAAAATAATTTTCTTCTACACTTTTGAATTCCTACCAAACTACGTTTTAGCAATTGATTTGAGCATTATTTTGTACAAAGTCCCCAAATGCACCACTTAATTTTACGAAAATTACTTCCCCCATTTTTAATGTTCCCAAGTATAGATCTGTTATAGTACATAATTTTCAGCTGGTTTAATTTCTGATTTCCACCTTTGTAATTTTTTATTTTGGCTGCTAACATCATTAAATATAACAAGGCCTCACTATGTCTTGACAATTTCAAACCTAGCCAACAACTCAATAGCATTGGGTCCTTTGTTAATATAAAATATTCCCCCAAATGTGTTAGGACATTCTGTACACAGTCCTTAAACTTAGGTAATTTCACACATTTCCAAAAATGTGTCCCCAACTTCCTGTTTCATTCTCTTTTCATGTTCAACATTTGCTCTCCATTTGAGAGAAAAATTTTACTTGGAGAAAAAACTACATGTGTAAACATTTCCATGCAAGTACCTTAAAACTTCTGTATTTCGTGGCATGCCTATGGGCCTTGCAGATTGCCTTCAATTGGTATTTTGTAATTTCTTTTCTTCCCTCCCAGTCTATTTAGTCTGTTCTGATTTTATTTTTGTAATTATTTAGCATTTATATGCCAAATTTTGTCTTTCTTAACCGCATTTTCTGTTCTTGGTTCCACTAAAAATTCTACCACAACTGGCATTTCACTTGATACTCTCCCTTCTTTCTTTGACTATATTCTGTCACCAGTCCCTGATATGGAAGGCATTCTTTGACATGCAGTTCAAACACCTGCTTGGGTTCTTCTCGCTCTGTTGCTTTTCCTTTCCAATCTCTTTGCTACCAATATTCTCTTTCAGTTCCCTTCAGTTACTTCCTGCCATATCTTGTTATAGCAATAACCCACGCCTGGGTGTGGGTAATGCTGGATTTACCCACGGTTGGCGTGGTTCGCCCTCGGGACCAAACAAAGACAACCGTGGGTAAATCCAGCATTACCCACACCCAGAAGTGGTTATTATATTAATGCCATTATTTAAGAAAAGAAATAATTACTTTTCTTAAATAATGGCATTGTATAATGCCTCTTTGCTGCCCTTCCAGCTGTCTGCTGTTCCACGGCAGTTCTGATGTACTGCGATGCCTCGCAGTACATCAGAGTTGTGGGCAAAGCAACGGAGAACGCAAGTTCTCCATTGCTTTACTGTCTCGCTATGTTAAATAGGCTTAACATAGCGAGACAGCTAAAATAAGCAACGGAGATCTCCGCTGCTTATTTTAAAGCTGTCTCGCCATGTTAAACTCATTTAACATAGCGAGACAGGTTTAAAGCAACGGAGATCGCAAGATCTCCGTTGCTTTACTTGTGTCGCTATGTTAAAGGAGTTTAACATAGCGAAACAGCTTTAAAAAAAGCAACGGAGATCTCCGTTGCTTTTTTTAAATCTGTGTCGCTATGTTAAACTCTTTTAACATAGCGAGATTAGTGTTATACTAACGGAAAAAGTCCGGGCGACCGGACCTTTTTCCGTTAGTATATTGAGGGATTTACAATGGGCACGCTGGTTGGGCTGGCCAATCAGCGTGCACGTTTTTAGAGTAGGCATTGTATAATAGTTTTTTTATACCTTTACTTGTACTTATTCCTATTGTCACCATCTATTTTCTCTACTCCCACACTTCTCTAGTCTTTATATTTTACCTGCTTTATGTATATTGGTTCCATGAATGTAGTTAACTTTGACTGAGGTCGATATCTGTTTTGTCTACACACTTTGGTCGACCAAAAAGATTGGGTTGTGGAATATCCCTTTTCCACCGATGTTATGCAATCTTGGAGTTAGAAAATATATATAGTCAGGGTTGTGGGGGGCATGGGAGGCTTGCCTCTGGCAAAAAATATTTACTTTATTGTTGCATGCTCTGAGGTTATTGGAGTTATTTCTTGACATATATGCGCATGTGCATTAGATGTTGATATTATAAAATTATTTTTAGTTTACATCTTTCATTGTCTTAACATACAAACTATATATATATATATATATATATATATATATATATATATATATATACATATATTATGTATAGAAACAGACAGACACACACACACACACGCACATATACACACACTTCTGTACAGATATTTCTGTTCTCTTTAAGGGCTTGCTTCGAAAACCCTAATCTGTCTCTATCCCTCGTACTTCCACCTTGCTCTACCATCATCTTTCTTCCACACTGATCAACTCCAATCTGCTTCTGCTATATAACAAAGTCTAAACTGTGTAGCTTTAAAGTATCTCATCAACTAAGATAATCCTAAAACACAGTGTTCAATAGGAAAAATCAAATATCCTAAATCTTCTGCAGTCTATGTCATACCTAAGGTCCTTATAAATTTCCTCCCATTGCTCTTTTGCAATATGTTCTAATCTTGCCTCCCAGTCTTTTTACTCTGTTTTGCTTGTTTTTTTGTAATTATTATTTAATAATTATCATTTAGCATTTTGCACTTGACCTCATACTCTCCCACATAAATTTCTTTCAACCCTTTATTAATTACCATCTCCAACTTTCCGCTGCCTGACAAATGTATGTCTGACTCTGACCTACGTACAGGACCAAAGGAACTAAAACCATTAGAGACAATCAGATAAATTCCTGGATAAGTTAGTCATGGAAAGAGACTCAAGAATGGGAGATCAATTTTCTTTCTTTGAGAGTCATGATGATGTTGGATTACCTACAGTATCCAAAATGCCAATTGGGTGATGTTAGGAGGATGAGGGCAGGGACCTCAGTGGGATGAGTACACTGGCACATGCTTTAATGCCTGACTTTCACCTACAGGAGAATAAATGGGTCAGAAGCCTCTCACTCAGTTTGATGATGTCTGGCTCTGGAAGAACAAATAATCAGATGGTGGGAAGGATGTCATACTGGACAGGTTAGGATGAAAATAATCCAGTGTTAAGGTAAGTAACTAAGCTTCCATAACCTAGTTTATCCAGAATGCCAAGCTACCTCAGATGGTGGCATCATGATAGGATTCCTTGGAGAAATGTAGTTCCAAACAAGGTTCTGGACCTGGAAATAATGCACTACTTGTAATACCTGACAAAAGTATGCAACACAGACCATGTTGCTGCTGCACAAAGTTCAAAACAGTTTCAAAAAGGCCATAGGATTTGATATACAATGGATATAAAAAGTGTACACACCCCTGTTAAAATGCCACATTTTTGTGATATAAAAAAAGAGACACAATAAATCATTTCAAAATTTTCCCACCTTTAATGTGACCTATAACAAATACAATTCAATTGAAAAATAAATAAATCTGTTGGGGAAAACAATTTAAAAATAAAAAATGTATAATAAGCTGGTTGCATAAGTGTGCACACCCTTAAACTAATACTTTGCTGAAGCACCTTTTGATTTAATTACAGCATTTAGTCTTCTTGGGCAGGAGTCTATCAGCATGGCACATCTTGACTTGACAACATTTGCCTACTCCTTGCAAAAGTGCTCCAAATATGTCAGATTGTAAGGGCGTCTTTTGTGCACAGCCCACTTCAGGTCACCCCACAGATTTTCTATTGGATTTAGGTCTGGGCTCTGGCTGGGCCATTCCAAAACTTTAACTTTCTTCTGGTGAAGCCACTCTTTTGTTGATCTGCATGTGTGCTTGGGGTCATTGTCGTGTTGAAAGGTGAAATTCCTCTTCATCTTCAGATTTCTAGCAAATGCCTGAAGGTTTTGGGCCAAAAGTGACTGGTATTTGGAACCATTCATAATTCTCTCCACCTTGACTAAAGCTCCAGTTCCAGCTGAAGAAAAGCAAACCAAAAGCATGATATTGCCACCATCATGCTTCACTGTGGGAATGGTGTTCTTTTGATGATGTGAAGTGTTGTTTTTGCGCCAAAAGTACCTTTTGAAATTGTGGGCAAAAATTTCAACCTTGGTCTCATCAGACCATAGCACATTTTCCTACATGCTTTTTATAGATTCATAGATTCATATATTAGTACTAGGCTAACTGTCCTCGGGGGCCATTTTAAGCCTAGCCAATTACCCCATGTGAGAATCAAACCCTGAACCTTGTGTTTCTAAGGTAAGCACCTTAACCATTACATCAACCTCCCACCCCTTTTGGAGATTGAGGTATTGTTTTGCAAATTTTAGCCGGGCCAAGATGTTTTTCTGTGTAAGAAAAGGCTTCCGTCTTGCAACCCTACCCCATAGGCCAGGCATATGTAGAATACGGGAGATTATTGTCACATGTAGTACACAAACAGTACTTGTCAGAAATTCCTGCAGCTACCTTCAGTGTTGCTGTAGGTCTCTTGGCAGCCTCTCTGACCAGTTTTCATATTGTCTTTTCATCAATTTTGAAGGGATGTCCAGTTCTTTACTTCACTGTTGTCCCATATTTTCTCCACTTTTTGATGACTGTCTTCACTGTGTTCCATGGTATATCCAATGCTGTGGAAATTGTTTTTTACCCTTCTCCTGACTGACACCATTCAACAATGATATCCCTTTGAAGCTTTGTAAGGTCTCTGTGAACTATGGCTTTTGCTGTAGCAGGCAACTGAGTATATGTCAGGAAAATCCTACTAGGACAGCTGAACTTTATTTGGGGTTAATCAGAGTCTCTAATTGATGGCAGGTGTGTACCAAGAAGACTGAATGCTGTAATTAAAGCAAAAGGTACTTCAACAAAGTATTAGTTAAAGGGTGTGCACACTTATGCAACCAGCTTATTGTACATTTTTTATTTTTTTTATTTTTCCCCTACAAAATTTGTTTGCTTTTTGATTGAATTCTACAGGCTACAGGTCACATTAAAGGTGGGAAAAGTTTTGAAATGATTTATTGTGGTCTCATTTTTTATATCACACAAACCTGGCATTTTAACATGGGTGTGTACACTTTTTATATCCACTGTAGATTTTTTTTGGAATGAGCTCTTGGTTTAGCTGGCAATGATTTATTTCTTGAGGACTATGCAAAGTATATGTGGTACAAAAGCCATCTGGACGGTGTTACTTTGGAAACCTTCTAACCTAGCCTGGTAGTTGCAATGCTATGAACAACTGAGTATCATTCTTTATAATTTGGCTTTGTGAAAATAAAATTTCAGTTGTCTCTATCCAGTGTGTAGAGCAGATACTCTCCCTTATGGCAGTGATTTGGGTAGAAGACAGGTACCTATCTATGTCAAACAGAGCTCCTCATTAGCACTCTTCAATAAAAATCTTGATGAGTGGATGGGAAATGGGAAATTCACACCGGGGATCACTTCTGTGGCTCTGCTCGACAGGGGCACAGGAAAATAATTTTCTTGGGTGGCGAAAGCCAGGGTACATTTTTTGGCTAGGCTTGTATGGGCCCTAGGGCCCATAGCCTAGTACACCTACCTATGAACATGAAAAGGCTGTTTTAGATTTGTCTATGAAGCTGTTTTGAAATGAAAGGATGGATTTGTTCTTATTAATACTCTGTCTTCTGAAAGAACAAATATGGAGGAGTGAAGTTGAAATCTGTAACTCTGAAATTCTCTTAGCTGATGTGATGGCTACCAAAAATAGTCTTACAAGACAAGAATTTTAGGTCTACAAAAGAAGCTAACTCAAAAGCGGCTCTAGTTAACAATTTCAGGACAAATTTGAGGTCTCAAGGAGGAGTAGGAACTATTAATGGAGGTTGTAAAAGGAAGGTTCCCTTCAAAGAATGTCTTGCATTGCTTGTATGTTGCAACAGAATAGTTGTGAAAGCCAGTGTGAAATTTAAAAATGGCTGGCAACTATACTTATGTCATAACAACTAGAGCCAGCATAAAAAATGATAGGAAATGTAAAACTGGAAACAAGTGAAAAGTGGTCTACACCATTTTTATTAGCCCATAAGAAAAAAACTTTCACTTACATTTGTAAACTTTACAAGTGGATTATTTTTGAGAAGCTGATAACATGCAAACCACACTCTGGGAAAAGCGAGGTATTCGGCCATCAATGAAATTGTCAAAATCATGATGTCAGCTTGAGGGTCAGTAGATGTGGGTGAGACTGTCCAGATAGATGACAGAAAAGATCTGGTGGAAATCTAGAAACCATGGGCTCTTCATTAAGTGAGGCTTGAGCATGAGAAACCAGCACTGCCTGGACCAGTATACGGCAATGAAGATCAATGTGCTTTATATAGAATCCTGATGATTATGGTAATGGGGGGGAAGGCATACAGGAGTCCGGGGGCACTGACATACTACAGTATTTTTGGTGACTGCCCCTTGGGATGGATTAGGGCAAAGCAGCAGCTAAATAAGGAAGCAAAAGTTCCCAGCAAGGGTGGCCCCAGTAGCTGAAGGTTCACCGTGCTTCTGTTGGATTTAGAGACACTCATGAGGCATTAAAATCAACCTGCTGAACCTGTCCAGCAGAAAGTTTTTTTTTTTTTTTTTTACACAGGATCTGCATTGTGATCAGAAAGTTGTGCGCAGTTATCCCTCACTGTCACTTTGTGATCAGAAAGTTGTGTGCAATTATCACTAACTGCCATATCCTTGTGGCCTCTCTGTCAAGGTTGTAAGATCTATCTCTTCCTTGTTTCTGTACAGTACAACTTATATATTGACTGAAAGGATATCACTCCTAGAGGAAGGAGGTTCTGAAATTACTGCAATGAGAGATGAATGGAAGACTGGCTTCTGCTTCTGTCCATGTACCTTGGACTACTCCCCCCTCATAATGCCCCCCCCCCCCCATCTCTGAAAGGAGGTGTCCATGTTGACTCTTGATGTGGGTGGTGGAAAAAGAAAAGTACAGTTTTGTACCTACCATAAATGTAGATGTTCGAGGATCCACATTGCTGCAGTCCTAACTATTGGGTAGTCCGCTGTCCAGTCGGCCCGAATACCAAAGTATATGGCTGACGTCGGTCAGGGCGCATTAGACTGACGTCAGTACGTCAGGGTACTAATGCGCATGACCGACGTCATATCCTCAGTCTTTTCTTGCCCCAGATGTCAGAAGACCCTGAAAAGATAAGGCCAAAACCAAAAACTCCAAACATACCTGCACCAAAAATATGTACAAAATATACAAAATTACCAGAATATAACCTCACCTACACAACCACCCCTAAACACAGAGGGAAGGAGGGAGGGTAAATTGACTGCAGCAATGTGGATCCTCGAACATCTACATTTATGGTAGGTACAAAACTGTACTATGTTCTTCATTCCACATTGCTGCAGTCCTAACTATTGGGTAGAATCCCAAAGCAGAGGTAAGGGAGGCTGGCAAATCATAAGGAAGCAGGAACTGACAACATGCCTTGCAAAATAGCTGTGGCAAAACCAGCCCTAGACTTAGAGTAGAGAGGAAGGTGATAATGCTTAGAGAAAGTATGTACTGAACTCCAAGTAGCTGCCTCCAAAATATCCTTAGTTGCCACCCCTTAGAAATGCTGTTGAAGTGGCAGTAGCCCTAGTGGAATGAGGCCAATCCCAGCTGGAATCTCCTTGCCATGATGGGAATAACAAAATGCAATGCAAAACCCAATCCACCTAGAAATAGTTTGTTTTGACACAGGCTTGCCCTGCGAACTCAAAGCAAAAGAAACAAACAACTGCTGAGACTGCCTAAAATCCTTAGTCCTGCTCAAATAATAACGCAATTGCCTGTGTACATCTAAAGTGTGCAAAATCTTTTCCCCTTTATTTTGGGGATCTGCATAAAAGTAGGCAAATGAATAGTTTGGTTTAAAGCCACACTAGAAACCACCTTAGGCATAAAGGAAGGATTAGTACGTAAAGATACCCTATCCTTATGAAAAATCAAAAAGGCTCTACCGCCATAAGGGCCTGCAACTCAGAAACCCTTCTTGCAGAAGTAATGGCCAACAAAAAGCAGTCTTCCATGACAAGTATTTCAATTCAGCAGTAGCCAAGAGGCTCAAAAGGTTGTAGAGTAAGTTTCTCCAACACAAAATTGAGATCCCAAGCAGGAGTAGGAGCTCTACGTGGGGTCTTATATTCTTTGCCCCTCTAAGAAATTGCTTGAACAAAGGATGCGAAAACAATGGTGGGTCACAATCATAGTGAGCTGAAATTGCTGCAGCATGAATCTTAATGGAAGAGAAAGACAAACCTTTGTCCAATAACTCAGTAAGATATTGAAGAGCCACACTCAAATTAGGCTCAGAAATCTCCAAATTGTTTGCTGCACTCCAAAATAAAAATCTCTTCCATTTTCCTGCGTACACTTTCCTTGTACTAGGTCTTCTGGCTTCCATAATCACATTTAAAACTTGTTGAGGAAGTTGAGACCTGCTGTCTTTCAAAACAGAATATGCCAGGCTGTTAGATGAAGAGAGTGAAGCTTGACATTGAGCAGGTGACCGTCCCTCTGAGACAACAGGTGTGGAATCAAGGGTAAAGGCCATGGAGGCTTCCTTACCAGACTCCTCAGTAATGGGTACCAGTGCTGCCGAGGCCAATCTGGAGCTATTAAAATCATCCTTGGCTTGTCTTGTCTGACCTTTAGAAGCACCTTTGGTAGAAGAGGCAGAGGTGGAAAAGCATACACATGAAGATTTTTCCAACTGAAAGAAAGAGCATCCACTTTCCAAGCTGTGTGATGAAACCTCTTTGTGCAAAACTTTGGCAGCTGGTGGTTTAGTGGAGAAGCGAACAGATCTATGTCTGGAGTTCCCCATGACACTGTCAATTTTGAAATACATGAAGATCCAGTTTCCACTCGTGGGGATCCATGATTTGTCTGCTTAATACATCTGCTAAGGAGTTCTGTGCTCCTGGCAGAAACCTTGCCTGAAGAGTTAGTTGCAAGCTGAGCGCAGTCTCCCATAAAATCATTGCTTGCCCGCACAATGGGTAAGAATGTGTTCCCCCTTGTTTGTTGATGTACCACATGACAGTTGTGTTGTCTGTTAGAATCAACACCTGCCCTGGAAGAAGTAACTCCTTGAAAGCCATTAATGCAAACTGGACTGCTAACATCTCTTTCATGTTGATATGTAGATGCTGTAGTCTGGCAGGCCACTTGTCTTGTATCCACTTTCCATTTAGATGAGCTCCCCAAGCAATGTCTGAGGCATCTGTCGTTAGAATATGACTCGCCTCTGGCCGGGTCACAGAGAGTCCCTTGTTTAGGTGACATTCCTGAGCCCACCACAAAAATTCCTTTGAATGCAAGGTATTATTTGAATGACAGTGTCCAAATCCTGGCAGTGCTGTGTCCATACATTTTGAGATACCATTGCAGCTTCCTCATATGCAGTTTGGCATTGGGAAGCACCAGAATACAAGATGCCATGAACCCTAAGGCTTGAAGGACTGTCCTGCAGTCAGCCCGACTGAAGAGATAGTTGATGGAAGTAACTGGAAAGATTCTTTTGTTTGTCCGGGGTTAAAAAGGCCATCTGCTGCTGTATTCAGTCTCACACCCAGAAAGCACATGTCTTGAGAGGGTACTAGACTGGACTTTATTTCGCTCACAGAATACCCTAGGCATCTTAGCACTGCTATGACATATTCCAAATGCTGTAGAAGATCTTCCTTTTCTTGTGCCAGAATCAGGCAGTCGCCCAAGTAAGGATAGATTTGAATTCCTTTTAGCCTGAAGTAAGCTATCACTGGAGCCAGAACCTTTGTGAATACTCTGGGCGCAGTAGATAAGCCAAAGGGCAATGCAGAGAACTGATAATGAGAATTTCCAGCTCGAAAACGCAGATACTTCCTGCAACTTAGTCTTATAGGCACATGAAGGTAAGCTTCCTTGAGATCTAAAGTTACCATCCAGTGATCTTTGCCCAGCAGAGGTAAAAGCTGTTGTAACGCCAACATTTTGAACTTGGGAATGTCCAGATAAGTGTTGAGGATAGATAAATCCAAAATTGGTCTCCACGTGTTCCCCTTCTGGCGTACTAGGAACAGGCGAGAATAAAATCCTAGGCCCCTTTCTGGCACAGGAACTGGCTGAATGGCCCCTATTTGGAGCAACAGAGAAATTTGCTTGTGAGCCTCTGTTCTTTGTAGAGGAGGAATGTCTGGCATGCCTTTGAAAGGAGGCAAAGTATGGAAATAAAACCTGTAACCGTGGTGAATGATATCCAGAACCCATCTGTCTTGGGTAATTAAATCCCAATTTTCTTTGAAAAGAGACAGCCTTCCTCCCAAAGGTGCTGCCAGGCGAGAATGTACTGGCAGCTGAAAAGGCAGGTCATTGGGTCTGCTTACGAAAGGACTGACCCCTGCCCTCACCAGAAGTCTGAGCAGGGGAACTCCCCGTCCTAGGCCTAAAAGAACCTTTAGCGCTCCCCCTCCCACCCCTAGACCTACCCCTAGACTGGGAATCATAAGCAGGATAAGACCATCCCTTAGTAGGCCAATTTCTACTAAACTTCGGAGGCTGCACCTGCAAAAAATCCTTAACAGTTTGCATAGACTTAGCCTTGTCCTCCATTTTCTTTAAAACTGCTTCCACAGGCGAACCAAACAACACATCAGACTGTAAAGGAGCATCCAAAATCCTTGTTTTAACATGCTCAGCTAAATTCTGATCTCTCAACCAGGCGTGCCTACGAAGAACAGAACCAGTGGCAGCCACCCTCGAGGAGGCCTGCACAGCATCAAAACCACACTGCAAGGAATGTTTACCCACCTGTTCAGACACATGAACTAAATCCTGCAACTCTACACTCAATACCTTCTGCCAGAGCATCCACCTTAGATTTCAATTGTGAAAGGAGATAATTCTGATATTTTAACATGTGAAACTGACAATTCAACGCCCTCATGGCTAAAGTGGAAGAAGTATACACTTTCTTTCCCCATCTATCCAAAGCCCTTGCCTCTTTATCAGGAGGAACAGGATTTTAGACCACAGCGGCCTTCACACCTTTAGCGCCCTGAGAGACAGTTTCCGGTCTGCCCTAGGACTCTTAAAAGATACTTATGAGCTTCAGGCACCCTATAGTACCTATCCGTTTAACTGGGGCAGGAGGCAAAGAATCAGGATTCAGGGAAGCCTCTGCAAAAACATCTTCCACCACATTCAGAACAGGAGGTATAGCTAAAGGCCTATGCTGGGGTAAAACAAGAATTCCCTAAGCCTCTTCCTGAATCAGAGAAATCTTGACCTTCCCATTTAAAATGCTCCCTCATGGAATGCAGAGTCTCTGAAATGAAAAATCCTCAGGAGGAGAAGCTGAAGGAGTAGAATCATCCACATCAGAATCAGAATAAGGAGGATACTCCTGCAAGTCTTCAGCCTAAGACTCAGAAGCCTCCGAACATTGCTCAAAACTCTCAAACTCAGGTTCCACCCTAGGCCTCTTATCAGGAGGGGGCATAGAACCTCTAATCATAGTAATCAAATCCTCTGCCATTTTAAGCATATGTTTCTTAGGCAAAGACCCTGAAGCACTAGGGAGAAACACCCACTGAAGTTAAACTTGGCCTGCCTCTCAAAGAAGCCTTGGAAACAGAAGGGGAGGCTCTAACCACCTTAGGAAGAGAGGGAAGAACAGCCACCTGAAAAGCCCCCTCAGCCTGGCCTACTTCCTGAGAGGATACATCCTGTAACAGTAAAGTCTCTCCCTGAGACTCCAAAGAAACTCCTGGCAGAACCTCCGCTCCACTGAGTTTTCTAAAGAACCGACGCCTGGGACTGTCGGTTCTTCCACTCTAGGCTTTGCTGCTTTGTCCTTGCGCTTTTGGTCAAGCGGCCGGAGCATCCGACGGCATTTTATAATTACAACGCTTCCCAAAACTAACCTGGCACAGTCTAACCTTCTCTTAATAGTGCGCTTGTTAAATCTAGCACAAGAGCGCATCCAACAACGCCGTGCTCAGGCCCTAAACAAGGTATACACAAAGTATGGTAATCCCTATGAGGTATCTGTTTCACAAGAAATACAGTTATTCACTTTTTCTGACATCCGTTAAATACTGAGGCAAGAAAAACAAAATATTCCCTAACGGGTACTTAGCCAACTTTGATTCGGGTCTGAAACTCTGACTTCAGAAACTTTCAGAACGCCAACCTGCACTCGCAAAATTGCTTCTGCATCGGACCATGCGGCAAAAAGACTGAGGATATGATCGCCGGTCATGCGAGATAGTACCCTGACGCATCGACGCCAGCTCCACGCGCCTCTGACCGACGCCAGCCATATACTTTGGTATTCGGGCGACTGGAAAGCGGACTACCCAATAGTTAGGACTGCAGCAATGTGTAATGAAGAACATCCTTGTGAATACTCTGGGCTTAGTAGATAAGCCAAAGGGCAATGCAGAGAACTGATAATGAGAATTTCCAGCTCGAAACGCAGATACTTCCTGCAACTTAGTCTTATAGGCACATGAAGGTAAGCTTCCTTGAGATCTAAAGTTACCATCCAGTGATCTTTGCCCAGCAGAGGTAAAAGCTGTTGTAACGTCAACATTTTGAACTTGGGAATGTCCAGATAAGTGTTGAGGATAGATAAATCCAAAATTGGTCTCCACGTGTTCCCCTTCTTCGGTACTAGGAACAGGCGAGAATAAAATCCTAGGCCCCTTTCTGGCACAGGAACTGGCTGAATGGCCCCTATTTGGAGCAACAGAGAAATTTGCTTGTGAGCCTCTGTTCTTTGTAGAGGAGGAATGTCTGGCATGCCTTTGAAAGGAGGCAAAGTATGGAAATAAAACCTGTAACCGTGGTGAATGATATCCAGAACCCATCTGTCTTGGGTAATTAAATCCCAATTTTCTTTGAAAAGAGACAGCCTTCCTCCCAAAGGTGCTGCCAGGCGAGAATGTACTGGCAGCTGAAAAGGCAGGTCATTGGGTCTGCTTACGAAAGGACTGACCCCTGCCCTCACCAGAAGTCTGAGCAGGGGAACTCCCTGTCCTAGGCCTAAAAGAACCTTGAGCTCTGCCCCTACCACGTCTAGACCTACCCCTAGACTGGGAATCATAAGCAGGATAAGACCATCCCTTAGTAGGCCAATTTCTACTAAACTTCGGAGGCTGCACCTGCAAAAATCCTTAACAGTTTGCATAGACTTAGCCTTGTCCTCCATTTTCTTTAAAACTGCTTCCACAGGCGAACCAAACAACACATCAGACTGTAAAGGAGCATCCAAAATCCTTGTTTTAACATGCTCAGCTAAATTCTGATCTCTCAACCAGGCGTGCCTACGAAGAACAGAACCAGTGGCAGCCACCCTCGAGGAGGCCTGCACAGCATCAAAACCACACTGCAAGGAATGTTTACCCACCTGTTCAGACACATGAACTAAATCCTGCAACTCTTTACACTCAATACCTTCTGCCAGAGCATCCACCTTAGATTTCAATTGTGAAAGGAGATAATTCTGATATTTTAACATGTGAAACTGACAATTCAACGCCCTCATGGCTAAAGTGGAAGAAGTATACACTTTCTTTCCCCATCTATCCAAAGCCCTTGCCTCTTTATCAGGAGGAACAGGATTTTTAACAACAGAGGCCTTCACACCTTTAGGCCCCTGAGAGACAGTTTCCGGTCGGCCCTAGGACTCTTAAAAGATACTTATGAGCTTCAGGCACCCTATAGTACCTATCCGGTTTAACTGGGGCAGGAGGCAAAGAATCAGGATTCAGGGAAGCCTCTGCAAAAACATCTTCCACCACATTCAGAACAGGAGGTATAGCTAAAGGCCTATGCTGGGGTAAAAACAAGAATTCCCTAAGCCTCTTCCTGGAATCAGAGAAATCTTGACCTTCCCATTTAAAAATGCTCCCTCATGGAATGCAGAGTCTCTGAAAAAGAAAAATCCTCAGGAGGAGAAGCTGAAGGAGTAGAATCATCCACATCAGAATCAGAATAAGGAGGATACTCCTGCAAGTCTTCAGTCGAAGACTCAGAAGCCATCGGACATTGCTCAAAACTCTCAAACTCAGGTTCCACCCTAGGCCTCTTATCAGGAGGGGGCATAGAACCTCTAATCATAGTAATCAAATCCTCTGCCATTTTAAGCATATGTTTCTTAGGCAAAGACCCTGAAGCACTAGGAGAAACCCCCACTGAAGCTAAACTTGGCCTGCCTCTCAAAGAAGCCTTGGAAACAGAAGGGGAGGCTCTAACCACCTTAGGAAGAGAGGGAAGAACAGCCACCTGAGAAGCCCCCTCAGCCTGGCCTACTTCCTGAGAGGATACATCCTGTAACAGTAAAGTCTCTCCCTGAGACTCCAAAGAAACTCCTGGCAGAACCTCCGCTCCACTGGGCCTTCTAAAGAACCGGCGCCTGGGACTGTCGGTTCTTCCACTCTAGGCTTTGCTGCTTTGTCCTTGCGCTTTTTGGTCGGCGGTCGTCGGAGCATCCGACGGCATTTTATAATTACAACGCTTCCCAAAAACTAACCTGGCACAGTCTAACCTTCTCTTAATAGTGCGTTTGTTAAATCTAGCACAAGAGCGGCATCCAACAACGCCGTGCTCAGGCCCTAAACAAGGTATACACAAAGTATGGTAATCCCTATGAGGTATCTGTTTCCCACAAGAAATACAGTTATTCACTTTTTCTGACATCCGGTTAAATACTGAGGCAAGAAAAAACAAAATATTCCCCAACGGGGTACTTAGCCAACTTTGATTCGGTCTGAAACTCTGACTTCAGAAACTTTCAGAACGCCAACCTGCACTCGCAAAATTGCTTCTGCATCGGACCATGCGGCAAAAAAGACTGAGGATATGACGTCGGTCATGCGCATTAGTACCCTGACGTACTGACGTCAGTCTAATGCGCCCTGACCGACGTCAGCCATATACTTTGGTATTCGGGCCGACTGGAAAGCGGACTACCCAATAGTTAGGACTGCAGCAATGTGGAATGAAGAACATCAGCCTTTCCATTGTTACTGTCGGAGAGGTTAAAAATCAATTTAGATGACATCTGCACACTTGGATTATGCATTAAGCAGCTAAAAGGGGATCTGAAAGTTGTGATTACTGACACTATGCATCCACTGTAAAACTCTTGTGAAGAAACATGCATGAATGACCATCACAATTGTTGAAGTGATCAAACCAAGACCTCTGTGGACAACAGACATTGTTGGGGTGTGTTTATCTTACAAGGATTGAGCTGAAGTTCTGAGACACTAAGTCATATTGTAAGGAGACTCGCAGTACAATCTGTTGTGTTCAGATGGCTCTCTATAAGGATGATGGACTGAGTTTGGTTAAAGATGTGATTTACTGTAGTAGACAGAAATACATAAACAAGGGCAGAGATACAGCAAGTAATCTGGATGTTATGACAGACTTACTGGTTGTAGTAATGAGGAGCCAACTGTCAAAGTATAGGAGCGCTTGGATCCCTCTTAGTCTAAGATGGGTTGCAACTACTGCCATGCCCTTGGTGAACAATTGTGGGGCTTTGGTGAGACTGGAAGGTAGGGTTCTGAAATAGAAGTGACTGGCTCCCATTCAGACATGCAGAAACTGTCTAGATGCTTTGGCAACTTTGATTTGGAGGTAGGAATCCTAGAAGTCTATTGAGCAAATCCAATCATTTTCCTTCAGGCAGGGCAAAATATCTTGCTATGTAATCATTCTGAATGGAGTCTTCTTGGCACAGAGTTTAAGCTGCTGAAACCCAGGACTGGCTTGAGGTCTGTTTCTCTTTGAAAAAAGAATTCTGAACCGATTACCATCCACCTTTGGTCTTGTGAGACTTCTGGATGGCACTTTTTTTCTGCCCAAGAGAGTGACAAATACTTTTTGGTCACTCTTCATTGATGGGATGGAATGTCTGGCAGCATCTGAGCCTGACTGGAAGGGAAAGGGAAAAGGTAATATATCTCTCACCCAGTTGTCCTATGTGATGACACTCCACATGCTTGCATGGAGAGATAAGTAGCCTCCAACTGACTCCAGATATTAACTGTAGGGTAAGCCTTCAGGGTGCTGCGACTGCTTACACAAAAAGGGACCCTGAAACCCCTGGTTTTGCAGATGTCCTTTACCTGTTCGTTGATGTCCAGTGAAGGGACCCTGTCTGCTACAGCCACCCCTAACCAAGGAGCAGTCAAAGCGCTGATTTTGGGGATTTCAAATCCATAGGACTTGGACCCCTTCTGATTTCTGCTGTAGAATCTTTCAGGAGTCACAAATCTAAAACCTATGGTAGACAATGTCTTACTTTCTTACTCGCACCTCAGAAGTCTGTCTTTCACAGTACATCCAAGGAGAGTAGAACCACTGAAAGGGTATTGGTGAAAGATGCCTTAAAATAGTTTGAAAAGTTACAAAGACAGAGCTAGATACAATGCAACAGGGTAATGTCTGCTCCTGCTACTCTGGCTGCTTCATTGGCTGCATTGTGTAACACTTGCATGAAGAGGTTGATAATATTCAATATGATACTTACGCTAATGTCAGTCTGCTTTTTTGACAGATCCATAGGTGACTTTCACAAAGGGTCTAAAGTCTGTTCTGGTAAATCTTTTTAGAAGTATATGTATTGCACTGCTCAACACTCTCAGGACAATGGTACCTGAGATGTACACATGTATCCTTATCCTGTCCAGCACTCTAGATTCCTTGCAAGGCAGAAGGACAGCAGCTGCTTTATCTGACAGCTCTCTTTCTGTTGTTACTGCCGCAATCAAGGTGTACACCAGAGGACTGTTGGACAATTGCTGCCTGTCATTAAGAGGGTGAAGTTTTTTGTCCAGCTACTGGGGAGCAGCCTCAGTGGAGTCAGGTTCCTGCATTGCTCTTCGGGCAAACAAGTCTGTAAGATGATAAGCAGGAAGAATCACCCAAGAGGTAGATGGTGCAGAATGATAAGCCTTCAAACGCCACCTCATCAAGGGTGTGTGTGGGAGGGAGATCCCCTGTGGTACATTAATTCAAGGATCTTGACAAACATGATGTCTTCTGGAGGGCACTGTGGGAGCCTTCTCTATCATTTGAGTTGGTGTCAGAAGTTAGGAACTCTGCAGGGAAGTCCATTTGCCTCCTCTTGCACATTTTCCTTGGAATATCCAGAGTGGGCTGGTCCACATTTCCAGAGAACAAAGACTGAACCCTGTGCAGGCTCATTTTACCCTGCTCCACAGATGCCTGAGATGCAGGCTGAAGGACCATTTGATGGGTGCTAGGGCTGGAGCCGACCCCTTAAGGATCAGTGTATTTCTTCTGTCAGCTAAGGATCGAAGCTGAAAGGTCTTATAAATGGGACAATCTGCTGTAAGATGATACTGACCAGACAGGGATCATGGGTGTGGGGGACAGGAGCTTGTGGCCACACAGTTTACATTTTCTGTAGCTCATGTTTATAGTAATTAAAAATAAAAGAAAACAACAATAATGATAACAACTATAGCAGCAATAGCAATAGTACTACAGCTGCAAAGTACTAGAAAAGTTAGTGAAAGAACCAAACAGGCAAGATAATGCAATTTGGAAACTTAGTAATGAAAACAGAAGTTTAACTAGAGAAGTAAACAGTATCCCTAGAGAAAGATGAAAATGAGACATCAGGCCACCAACCTAACAGTACAAAGGAGCTGAGAAAAAGAAAAAAACTATGAAAATATTATAGATTTTTTTGTACAGCCAAGAACTCAGCAATCTGTAAAAAACAAGAAGAGAAAGGGACTACTAATAGCACAATAAGTAAATACAGCAGCACTTAGTTGCTAGACATGAAGATTAACCCGACTGTCAATGGCAGCAAATGAGATCTGACGGCAGACGCAACACATGGGAATCATGGGAGATTTTTTTGGAGGAGTTTGATGCAAGGAGCAATAGCAAAAGGCTGGAATGGATCTGATATGTGTCCAGTGTCCCAATGGCTGGATTGGATGGAATGGAAGAAATAGGCTCTAATACTATGCAATATTATTTACGATAGATGAATGCATAACAGATCATTTCCATATGGAACAGTGTGTATAATGGAAGTAAGACACAAAACGAAGAACATTTACTTGATAGGACAGAAGTCACCTATTCAGAAATGACACAAAAATAGGTGCAGCAGTGAAGGATGGGAGCACAGTCTAAAAGGGCTTGGAAAATCTGGCAGTTTGAGGTTTATTACAGGCAAATACAAAGTAGTACCTTGGGCTACAAAAACCCATCTGTAAAATATCACCCGAGGCAAGGGAGTAGAAGTGCTGGCAAAGAAGCAGGAAAAGATCTTGTGGTGTTAATTACTCCTGGTTTGGACCATGCAAAGCACAGTTTGATGGCAGTGGCTGTAGAAACCAATTCATTAGGGTATAGTCACAGAAAGGACAACTACAGAAGCAAATAGATAATGTTTCTGTCTACAAGGCCATAATCAAGCTGCAGCTTCGGTAGTTTATGCAGTTCTGAAGGCCATATAAGGAAAGCAGCATGAGTCTCCTGGTGGGAACAAGGTAGCTGCAGCTCCAAATCTGGGAGGAAAGTACAAGTAAGCCAGAAATGAATGCAGGAAGGAGAAAAGCGTCATGGTGTGCTGAGTGAAGCGTGATGAAAAACACAGTTTGGAAGATGAAGGATATGATGGAGGAAAGTACAAGAAGAAAGAAATCAAGTTGCAAATAGCAGAGGATATGCCAGACATTTCTGGGTAGTTATCTGCTTATCAGGGTTGCACAGGAATGAGCAGAGAGAAGAGACAGGAAAAGGGGGAGGAGGAGGACAGAGATGTAGATGAGGAAGGGACAAACACAGAGTGCACAGACAAACTGATATTTCTGCAGGTGGGACTAAGTGATGGAGAAATGGAATCAGATATTTATAGTGGTCAAGGCAAATGGGATAAAAGCGCTAAGAGATGACCTGAGTAGTGACCATCTCATATCCAGAGTCCTGAAATATGGAGATTTCCATTTCTCCTAGTTTTCTCTATTCTTTGAGGTATGATAATCTTGAAGTTGGCATATATAAGTTCAGGGGGTGTGGAAGGCTTTCCTCCAATATGGGGGAGCAGTGGGGCTTAAACCCTGAAAAAAAAAACAACCTTGAAGAACACTCAATATTTGACACTCACTGTTATCTGTTCTTGTGTATTTTTGCACTTTTTTTTTGTGTTTGTTTTGCAATTCCAGGGCTTGAACTTACTAGCCTCTGAATTGCAATGGGGAGCCTGGTGGACTACTATAACTTGGACTGTAAAGACCTGGCACTGGAGTTAAGAGGACATTTCTACAGGTTGTTTGGGTAAGCTAATGAAGTCAGTGCAACACGCAGTACTAGTGAGGTGCTTTTAATTTCCATAATCAGTCTTGAAGAAAAAGATATTTGCTGGGGTGGTGGCAGTGAGATTACAGAGGGTGATGCCTGCACTAGTGAAGGGATCACAGGATTTGTACTTGGAAAAAAAGTCCACTGAGCAATACCAGCTGCTGTTTAGTTCTCTGGGAACAGGCTGAAAAAAGAGTTACAAATTATGTTTGGAAAATAGAAGGCATCTACTCAGTGGAGAAGGACTGCATTTTTAATTTTCTGATCCAGAACAATTTTTTATAGAGATTCTTTTTGGAGAGCAGTATACAGCAGGATGATGGCCAACTCACTGACAGCTATTGGAAACATCACATAAGCTGGATATGAGGAGCAGAATGAGGCAAAGCTGTTCACTGCCACTGATGACATTTCTATGGCTTATGGAAGTGCTGGCAAGGAATGTTAGGACAAGGCTGGATGAGAGAAACAGGAGGGATGGAACAGTTTCAGTCTGTTTGCTGCTTTTATTTTGCTGTCAGCAGATATGATGTAGCAAATGCTAATATCACATCAGTAAGTGAGTGGTAATATTGGTGGACTAAGTAAATAGGAAGGGCTGGGAGTAGTGAATAATGTAAGACATTTAGGGCTAAAAGTGCTGCCATCAGTAAGACACAGCAACCATCTGAAATGTTGGGACCCATGTAAGTGAATCCTGAAATACACAGACTGGAAAAAACGGACTTCTGCACACCAAGATCAAGATGGTCATTTCTCAAGATATTCCCTTTTCTCCAATGTACAGTAATCTCAGAGCTGGTATACACAAGTTCTGGGTGTGCTGAGAGGCTTGCCCCCATGCAGAAACAAGTGTAAAGAAGAACAGTGATGTTTGACATTCACTCTACTCCTGTGGTCTCGGTCTTTTTTTTTTTTTTTGGTATTTTGGCATTTTGCATTACAAGTGTCAACACTTCCACAGGGAGCCGTAAAACACACTAGAAAGCAGAACATTAATGTGTTATTAGGAAAAATCAGGCGATAATGAAAAGGTGGAACTGAAGACTAAATTCACTGTCAAGAAGGGCAGTGACACTGCAAATGATGGTAGTGCAACATATACTATATTCTGTTTGGCATACTGACAAGATCTGACAGTTTAGTTGTTGTGTCTTTCGGCTTTTCCCGGTCAGGGGTCGCCACAGCAGAACTCCGGTCCGCTAATGACTGGCAGTAGATTTTTACGTGCAGAGTTGCCAGCCCTGACGCACAACCTTCAACGAAGGTACGCCCATTCATGCATGTCTCCACACAGAAGACGCTCTAGCTGAGAATCTAACAGATTAGTACAAAGGATTAAACCTTTAAGAAGCTGTTAGATTCTCAGCTAGAGCGTCCTGAAGTCTTGTGTTTGATTTTTTCATTCTGCAACTCTGAGCAAATTCATTTAACCAGACATTGCTCTCAGCTGACCCTTGAAAAGAGGCATTTGTGCCTACTGTTTCCTGTTTTTTTTTTTTTTTTTTTTATCATGTGCAGACAATTAAAGCGCTAGTGTAGTGCAGCCAGGAACAATGGTACAAGAAAAGTTGAGAAAAAAATGAAAGCACAGGCTCCTTGGGATTAAGAAAAAAAAAGGATAATTGTAGTGTGTATACATCCTATGAGATAAAGATCAAGCGGGACTGTTGTTGAGGTGGCAAGAAAGATGAGCATATAAGACAAGGGATGGCTCAACTAACAGGTTTTGTTTTTAGCTTTTACAGCAAAAGAAAGCTATAACCAGAGTAACGTTCAGGAAGACTGGAAGGAATTCTTACAAAGCAGTGTACAAAAGTGGTACAGATATACACCTGTGCATATTAGTTAGCTATACAATGTGTTAAAATGTCCTGTTTTCATTTAGTACAAATGCACAGAAAAGTGCATTAAAAATCTTCCAAATGTCCCAGTTTACTCTTGCTTTGTAAGTACTGTAGCTGTGTATAAATGAGAGTTGAGGTTAGTAATTTCAACTTCATTTTGTATACATACAGAAATGTAAGTAAGAATAAAATAAAAATGGGCAAAATACACTGACTGGGATTCAGAAGCATTACAGCTACCACAGTACCTTACCTCAAAGAAGTGAAGCACCATGGAGGGCTTGTCTCTCTGACTTATGTTGTGTCTTTCGGCTTTTCCCAGTTAAGGGTCGCCACACCGGAACTCCTGTCCGCTAATGATTGGCAGTAGATTTTTACATGCCGAGTTGCCAGCCCTGACGCACAACCTTCAACAAAGGTATGCCCATTCATGCATGTCTCCACACAGAAGACGCTCTAGCTGAGAATCTAACAGGACAGCGTCTTACTGTGAAGTGACAACGCTACCGCAGCACCACCACCCCTTATCACAAATGATAATGAGTCATTCCAGAAAAGTATCATATATTAAATAGCTATGTACTCTACACAGGAAATGCCTGCAATATGCAGCTGAGTGATTCATAGAACCACTCAGCTGCATATATCCTTAGTTAACTGGGCCAAAAGTTCGGAGACATCCATTACTCTCATGGGACAGATCATGTTAAAGATAAATGTCAGGGAGTTTAGCTGACAGTAAGTGTTGGGTTGTGTGTGGGTGCATGTATAAGTACGATCGGGTGGGGGTAATGTTTGATGTAAAGTAAGTGTCTGCGTGTGTGCGTGCATGTGTGTGTGTGTGTGATTGCCTCACCTCTAAACTGCCCTTGACCAATGAGCAATTCTAGCTGGGGGGGTGGGCAGACAATATACACCATGGATTTTAAAAAAATTGACCCAAGTCATATCAAAAGTTAATGGAGCAATATGGGAAGAACACTAGACACCAGGGAAACTCTTTTAATATTCTCTAAGTCACTTAAAAAGTTAACAGAACTCAGATTTTGCAGCACAAAGTATAATAGGGACATTAAAAAAAGTATGAAGCTCTAATGTCTGGCATGACTGACTGACTGCGGGGGGGGTTGGACACACACACACACACACACACACACACACACACACACACACACACACACACACACACACACACACATACACACGATGATACAAGGGAGTGACCTTATATGTCACTTAAAAAGTTAATAAAACAACAGGTATTACATCCAGATGCATTTACTGAAGAATAACAAGGAAGAAACTAATGCTGTGCATTACTGAATGACAGAAAGCTTTTGTGAGGTACAAGGGACAGTGCCAAATAAAAGTAGTTCTGTAAACTCAGAGACAAGAAGTATGCAGGTGTGTCTGTCTGTAAGGGTAGCAATGAATGAAGGGGGGGCCAGGGTTAATTCTATGCATCCGCTGCAAACAGCGATTTCCGAAAGAGAGCAGAAAAAGGCCTGTTAGCCTCTGCAGCAATTACTAATTGATTCAGGTACAGGTCTTTCCTTATTGCAAATAATGTGTCTCTGAGTTGCTGGTTTCTGTGACCAGGTTAAAAGACCCTATTGGCCATAGCCTTACCACTTGCAGATGGAGCGGTTTCTAAATCCTGGCCATTATGTCCAAAATTAGTTTGTAATTTTTAGGGCCTGGAACACAAATTCTTGTAAAGTACATTATCTTTCAACTGTTTTTTTTTTAAACAAGAAACATGTTTTCACTAAATTATCACCTATGACAAAGGCAAGCATACATTTGACAATTTTAGTTGCACATATTATACATCACTTATAATCTATTCAGTAGCTGGTAGTCAAACATTACACAGCTCGTTCAAATCCTGCCTTCTTTTAAACCTCATTCCTCCTCTGTATGCATTGTTTCCATAATTCCCATTCTTTTGCTATATCATTTGCTCCTACCCTTTTCTAAAAATCCCAGTTCCAGTTGTTTTATCTCTGTTACTATAGTCACTTCTAGTACAGTTGGTTTAGACTTTGATTTCCATTTTCTACTAATTTTGTTTTTTGGCAACAACCATAATTAGACTCGGCAAAGCCTTATTATGTCTAGGCAATTCTGATTCTGTATCATAGCTAAAAAAACATTTCCTTAGTTACACCAATTTGCTCACCCAGTATCTCTAAAACAGCAGTCTGCAGGGAATTTTTAAAGTCTGTCAACTTATTACACTCCCAGGAAATATGTTGGCAATTACCTCCTTTCTCTCCATCACACATCCAACATTTGCCATCTACCTGAGGAAAAATTCTTTAGAGTCTACTTGGGGTATAAAAATACATGTGTAAACACTTCCAGGCAAATATCTTAAATCTTCTACATGTTGTTGCATATTTGGGAGACATACGTAGATCCCTGCCCCCCCAACTGCTTCTTTGTGAATGGCTTATCCAATCTCTCTTCCCAATCCTTTCTAATCTCCTCTGATTGATTCTTATAGTTAACATGCAGTATTGTATACACTTTATTAATTATTCTTTTTTAACAGCAGCTTCTGTTCTAGATTCTATGGAAAACTCAACCAATGCTGGTCTTTCGCTTAGGATCCCCCTATTTGTTTCTCTTTGCCTATACTCTGATATCAGTCCTGGATAGGGAAGGCAATCTCTAGCCTGCAGTCTAAATAAATTCATGGCCTCTTCCCATTCTATTACCTTTCCCTCTCTAATAATTTCCTCCCAATACCTTGGTTATTTTGACAGTTTTCTCCAATAAATTCCAGCCCCCTCTTGAAAATTCCTATATCCCTAATTGCAGTCATCCCTATCAGCAGAATTTCCTTTCTCTATTCGCATGTTGGCTTAGTTCTTGGAATATTTTCTGCTACTTTATGAATATAATATTCTGTATGGTTATTGATATTCTCCTTAAGGATTTGTATCCAAAATCACAGTCTTTCCTTGTTTCTTTATATTCCTCTATGTTTTGTAATCCCTTTTCACTTTGAATTATATGTTTCTGCTTGTGCTATGTATAGGAGCCTTAACTGTCTAGCTCTGAAATATCCCTTCAAATAGGGTAATCCCAAACCACCTTGTTCTACTGGAAGAATCGGCTTATCCCACTTGATTCTTGCCATTTTCCCCTCCCATATAAAATCCTTCAGGTCTTTATTAATTGCTATCCACTTCGCCTCTGATTGGTAAAAATAAGCCTGACCTGTGTAAAAAACCTAAGGGTCTAAAAGCATTTTAACTGTTTGTATTTTGTTATCCATATCCATAAAAGAGCTTCCAATTTCTGAGTTTTTGTATTATCTTTTGTTTAGTCTCTCCCCACATATCCTTAACTGCCACACCAGAATCATTTTCAATCCATACCTCTAAGTGCTTCATTTTATTGTGTCCTCATAAATATGGACATTGCTGAATCAATGTGTTTGTGGACACATAATTCACAGCTATTGCCTTTGTCTTAGCTTCATTAATTTTGTATCTAGAAAAGATATGAAACTCTCTCAAAATGTTCCACAACACTGAAATGTCCTTTTCTGGTTTTATTAAGTATAAAATAATATCATCTGCAAACAGAGACAGCTTTCTTGACTACCATACTAATTATATCCCTGAATTTCTGAGTCATTTTCTTTGCCAATGGTTCTAAATATAATGCAACTAAGAAAGGGGAAAGAAGACATCCCTTCCTGGTTCCTCTGCTCAAACAGAAATTATCAGAGAGGAACCCAATTTTAGCCTCCAATTCTTCATATATCCTCTTAATCAACCTTATAGTTTTATCAGGTAATGCAAATGCTTCCATTGCCCTGCTCATAAACTCCCAGCTTACTCTGTCAAATGCTTTTTCTGCATCAAGGCCAACCAACAACAGTGGTATTTTCGTACTTTCTGCTTCCCACTGGATCATCAATGTTCTGTTAATGTTGTCAAATGTTTGCCTAACCTCCACAAAACTACAGTGGTCCACATCTATCAATTTTGGCATCACCTTTGCCATTCTTTTAGCCATTATAGACATAAACACTTTATAATCATGGTTTTGGATTGAAATGGACCTGTACGAAGGTGGATCTTATGGGTCCTTAATCTCTTTAGGTATTACAGCCACTACAACCTTCTTCCAAGATGTTGATACTTCTCCTCCTCTTACAATACTGTTAAAGAAAACCTTCCAGATCTTTATCAAGCGTTTCCCTCCTAGTTTTCAAACTCGCACAGGAATACTATCTATTCCAAGGGACTTTCCTGTGGATTAGTCATACATCACCATTTTTATCTCATCTCCCCCTATCCTGTTAGTACCTGAGCCTCATCTACCTCTAACCGTGGTATATTTAATTCTCCCATAAACATTTCCATTTGTACCTTTTCTTGATTTCCAAAAAATTTCCAAATATTTCTAGTACCTCTACAAGATCTCTTATCTTCCTTGTTATAGGCTCCCTAAGTTTGGCGACAACCTGTTCTATTTTCTGCTGCCTGAGTCATTGTGTTAAAAGTTCTTGTGTTCTGAAATTATTATAAAAAAACAGTTGCTTAACAGTAATCTTTCTATACTCATGCATATTACAGATGTAATCCCTTATTTTCTGTTTAGCATTCGGCAGTTGCTCTTCTTGCTCTGTGAGATTCTCCCTATTTTGCAATACTTTAACATTTGTCAGTCCCTCTAAATAAATCTTACTTCTTAACTATATATCTTTTTTTTATTTCCACCCTATTTTTAAACTCCACTTTAATTTTATCCCACTCCCTAGCTGTGGTTTCAAAAGAAATTTCTATCTTCTCTAATAACTCCAGAATAATTTCTATTACCCATTCCATAAATTATTTTCTTTTCAACAAATGGGTGAAAAAGTGCCACTTACTTTCCAACTGTTATCAGTAGGAAACTCTATGAAGTGCAATTTACCTGAAGTAATTTAACTAAGGAGAAGAGTCTGAGAGGAACTTTTTCAAATGTACATGAACAAACCAGAAGAGATACTCTGAATCACACATTCATGTGTAAAATAAACTGTGTTTTAAAATGCTGTAATAAGCTATGCTTATACGTTAAATTATATTTTATATACTTAGGATACACTTGAAGGTGAGTATGTAAGTTCATTGAACATGCACTACCACTATGTAATGTTTATTGACATAGCACAAGATAAAAGAAAAAAGGAAAATAAATGTAGTCTTTAAACATGTTTCATTTACTCGAGACAAGGTCTAACACTTACAAGTAATATTACTACTGGTGAACTCCATTTGGCTGTATTAGGGAGAGATGGTGCAAGATGTGTTTTTCAGAGCTGTTGAGATCTGCAATACCAGTAGCCTTTCTACAATGATCACAAAGCAGTTACTGTTTCAAGCTGTGCAAATTAGCTCAGCTTGGGCTGATGAGTTTGTACAGCCACATATCAGACACGTATGTGCAGCAGTCCCTCTGGGGTGTGTGTGTGTGCAGTCCAGCATGTATTTAGCTTAATGGGCATGGTGCCCAATATGTTTAACCAGTTAACAAGAAAACTAATAATAAAAGCAAAACTAAACATAGTTGGTGACAACATTGCTTGTGTCTAAAGGGTTTACCTCCTTAACAAATAAGTGAAATGAAAATTAAAACAAAGGTAAACCTAAAGGTATTGTCAAAGGATAAGTAGGCCACAGGTGGCAGATGTGCATGTAGCTGTCAGAGGATACAAGTAGGTAGGAAAATGTTTAGATTAATAAGGAAGTTGGAAGAATGGGATATGCTGGCTTTTAGAAAATATATGATGGATGGCAGTTAATACACAACAGAGGATGACAGGCATGAATAGAAGGGGAACTGAGCTGACAGAGTAAAAACAGAAAGTGAAGAGGAGGGAATTACAAGGGAAGAGAAAGAGATTGGGATAGAGATGGAGAAGATAAGAGTATAATGAAATTTCGGGGGAAGGAGTGGTTTGGACTGCAGACGGGAGGGGAAGGGGACTCAGTAGGGGTATTCAGAGAATACTGGTGGTAAAGCAGCCATTCAAGAAGCTTAAGTGGGCAATACAATCTAGGGCAGGGGAATGGCTGACCTACAAGAATCTAAAGGAGACAATGAAACAGAAAAAGATAATGCAGATGAACAAAAAAGAGAAAATAGACATTATAATAAGGTAGTGATGGAGGCAAGAGAAAGGACATGTGGGGCATATACACCTACACATTCCACGTAAGCAATGTATTCTATCAGTAGGTATAGCACCGTAGTACAGCAATGAATCTGACCTAATCATTTATCAGAGTATGAAAAAAATCTTCCTGAACATTCGATTTAGTCAGTTCTCCTAAGGCGGGTCATAAAAAAAAGGCAATTCTAGTAAGATATCTGGGCATAAATCACCATTAAAAATGTAATTCTACCACCAAGGATTTCACTGCACCTCGGTTTTGATTTACACAGAAGAACACTATTGTCAGTATATGGAGTTTAGGCCTCAGCCTATTTGAAAGGCAGAAATGTTGTCTTGGCTGGAACTTATGAATGTTTTAGTTCTGGTGCAGTCAGATTTAATACCCTTACATTCTGGACATTAGATTCAACCTAGTTTTTGCAGTAGCAGTCAAAGAGCCCTCTCTGGAAACATGGTATAATGCCAGACTTTGATGACAAAATTCCACTGAAATATTTGATTTGCTAGTTGTATACAGGTTATAACATACGAGTTGTTCTAAGGTACTTCACAATAAAAAAATCAGGCAACTCTAATAAAATACTTGAATACAAAATACAATTAAGAATGACATTCTACTCTGAAGAACTGCATTATAACTTTCCTGGCAGAACACTATCTTTGTTAGTACATCGCATTTAAACCTCATTTTACACACAGTAACAGAATTGTTGATTGTCTTGCCTGGTAAAATACTTATGATATTTTTTTTATTTCTAGTGTAATGAAAACTTACTGCACATACACTCTTGTACATTGCTTTCACCTGGACTTTTAAGCACTAGTCAAACAATACTCGTGGGAAACCAGGTATAATACCCAACTGTGAAAATGGAAGTTTTATGAAAAACTGATTGGCTAGTTGTATATGACAAGCCATAAGTCAGGATGCTTGCAGTTGCTAGAAAGAAGCATTTCTTGCCTATAAAGGTCACTTCAGCTTTAGACATGACAGGGATACCTTTTCAGGTACCATTGGCAGGAACTTACTTGGACTGGGATGATTACGGCAGTGAAGGAAACAACTAGCAGCATTTGACAACATCACTGCAGATGGTTTAATAGGAAATAATTACGTTTACAGTACCTTGTACAAATGCAATTACATGCAGCCAAGAATGAAGACAATCACGTGGGAAGGGCATCATGAGGGTGACCCAGCCCTTGTGTTGGTGATGTAACTACTCTAAGTGAAAAGCTAGCAGTAACTGTAAGCCTGAATCTGAGCTACATCTGTCAAAAGGTACTGGATGTTGTTTAGAAGGAGAACTGGAGAGGATCATGAAGAATGAGCCAAGGCAGGCACAGCTCTTAAATCCTACCTTACAGCACTTCAGGGAGGTAACTAAGGAAGCTCCAGATTCTCAAATATAGGGCAGTCTGTATACTGGAACAATGGGTTATTTTACAGACAACAGAATCCTGCAGAGGTGGCCTAGATGGAGAAGTAGGGCAGCAACTAGTAGTGTCCAAGGGGCTGATCATTGGGCACTTCTGGCCATAATACACAATATTCCTTTTTTAGGCCATATGGACATAAACAAAACAAAAAGAAAAAGACTTGTGCATAATTTCTGTTGGCCATGCAGTCAAAAAGACAGAATACTGCAAGCCTTAAAAGCAGTGCTAAAATTTTGGCAAGGCAGGAAGTAAAGGCTGCTTTGGTGCCTTTGCCTTTAAAGTACCTCACAAAGAGGATCCTAAGCCTTAAACATTTGTCCTATATGGACAGACTCAAAAAACTACAACTATTCTCTGTCTTGTATCGCCTACTTAGAGGCAATCTCTGCTTGACTTACAAAGCCATGTCTGACTCAGCTCTGCTAGAAATGCTACATCTAAAGAAATCCCACTCCCTTCGAACCACACGCTCCAGAGACCTCAACCTCATTGCCACAATCAACAGAGCACGGTGGAGGGACAGGTTCATAACCCAGAGATTGCCCATGCTGTAGAATAGACTTCCCATAAATGTCAAACAGAGCACCTCACTGGCCCTCTTCAAGAGAAATCTTGATGAGTGGATGGGAAATAGAAAATTCACCCCATGGATCACTCCAGTGGCTCTACTCGACAGAGGCACTGGGAACTAAGGTCGACTGGCACAATGCCAGGGTAATCCTATGGGCTGGGCTTGTAAAGGGTCCAGGCCCATTAGCCTAGTACACACCTATGAAGCTATGAACTGCGGAGCCATATTAGAAGTAGCCAAAGACAATGTGGGGCCTTGCAATAACCCTAAACACTACAGGTAACGTATATCTTGGCAGACTATGGTACTCGATACCCAGAGGCAGTGGTTCTGCCCTGTACTGAGGCAGAAAAGGTGAAAATGCTCAGTTTCAAACTTTCATCAGGCACTGGCCATAGGCCAAGGAAATAATACACAGTTGACATATACTCTCAAATCTATCCATACGTTCATGGGAGGTTACTAGGCTATCCACCCTAGAACCCTTACAAGCCTAGCCATGTTAATTCTGAGTTGCCATAATTGTCCCTGGTTAGATAGATGTAATTTGCTGAGCAAGTCTATGTTGTTAAACCTGAGTTGTCTCAATTATCCTTGTTAGAGTGATGTAATTCACAGGCTGAGTCTATGATAACACCAACTATCCCTGTCCATGAGGGACATGGGTGCCAGCCCCAGTTTGAATTTGCAGTCTCCCATCCATTTGTCTAAGTTGCGCTTGAATAGGGTTAGTGAGGAGTTCGGTTTCACATGAATGGGAAGTTTATTCCAGAGGAGCAGCAGTCTCAAGAAGATACACGTCTCTCCAAAATGTTCTGTTAATGTCACGGGTAGGTTAAGATCCTTAGACCGAGTGACACTTGTGCAATTGACTTGCAGATGTGCAGCATTTCTCTCAAGGCAGTGTTGTTGGAGACTGCCCTATAGGCCTGGCACAAGTTACATCTCAGCAGCCTATAAGATACAAACAACAGTGACAGGGCTTTCAGTCTGTCCATGTAAGTCATGGTTTGGAAGTCCTGTATTTTCTTGATCAGAAATCTCTGTGGTCTCCCCAGTTGCTACAGGTGTCTGGTGAGGTAAATGCAAAAGGGAGCACTGTACTCTATTAATGATCTGATGGGGGTAGAGTACAGTGGAGTTGTAACATCCTTAGACCTGGATGCAATGCCCTTACTTATGAGAGGCACAAGGCTTTTCCTACATTATGGAAATTTAGTGGTCGAAGTTCAGATTGCTATCTACCCGTGTTCCCAGATCTCGCACTACTGGGTTTCAGTTTAGAGGGTGCTGTCAATACTGTAATTAGCAGTGAATTTCCCTTTGCCAAAGGGGATAATAATGCACTTCTTTGCATTTAATTTTAGGCCTTGGCTTTGGCATCAGTCATAGCCCCTCTTGTAATATGTTAACATCGTTGGGGGACGCAATGACTGAACCCAACTTGCAATCATTAGCGAACTTGGTAAGCCAAAGTCCATCTACTTTAGCCTGGACTTCCGAGAAATAGATTTACAACAGTAAAGAGCCCAAAACAGATCCTTGTAGTACACCACTGGTGACTGGTCTACTGGTAGAGGTGGAGTCACCAATTTCGATAGTATGTGTTCTGTCAGTGAGCCAATTTGCTACCCATCTAGTGACATAAGGGTTGATTCCCAGCTGGGAGAATTTCTAAATGATACTTCAGTGGGGGAGTGTGTCAAAAGCCTTCTTCCCACACCAACACTCTGATTTCTCATTGGCTAGCCTATTGGAGAAAAATCTACAGAAAATACAGTTGTGTAAAATCTTATCATAATGTTAGACGTCCTTGCCTTCACTGCTGCAGTATTCTTAACATATGGGAATTCCCTGCCATGGAAGCCTGATAGCCGGCCAATCTACCAAAGACTCCTGTTGCTTTAAAGGTACACCAAACATCACACAAACACACCTTGCGTAGTTTAGGGCATAAAATTGACGTTCAGGCCTACCATAGTCAGAACTGATTGCCCCAGTAGGAACACCAGTCCAAGGAACCTAAGAGGTAATCTGTACATCCAGGAAGGCAAATGACTAGGGGGAAGGAGGGATGGAGCAAATACTGAAGCAGTGAAGGCAAGGACATCTACTGTTATAGTAAGATTTTACACAACTGTACTATGTCCTTACATTCACTGCTGCAGTATTCTTAACACATAGAAGACTGTCAAAGATAGAGAGGAAACTAGGAAGGAGGAAGGAGCAGAAGAGTCCCCTAAAAAGCCATGAAGAATGTCACTAGCAAAACCAGTCCTAGCTCTAGAGATACCATCCATCTTGTAGCGCTTGGTAAAGGTATACACAGAAGTCCAGGTAGCTGCTTCAAGAATAGATTTAGTATCTAAGCCCTTGAAAAAAGCACCAGAAGAAGTCACAGCTATAGTAGAATGAGCATTGACTGAAGAGGGAAGTCTCTTGCCATGAAAAGTATAACAAAAAGAAATAGCTTTAGAAATAAAATAAGAGATAGTTTGCTTGGAGACAGCAAGTCCCAAAGATCTAGGATGAAAAGAAAAATAACTGATCAAATGTTCTAATAGCCTTAGTCTTATCTAAATAAACCTTAAGTTGCCTATGCACATTGAAAGTATGCAGCACCCTCTCCCTGTCAGTCTGTGGAGAGGGAAAAAAAGTAGGCAGATTAATAGGCTGATTAATTAAAAAAGGTGTCTATAAGGAATCAAAATCAGGTGTCTATGTTGTGTATTTCAGCTTTTCCCGGTTAGGGGTCGCCACAGCGGAACTCCGGTCCGCTAATGATTGGCAGTAGATTTTTACGTACCGAGTTGCCGGCTCTGACGCACAACCTTCAACGAAGGTACGCCCCATTCACGCATGTCTCCACACAGAAGATGCTCTAGCTGAGAATCGAACAGGACAATGTCTTACTGTGAGGCGACAATGCTACCGCACCACCACCACCGTAGTTATCCATGAGGAATCAAAATCCTATCACCCACAGTGTTAGTTGAAGCTTAGACAGGTGGGGATAGATGAAAGATCCCTTGTCTTATCAGACTAGATCCACCCTGTGAGGTAACTTGTGATGACTGCCCCTGGCTAAATGCAGAAGAAGATGGAACCAGTGCTGTCATGGCCAAAAGGGAGTCACCAACAAGATTTTGGGAGCATCCTGTTGAATTTTGAACAGGACTTTTGGAATGAGAGGAATGGGAGGGAATGCATAACAAAAAATCCCCTTCCAAGAAAATGAGAGGGTGTCCACTCTCCACATCAGAGGTACTGGGACTCTGGCACAAAACAGAACAGAGGAAGTTGTCTGTTTAGATGGGCAGCAGAAAGATTCACTTGAGGAATACCCCACTGGTGGATAATGTCCAGAAACATATCCCTGTGAAGCATCCATTCGTGGGACTGAGTTAAGGACCTGCTCAGAGTGTCTGCCACAATGTTCTGACTGGAAGGGTTATAAACTGCCTGAACAGTCACTTGATACTTGACAGCAAGATCCCAAACAAGAAGTGCCAACCGGCAAAAAAGATAAGATATCACTCTTCTCAGTTTGTTGATATACCACATCACTGTGGTATTGTCTGTGAACAGCTTGACAGGCCCTGGAGAAAAAAGAGGGATAAAAAGCCTGAAGAGCCAACAGAAGACCTTGCATTTCTGCTGACAAGGCAACCACACTTCCTGATCTTTTAGGGAGCCAAATGTCGCTCCCCCCATGTCTGAAGCATCTCTGACCAATTCCTGAGAGGGAAGAGGAGGATGAAAAGGGATACCTGGATTCAGAGACAACTGCTGAATCCACCAATGAAGCTCCTGTCTGAGACAAGGAAGAAGAGGAACGACAAAGTCTAAAGGACGTGCATGTTGAAGCCACACTGACTTCAAAAACCACTGAAGCTTTCTCATGTGAAAGTTGGCCAGAGGAAGCATTGGAATGGTAGATGCCATGAAACCCAGAGCTCTCAAAAACTTCCTGGCGGTAATGGAAGCTGGAGGAAGAAGAGTGTGAAAGAAGGAAATGACAGTTAAGGCCTTTGGAGGGGGCGAGGAAGCCAGCATTCGCACCATCTGAAACCTGCAACCCAGAAAAACATGATCTGAGAAGGAGTCAGAGAAGACTTTTTGAAATTTATAGTGAACCCCAGACTCTGAAGAAGGGAAACAGCAAAATGAAGATTTTTACAAAAGGGTCTCTAGAGAGGATGCCTGAATCAACAGGTCATCCAAGTAAAATAAAAGAAAATATTTGGATCCCTTGAAGCCTGCAAAAAGCAATCACAGGAGCAAGCCATTTGGTGAAAACCCTTGAGTCAGTAGAAAAGCCAAGGGGCAAAGCAGAGAACTGAAAATGCCAGGAAGCAACGGAGAAAAGCAAAACTTTGCAAAAAAGAGGATGGATCGGAATTTGGTTATAAGCATCCTTGAGATCCAGAGACACCATATACGCTTGAGGGAGCAAGAGAGGAAACAGAATCTGAAGGGACAACATCTAAAAGGAAGGCACTTTTAGAAAATTATTTAGATGAGGGATGTCTAAAATAGGTCTACAAGTGCCTGCTTTCTTGGGGACTAGAAACACCTGTAGTAGAACTCTTTCCTCCTTTGGGACAGGAACACCTTCTGAATAGTACCCTGAGTCAAGAGATTTTGAAGAACCTCTGGGAAAAATGGAGGTTATTCCCTAGGAGACTGGGGAATGCTCATAAAAGCAGGATGGGATTTCCACATCATGAAGTACCCCTAAAGGATGACTGACAAAACCCAAGAATCCTGAGTGATCTGTAGCTAAACAGGAAGAGATAGAGAAAGGCAAAGAGGAATGTGGCTGGGAAGAGATGAGAGTCATACAGCACCTGGTTTGTCTGGAAAGGAAGGCTTCAGAGTCCCTGAAAACTGAGTAGCCTTAGCAGGAGGAGCCTGTTTGCCACTCTTCTTACATTTAGTAGAAGGGTGGGACTGCCTAAGAACAAAGGCAGGCTTAGCAGGGTAGTTTTTCTGAAATTAGGCACAGGAGAAACAAACACATGTTTAAGCTCCTGTAAGGCCTTACCCTCCATCAACTTAGCCTTAATACCGTCAGGTAGAGGTTGAAGCCTAAGCCAAGAATACCTCCTCATCACTGAACCAAAAACAGCATCCCTAGAACAGGCATCTGCCGCATCATATAGAATGACAAACGACTTGAGAGAAAGCCCCTATCAAGGAAAGAACAGAAGTTTCACCCTCAGAGTCTGGAAAATCAGAAATAAGTTGACAGGCCTGAGAAAGAAGAACCGACACATGTCTAGACATATGGGTCTGATAATTAATAGCCTTAAAAGCTAGGGTAACAGAAGTATAAACCTTCTTACCCAGCCTTGTCAGAAGGCAATAACTTGGGCGAAGGAAACAAGTGAGGTGGCTTATCAGAGGCTACAGACACTACAAAGGGGTCAGCAGCAGGAAATTTATATAAAAAAATAACAATCCTCGGGCACCCTATACAACCTGTCAGGTTTCTTGGGAACAGGGGGCATGGAATCAGGTGCATGAGAGGCATTGTAAAAAGCATCCAGCAAAGCAACCAAAACAGGAGGGATAGCCGCAGACTTAGGAGATTCCAACTGCAGCAACTCATAGCACCTCTTAAGGATATCAGAGACTTGAGCACAATCCCACTTAAAACAATCCATCATCCTAGGCAGTGTGTGTCCCCAAAGGAAATGTCTTCAAAAGGAACATCAGAACTAATAGATTCCCCCTCCTCTGACCCATAGTCCAAAGGAGAAGGAATCTGAGTAGAATAAGTCAGGGATTCATCATCAGAATCTGACTCATCCTCAGAATAATCCTGTTCTCTAGGCCTTTTAAGGGGAGTAGTGGACCAAGGAGAAGCAGGATCCAAAACCTCTTGAAGAGGCTTTAAAGACATTTAAACAGTAAATCTTCTTCTTTTCGCTGCTCCTGTTAGGGGTCGCCACAGCAGATCAACTGTTTCCATTTCTTCCTGTCCTCTGCATCTTGCTTTGTTACACCAACCACCTGAATGTCCTCTCTCACCACATCCATAAACCTTATCTTAGGCCTTCCTCTTTTCCTGTTACCTGGCAACTTCATCCTTAGCATCTTTTTCCCAATATACTCTGCATCCCTCCTCAGCACATGTCCAAACCAACGTAATCTTGCCTCTCTGGCTTTGTCTCCAAACCTTCCAACCTGGGCTGAGCCTCTAATATACATATTCCTAATCCTGTCCACCCTCGTCACACCCAGTGCAAATCTTAACATCTTCAACTCTGCCACGTCAAGCTCTGACTCCTGCCTTTTTGTCAATGCCACTGTCTCCAACCCATATAACATAGCTGGTCTCACTACCCTCTTGTAGACCTTCCCTTTCACTCTTACTGGTACTCGTCTGTCACAAATCACTCGTGACACTCTTCTCCACCCACTCCATCCTGCTTGTACTCTCTTCTTCACCTCTCTTCCACACTCACCATTACTCTGAACTGTTGATCCCAAGTACTTAAACTCATCCACCTTTGCCACCTCTACTCCCTGCATCCTCACCATTCCTCTATCCTCCCTCTCATTCACACACATATATTCTGTCTTAGTCCTGCTGACCTTCATTCCTCTTCTCTCTAGAGCATATCTCCACCTCTCCAGGGTCTCCTCCACCTGATCCCTACTCTCACTACAGATCATAATGTCATCTGCAAACATCATAGTCCACGGGGACTCCTGTCTGATCTCACCTTTCAACCTGTCCATCACTATTGCAAATAAGAAAGGGCTCAGAGCTGATCCTTGATGTAATCCCACCTTCACCTTAAACGCATCCGTCACTCCCACCGCAGACTTCACCACTGTCACACTACCCTCGTACATATCCTGTACCACTCTTACATACTTCTCTGACACTCCCGACTTCCTCATACAATACCACAACTCCTCTCTAGGCACCCTGTCATATGCTTTCTCTAAATCCACAAAGACACAATGCAACTCCTTCTCACCTTCTCTGTACTTCTCCATCAACACTCTCAGAGTAAACATCGCATCTGTAGTGCTCTTTCCTGGCATGAAACCATACTGCTGATCACTAATCATCACCTCCCTTCTTAACCTAGCTTCCACTACTCTTTCCCATAACTTCATGCTGTGACTGATCAGTTTAATCCCTCTGTAGTTACTACAGCTCTGCACATCACACTTATTCTTAAAAATCGGTACCAAAACACTTTTTCTTCATTCCTCAGGCATCCTCTCACTTTCCAAGATTTCATTAAACAATCTAGTTAAAACTCCACTGCCATTTCACCTAAACACCTCGATGCTTCCACAGGTATGTCATCTGGACCAACAGCCTTTCCATTCTTCATCCTCTTCATAGCTATCCTTACTTCCTCCTTGCTAATCCACTGCACTTCATGATTCACTATCCCCACATCATCCAACCTTCTCTCCCTCTCATTCTCTTCATTCATCAACCCCTCAAAGTACTCTTTCTATCTGCTCAACACACTCTCCTCGCTTGTGAGTACATTTTCCTCATTATCCTTTATCACCCTTACCTGCTGCACATCTTTTCTAGCTCGGTCCCTCTGTCTAGCCAATCGGTACAGGTCCTTTTCTCCCTCCTTAGTGTCCACCATTTTATACAACTCTTCATACGCCTTACCCTTCGCCACCTCTCTCTTTGCCATGCACCTCATCTCCTTATACTCTTGTCTACTTTCTTCATCTCTTTGACAATCCCACTTCTTCTTCGCCAATCTCTTTCTCTGTATACTCTCCTGTACTTCTTCATTCCACCACCAGGTCTCCTTGTCCTCCTTCCTCTTTCCAGATGTCACACCAAGCACCTTTCTAGCCATCTCTCTTACTAGCTCTGTTGTAGTTACCCAGCTATTCGGTAACTCTTCACTGCCATCCAGTGCCTGTCTTAACTCTTCCCTGAACATCACCTCACAATTACCCTTTTTCAGTTTCCACCATTTGATCCTTGGTGCTGCCCTCACACTCATCCTCCTCTTCTTGATCACCAATGTCATCCTACAAACCACCATCCTATGCTGCCTAACTACACTTTCCCCTGCCACCACTTTACAGTCTCCAATCTCCTTCAGACTGGCCCTTCTACATAAGATATAATCCACCTGTGTGCATCTTCCTGAACTCTTGTATGTCCCCCTATGCTCCTCCCTCTTGTTAAAATACGTATTCATCACAGCCATGTCCATCCTTTTCGCAAAATCCACTACCATCTGACCTTCTGCATTCCTTTGCTTAACACCATACCTACACATCACTTCCTCATCCCCTCTGTTCCCTTCACCAACATGCCCACTGAAATCTGCTCCAATCACCAGTCTCTCACCCTTGGGTACAGTCATCACCACTTCATCCAACTCACTCCAAAATTTTTCTTTCTCATCTATCGCACACCCAACTTGTGGAGCATATGCACTAGCAACATTCATCATTACACCATCAAGTTCCAACTTCATAAACATCACTATCTGACACTCTTTTCACCTCCAAAACACTCTTAGCATACTGTTCCTTCAGGATAATGCCTACGACATTTCTCCTCCCATCCACATCATGATAAAACAATTTGAAACCGCCTCCGATGCACCTAGCCTTGTTCCCCTTCCATCTGGTTTCTTGCACACACAATATACCAACCTTCCTTCGGTCCATCATATCAGCTAGCTCTCTCCCTATACCAGTCATACTGCCAACATTCAAAGTTCCAACCCTCACTATCACAGTCCTAGCTTTTACCTACCTTCGGGCATGCCTTCCTCTTCTTATCCTCCTTCGGCCAACAGTAGCCCAACTTCTGCCAGCACCCTGATGGCCAACAGTACTGGTGGCGGTCATTGTTAACCCATAAATAGCCCCTGAGTAAAGGCCTGCCAGTTACTTTGTGGATCCCTAGAAGCAGGAGAAACATGTTTAAGTTATCGTTTCCTTTTTAAGGGAACATCCCTTCCAAAAAACTGAGAAGGCTCAGACTCACGACAACAGTTGAGAACCATACTAGGAACTTTTTCCCCCCAACTAAAAATGGAGGAACTCCACTAGGCCACTCAGAAAAAAATCAACTGTGGTTCTCCCTGAATGTCTGAGACAGATGCCTGCAAAGCCACTTCGGATGTGCTGCCAGCTGGTTCCTCACCAGCCTCCAGCATGGTCATGGCAGAGAAATCCGCCAACACAGCTAGGCAAGCCACCGGGTTTGTAACGCCCTCGGGAGAAATACCTGGCAGAGGCTGGACAGTGCAAGATTCTGGTTGTACCTTTTTTCTTCTTTCCCCAATGGCTGACCCTCGGGGAAGGAGATTCCTTCCATTGTGTCTTTAGTGCGAAGCTTAAGACACTGGTTCTCAAGATACAAGTAAAGGGAAGAAAGTCTATTGTGAAGGGTTTTCGGGATGAACACCCGACAAAGTGAAGAAGACGTATGGTCATATGAAGCTCCTAGACAAAAAAGGCACTTATTGTTGCGATCTTTATGGAGAATCTGTCTTCAACACTGGCATTTACCCTTTCTGGATGACATTAACCCCAAGGAGCACAAAACAAGACAAGAAAAAACAAAAACTCCAATGGGGCACTTATCTGCAACTGCAATCGCAAAAAGGTGTGTGCAGTCACTGGAGAATGAAAATGCATTCAACTAGCAAAAAAACAGATTCAGGTAAACAGACTGATAGTGAAAAGATAAGTTTGGACTGGCGGCAAAGAAGTTCTGACTATAGTAGGCCTGAATGTCACTTTTATGCCCTACATACCTTTAAAGCAACAAGAGTCTTTGGTAGACTGGCTGGACATCGGGCTTCCACAGTAGGGAATTCCCCTATGTTAAGAATATTGCAGCAGTGAATGTAAGGACATCATAGCCAATCTCAGGGCTTGCTTGTCCACAGACAGAGAGAAGAGCTAACTCATCTTGACTCTCTGAAGATATAACAAGAACCAAACAACTTTATATCTCAAAAAATAACTATATGCAGAAGTAAGGGGATGGAGAGTGCATGCAGCTACTGCAGCAGTGAGGAATTCAAACATCTAGTGTTACGGGCAAGTACAACTTACAAAACTGTACTATGCTCATCATTCCCAGCACTGCAGTAGCCTTTGGCTATATGGGTTGTTTACCAATGCTTATCCGGGTTTATATCAGTCCGTCGAAACGGCTGAATATTGAAAACCAGATGTTCGAACTGTAAAGTTCGAACACTGGCAATCGCAAAGCTGCGGCCCACCGAATTCTTTCCCAGAGAAAGAATTTGGTGGGCCATTTCTGTGGCTATGTGAGTATCAGGACTGCGGTGGGAAGTTACGGGTCAGGTTCAGGTAATTGTGCGATTGTGTGGATGATAGGGCACGGGATAGGTGAGTTAGAGTTATGGCGCGGATGAGGTGGGTGTGCGATAGTAAAAGACTTTAGGGTTAGGGCGCGGGTCAGGTGAGTGTGCGATAGTGACGGACCTTAGGGTTAGGGTTTGGGTTAAGGTAAGTGGATAGGTAGTAGTGTATGTACAGTTTAGTGTAGAGTTAGATGTAGAATTTTGAGTGTATGTGTGTGGATTGATGCTGTTTTGGTGTTTGTGTTGCGTGTGTGTTTCTTGGAACAGTGATTTTTTCCCCTGGGAAAAAAATTGCTGTTTTAAGACTTCGATGTTTTTGCAGTTTGTGGTTTGAAGTTCAAACATATGGTGTTCGAACTTCAGACGTTTCAATGAACTGATATAGACCCTGCTTATCCATCCTGGGAGGAGGTAAGATATGGATCCAGGTTCTCAGCAAAGCCTGCCCTGGACTTGGAAAAGGAATCCAGTTTGTAATGCTTTGTAAAAGTATGTACAGAGGACCATGTTGCTCTCTCCAGAATGCTTCTTGAGTTCACCCCTTTCAAGTATCCTCTCTTAGAAGACAAGAAAACTCTAGTAGAATGTGGCTTGATACTGCCCGAAACAAATTTGCCACGATGGGAATAACAAAAAGCAATAGTTGAGGACAACCATCTCAAAACAGTTTGGAATGGGGTACCCTTTCTTTGTCCCATCATAAAAAATAAACTGCTGATCTGCTTTTCTATATGACTTAGTTCTGTTGAGATAGTGCTTGAGCTACTTATATCACATCCTTAGGATGTAGAATCTTTTCTTCCTGGTTCTAAGGATCTAGAGAGAGCACTGGGAGACTGATGGCTTGATTCAAAGTAAACTCTGAAACAACTACTGGCATAAATGAGGGATTTGTTCTTAATGTGATCCTATCTATATGGAAGGACAGACAGGTTTCACCCACCATGACAGCTTGCAAATCAGATACTCTTCTTGCAGAGGTCAGAGTAATAAGAAGCACTGCCCTCCATGTGATGAACCTTACATCAGCTTGATGAGTCAGTCCAGAGGGAGACATAGTTAACTCTTCCAGAACCACCTGTTTTCTAGGAGGCCTCATATGTAAAACCCCTTCAGAACATGTTTTACTAAAAACAAGTGAGGAAATGGGAGTATCTTTGGGTAAACATGCTCAGAAAAGCCAGAGGGTATCATAGAATCACAAGAGATCACAGGTAGCTATCATTAGCCATGATTACCTGCATGCAGTCCAGGGGACCATTGAGATGCCTAGCCCAAATTCCCAGCTGCCCTTAAGCACCATCTGGTTAAGTCACTTGTTCAAGGTCACACAGTAGGCAAATGAGGGGTGAGGGAATCAAACTCTGTAGTACTGAGACTACAGCTCAAAATCTTAATCCTCTACACCAAGAGCCAGAAGAGCATCTCAAATAAATAATTAAGGAACAGTGGTACATAATCCCTGATAGGTTCCTCGTTATTATCTAGGTGCCAACTAGAAAATCTTTTCCACTTGCCAATATAAGATTTTCTAGTAGCAGGCTTTTTTACCTCCTTTAGTATCTGTTGCATGTCCTCATGAAAATCCCTACAACGTACAAAAACATTGAATTATCTAGGCAGTTCTCTGAAGTCATTTGAGATTGGGGTATATCAAATTCCCCTTGTCTTGTGTGAGTAGGTTTAGTCTGTGAGGAAGCATGTGCTAAATGCACTTGGCCAAATCTATATGAAGGGAGAACCAATGTTACCTGAACAAAAAAAGGAGTCACCACAATGATTTTTGAAGAGACCCTCAAAATCATCAGAATTATCCTGGAAACCAGTGGAAAGAGTGGTAATGTATAAAGGAACATCCTCAACCATGGAAATGAGAAAGTATCTGTTTTCCAGGCCTGTCTGCAAGGAGTCCTGATTCAGAATCTGTTTAGCTGTCTGTTTTGAAAGGAGGAAAACAGTTCTATTTGAGATGTTCCCCACAAATTCCTGGAAGACCCCTTCATTCAGTTTCCATTCACAAGTTTCTGTCTTGTTCCTGTTCAGTCTGTCACTACATTTTGTTCTCAAGATTCTCGGAGCATTAAACCATGCTGAAGAGCTACATCCCAAGCCATCTCGAGCCTACCTGCATAGAGGGTAAGACTTGGTGTCCCCTGTTTTTATATCATATCACTGATGTGTTATTGTATTCACCTGAAGAGGTCCTGGTGACCAAAAATGATGAAAATATTTTATGGAATGGATCACAGCGAACATCTCTTTGACATGTACTATGCTTTGGTCATTCAAAAGAGTTCCTCAGGACGTGCACCTCTACCTCCATGGAAACTGCTCCACAATGAAAATCAGAGATGTCTGTAGTTACAGACTGACTTGAGACAGGAAGAGAAAAAGGAAGTCTTGGATTTTGAGGCATTTGCTGCCTCCACCACTGCAGTTCCTTTTTGACAAAGCCCAAAGTTAGAATCTGAAATTCCAGAGGAAGACATTTTGACGTCCATGTGTTTTTTTAAAAAAAGCATGGCATTTTCTTCATGTGCAACCTGGTGAGAGGAATCCTGAGAATCATAAAAGCTATGATCCCTAAGATCCTGAGATATTCTCTTGCTGAAATCTGAGGTTGACAGGATAAGTTCAAGAAAGTTTCTAGATAAAAATTAATCTTTTTTTGGTAAGAAAAAACCTTTTGCTGAGAAGTGTCTAGAATAAAGCCCTGAAACACGATTGGGCGTGATGGAGTCAAGGAGGATTTTCAAACATTTATCTGGAAACCCAGATTGGTAGGGAGGGAAGAGATCCATTTTAAGGACTCCTGATATCTGGAAAAAGACTCTGCACTAAGTAAGTCACATAACTAAGGAAATCTGTGAATGCCTTGCAGTCTTGAATGAACTATCACTGGAGCTAGACACTTTGCAAACACTCCTGGAGCATTGGATACCCAAAGGATAATGCAAAAAAAAAAACTGATAACGTGACTCAGACACAGAGAATCTGAGAAATTTGCTGAAGTCTGTGGCTACAGGGATGTGATGATAAGTATCCTTTAAATCCAATGTTATCATAAAACCCATAAGAGGTATGACAGGTAAGAGACTCTAAAGGGTTGATCTTTTGAATTTTGGCACTTTCATAAACAAATTGAGAAAGGAAAGAAAATATATAGAAATGGTCTCCATGAATGCTCTTTCTTTGGAACCAGAAACATTTCCCCTTCGATCTAAAGGCTGTAACTACTAGGGTCAGCAAGTGTTGAATAATCTCAGAAAAAAAAACTGTTTGATTTGGAAGGTGGGGAGGAACTCCCCTGAAAGCAAATATGTGAATCCAGTGCCAAATGTAACCCTCTTGAAACACTTTTATTACCCATGTATCTGAAACAGTTGCCAAAGGGGAATATTAAAAGTTAATTTGTGGGAGAGATTCAGACAGATAGGGGAATGAGGGAAAGCTGGCATAGCCATTCTGAAGGATTAGACTGTCCCTATTTCTGAAAGGATCCCTATTTTTTGTTCACATCCTACCATCTCTGCTTTGTTCTGTTTGCCAAGAGGTGGCAGAGAATGTTTATTTTGCTTATTAACGGGAGTAGAGGATTTGAGAGATTTGTAATGAGGGACTTGAAAATCTTAGAAACTCCCTGAATTAATTTCCCTCTTTCATCAAATTATTTGAGGATTTAAGTAGTAGAAGGACCAAAACAAAACTTCCTTACCTAAAGCAGAGTTTAAAATCTCAGACTTTACTTCATCAGCAAACTTTTGGATATGTACCCCATGCATACCGCTCAGAACTGTAACAGTAGCAGTGGCTTTAGATTAGACAAAGTATTTGCACTATCATACACACTCATTAAAGCATGTTTAGATACTCGAGACAGATTAGAAATAACAGAATTCAGACATCAGCTACATTCTGAAGGGGGTGTGACAGAGTACTTCCTTAAACTGTCTACACAACAAATAATAAACTTCTACATCTGTTTGATAGTTAAGAACTCTGTATGCTATGAATTACTCATAAGCATAAGAATTCTGTATGCTTAAGTGGAAGAAGAAAACATCTCTTACCACATCCATACAATGCCTTGCCTTTTTTATCCACAGGAGAAGTGCTAGTATTGACTAAAAGTCTGTTTCCAGCTGGTGAAGAGGTCAAAATGGCAGCTGGGTCAGATCTAAGTTGAGAAAACAAGAATTTGTTAGCTTGAGGTACTTTATAATGTATATCTGCCTTTTTGGGAACTGAAAGTTGAGAGTCAATGTTATGCAACATAACATAACATCCCCTTAGTTCAGGGAGAACATCCAGTTGGTCCCACAAAAACAAACCATTTGTTCTGGAAATAGTTTCTGAAAATGACAACTCTTCCAAGAGTGCTGAAGAGACAAACTTTCCTCAGAATCAGAGTGGTAGGCTTGTGAATCTCCAGGAGAAGCCTGGTCTCTGTCAATGTCAGAATTCTCTGACAAATGTTCCTCAGGAATTTCTCTATTGCACTCTGGTATGGATTTTTGAGTTCCAGGATTAATAGTCTGTAATAACTTCATGGATATAGTAAGGAAATCAACATTATGAAAAGGCACCATATCCTCAGATAAGCAAAGACTGACTAGGGGATGGCACTTTACCCCTGGCAAGAGGTCTCTTTTCCTGGCTACCCTGAGAAGAACCTCCCAGAATATCTCCCCAAGCCAAAGAAGATGGTTTCCCATGCCTAGATCACACACTGGAACAGCCACAGAGGACATGTCTGCCCTCCCTTCCATGGGGGGGGGGGCTGAACAGACTACACCAGAGCAAACTGGAATATCAGTGAGTGATCTGAGGAACAAGAGTCAGCCATTACAGAGTCATCCACTAATGGGTGAGGCACTGCCTCATCCAGCAGTGGAGGCAAGGGGACCTCAATGTGTTGCTTTTTTGTTTTAGGTACAGTGGGAAAAGAGCCAGAAGGAAGATTCTAAGTATCTATGTTGTAGCTGAGGAGGAAGTATGACTACCAGTAAACTCTGCTGGAGCAAGTCATTTGTAAAATAAGTTGTCAGACAAGTGTTCACAAGCACCATGCACACTTACAACACAGTCCCCTTTCAAACTTAAAAGCACAAGCAGTACAGAAAACTCCTTGTCAGAACTATAAGACCCTTTTCTAAAGTGCACTGACAGAGGGAAGAAAAAAAAATAGCCGGTAACTTGTCAAGAAAAGTACACAAGCATTTAACATAAAAATAATTTCCTGCCATGTAAAACACTTCCTTGTCTTTAAAACTTACACAAACAATAAAAGGTTCTCAAATGCAGTACATTTTCACCACACAATTATCACCTAATAGTCAAGAATGAGTTCTAGCTAAAAATATTAGTCTCTAACAGGAAACATCCAATATTGTAAAAAAAGTTTCTTAATCAGGAAAAAAAAAAAAAAAAAAAAAAAAAAAAGTTAAGTACTCACCATACTGTTCCGTGTGTGTTGTCCATCTTGCCCTCATTTTTCACTGGTTGGGTTCGGAATCGATCTTGGTTCAGACTCATCCGTATACAAAAGCTCGAGGTCTTCCACTAGCTCGTGGCTGAAACCCCTATCCCATCATGCGGACCATCTGGAGGCCAAATCCACTTTGTAATGAGTGATAAAGGTATGTGGCATTGCCCATGTAGCTGCAGCACAAATAGTGTCAATTGCTAGTCTAGCTCGAAAAGCCAAAGTGGTTGCTATGGCTCTTGTAGAATGACCTTTGACTTTAAAGGCGAAATCTTTGTTGCAAGATTTGTATGTAAAAGTAATACAAGCTGATAGCCATTTTGAAAATGTGACTTCAGATACAGGAGCACCTTTCAGAGTCTGAGAATGAAACAAATAATTGGCCTGATTTTCTAAAGTCCTCTGTCCTATGCAAGTAGAAGCGTAAGCATAACTGCCTATACACATCTAGTTGGTGTAGCATATATTCTACCTTGTTGCCATTGGTGGGGGAAAAAGACTGGAAGTTCTATGGACTGATTCAAATTAGACTTTGAGCACACTTTTGGTAGGAAAGATGGGTTTGTTCGAAGGGATACTCTGTCTGTGGAAAATCATGTATGGGAGCTTTACTGATAATGCTTGAAGTGATGGCATTCAAGAAAATTGTTTTCCAAGTCAAAAACTTTAGATCACAGGATGATGCAGGTTCAAAAGGGGGTCAAATGTGATAAAACATAGTTTAGGTCCCATGGCGCTGGAGGACTCTTAATAGTTGGTCTTAATAAAATAGTGCCCTTCATAAAAGCTTTGCATAGTCTGTGAGACATCAGATTTGAGCCCGATTCACTTACATGAAAATTAAATATCGCTGCTAACTAAACTCGAATAGTGGCTGCATTTGCGCCTTCATTGAATAGCTTTATCAAAAATTCAAGAATGGACACTATAGGTGCAGAAAAGGGATCTATGTGGTTATTTAATGCCTAGGAAGAAAATCATTTCCATTTGCTCATATATAATTTCCTCGTTGAAGCCTTATGAGATGAGATCAAGATATGTTTCACAGATGAGGATAGATTAGGGAGCCTGGCTATGTTTGGAATTGGAGTAGCCAAGCTGTCAATTTGAGTGTTTGAAGAGAGGGATGGAGCATCCCTGACGCATGAGTCAGAAGGTCCGGAACTGGGTCCAGAACCCACGGCTCCTCCTAGAGATGAGGCCAAAGGAAGGGGAACCAGATTCGACAAGGCCAGTATGGCGCGACGAGTATTAAGTTCCTTCCCAATCAGCTTGCTTTCTGAAGAACTCTGGGTATCAATGAGAAAGAGGGAAGGCATAGAGGAGGCCCAAAGGTCAATCGTGTACAAGTGCATCCCATAGTTACTCCCCCGAAGGTGGGATTAGGGCAAAAAAGCTGCTGCTTTTGGCATTTATGAACGAGGCAAAAAGGTTGCAACTTGCAGTAAGGCTGCTCCATTTGTGGAAAATCATCTCCGCTACTTCCTGTTTTAGGGACCACTTGTGAGACATCAAAATTGCTCTGCTGAGTTTGTCTGCTACAACGTTGGATTTTCCGAGGATGTGCGCTACCATCAGAAAGCGTTGGGAGGAGGTTGCCCACTGCCATACTCTCAGGGTCTCTTGAAATAGGGGGTAGGACCTGGTTCCTCCTTGTCTGTTTATGTACCAAACAACTGACATGTTGTCTGTCTGTATTGCAACAGTTTCCAGTGGAAGAGAGTCCTGAAATGCTTGCAAAGCTAAAAGCACTTCTCTCATCTCTAGGACACTGATATACAAATGGGCCTCATGATCCTGCCAGGTGCCTTGGACTGTTCTTCACAGATAATGCCCCCCCCAATCTGGGAAGCGTCCATGGTTTCTGTAGCTAATGCATGTGGAAGAACAAAGGGTCACCCTGATATCACTTGAGTGGAGTGAAGCCACCAGTGAAGGTCCTTCTTGCAAGATTCTGTAATTGAAATTTGATGTGACATAGGAAGTTGTTGTAGGGACCACTGAGTGAACAGTAGCCACTGCAGAATCCTCATGTGCAGCCATGGTCCCCAAGACTTTGAGTACTGTTCTTGCCTCTACTTTTCTCCTGGAAAAAAGGTTTAAGACCTGATGTTGTGTTGAAGTACTTGGACTCTTTCTGGAGGAAGTTTTGCCCTCATTTGTGTTGTATTTAGAACTGCTCCTATAAAAATTATACACTGGGATGGCAACAAGGCAGATTTTTTGCAATTTATTGTGATTCCTAGATGAGAGCAGAGATGTAATGTGGTATCCCTTGCATTTTCTAGTAGATCCTCGGTAGTGGAGGTTAAGACCAGTCGTCTAGATATGGAAACACTCAGAATCCTAGATGTCTCAAGTGAGCCATGACTACTGCCCTACACTTGGTGAACACTTTGGGGGCTGTAGTGAGACCAAAGGGCAGAGCCCAAAACTGGTAGTGACTGGCTCCCAGCCAAATGCGCAGATGACTCCTGAATGGCCTATCCATCTTTATTTGGTATTATGCATCCTGGAGGTCTATACAGCACATCCAATTGTCTTTTCACAGAAAAGGGAATAATGACTGCAATGTTACCATGTGGAACTTTGTTTTCTTACTGAATTGTTTAATTTGCTGAGATCCAGTATGGGTCACCAGTCCCCTGTTCTCTTTGCCACAAAAAGAACCTTGAGTAAGTTCCGGAACCTAATGCTCTGCAGGGACTGTTTGGATGACTCTTTTGTCTAGCAACTTTTGACTATCTAGAGTTGTCTGTTCCCTTTGACTGGGTGGAACGTCTGGGATGTTTTTTATGTTTGGGACGGGGAAGGAAAACAGTATAGAGTAGCCTCTGGATGCAATACTTTATACCCATTTGTCTTTTGTTATCTCTAGCCAGATTTGTGGGTACAAAGATAAGTGACCCCCGACTGCCTCCAGAGAAGGACAGCCGGGCCTCCTTTCAGGAGTGCTGAAAAAGCTTACCATGAAATGACTCTCTGTCACCCTGATTTTGCGGACCCCCTCTGCGATGTGGATGGCATCTTCCATTACTGCTTCCTCCACTGCCCTTGGGGGAAGAATCACCATGTGTGTTTTGAAAAGCTCTCTTTTTTGGGATTTTGGGAACCACATTTTGCCTCCCTTTTGACCTTTTGGGTAAGGTCTAGAAGGTAGAGAAAAATGGACTCCTATGGCAGAGAGGGTTTTTACTTCTTGCTCACACCTAGTTAGCGTGTCCTTGACTTTTGGCCTGAACAAGGATGAGCCATCGAAGGGGACATGAACAAAGGAAGATTTAAAGGGTTCCACAAAGTCACAGAAGGGCATTCAAGAATGTCTCCTTAGGGAAATTCCTAAACCCACTGCTCTACTTGCTCCATCTGCTGCATAAGAAATCAGCCTCATGGAGAAGTTAACCACAGAACTTAAGGTGGAGAGCTGAGAGGAAGCTATGCCTGATACTCCTGCAGCTACTGAACCTTGGAGAGTATCTCTAGCTCCTTCAGGAGATCTCTCTGTAGCCTAGTAAAACGTGTCACATAATTCACTGATCTGAGCACAAAGGTCACTGAAGAGAATGTGCACTTTCCAGATCTGTCCATCTTTCGAGACTCCTTGTTCGGCGGATGGACAGATGAGGATGTCTCAGAAAGTTCCTTTTTGGGGGCTGCTGCCACCACCATACCATCTACTGGAACCCCTTTGGTAAGGAAATCTTTGTCAGACGGTGCAGTAATAAACTTGTTTGGCCTCTGAGGAATAGGTTCCACTCCGTCTTATGCTCCCAAGCCATTTGACTAATTCCATGAGCTCGTCGAAAGCTGGAGACACCCAAGTGGTGGAAGGGTGAGACCCAAAGGCTTTCAGATATACAGACTCCTCCTCAGAAGGGCTGATGGACTTCCAGCCACCTCTCTGCTTAAGAATTTCCAGGATGTCTGCAAAGGACACATCCTCAGAGGGTGACCGTGGGGACCCTTCTGACTCATCAAGGTCTGTATCAGTAGTAACGAACTCCTCTGGGGAGTCTAAATACTTCCTCTTGCAAAGTCTCTTACAAGGGACCTCTTCAGAAGGGTATTCTGGAGAGAGTTCGGAATAGAGGGATTCACCCAGTGGGGCATCCTGAGGCCTAGGGTTTCCACGTGTCTATGGACGGTGTGGTGCTGAGACAGATGCCCATGCTTTAGGGGGAACAATGTCAGGACCTGAGAGTGAAGCTGTTTGTGGAGACAGCACTCTCCTCATCACCCCAAAAGCCCCTGCCCCTGATATGAGGAAACCCCAGCTCCAATGAACCAGAAGGCATCCCTGGAACCAAGAGGGTAGGCTCCGAGGCCGATGTAGGAGTCGAGCTCACCCACGCCAAAGCCCTGACAGGCAAGTTCAGATCCGACAACCATCTGATCCGACTCTCCTCCCTGGACCCAACCGGACAGTGTCGGCTCCTAGACTCCTCGAGTTCAGACAGAACCGAGGATGTCGGAGCAGACGTCGGGCCCGAAGATCCCACGATAGGTCTTGGCACCGATGGTTCCACTACAATCGGTTCCAGGCATTCCAGCTCCGAGGTCCCAGGTTGGCTCAGAGGAGGAATCGATGTGGAAGGGGAAGTCTTGGTCAGCTCCAAATCCCTCTGGGTTGCAGCCGAAAATAGTTTGGCTAGCGCCAGTGTCCATAAAATTCTGCGCACTACCAGATCCATGTCATCATCTGAAAGACTCTTGGAGGACCGATAGGAGGGAGCAGGAGATCTGACTGGTTGCAGTAGAGCAGACCTTAAAATAGGGGAAACTCTATCGGCACCGACACAGAAGGAGCCAATGAAGGAGACTTTCTCGGCCCATCAGTATTTGGATCCGGAGATTCCACTTTGCTCAATTTTTTTTGCTGGCTCCGATTGCCTAGAAGAAGGAGATGATCTCTTTCACAATTTGGCGGACTTTGAGGATGGAGACTTGGCTGATGTAGAAGTGCCCTGACCTTCTTTAAGTGCTTCAGTGAAGGAGGACTTCAGTAAACCTCTCACTATAAGTTTATTTTTTCTCTCAAGCAGTACTCTCGAACTGAAGGAGTGACAAATGGCACAGGGGTCTTGTAGATGCACTGCTCCAAGGCAGTATACACAAACAGTGTGACCATCAGTTATAGACATCTTCGGGCTACACTTTCCACACTTCTTGAAGCCAGAAGGTTTGGCTTCCTTGTGATCCTTAGACATATTCAGAATACAGTCAACCACAACAATGACCAGAAATAACAACAAACTAACTTAACAGTATAGCTAGTCAAAAAAACACTGTTATCACTATATTATATATAGATAGATGAATATATATATATATATATATATATATATATATATATATATATATATATATATATATACACACACACACACACACACACACACACACACATACACACATATATATATATATATATATATATATATATATATATGTGTGTGTGTGTGTGTATATACACACATATAAATGGATCTACTTCATATGTTCGACACTTCAAAATGCCGAATTTCATATGGCTGAGACCAAATGATTGACATTTGAAATGTCGAATATATAAAATACAAAAGTAAAAAACAACAAACACTTACCTAAACACTGCTAGCAGGGGGGCAAGCCCCCCTGCACCCCCCAGTGGGCCCCCCCCCGTAACTTAAATATACCAACTCTGAGATCGCACTACAGTGCAGGAATGGAAATCTTTCCATTTTGCACTGTACAGAGATGTCGGTTTCGCATTGTCAGCTTTTCAAATGTTGATCATATGGTCTCGGCCATATGAAATTCGGCATTTTGAAGTGTTAGCAATGTGAAGGGGACCCATATATGTAAATGTGTCTATATACATATATATATATATATATATATATATATATATATATATATATATATATATCTATGTGTGTGTGTGTGTGTGTGTATATATATATATATATATATATATATATATATATATATATATATATATATGTGTGTGTGTGTGTGTGTGTGTATATATATATATATATATATATATATATATATATATATATATATATTCCCACCACCCACATAGGTAGGTAATAGGCTATCGGCCCAAGAGCCTATGCAAGCCTAGCCAGCAAGGTTCCCTGGCTTACGCCACCCAAGAAAGTTATTTTCCTGTGCCACTGACGAGCAGAGACACAGAAGTGATCCCCGGGGTGTATTTCCTATTTCCCATCCACTCATCAAGATTTTTCTTGAAGAGTGCTAAAGAAGAACTTTGCTTGACATAGATGGGTAGCCTGTTCCAGAGTATGGGAAGTCTCTGGGATAGGAATCTATCCCTCCAGCATGTCCTGTTTATTGTGGTGACAAGGTTTAGGTCCCTAGAGCGTGTAGCTCGGAGGGATTGGGATTTCTTTAGATGTAGCATGTCCAACAGCTCTGGGTTTGACATAGCTTTATATGTTAGGCAGAGATCACCTCTGAGAAGGCGATATGCTATGGAGTAAAGCTGGAGTTTTTTGAGGCGGTCAGTGTAGGGCATTTGTTTGAGTCCAGTAATCCTCTTTGTGAGGTACTTCTGTGGCCTTTCCAGCTGCTGCAGATGTCTTGTGATGTACATTTCAAAAGGGGCGTTGTACTCTATAATGGGTCTAATGAGTGATGAGTAGAGGGTAACGATGACCTCTTTTTTCCTGGACGAGAACCCTTTTATGATGAGGTGTGCCACGTAGAAGGACTTCCTGACTACTGCGGCGATGTGACTATCAAAGGAGAGACTACTGTCCACCTGTGTCCCAAGGTCTCTTATCACACATTCGGTATTAAGTAGATTGCTGCCTATGTGGTAGTTCATGGGTACAGAGTTTTAACCAAAGGGCATGACACTGCACTTTTTGGCATTGAGCTTGAGGCCATGGCTCTGACACCAGGCATCTGTCTCAGAGAGGCCCTTCTGTAGGATGTTCACATCATTTGGGGACTTGACTATGGCTCCTAGTTTGCAGTCATCTGCGAACTTCGTTAGCCAGAGGCCTTCTGTGTTAGCCTGTACTTCCTGTTTTTTTTAAACAACAGGAAGAAACAACCTTAACAATTAATGTACAAAAAGGGGAAGGGGTGGCAGTTCTCTACCTTAAACGAAGCGGCCTAGTGATAAGGGAAAGGGAAGAAACATAGGTAGCCCTCTAATTCAAATGGGCAATGGCAGCCCTCTAACTTAAATGAGCTGACGCTTAAGGTAGAACAGGAAAAATATATGAAGCAATAATTCACTTGACAAACTCTCAAATTTTAAACAAACTTGTATATTAATAAAATATAGCAAAAGGAAGCCCTCTGACTAAAAATGGGCTTGAAAGGAGAACATTTTAGCTGGGATAGGGAAGGGAACAAAGGCCTAGCAGTAAAACGACAGCCAGAAGCAAAAAGCACAACAACAAACAATCTAAACTAACTAAATATGTAATAAAACACTAATCGCTAAGTTTATAAACAAGCAAAGAACACAATAGTCTAATAATGAATAAAGAAGTTTTCCCACTTAGCAAGAGCCAATATGAAACACCCAATCTGTTTTGCGGCAAACGAGATTTGAAGAGACTTACTAGAGCATGATGAGATAGGGGTTTCAATCACGAGCTACTGGAAAACCTCGATCTTTTGTAAATGGCTGAGTCGGAACAGTGATCAGTTCCGAACCCAACCAGTGAAGAATGAAGACAAGATGGGAAAACATCACATCACTTTTTTCTAAAAAGAGCAGTAACTTCTGTGTGGGAAGGGTTCCCTATTGGAACTTATCTGTCATAAATGAAGCCTGAAGCAGATTGCAACTCCTGTAAAGCCTCAGTTCTGCTTCCTCTTGAGGAGGAAATAAATTGCTGAAATTGTATACACTCTGACTGCTAATTTCCCTCCAAATGACTAGCCAATTAGCAACCAAGGTGTAGGTGTGGGAGGAAGCCAGAGCTTTGTGAAGCTGGCAGGTTGTTGGCTATGACAGAAGTGAGAATGATGAACATCTTGCTGACTGAGTATGTGTTACAAGATTTTTTTTCATTCTTTTTACAAAGGCACATGAGCGGTTTTCCCACTTCTGATGTATTGTTAGATACTGACTTGATTGTTACACTGTATCTTTCTAACATTCTTCCACACCATAAGCGTTAAGCACGGCAAATTTAGTTATCCTTAGCATTGTGCATATTGCCAAAGTATGTAAAATATGTAAATACATTATTGGTGGCATTTACTGTTTTTTCATATCGAAATATAAGAAAATTGTCTTTCATGTTTATCAATGGATTGTGGGTGAATTGTTAACTTGTATTCTAGCCTTTATTGTCTTTTTGTTTTCAGATGCTTTATATGCCCCACTAAATAGCTACTGTGCCCCTTTTGCACCCCAGCAAGAAAAAAAAAAACCTGAAGCTACCATTGGTTTTAAATTGAAAATCAGTTTAGATCTGTATTTAGTTAATCAATATGCAAATAATCTGAGTTGCTGGCTACTGAGACTTGTCTGCATATATCAACTAGACACAAGCTGATTTAAGTATACTTTTCTCTGCACTTATTTAAGATTTGAGTCAGTAAATATTGTGTCTTTGATTCAGTAAATATGGTGTCTCTGTCTCTCTGCAGTTAAGTTGTCTGATGTGTGAACAAGTGTAGCCATCTGGGCTCACTGAAAGTTGTTAGACGGCTTTGAAATTCCTGTGTTAGTGTTAGTTAGCTTGGGGGTTTCTGCTAGCATTAAAATCTGTGTTGGTTACATTTCTAGTAATCATTTTAAATCTGAGTTGCTGGCTACTGAGACTTGTCTGCATATATCAACTGGACACAAGCTGATTTAAGTATACTTTTCTCTGCACTTATTTAAGATTTGAGTCCGTAAATATTGTGTGTCTGATTCAGTAAATATTGTGTCTCTGTCTCTCTGCAGTTAAGTTGCCTGAAGTGTAAACAAGTGTAGCCATCTGGGCTCACTGAAAGTTGTTAGACTGCTTTGAAATTCCTTTGGTGGCTTTGGAATTGCCCGTGCCTGCTGTAAATCTCTTTTTGCACACTCCTCCTGGACCCATCTCATTTGCTCACTCAGGTGAGTACAGCGAGATCATATTTTGATTTCGGATACTCCTACCAGTCCCATCTCCTCTGCGGTGTACAGACAGAGCACTTGGGAAGGATATTCCCCTATAGTATCTTAATCTGCTCTGTTTCCTCCCTCTCCCAAAAAAAATTTGCACTTCATCTGCTTTACTGTATTTGTGTTTCTTCCTACTTTATTACCTTATTTTGCTTTTGCCTCTTCTTAAAAGTACTCAATTGAATTTATTCTGCTACCTTTATTACTGCTTGTTAGTAGCCTGATTAAATTGTAACTGTTATTCTAAGGCCCTTGGTTTAAGCACTTGGGCTTCAAACCAGTTGTTTTACATTGAGAAGGTTTGTGGTTTGCACTCTTGTGGGAGGAGAGGCTAGTTTTCAGGTTATTGCTGAATCCAGGGCTGAGTTACAAGTTTCTGTGTTGCCCATGCCTTACTTGGATAGAAAGAAGTTTCTCTGCTCACCTGTGAGAGAGGGGAGCTTTGAGCAGCCTATCTGTCCCTGGAGGAGTGGTTTCAGCCCAGAAGTTAGTAGTTTATCAGCCATTTTGGGCTAATTTCTATCTCTTTCACTTCCCTGCTATAAAAACCGCATTTGTGCAGTTTTGTGCACCGGGCAGCGCCATTTAGCTAGAGTTAAACTATTCTCGGCTCCACAAAGTCTTTGTTGTTGTCTTTCGGCTTTTCCCGGTTAGGGGTCGCCACAGCGGAACTCCAGTCTGCTAATGATTGGCAGTAGATTTTTACGAACGTCGAGGTGCCAGCTCGACGTTCAACCTTCCACAAAGGCACACCCATTTACGCATGTCTTTCGAACGCCAATCCAACCGCAGGGAGGACATGCAGACTCCACACAGAAGGCACTCCCCGCACTCCAGCCAAGAATCGAATGGGAGAACCTCTTGCTGTGGACGCTACAGCTGCACCACCGCAGCTGCTCTACTCTTCAATGTTTCCCTTGGAACTAGACAAACCTTCAACTTTAGCACTCAAACCATTCATTTCACAGTCAAGCACTTGCTTAAAACTCATAGCAAGCACTAATTAACCCTAGCACTAGACTCCCCTATACTGTCCAGAAGGACAAGGCTCTCTATTCGTCCCCACCAGCCAATCAGAAAAACAGCTTACTCTACCTATTCAGGCATGTCCAAAGGGCAGTTTCCGGTGTACTCTCCAGTCCAACTGGTGAATCTGTGCATTTTGAGGCAATGTTACAACTGCCTCATGTACACAGACAACCCTCTCCTCCTACCACCAAACACTAATATTTGCGAGAGATGCAATTATACAGCCAAACTGGAGGCAAAGCTCTCTCAACCCAAGACTGGAACTGACAGTCAAGAGGAGAAGGGTAATACTTGCAACACACCACCAGTCTCACACAGACCTAATAAACCAACACCGGCAAATAACACACATGAATACATGAAAACATATTCGGAGGCTCTAAATAAAAATCTGCAAAAGCAACAGTGACCTCCAAAGCAGACATCCATGCAACCTCCACACCCCATCACCAACCATGAAACACATACTTCACATAATCAGTGTGCCACGCAATCACAGCCCTTAACGCAAAATAACATACCCAACACACTAGTAATAGGCGACTCTATAGTCAGGCACACTGATGTCCCACTAACTAGGCTGGACAAGGAGAAGGTTACAGTTAGCAGCCTGTCAGGTGCCAGGATCCACCACATAACACAAGCACTCGGGTCACTCCAGAACAAGTACAAAAACAACTCTGTCACTGTCCATGTTGGTGTGAATGACCTGAGACGTACCTCCCTGGACTATATGAAAAGAGACATGGAAGAGCTCTCTGATCATGTAGCCCAGCCCGTTATGACCCTGACCCTGAGTAGCATCCTGCCCTCACCAAGAATGATGCCACAGTATAAAGAAAAAATGAACAATTTCAACAACTGTCTAAGTTTCTGGTGTCATTCAAAGGGGATCCAGTATCTGTCCGCCTGGGATGACATGCTCGACAAGCCACGTTGCTTCGCAAGAGATGGCTTGCACCTGTCACCCTTAGGCTTTCGAATACTAGCCTAGGCTCTTGCCGCCCCCATTGTGCCTTTTTTAGGCAAGGCTCAAAAGACAAACCCACCACCATAAATAGCACAAGTAACCAAAAACTGAGGTAATGCTATTCAACGCCAGAAGTCTAAACCTCAAAATGCACGCACTCGAGGCACTCCTCAGTATGGAGAACATCGACATCTGTGCAGTAACAGAAACCTGGTTTAAGGCTCCTGAGAGCACCCCAGCACTACTAGGCTATAACTCATACTATACCTTTCGCTCACAGAACCAGGACCAAAACACAAAAGGCAGAGGTGTATCCATATTCATCAAGGATACCCACACCCCCAGGTTAGTGGGGCAGCACAATGCATCAGAGATCATCCATGTGCAACTAACAATGGGCAAAACTGCAATCCAAATTGTAGCTTGCTACAGATCACCCACCATGGTCCAGGACCCCCATTCCGCATTTCTGGAGACAGTGGGAAATATGAAGGTCCTACCAAACACCTTAATACTGGGTGATTTCAATTACCCAAACATAAACTATGAGAACTACTCAAGTACTAACTCCCTTGCTCAACGCTACCTAGAATTTATAAACTCGAACGCCCTGGATCAACTGGTCAACACCCCCATCAGAGGGAACAACAAAGGTGGAGCCACAACGGACCCCGGGAACTATTGCCCTATAAGCCTGACTAGCCTGGTCTGCAAGGCTATCGAACGCATCATCATGGAACTCATTAAGACAGACACTGGGAACCTCCAAACCTTGGACTCTACCCAGTTTGGTTTTGTTAAGGGAAGATTATGCCTCCTAATCCTGGTGGACTTCATTGAGACGGTTACCAAGGCATTAGACGAGGGAAAGGAGGTCCACACAGCCTACCTAGACCTCACAAAGGCTTTCAACACCATTCCTCATTCTAGTATTATAGACAAGCTCACCAGCTTGAACATAAACCCCTACGTCACGAGATGGGTTGCCAACTGGCTCATGGATAGAACCCACATGGTGAGAGTTACAGGCTCTACGTTCGACTCTAAATCGGTTACAAGTAGCGTCCCCCAGAGCTCAGTCCTAGGACCCCTCCTGCTCGGTATATACTTCTCACAGGTACAGGTAAGCATAGGAGGACTATGGCTGACCAAGTTCGCAGACGACTGCAAACTAGGGGCCATAATTGATTCTCTGGCTGATACAGACACCCTCCAGATGGGTCTCACTGAGACGGATACCTGGTGTCAAAATCATGGCCTCAAGCTAAATGCCAAAAAGTGCATAGTCATCCCCTTTGGAAAAAACAAAGTACTCGCGAACTACCACATAGGTGGTAGTCCCCTAAATACAGAAAATGTAATAAGGGGTCTGGGGACCCAAGTAGATAGTAATCTCTCCTTTAATAATCATATTGCCAAGGTGGTTAGAAAATCCTTCTATGTGGCCCACCTAATCACAAAAGGGTTTGCATCTAGAACAAAAGAGGTTATTGTGCCTCTCTACTCATCACTCATTAGACCCATCATAGAATACAACGCCCCATTTGGGATGTACCTTACAAGACACCTGCAACAGCTGGAAAGGCCACAAAAGTACCTCACCAAAAGGATTACTGGCCTCAAACAGATGCCCTATGCAGCCCGACTCAAGAAACTCCAGCTGTACTCAGCTGCATAACACTTACTCAGAGGTGATCTCTGCCTGACATACAAGACCATGTCCAACCCAGAATTGATGGATATGCTCCACCTAAAAAAAAAACAAATCCCAGAGAGCCACATGCTCTAGAGATATAAACCTCACCACAACAGTAAATAGGACATGCTGGAGGGATAGATTCCTAACCCAGAGACTCCCCATGCTTTGGAACAGGATTCCAATATACATCAGGCAGAGCCCCTCACTAACACTCTTCAAGAGAAACCTTGACGGGTGGATGGGAAACAGAAAATTTACCCCGGGGATCACTGCATGGGTCTCCTGGACAGTGGCACAGGGAACTAATGGCTCTGCTGGACAGTGGCGCAGGGTACTAATGGCTCTGCTGGACAGAGGCACAGGGAACTAATCTAAGGGGGTGGCGAAAGCCAACACATTCTAGCTAGGCTTATAAATGCCCTTGGGCAGATAGCTTAGTACTTACCTATGAACTTATATAGTTTCTTGAAATATGGTGCACTTTTATTTTTACTTCTTGCTTTCAAGATTATATAAAACATGAGCAATATTAAGTAAAAAGAACTTTAGTAGGAAAAAGAAACAAGAAAATAGCTACTCCTTAACAACATAATATAAACTATAAAGTACATCAGTTTTTCAGTTATTTAAAAATGTATGCACCACACTATAATTCTATTAAGAAAAGTTGCAGTACACTGTGGATTTTCATAAGCCTTTGTAGGTAAAGTTGACTCTAGGTGCTTCAGTCATGTTGGCTAATGTCGCCAAATGGGCATGGGTATTTGCTGATGATAAGTGGGTCGAGGACCTGGCCTATTCCGACCTATGCCAGGGATCCATGCTAACAGTGGGTGGGGTGTATATGCCCTATTGGCCAGTGTGTGCCCGCCATAAAGCCCAACAGCTGTGTGTCATTAAGCTGTCTAGTTGCCCAACTTGGGTTCCCTGAGATGGCTCTGCTGAGTGAAAGCTGTATGTAAAACCAATCAACTTACCAAACATGAACTAAGATTCAAGCAGGACAACATGAACTGGTGTTGATAATGAGTGACCTGACTGCACATATTAGGATAGACAGAACAGGATATATATGAGGAGTGATTTGGTCCACATGTGTGAAGAAAGAGGAATAAAGAAGGAGCAGACATTCTAGACTTCTGACTGGTAAATGGCTTGATAGTGACCAACACAAGGTACAATATGAGAGACCATCACAAGATCACATACAAGACTGGCCAATACATAACTAGGGTAGAATTCCTTGTAGCAAAGAAAGGGCATTAAGATAGAATCAGTGATTGCAACATAATCACCAGTGAAACAGTTGGCCGACAGTATAAACCCACAAAGAATTGCAGGCAGTGGACAGAAAATGCTCCATGGCCAACAGAGACTAGACTGAAGACATGGAACTTGACTGGAGAGAAAGCATAAGAGTTCAAGTAATTATTCAAGACTCTAACACTTCAGGAAGAAAAAGAAATAGGCAGAGTTGAAGAATGGCACACCTCAAAAAGAATGCACAAGGACTGCAAAACAGGTATGTGACCCATCCAGATGTGGAAATAAGGTACATAAGAAAAACTGGTGGTGGAATGCAGAAATCCAGGAAATCATCAAAACAAAGAAGTGCAGGAAAAAGTGGGAGACAGAAAAGACAGTCCAGGCAAAGGAGCGAGTACTGGTTGACGAACAAAAGGCTAAAATAGGAGTTGCAATAGCAAAGAACAAGCCATCAGAGACATTTCACCAGCTTCTGGAAGGTGATTCAGTAGATGGCACAAAGAAATGATATCAGCTTGAAAGGCAAAGACAGAAATATAAAGAAGATAGTCAGACACCCTTTGTAAGGGATGGCAGTAACAACCTGCTCACCAGCCATAGGAAATCAAATGCAGATTGACGGAGTACCTTCAGTAATTTCTGAATAAAGGTTTTACTGTCTGAGACACAGCCTACATGAAAGAAGATGAGCCCACCCTAGAAAAAGTAAGAACAGCACTAAGAATAATCAAGTCAGGAAAAGCAGCAGGCTCAGATGAGGTCACAGCAGATATGATAAAGGTGCTGCATGAGATAGGGTAGAAATGGCTTCTGAGCGTATTAATAGTAGTATGGAGAGAAAGCTGTAGCCCAGATGACTGGAGAATAAGCACGTGCATGCCAGTGTACAAGAATATAGGGGGCATCCACAACGGTGGGGAGTACAGAGGTATCAAACTCTTGGCACACTGCATGAAACTTCTAGAGAGGGTGACTGATGAATGGATATGGAGAACAGTAGAAAGTAAGATGGGAGATGAGCAGTTTATTTATTTATTTCAGTTTGATGACCAGGGAGTTCCACTGGGCTCAGGAGCCCGTTTTCAGTGGAGGCCCGGGGAGAAAAGCACCACATTACATAGTAAACATTGAAATATAACAGATTAAAGTTAAGATTCAAAGATACAGATACATTAGGATACAACAAATTAAAATTATGAATAAGGATACAGATACATTATAAATCAGAGACATGATGTGCTACACTGGTTACATAGCATGTGAGGCAGATGTTGACATGAATGTTACAATGGTTACACAGAATATGAGACTTGTTATGGCAGTTTGGCAGAATAAGTACAAATGTTAGGGAGGGGAGAAAAGTGAAAGCAAACTATTTACAATATTTACATTATGTACACAAGATAACACTGAAGAATGAGTAATATCCAGGGGGAGCTAAGTTGTTAGAAATAGGAGTAGTATGGAAATACAATTTAGAGTAGAGAGAGAAGAAGGCTAAGTGGGGAAAGTGCAACTGCACTTCCATTTACAGTAAAGGTAGGAATGGAGTTGGGTTTTAAGTTGTCGACATTTTCTATGGTTCATAGAGAAGGAGGGAGAGAATTCCATTTTTTTTGACTAAGGAAAAGGACAGCAGGTGCTGTCCTGCAGGGCGGCTTGGTTTGTAGACAGTGATTAGTTTTAGGTGAGCAGGTCTAAGTGGCCTGTTAGCGGTGTATGGTTGTAGGATGTTGGATAGTGCAGGACATTTAGTAGGGTTAAATAACAGCCTATGGGCAGTAGTAAGTTGGAGGTAGTCGAGATGGTTGGGAAATTCTAGCCAGTTAAGTGGAGGGCAGAGCAATGGTGGGAGGAGTATTTGGCTTTTATGGCAAATTTTGAAATTTTATTATAACAACTTTCCATTTTGGAAAAGATGGAGGCAGATAAGTTAGTTAGTAGAGGGGCACCATACATTAGAGAGGGAAGAAGGTAGGTAGTGACGAGGGTTTGTCTAGTAGATGGAGAGAGATATTGGATGTTTCTATATAGCAGGCCAAGTTTTTGATGTGTTTTCTTGATGTTTAGTTGAGTATGGTGTCAAATTTTAGAAGTTCATCTATAATAACCCCAAGTAGTTTGATGTAGGGAACAATTTCTATGGTAGAATTGTTATGGCTTCTAATATGGAAAGAATTTTTATCAAGAGGGGAGGATTTTGAAGGAGGGAGTAGTATTTTGGATTTGTTAGCGTTTAGAGATAGATGGTTTTGTAGCATCCAGTTCTCAGTGGTGGAGAAGGCAGTTTGAGTGTATGGTTGAAGTTCTGGGAGGTTGGTGGCACAGCAGATTAAAGTGGAGTCATCTGTGTACTGTAAGATTTTAATATTTGGGATGGCAGAGTGGAAATCATTGATAAAGATGTTAAACAGCATTAGGCCAAGAATGGATCCTTAGGGAACTCCAGTAGGAGTGGGAAGGAAGTTTGAGATGCCTTTCCTCCATTTTACAGCTTGAGATCTGTCAGACAGGTAACTTGAGAACCAGGACAGGGTATTGTGAGAAAGGTAAGGTTAGCAAGGTGTCTTAGGAGATGAGTATGGGAGATTGTATTGAAAGCCTTGGAGAGGTCTAATAGAACTGTGGAAACTATTTTTCCAGAGTCATGGGCATGGTTGACTATATCTAGGAATGAGAGAAGAGCAGTGCTATGGCCAGGGTGGTAACCTTGTTAGGTTTGAGAAATAAGGTGGATTTTGGTTACGAAGGGCATTAGTTGGGTGTGAATGCATTTTTTCAATATTTTTGATATTGGGGAGAGGATGGCTATGGGGCGAAAGTTTGAGGTATTATTATTTTTACCACCTTTGTGGAGAGGATGTATAAAGGCAGCACGCCACAGCTTGGGGACATAAGATTCTTGTATGTATCTGTTGATTAAGATGCTAACAGGGAGGGCGATTCCATCTGCAGCAATTTTTAAGAAGTTAGAAGGAATGTTATTTGGGGCACTGGAGCATGGTTTTAGTTTGCAGAGGAGTTTTTTATGTAGGAAGTAGAAGCTGGTTTAAGTTCAAAAGTAGGGGAGAGTTGGGTTTAGAGGCTGGGGTGGAGTGACTAACTTGTGTGGGTGGGTTATTTGGGAAGGATTTAGTTAGTTCAGCTATAGAGTTAGTAAAGAAGGAGTTGAATAGAGTGGCAATTTCTGGATCAGACTTAGTAGTGTCAGGGCAAGGGTTGCTTTTGGTGCCTGGGTTGAGGAGTGAGTTAATAGAGTTCTTGAACTGTTTGGGGTTTTTGGTGTGGTTGGCTTGGAGTTTCATATAGTGGGACTGTTTGTCTTTGATTATATGTCTTTTAGTAAGGTTGCGGAGTTGCTTATATTTAAGAAGGGTTTCAGGATGTTTATTGTGCTGAGAAAGTTTCCAGCATTTATCTCTTTGTTGCATAGGTTTTTTGGTTTCCTTAGTTAACCATGTGGCGGAGCTGGATTTGACTCTTATAGTTCACGGTGGGGCTTGGGAATTGAGTACATTTAGGAAAGTAGAGTTAAAGTAATTAACAGCGTTGTCTAGAGGAAGTGTTTTTAGATTGTTCCAGTTAGTTTGTTTGAGGGTGTTAGAGAAGGTAATAGGGTTGAAATTTGTAAGGTTATGTGTATGTATATACTGGTGCTGGTGAGGGGAGGAATGGGTTGCTCGGTGGATGAAGGCAGGTAGGTGGTCACTAATAGAGTCAGGAAGGATGCCTGAGTCTAAGATGTTGTTAGGGTGGGTTGCTAGGATCCAGTGAAGAGTAGATCCGGGAGGATTGATTTTATTAGGTCTAGTGATAGAGTTGGTAAATTGAGTAAAGTTGAATAGATTGACAGATATGGCAGGATTCTGGTTGTTAATTTTGTTCCAGTCTATGTTAACATCACCTGGAATGTAGGTCTCTAGGTTAATATTAGTTGAGGCCCATTGGAGGATTTCTTCTAAAGTAGTGGAGTGGACACCTGTGGGGAATATATAGGGATATGATACAGATACTTTTATGATTATTCATTTGTGGTAAACCTATTACTAGTTTTGTGTTGTTGAACTGAGGAATGGGATTTGGGTATGGAATAATGGGGAGTAGATTAGAGAATATCAAGGCTACCCCTCCACCTTTTCTATTCAAGCGGTCATATCTAACGGCTTTGAAACCAGGGGGTAGGATTTCTCAGTCAGAGAAATATGGTTTTAGCCAAGTCTCAGAGACGGCTACAATGTCAGGTTGGTTCTGGTTAAGCTAGGCATGGAAGATAGTTGCTTTATTTCGTAGACTCTGGGCATTGAGAGTAACTATTTTCAGGCTTTTGAGGCTGGTGGTATTGGTTGTTATTGGGGGAATGAGGCTGATAGTAGTACTAGGTCTGGGATTTGGGTGTATATCACCTGCTAGAAACAGGTGGAGGAAGAAAGGAGGTAGTAGGGGATTTAGTTTTCCTTTTGACTGTTGGGGACAATATGACAGAGGTTTAGGGAAGCTATGTTTTGTTAAGGTGGGTAAGATCTTTGGTTTAAAGTAGTGGAGAAGGTTGGGCTGTACTAATGAAGATGATATGGTATGGAAGTGAGGTATTGTGAGGGTGAGATGGGGGCTGGGAGAGGTGAAGTGGGACAGGAAAGATGGGGGAAGAGGAGTGGAGGAATAGGAGGTAGCATGGTATAGTGGAATTAGAATTAACAAGGTGATAGAGGGGATACAAAGGGTTTGTAGTAGTACAGACTGCATAATGCGATGGTATAAGTTTGTAAGAGAGAGTAATAAGGGAGGAATAATGTAGGCGGGGTATAAGAGAGAGAATGAAGAAGGGGGTGTAGAGTGGAGTATAGTGTATATGATAAGGGGAGTGGGCTTTAATTGATGGGTGGAGATGAGAAGAGGAGGAGTAGAGAGAGGAGGCCAGTGATTGGAGTGGTGGAGGAAGGGAGGAGACTACTGGATGGAATAAATGTAAGAATAGTGGGGCGTGTGGGAATTGGGGGCAGGGTAGGGGAGCAAAGTGAATCTGTAGGGCGAACGGAGCGCGTAGAGCCAAGAAGAGGAGAATCCTGCAAGAAAAACAATCAGTGTGAGAGGCTATGGACAATGGCTGGTCCTGTTGTTCTGGGGTAAGTGTCGAGCTAGGGGTAAAAATTAGGGCCCAGATAGCAGGCTCAAAGAGTGACTAGTTGGGTAACAGTAGAATCAGATATCTAGCTCTTGCGATACAAATAAGAAAAATAGGAGTAGTTGCATACTTTTCTAGGGAGTGCTGACATCTAGTGGTGGAATGGGGTAATAGCTAGTTGCTAAAGTAGAATATACCTTTGGGATACAGGGAGTTTTACAGGAGAGGAGCTAGGGATAAATGACTGCGTAAGGCTGCAAGCACACACACGAGAGGTTAAGTTTACAGGGAGACAACTGTTATAGTCACAGTTCCAAAGTTTGTTTAAGCTACCTACACAGTGGTTTGCTGACTGAAATTCCAAAAGGCAGGTAGTTCACAGTATAACAAAGAACAGGCAGTTCAGGGCGTCCTTTTGGAGATGGCAGGAAAACTTTCCTTGCTGTTTAGTAGCGGAGAGGGTACTTGAGCAGTATGGCTGTAAGGAAAGAGAGAATAGAGTTAGACACTTTGAGAGGTGGGGTAGTTCAGGATAGAAAGAGCGATGAGAATATACTGTTGAGAGGAGGAGGATGAGGGGAGAGGGATGAGAAAGAAGACAAGGATAGTGAGGAAGGTAAAGAGCAGGGAAAACCAATAAAAGTAGCAGACTGGAGGCACATTAACAATTAAGACATACACTTACATTATTACAAACATTGCCAAGGAAAACTAACACTTCTTCAGATTAATGCAGGTTCCAGCTGCTATGCAAGCACAGAATTCAGATGGATAATGTCACTACTAGTAGCACGCTGAAAAACTAATACTTATTCAGAATACTGCAGATTCCGGTTGCTATGCAAGGACAAACATCCGGTGTATAATGTCACTATTAGTAGAATGCTAGTAATATCTAGCTAAATCAATAGCATACAATTACATAGCATTACAAGAGGAATAATGTCACTATTAGTAGCATGCTGAAAAAACTAACACTTCTTTAGAATATTGCAGGTTCCAGTTGCTATGCAAGCACGGAAATCTGGTGTATAATGACACTACTGGTAGAACGCTAGTAATATCTAGCTAAATTAATGGCATACAATTACATCGCAGTTCTAGAACTAAGCGATAAACTTGAGCTGAGCCAGCGGTTACAATACAATTAAGTAAACTGTGTCATATACTCTAGATAGCACACGGATGACATGTAGCGTACTTTGAGTCTGCTTAACACATTGCAGCTCTAAACAGCACCGAGTAAATGTACATTAAAATTATTAGGTAAGCAGGAGGGAAATAAGCACACAGATTCCAGGAGCTAGGCTCTAGGCTCAAATTAAAACAAACTGTATGTCTGAAGTCACAGTTTCCGCTTTTATAATCAGAAGGACCAGTCAAAATAAAAAGTTAAATATATTTAATAATAAATAAAAAAATGAAAATATGGAATATCTATTTACAATAAACACCAGAGTTTCAGTCAGACCCGCGGTGGTTGTGCTGCGGTAGCGTTGTCGCCTCACAGTTAGACGTTGCCCATTCGATTCTCAGTTAGAGCGTCTTCTGTGTGGCGACATGCATGAATGGGCGTTCCTTCGTTTAAGGTTGTGCTTAGGCCCGGCAAGCCAGCACGTAAAAATCTACTGCCAATCATTAGCAGACCGGAGTTCCGCTGTGGCGATCCCTAACCGGGAAAAAGCTGAAAGACACAACAACAACAACATTAAGAGAGAACAGATCTGGCCATAGATTCAGAATATATAACAACAGCTAAATAAGCCATGGATTCTCAAAGTACATGAACGACAGCTAAATAAGCCATAGATTCTCAAAGCACATGAAGCCTGCAGTTGCACTCGTGGTACAACTTGATTAAGGGCAGAATCTCTTGTATCTTACAGCCTTGGTCGTTCTTACTTAAGCATTTGTTCAGGAAAATACAATTAAAAAACAGAGATACAACACCTGTACAGCTTTTATTTAGCAACCTTGTTACCTACCGGTGAGATGAGCAGCCAGCCGCAAGACCGTTTCAGGGATTGTGGATGCTATGGGGTATTATTCAAAAATGACACCAATAACGCCACCAATTATAAATAAATAGTTCAAATTCAGATCAGGATGCAATACAACCTGAATGTTTGCAGTGAGACAGTTGATAAGAAGCTAGAGATGAGGAAAGAGTCCAACTGGGCATGAATAAAGCATGACAAGGTTATAAAAGAAAGCTGATATGGGCAGTCCTGTGGTGGTTCAAAATACCAGAAACATTTATGTACAAGAACCCAATGACTCAAGTACTCACAGTACTCACAGAGGAGTTCCCAGTGGGAATGGGTGTGCATCAGGGCTCAGCACTGAGCCCACTGTTGTTCATACTGGCAATAGGCTACATCAGCAAATAGGTTGGAGGGGAAACACAAACAAAAGTGCTGTATGCAGACAACGTGGCATTACAGGCAGACTTTAAGGAAAAACTTCAGAAAGGATAGGGGAATGACATACAAAACTGATGGCACATGGAATGAAACTGAGAACAGATAAAAAGTTGTAATGGCAGCAAATGAGGGAAATCTGAAGAAGCTGAAAACTGAGATAAAAGGGAAAACAGCGGAACAGGTTAACAGTTTCACGTAACTTAAGTGAAGCTCCTACAGATTAGAAAACTGTTATGACAGTTTTTACACTGATGAATGCTGCCTCTGCTCTACTTAAATCTCCAAGTTTCTAAATGAATTTTATAATGACAAATTCATTCATAAATCTATTTATTTATTTATACAGCTTTCCACCTGAATTAGTACTACTTTGCTGTAATTCAATTAGGTAAAAAGATCTAATCAGAAAGTGTGTACCATTGAATAACTTTTCTCATACAAGAGACATCACAACACATTAATGGGACCATTCAGCACTTTGTTTTGAATTCCACATAAGGAATTCACTTCTTTAGTGTATTATTCCATAAGCCGCGGTGGTGCAGTGGTTAGTGTTGCCGCCTTACAGCAAGAGGTTCTCCCGTTTGATTCTCGGCTGGAGCGCCTTCTGTGTGGAGTCTGCATGTCCTCCCCACAGTCGAGTGACGTTAAAGACATGTAGGTAGGTGCGAGCATGAATGGGCGTGCCTTCGTTGAAGGTTGGGTGTCAGGCTGGCAACTCGGCACCGTAAAAATCCACTGCCAATCATGACTGGACCGGAGTTCCGCTGTGGCGACCCCTAACCAGGAAAAGCCGGAAGTCTTAGTGTATTATTCACAAAACTAATATAATAAAGACTGTTGTGGAAATGAAGTATAGTTCATGCTCCAAAGTCTGGTCATAGTGAGCACTGCTGTATAACCATTTGCTTGCTGTATGACATGGAGGAACTCACTTAAACAGACAGTGCTCCCAGTAGTCTCTGCAACCAGGCTTGTCTAGTGGGTTTACCCAATTAATAAATAGTAAAGTAACAAACAAAAAAAGAGAAATTGTCTTTCTTGTTTTTTTTAGGTCCATTACTTTCTGCAATTAGTATTCAGACATTACGGGAATGTTGGTACTATAAGTTTATTTAGAATACTGACCCTGACATTTATCAGTTAAGTAACTGCTCATTTTAAACTTTGATTTACAGGGATTTATGTTTCATGTCATTAATGATTTTGAACTATAGGATATTTTACATTGTGCAATAATGGAACTTGCTTGTGTAACCTGATCTTGTCCTTGTGGAGTTGTTCAATATTTATCAACAATAGTAAAGTATTTCTCTTTGCTTCTGATTGGGTGGATTGTTTGTCTATGGGAAATTTAAAATATTATGTAAAGACTGATGTCTGGAAATACCCGGATTGTTTCATCCATATATAACTTAATATATTATACAAACAGTGATGTTTTCAAATACTGCTAAACCTGGGCATACATGCTTATGCTGAGTTCCAATTCCATTCACACAGCATTGACTTAAACACTTAATAGTCGTTAGTAATGTACTTTCTGTCAAACCAGTCACAAATTAGGCTTTAGTGTCTTTGCATTTGCAGAAGTGAAGAGTTGTAAAGACAACTAGCTAAATATAATCTGACTTCAAGGAAAATCAGTATTCCTGTAATACATCCAACTGTTTTGGACTGTAAATGTTACCATTTAGTGAACTGAATTAAATAAAATCTGAAACTAAGACTGTGCCAGTGGCATACAGGGATAAAGCCCTGACTGCAGCTCAGGTGATCCAAGTCTGGACAGCAGTGTGGGTGCTAGACAGCACAGGCAACAAGGGGGGAATGATGAAAGTGCTTGGGGCATATTATCAAGGTTTGATTACCCTGGTGGAGACTGGGAAAGCAACAGAGATGTGCTGCCTGACTAGGGGCAGGGCATCTTTCTAACTTCAGACCTTTGCGGAAGTGAGAGGGGCTTCATCCCTGACTAACATTGTACCTTTTACCCTTGGGATGTTAATGAAAGTACAGTTTTGTATCTACCATAAATGTAGATGTTCGAGTGCTAATACAGCTGCAGTCATAACAGGTGGGTTATCCTGCCATCAGGCGGGTCCTCGGTCGGCCGAATTCCAAAGTCTAGGTCCAGCGTCGGTTGTCGTCGCTTCTTCCCTGACGTCAGTGCGGCAGGGGTATAAGAGAGCCAGCCGACGCCATCTTCTTCAGTTTTTCTTGCCCCAGATGTCAGGTGCCCCCAGAAGGAAGGCAAAACATAAACTTATGTAATAAAGCAATATAGAATAATCAAAAAACAGTAGTTTGCAAGCAAATACACCATAAAAGAATACCCTAATAAGGTTGTATGAGAAGGTGTTTGTCATAAGGCCTGTCCTAAGAGGGGATGGAGGGAGGGAAACCTGGACTGCAGGTGTATTAGCACTAGAACAGCTACATTTATGGTAGGTACAAAACTGTACTATGTTCATCGTGCATACAGCTGCAGTCATAACAGATGGGTAGAATCCCAAAGCTAAATAGGGGTGGCAGGCACTAAGTGGAACTAGGAGGAGCAAGGATGCCCTGCAAGACTGCTGTGGCAAAGCCCGCTCTAGATTTAGAGTAAAGTGGAAGGTGATAGTGTTTGGAGAAAGTGTGCACTGAACTCCAAGTGGCTGCTTCCAAAATGTCCTTGGTAGGAACCCCCCTGAGGAAAGCTGCAGAGGTAGCTGTGGCCCTTGTGGGGTGGGATCTGATGCTTGAAGGCACAGTTTTTCCATGAAGTGAGTAACAAAAGCGTATGCAGTGGGCTATCCATTTTGAGATTGTCTGTTTGGAGATAGCCTTTCCTTGAGCACCTGTAGCATAGGACACAAAGAGTTGCTCGGATTTCCTGAATGGCTTTGTCCTATCCAAATAATAATGAAGTTGTCTGTGAATGTCCAAGGAATGTAGTAATCTTTCCCCTTTGTTTTGTGGGTTAGGGTAAAAGGTAGGTAAGTGGATAGTCTGATTCAAGGCTACACTGGATACTACCTTTGGCATAAAGGAAGGGTTGGTTCGTAAGGAAACTCTGTCCTGATGGAAAATGATGAAAGGTTGCACAGCCATGAGGGCCTGTAGTTCCAAAACCCTGCGTGCTTAGGTGATAGCCAGAAGGAAGGCTGTTTTCCATGACAAATATTGTAGTTCTGTTGAAGCAGCTGGCTCAAATGGAGGCAGGGTCAGTTTTTCCAATATGAAGTTGAGGTCCCAAGCAGGGACTGGTGGTTTCCTTGGGGGTTTTATATTCTTATCCCCTCTGAGGAACTGTCTTAAGAGAGGATGAGAGAATAAAGGAGGATCTGTGTTGTATTGTGCAGAAATGGCTGAAGCATGGATCTTGATGGAGTTGAAGGAAAGTCCACTGTTTAACATCTCAGCTAGGTACTGTAATATTTGAGGTAAATATTACCCAAGGATTCTGGCCCTTTTTCTGATTCCAGGCACAAAACCGTTTCCATTTGGCGGAGCAGGCTTTTCTAGTAGAAGGTCTTCTGGCCTCCAAGATGACATCCTGCACCTCCTTGGAGAGGAGGGTCTGTTGGGAAATCAAGGGATTCTCCATGCGGCTAGATTGAGGGTTTTGAGCTGGCTGTGAAGAGGCACTAGAGGCAGGATCCATGGTGGGGAATGCGTCAGGCTCTTCAGGAGTGGATACCAGTGTTGTCTTGGCCAGTCTGGAGCAATGAGAATCATTTTTGGCCTCTCTGCTCTGGCTTTTAATAGAACTTTGGGCAGCAGAGGGAGAGGTGGAAAGGCATAGACTGTCAATGTTGTCCAATTGAAAGAAAGTGTGTCCACTTTCCAGGCCTGTGGATGATAGGTCCTTGAGCAAAATTTTTTCAGTTGGTAATTTCTGTGGGTAGCAAAGAGATCTATGTCTGGCTATCCCCATGCCTGAGTTACCTTTGCGAAAACTTGAGGATGCAACTTCCATTCGTGTGGATCTGTCATATTTCTGCTTAGGCTGTCTGCCAGTGTGTTTTCCTTCCCTGGCAGGAATTGTGCCTGACGTTGGATTTGCAATTCTAGAGCTGTGTTCCAAAGGGACATGGCTAGTCTGCACAGGGGGTATGAATGAGTTCCCCCCTGTTTGTTTATGTACCACATCACTGTGGTGTTGTCTGTCCTTATCAATAGCTGGCCTGGATGCAGTAGGTCTTTGAAGGCCATAATAGCATTTTGCACTGCTAGCATTTCCTTTTGACTGATGTGTAGGTGCTTCTCTTTTTGGGACCATTTTCCCTGAATGCACTGATCTGTCATGTGCGCCCCCCAGGCGTAGTCCGAGGCGTCTGTTGTGATGATTTGCTTGAGGTATGCAGAAGGGGAGACCTATGTTTTTTTGGCATGCTTGAGCCCACCACAGAAATTCCTTTTGAAGACATGGAATGAGTGGTATAATTGTTTCCAAACTGTGGCTGTGTTGAGACCATAAGTTTTTTAGGTACCATTGAAGTTTCCTCATATGCAGCTTTGCACATGAGATCAGCAGGATGCAAGATGCCATGAATCCCAGAGCCTGCAGGACTTTCCTTGCAGTCAGCCTGGTGAAGGTTGCCATTTTGCTGAAGTATTGAGATAGTTGCCCTTGTTTGTCTGGCGTGAGGTAGGCCATCTGGGTGCTTGTATTCAAGCTGGCACCCAGGAAAATTATTGTTTTGTTGACTGTGTATCCCAGAAAGTTCAACAGTTTTATTACAAACACCAGGTGTTTCAGAAGTATGTGCTTGCTATTCACTTGGATCAGGCAGTCGTCCAGATATGGGTATATTTGTATCCCTTGAAGTCTGCAGAAGGCAATTACTGATGTCAGGCATTTCGTAAACACTCTGGGTGCAGTAGATAAGCCAAAGGGCAATGCAGAGAATTGATAATGGGTTGAACCTGCAAGAAATCTGAGGTATCTTCTGCAATCTTGTCTGATAGGGACATGCAGGTATGCCTCCTTGAGGTCCAATGTTACCAGCCAAGACTCCTTTGCCCAGCATGGGAAGAAGCTGCTGTAATGTGAGCATCTTGAATTTTGGTACGTGTAAATATGTGTTTAGGATGGATAGGTCTAAAATAGGTCTCCAACCTTTGTCCTTCCTTGGTACCAGGAATAGTCTGGAATAAAAACCTTGACCTTGTTCTTTTGCAGGTACCTCTTGAGTAGCTTTCATGTCCATGAGAGCTGAAATTTGTTTTTGTGCCTCTGTCCTTTGATTTTGTGGCAGGTTTGGCATGCCTCTCATTTTTGGAAGGGTGTGAAAGTAGAATCTGTAGCCTCTGTCTATAATGTCCAGGATCCATTTGTCTTTTGTGACAAAATGCCAATTTTTTGAGAATAATGCCAGTTTTCCGCCTAAAGGTGCTGCCATTAAAGCTTTGCTTGGCAGGCAAAGGGGAAAGTCATTGTGTCTGCTTTCTGAATGACTGTGATCTATCTTCTCCACCTCTTAGGGTTGGTGCTTGCCACTGTCCGGCTCTGAATGATCCTTGAGATTGCCCTCTACCCCTCGGGCGCCTGTATCTGCCTCTTTGAGGTCTATCCGTGGCTGGAAAGGACCAATTTTTTGAAGGCCAGTTTCTGCTGAAACGTGGAGGTTGTACCTGCAGGAAATCTTTCACTGTTTGCATTGATCTTGCCTTTTCCTCCATTTTCTTTAGTACTTCCTCAGCTTTAACACCAAGCAATACATCTAGTAATTTAGCTTTGACATGATCTGGTAAGGTTTGCTCTTTGAGCCAAGCATGTCTACGTATGACAGACCCTGTAACAGCAGCTCTACATGAGGCCTCTAAAGCATCAAAACCACACTGCAAGGTATGTTTACCCACTTGCTCTGCACTATGCAACAAATCCTGCAACTCCTTTAAATCTGATTGCTCAGGCTGTGTCATTTTGCTTTTCAACTGAGATAACAAAAACTGTTGATACTTTAACATATGGAACTGACAGTTTAATGCCCTCATGGTTAAAGTGGCCGAGGTATACACCTTTTCCCCCCACCTTTCTAAAGCTCTGGAATCTCTCTCTGAAGGTAATGGGTTTTTAGCAGTAGAGGCCTTAATTCCCTTGGGACCCTGTGAAATAGTTTCTGGGTCAGCAGCTTGGCTTTTGTATAGGAACTGGTGTGAATCAGGAACCCGGTAATACCTGTCAGGTTAAACAGGAGCTGGAGGTAAAGAATCTGGGTTGAGGCTGGCTTCTGTGTACACATCATCTAATATATCTAAGACAGGAGGGATAGCCAGAGGCCTGTGCTGGGGGAGCAAGAGAAAATCCCTGAGCCTTTTCTTGGAATCTGAGTAATCTTGGCCTTCCCAGTGAAAGTGTTCCCTCAAGGTATGTAGGGTTTCCCCAAAAGAATAGACCTCAGGGGGGGAGACCGAGGGAATAGACTCCTCTGCATCAGAGTCTTCAAAAGGAGAATATGTATATTCCTGGTCCTCAGAATGTTCTGAGGTAATAGAGGCTTGATCTGAGGAAGGGTAGTCTTCCTCCAATCTGGGCCTTTTGTCCGAGGGGGGTTGAGAACCCCTGATAAGAGTAATCAAATCCTCAGCCATTTTGAGCATCTGTTTTTTAGGCATGGGGCCTTGAGAGGGGGTCTGTGGTCCTTGTTTTTTAGTTTTCATGGCTGCTTTAGATTTTGTGAAAGCCTTAATGGAGACAGAGGAAGGCCTGAAGACACCTTGAGAAATGGCAGGCCTGTCTAAACTCCGAGTTTCCCCGCCAAGAGTGGCGTCGGTATCTGTAGTCGGAATGGGGGCCGAGGAGCCTGCGACCTCGGGCACAGAAGACACCGGTAATGAAGTGTCATCGGTACTCAGGGGCTGCGTAGGTGCCTCGCTGAGAACCGGTAGTCGGCCTTAGCATGGTGTCGGTAGAAGTCGCGGACCTCGTATGTCAGTCCTTATCTTTGCGTCTTTTACTCAAAACTGGAGTCCTATCAGACGACATAATATAATTAAATATTTTACCAAAATAGTGGTGGGTGAACTCCGCCTGATGCTTAATAGTGCGTTTGTTGAATCTAGCACAAAAACGGCAGGCCGAGACGTCGTGGTCTGGGCCTAAGCAAGAAAAATGGAAATCCTTATGCGGTATTTGCTTCCCACATGAAATGCAATTATTAACTTTGTCTGACATCGGTCTGAGGCAAGAAAAGTTTCTCCAACGGGGTACTTAGCTTTCAAGAAGACTTCGGCTGAAATATTTTCGTAAATCTCAGGAGCTGGCCGACCGGCACTTGCGAACTGCTTCTGCTTCGGGCACCGCGCGGCAAGAAAGACTGAAGAAGATGGCGTCGGCTGGCTCTTTTATACCCCTGCCGCACTGACGTCAGGGAAGAAGCGACGACAACCGACGCCGGACCTAGACTTTGGAATTCGGCCGACCGAGGACCCGCCTGACAGCAGGATAACCCATCTGTTATGACTGCAGCTGTATGCACGATGAACATCATGGGGAGGGACTGGGACAATAGAAGAAAATACTCCCAGGCAGCAATAACTCATTCGCTTCACTGAGCCTAAATATAGGTTGGGTTTAGCTTAGAGGAGGCCATGATGGGTCCAACAGACCTGGTAGATGTGTAATGGGATTAGGGCAATTGATGATCAGCTGTGGAGGACCCAAAAAGGAACAAGAAGTAGAAACTAAATATTAACTGATTAGTTAGGAGATGTGCTTCACACCAGCATTACTCTTTAGTGAGGTCTGAGAGACTACAGTAGTGTAATACGAGACACTTTTGATGTTGTGATGTACTCCATTACAGTGCAGTATGTCTACATGGCATTTCACTCACACAAGGAGAATGCGACAGAAAAAGAAGCTGTTTTGAAAAGAAAAGCTTTCAAAATAACAACAGTGTTACTCCATGCTGTATTATTTCCAAAATGTCAGCATTTTATATGGATACTTGCAAATAATATGAAGAAATTAAGTCAGAACAAAAACCTTTACCTTAAGATCTCGATGAATGAGACCTTTTGAATGAATATATTTAACACCTTGGACAATCTGCATAAAAATATGTAAGGGCTGTCTCCATATTTTTTGTTCTGTCACATTTTTTTGAATCCAGTCAAACAATGTTCCTTTGTCACATAATTCCATCTGTATATACAGATAATGAAAGGTAAGTTCAGGCAATGTGCTGTATAGTTGGAAAAAAAAAAAAAAAAAAAAAAAAAAAGATTAATTTTTTTTTTTTTGGACAACAACTTGCTGTCAGTTATATTCCACTAATGTTGTATGATTTCCTCATTTATATCAAAACACAGCATAGAAAAATACTTACAACATACACTCTACACTGTAATCCTCTTAACTCGATAAACAGTTGAGTATCATTTTGATGGGCCTTTATATCACAGCGTCTGTACTGTACATAGCTTTCTTAACTTGATAGTCAATTGACTATTGCCCTGATGGGACACCATTACAAGATTAGGTAAATTAGTAGCTGGCTGAAGGAAAAGCAGCAAAGAGTAGGTGCTGAACTGGTATTTAAAATGGACAACTCAGAACAGTGGGGTACCCCAGATTTCTGTCTTAGATCCAGCCCTATATAACTTTTTATTCTCAACCTCTGCAATAATCAACACTGATGACTATTATATATGTGCATGACTGCAAAAGTAATATATGTATGCAGATACACACACACACACACACACACACACGCATTTATATATATATATATATATATATATATATATATATATAAAAACACCTCAGATAATGAAATAAAAACTATAATTATAGTTATGTACTTACCATAACTTGGCATCTGTGTTATCTGTAGTCAACATTCATCACGTTAGGGTCTTGGATCTGAGCCGGCATACTTAGACAACAGCTTAGCTCAAGCTCCTCCCCTCCCATGATGCTTTGCAGCCCTCTAACCCTTCAGGTCAAGTTTGCATAAGGAAAGAAGATAGACCACCAACACAGGTCCACCAACATCCTGTTAACCTCTCAGGAAGGGGTCTGGAGGGTGGAACTATGATGAATGGTGACTACACATAACACAGATGCCAAGTTATGGTAAGTACATAACTATAAATCTGATGTTACCTTAGTCACCATTCCTCATGTTAGGATCAGAGTCCCCGGCTACCTGAATCTTGGGAGGCATCAAGGAAGGATATGCCGAAGAACCGTGGAGCCAAAGGAAGCCCTTTCTCTAGAAATCAAATCCAACTTATAGTGGGAGATGAACGTGTGAGGTGAAGACCACGTTGCTGCTGCTGCACAAATATCATCCAAGGATTGACGATCAACAAAAGCAGTTGAGGTAGGCACCGCCCTGGTGGAATGAACCTTTACTAGTGCAGATAATGGAACACCTTCCAAAGAGTAAATTTGAAGGAAATGCATTGCAAAATCCAGCAGGAGACTGTAACGTTTGATATTCCCCTGCCCTTTTTCACAGAAAAGGCTACAAACAACTGGTCTGAACATCTAAATTCCTTGGTCCTATGAAGATAGAAATGTAGTTGGTGATGAACATCCAAGATGTGTAGAATATACTCTTTATTTGGCATAATTAGGGAAGAATACTGGGAGATGAATACACTGATTGAGATAAGCTGTCGAAGCTACCTTGGGCATAAAAGATGGATCGGGTTTCAGAGACACTCTGTCCTTATGAGAAATTAAGTAGGGTGGCTTAATTGTAAGAGCTTGCAGCTCAGAGACTCTCTTCACTGAAGTTACTGCCACTAAAAGGGCAGTTTTCTAAAATAGAAATTTGAGATCACAGGATGCAACCGGTTTGAAGGGTGGCTTTTGTTAATGCCTGCAGCACCAAGGCAAGATCCCACAGTGGAGATGAGTGCTTAACTGGGGGGCCGTAACAGAACAACACCTCTCAAAAAGGCTTTACAGAGTCAAGAAGAAAAGGGAGAGTCATTGTTAAGTTGAAAATTTTAAATTGCTGCTAACTGAACCTTGATCGTGGAGAAACTGTCTCCTTCCTTAAACAGAAGTCAGAAAGAGAAGAATCTCGGGAATGGAAGCCAAAAAAGGGTCCAAATTCTTGTTCTTTGCCCAGATAGAAAATCTCTTCCATTTACTGAAATACACTTTCCGAGTGGAAGATCTCTGGAAAGCAAGGAAAATATTCTTCATGGGCGAGGCTAGCCTGGACTTAGCCAAGATCACTGGAAGTGGACATACCACGCTGTCAGATGAAGGGTCCGAAGATTCGGGAGAGGAAGTGGACATTAATGTGATATTAGATCCTGAGATGGGTCAAGCCCCCAGGGTGAGTACCTCAAGTGAGACTGTAGAAGGGGGAACCACACCTGCCGAGGCCAGAAGGGGGGCAATGAGGATCAATTGTGTCTTGAGGTGTCTGGCTTTCTGAAGTACTCTGGGAATTAAAGGCAAGGGTGGAAAGGTATACAGGAGACCTGGAGGCCAATCGTGAGTGAGCACATCCCTGGGGGATTACCCCTCTGGGGGGAATCAGTGCAAAGAAATTGCTGCATTTGTGGTTGACAAGAGATGCAAACAGATTGCAGCTCAGAAATCCCCACTGACGGAAAATCTATTGAGCCACCACTGGATACAGGGACCAGTCGTGAGGGGTCAGAATAGCCCTGCTCAATTTGTCCGCCAACACTTTTGATGCTTTTTTGCAATGAAAAAGCACCTGTGAACATCGCCCATTACCAAACCCTCATGGCCTCGCGACAAAGCAGATAAGAAAATGTGACCCCTTGCTTGCTTATATACCAAACAACCGCCATGTTGTCTGATAGAACTGCAACTGTTCTCCGAGGAAGGCAATCCTGAAAGGCTTGCAGCGGTAGAAGAACTGCTCTCATCTCTAGAATGTTGATGTGCAGCTTGGTCTCTGAGGAGGACCACGTCCCTTGGACTGTCTTTCCCTGGAAGTGTCCCCACCACCCTAGGAGGTAAGCGTTCGTGGTGACCGTGGTCATGGGAATCAGGGGAGAAAAAGCCCTGCCCGCTAAGAGGTCTGGGGAGTGAATCCACCACAAAAGATGTTTCCGACAAACTGGGGTGAGGCGAATAGTGAATGACAGGGGAAGAAGAAACTCTGACTATTGAACTGCAAAGGTCCACTATAGAACGCTCATGTGGTACTTTGCCATCGGAGCCAAATAAATGGCAGCTGCCATCGATCCTAGTGCCCTGAGGATGTGTGAAACTGGAGGGCATGTTTGTTCCAGCAGAACTCGAACATGGGAGCATATTATTAGAGTTACCCGGAGAAGAGAAAGAGCTGCAATCTGCAAGGTGGTATCCAAAAGAGTGCCTATGAACTCCAGATGTTGAGTAGGAATCAAGGAGGACTTGGCTAGGTCTACCATAATTCCTAAATGATGGAACAGGGAGAGTAGGGCATGTATGTTGCCCAATACTTGATGGTTTGTGGGGGCCGTTAGGAGACAATTGTCTAAACAGGGAAACACCTAGAGTCCCTGCAGTCGGAGATGAGCTACCACCACTGCCATGCATTTGTTGAACACCTTGGGGGGCTGAAGTGAGATCAAAGGGCAGGGCCCTGAATTGAAAGTGATCGGCTCCCAAGCGAAAGCTGGACTGTCGGTTGATCTTTATATGGTAGTACATGTCGTGGAGATCCACTGAGCACATCTAGTCGTTGCTGTGCAAAAGGGGCACACTCGACTGCACAGTGACCATACGAAACTTCGACTTCTGTACAAACAGGTTTAGGCGACTGAGGTCCAGAATAGGATGTAGGTCCCCTGTTCCCTTTGGAACTAAAAAGAAGTGGGAATAAGTTCCGGATCCTCTCTGTCCTGCGGGGACCTCTTGAATGGCTCTTTTTTGAAGAAGGTTCATGACCTCCTGTTGGGCCAACTCTTTCTGACTGGATGGCACATCCGGAAGAGTTCTGGTTTTTGGGGTAATCTCTGAAAAAGGAATACAACAGCCCCTGGATATAATGGTTAGCACCCATTGATCGTTTGTAATATTTGCCCAGGCTAGAGGGTGCACAGACAGCCGACCTCTGACTCTCTCCATGGAAGGGCAGTTGGGCAATGTCTCAGGGATGCCGAAAAGGTTTCTCAGATAAAGGGCTCCCTGGAACCTTGATTCTGCGGGCCACCTCTGCAGCTGGGGTGACATCTGGCATTGAAACCTCTTCCCCATCACCTGGAAGAGGAATCATCTTGAACATCCTGGAAAGAAGATTGCACCTTATGAAACCATATTTTCTAATTCCCTTTCTGTGTCTTATAGAAGGACGTCTGAAGGGTACAAAATCTGATCCCAACAGCTGACAACGTCTTCCCTTCCTGTTCACTGCGGGTCAACGTCTCTTTTACACTGGGACCAAAGAGAGTGGAACCATCAAGGGGCGCGTTGATAAATGACGTCTTGAAGACCTCTGCAAACCCGCTTAGGTGCAGCCAGGCATGACACCTAATGGCAATGCCTGAATCCGTCACCCATGAGGACCCTTCCGCTGCATTGGAAATTAGCCTCATGGACGAATTAGCAACCGAATGAAGGGTGGCCAGTTTGGGAGAAACAACCTTAAATTCCTCCTCAGACTGAGGGAAGTTGACAGCTCCTTAATCAAGTCCCTCTGGAGACGGGTGAAAGGCATTGCCATTAGGCATCATGCCTGGCTGCACCTAAGCGGTTTGCAGAGGGAAGCATTCTAGCTTATCAGTGGTAGTGGTAAGCACTAGGTAGCCTAAAAGCAGTGGTTTCTGGCCCAGAAATTGTAGTTTATTGGCCATTTGGACAGTTTTTCCATCTCTTTCAACTTTCTGGTTTAAAAGCCCATATTTGCGCTTGTTTCCCACCTTTCCTATAACTAGTCTAGTCCAGATACAAAAAACAAACCAAAAGGTTCCGAACCAGCAGGTGTAAAACTCCAAAGGTTTATTAGGAAATGTAAAAGTAAAGCGCTTTTCGTCTCCCTTAGTAGGAAGACTTCTTCAGACAAAGGAAAAAATCATCAAACACAATTTAAAACCCAAAAAAAGGGGTGTGTGTTACAAAATTACAAACAGCTGCCTTAATTGAACCCACTGACATACCTTCACATTTAAAGTTGTATTACATTAAAAGCATAAATAAATGTCCACTTAGTGTAGACAGGGTGTCAAACATAAAAATTTTTCAAAAAGAAACATGAACTTGATAAAAGTAACCAAGAATGTCTTAGTGAAGATTCATGAACCTAATCAAGTGTAAATACTGTTTGTTTCCCTTAAAATACATTTTAGCAAACAACTTTTCATAGGGTAAAACAAAACTCATACAGAATCTTGTGATTAAAAATAAAATAAAATGAAGTAATGCTTGCAACTAAGTATATACAAATATAATATCCATTCCTTAACAGAAAAGGTAGTAAGGAGTACACATCTCTAATGCATAATGAAGAATCAATAATACATGAATAAATAAACAGTGCAACTCAACTAGGAGTCTGCAAAAAGCGGAATTTCAAAGAAATGCTATTTCTAATGTTAAATAACCGAATATGTTTATTTCTGTGTTAAAAATCTAACACAGAAATTGCTTGTCATTTCAACGCCAACAGAATGCAACAACAGTATATGAAAAAGAATTTTTTTTTTGTTTTTTTTTTTAAATGTTCCTTGAGCAATGGGTAAAGCACCAAACTGCGATGAGAACACTTTCTAAGCTTTAGTATGCACAGTTGTAGCAGCCAAAACAAGTCAAAATGCAACTGTTTCACAAAAAATATGGCAAGGCATTGCATGGGAGACACTTCTAAATCAAAACAAACAAACCGCTGGATTCACAAGACGGTACTTCATTCAAGAACCATGCAGGTACTAAGCATGCGAAAAAGGCGGATAGCCAAACAAATGAAAAATCAGTTCACAATCGTGCCCATGAATACGACACATTGCTCTGCAAATGAGTTTGTACTGTGTGCGAAAAAGGTAATAAATAAATTAGCAGAAGACAAAAGAAAGAAAAAAACACAACGCCTAAATAAATCCACAGCTGTTGGTGTTCAATGACATTGACAATAGGTAAACTTAGTACTTCAAAATACCGTGGGTCTAAACATTAAGATCTCATTGTTACTTACGCAAAAATGTGTATGTGTCTAGAAGTAAGCAAAAATCAAGTCAGACCACAATGCAGAACCTGACAAAAATAAAACATACAAATCCTGAACGAAACTATGCAAAATGAAAATAAAAATAAAAATAAAATAAATTAAAGTAAGGTATGGGTCAAAGTACAGCAAAGCGCTGCAGAGGTCAGAAAACCAAAGTTTCTCAAGTTAAACATTTGTGAATTAAGGTTTAAAAACCAGACTTGAGGTTTAAGTAATGATGAAATAAGTCTTATCTTAGCAGGTTTCTTAACTTTAAAACACAAGTCAAAGAGGTAACTTCGTTCAACCCTGGTGACGTGTAAGAGTTCATTTTAAGTTGCCAAATGAGTTCCTTTTTTTCTAATAACAATTGTTGGGGTCCTCCTCTTTCATCTGTAAGTACCTGGTCTATAACTTTAAAAAGGAAAGCGTGAGAAGGGTTGTTATTACAATGTCTTGCAAGGGCATTAGTGTTGCTCTTCTTCCTAATGTGGTACGTATGTTCATAAATTCTCTCTTTAAGTTTTCTGTCAGTCTTTCCTATACAAAAGGCAGGGCATGACTGGCACACAGCTAAATACACCACTGATTTTGAGTTACAATTGTAATGACCCTTTGCTTTAAACAGACGTTGCTTCACTATACATGTGGACCCTGTAGATATAAATTTACAATAGTTACATGTCTCACATTTGTATGTGCCTTCAGTTCTAGTATGCTTTATTGAAGGTCTTTCCATAATGTTTTTGAGGTTTCTGCCCTTTCTAAAAATGATAACAGGTTTGTCCCCTATTTTCTCCGTGAGTTCTTTTTCAAAAGATAACAACTGCCAATTCTTTCTAAGTACATTGCTAATATATTTAGCTTCTAATGAAAAAGAAGTAATGAAACTTTTTTTATTGTACTTCTCTTGGGAAAAAATGGTTTGACCCATGCTAGAAGAGTGGACACCAAGAATCTGTAATGTGACTTCATCTGGCTCTGCCAGGTTCACGTTGGTTTGTTTCAAAGTCAGAATGGGATTGAAAGAACCGAAACCCCTTTTCCTACAAACTTCTGCTATTGTGTCATCCACCAGTGATTCAGGGTACCCACGACTCATAAACATGCATTTCAACAAGGTACATTCCTCGTTGAAGGCGGAGTCTTCAGTAGTCATTCTTGCTGCTCTAACTAGTTGGCCCTTTAAAACCGATTTTTTTGGTGTAGTGGGTGACAACTAGAAAAATGTAACATAGTGTTAGAGTGAGTGGGTTTCCTGTAAGTTTTAGCAACATAACCCCTATGGATGTCGTCTCTCTTCAATTCAACATCCAAATAGTTAATGGTGTCTTCACCAAAGGTAAATGTGAATTTCAAAAATGGAGTGCTGTTATTTAAAACCTCAACAAAGTTGCTTGCATCCCCTACGTTACCTTGAAACATAATGAAAATGTCGTCCAAAAACCTGTTGTATAGTTTGACTTTCTGAAAATTGTTGTCCTTAAATACATAGTCGTGTTCCCACTGGGCCAGTACTAAATTGGCGTAGCTAGCTCCACAAGGGGAACCCATAGCTACTCCAATTATTTGTTTATGTATGCTTCCATTAAATCCAACATAGTTATTGTTCAGGATCACGTCTAATAGTTCTTGAATTAGACGGATCTCATCACTCTCCGCTCCATGTGCTATTAGGTTTCTGGTGACATATTCAATCCCTATGTCGTGGGGTATGGAGAAGTAAAGGTCGACTACATCTATTGTAAGAAAATGAATGTTGTCACAGTATTCAAATTTGTCTACATTTTCTAAAAAAAGCCCAGGAGTCCTTAACTATTTGTAACTCTTGGGACACATACTTCTTTAATAACTCATCAACGAACTTGGCGCAAGCATAAGTAATAGAAGACCTAGCATTGACTAAAGCCCTCATAGGGGGGGGTTTTGAAGGTTTTTATGAATCTTGGGTAAACCAAATAAGTTAGGTGTTTTTGGGTTAGGAACCACTATATAGTTGTAAATATCAATGCTGATCATGCCTTCAATCAATAAGTCCCTAAAGAAGGAAAAGATTTTTTTATATGCAATATTCATTTCGTTGATACTTGATCTAACATAGGTGTTACTGTTCAAAATGTCCAACATTTTCTTATCATATTCCTCTTTGTCCATGATCACCAAGCCACCTCCTTTGTCTGGTTTCAAAACTCTGACCGGTAAAGTTCTGACTAGGTTCAAGGCTTCTACTTCATTGTCTGAAACATTCCTAATGGTATTCCTCTTTCTAGTCGTGTAGAGAGCCCTGAAATCGGCCTCACACATGTGTTCAAACAAAGATAAAGGGGGCAAATTGGTGGGTTGTAAGTACTAGATACCCTCAAAGGGTCTTCTACAAAAGGCTTGTCTCCGAAAATCAAGGACAGGTTAAGTTTTCGGATGTATAACTTCAAGTCAATCAAAGTCGCTGGTAGGTCAAAGTGCTCATCAGGTACAAAGGTCAGTCCTTTGCTAAAAAGGTTACAAAGTTCATGTCTAATGTTAAAATTAGAGTAATTGTACACTTTGAAGTCTCCAGTGTTGTTTGATAAAATGACGGGTGCTGAAGTTATCTGTTGTAATTGATGTTCTCTTTCCTGCCCCTCATATTGTATCTCCGTTGATGGTTCTGGCCCCTGTTGGAAAAAGAATCATTACTGTCATTAGTGTTAAAATGGTTGTTATTAGCCAAATTGTTGGCTGGGCGCAAGTCAGGGTCATCATTTCTCCAATTTCCCTCAAATGCATCTAATTCTCCAACACCTGTTCCTACTCGCATTGCAGGCTCAGGGTCTTTACTACCATAAGGACACACAAAGTTATTGCGTTGGGTTTGATGACCAAAAATGCCTTTACCCTGGGAGGGAGGTGGTTTAGGGTAAGCAGATCCATTTTTGTAGTCATTAATGTCCCTTCTTAGTTTCTTTAATTTCGCCTCAGAGTTCTTAACTAATTGTTGGTCAATAGATGAAAACACTCTCTTGTAATCGTAATGGTACCTTATAAAGTCTGGGGCACACTCGACTGCACAGTGACCATACGAAACTTCGACTTCTGTACAAACAGGTTTAGGCGACTGAGGTCCAGAATAGGATGTAGGTCCCCTGTTCCCTTTGGAACTAAAAAGAAGTGGGAATAAGTTCCAGATCCTCTCTGTCCTGCGGGGACCTCTTGAATGGCTCTTTTTTGAAGAAGGTTCATGACCTCCTGTTGGGCCAACTCTTTCTGACTGGATGGCACATCCGGAAGAGTTCTGGTTTTTGGGGTAATCTCTGAAAAAGGAATACAACAGCCCCTGGATATAATGGTTAGCACCCATTGATCGTTTGTAATATTTTCCCAGGCTAGAGGGTGCACAGACAGCCGACCTTTGACTCTCTCCATGGAAGGGCAGTTGGGCAATGTCTCAGGGATGCCGAAAAGGTTTCTCAGATAAAGGGCTCCCTGGAACCTTGATTCTGCGGGCCACCTCTGCAGCTGGGGTGACATCTGGCATTGAAACCTCTTCCCCATCACCTGGAAGAGGAATCATCTTGAACATCCTGGAAAGAAGATTGCACCTTATGAAACCATATTTTCTAATTCCCTTTCTGTGTCTTATAGAAGGACGTCTGAAGGGTACAAAATCTGATCCCAACAGCTGACAACGTCTTCCCTTCCTGTTCACTGCGGGTCAACGTCTCTTTTACACTGGGACCAAAGAGAGTGGAACCATCAAGGGGCGCGTTGATAAATGACGTCTTGAAGACCTCTGCAAACCCGCTTAGGTGCAGCCAGGCATGACACCTAATGGCAATGCCTGAATCCGTCACCCATGAGGACCCTTCCGCTGCATTGGAAATTAGCCTCATGGACGAATTAGCAACTGAATGAAGGGTGGCCAGTTTGGGAGAAACAACCTTAAATTCCTCCTCAGACTGAGGGAAGTTGACAGCTCCTTAATCAAGTCCCTCTGGAGACGGGTGAAAGGCATTGCCATTAGGCATCATGCCTGGCTGCACCTAAGCGGTTTGCAGAGGGAAGCCTTCTAGCTTATCAGTGGTAGTGGTAAGCACTAAGTAGCCTAAAAGCAGTGGTTTCTGGCCCAGAAATTGTAGTTTATTGGCCATTTGGACAGTTTTTCCATCTCTTTCAACTTTCTGGTTTAAAAGCCCATATTTGCGCTTGTTTCCCACCTTTCCTATAACTAGTCTAGTCCAGATACAGATTTGCTGTATCCAGGACTGTTTGTAAGCTTCTGAGAGGTGCCAAAGTCTGCTCTTCAATTTTTCCCTTAGATCTGCTAGTTCTCGCCTCTCCTGCTCTTTTACTAGCTTATTAGTCTAGCAGTTTACCATACCAGACTTCTTATAGCAATTATTGTAGCACAAGAAAGTGCTACCAGCACTAAATGTTCTACAAGGAAACAGCTCCAGTACTTATTATTAATGCCCATCCCTCCAGGCATGTCTAAATGTCAGTTCCCTGTGCTTTTTCCTGTCAACCTGGTGAACATGGGTATCCTGAGGTAATGTAGCAACTGCCTTATGTACACAGACAACCCTCTCCTCTTACCTCCCAACACTCAGACGTGCGAGAGATGCACTTATATATCCAAATTAGAAGCTACGCACTCTCCAGCGAAGACTGGGATAGCTGGTCAAGAGGAAAAGGTCAACACTTGCACCACACCACATGGAACACATAGCCCTCCAGAAAACACACCAGCACTGTCTTCACATAAAAACACAAACCACACACCCACCTTCGTGGAGGCTCTCAATGAAAATCTACCCAAACAACAGAGACCTCCACGACAGAAATGCACTTGACCACCACAATACAACACTAATCACGAGACACATAACTATCCTAAACAGTGTGCCACTCAACCAAAGCCCCTAAGGCAAAACAGCATGTCCAGCACACTAGTCATGGGTGACTCCATAGTGAGGCACACTGATCTCCCACTCACTAGGTTGAATAAGGAAAAAGTAACAGTCCGCTGCTGTCAGGTGCAAGGATCTGCCACATAACGCATGCACTCAGGTCCCTCAACAACAGGTACACATATGATTCTATCATTGTACATGTGGGTGTGAATGACCTGAGACGTACCTCCTTGGACTACATGAAAAGAGACATGGAGGTGCTCTCGAATTATGTAGCGCAGGCGGTTGTGACCCTAGCCCTGAGCAGCATCCTACCATCACCCAGAATGATATCACAGTACAAGCAGAAAATGACTGATTTTAACAACTGGCTAAGCTTCTAGTGTCATTCTAAGGGAATACAGTACCTGTCTGCTTGGGATGACATGACTTGACAGACCTCGATGCTTTGCCAAAGTTGGCCTGCATCTGTCACCCCTGGGCTTCCGGATATTGGCCAAGGCTCTTGCCACCCCTATAGTGCCTTTTTTTAGGCGGTGTTCCAAAGACCAAACTATCACCATAAGAGCTACAAACAAATGCAATCTGAGGGTCATGCTGCTCAACGTTAGAAGTCTAAATCTCAAATTCACTCACTCGAAGCACTCCTTTAAATGAAGAACATCGCCATTTGTGCTGTAACAGAGACCTGGGTCAAGGCAGCAAAAAGCAACCCTGCACTACCAGGCTATAACTCATTCCACACCTTTCAGTCCCAGAACTTGGACCGAAGCTCCAAAGGTGGTAGTGTTTCCATATTCATAAAGGATGCACACACCTCCAGACTGGTAGCCCAACATAACACATTAGAGATACTTCAGGTAACATTGGGTAAGACAGCAATTCAGGTCGTAGACTGTTATAGGTCCCCAACCATGTCCCAAAACTCACACTCCACATTCCTAAGCACCCTGGAGAATATTAGGGTCCAACCTAACATTCTCATACTGGGCGACTTCAACTACCCCTCCATTAACTGGGAAAACTACTCATGTACCAATACACTTGCCAAACATTTCCTGGAATTCATTAATTCCAATGCCTTGGACCAGCTCATTCTTACCCCCACTAGAGGGCGACTGTTGCTCTACACCAATAGGTAACTCCTCCCTGGTTAGATCTGACCACAAACTAATCACCTTGGAAACCCCCCCCCCCCCCCCGCAAAGGTAACCACCACAAAAAACTTCTCCAAAGCTAACTTTGGGCTCCTAAAAACAGAGGTGGTTAACTTCATGGCACCCATGCAAATGCAGAATAGTTGCATGACCGCTGAATCATACATCAATGCACTGTACGAATACGTACACAAATGCATGGATCTCGCCTCGCCACACCCAATAGAACCAAAACGCTCTCCTCAAAAAAAAAAAAAAAAAAAAAAAAAGGAAGCCAATCTGGTGGTACCCTGCCATAAACAAACTCTACAACAGGAGGAGGAGGAAATTGATGCAGAATAAGGTGAAGTCCCAAGACTGGAAAAACTCCCTTATCAGCCTCAACAAAAAGTTGAGATCCCTCTTCAAATCCTCTAAAGCTAGCTATGAAAACAGAATTGCAGCAGACAGTAAAGACAAACACAAGGCCTTCTATAGTTATGTAAAGAATCTCCATGGCAATACCCAGATATGCTCTGAGCTACTGCACAATGGTACCTTCTATACCGAGCCAACAGATATTGCCAATATACTGTCCGACACATTCAGTGCCAACTTTACCCATCCCCCCAAAGGACCAATCACAATACCAGTAGATTGCCAGGCACCCAGTATTACTGTTGGAAAGGTTAAAACAGCACTGTCCAAGGCCAAGAATACAGCTTCCATGGGACCTGACAATATCCCTGGCTGTGTTCTACATGAACTACAGAGTGAACTGGCACCTCACCTGTGTGTCCTGTTCAATCATAGCCTCACCTCAGGCTTTGTCCCTACTGAATGGCGCACTGCTATAGTCATCCCTCTCCACAAAGGAGGAGTGACTACAGACTCTGGGAACTATCACCCCATTAGCCTGACAAGTCTGATATGCAAAGCAATAGAATGCAACATCATGGACCCGGAATTTTCAAAACTCTGGATCTCACACAGTTTGGTTTTGTGAAGGGTAGATCATGCCTCCTCAACCTGGTTGACTTCTATGAGTCAGTCATCAGAGCTGTGGATGAAGGCAAGGTGGTTCATACAGCCTATCTTGATCTGGCCAAGACCTGTGATACCATCCCCCACTCAGGAATCATAGAAAAACTCACTAAGCTAGGCATCAATCCCTATATCACTAGGTGGGTTGCAAACTGGCTCACAGATAGAACCCACAGTGTGAAAGCAGCTGACTCCAAGTCAGACTGCTGACCAGTCACGAATGGAGTCCCACAAGGATCAGTCCTGGGTCCTCTCCTGTTTGGTATCTACTTCTCAGAAGTCCAGGTCAACACGAAGCAACTCTGGCTGATAAAGTTTGCAGACGATTGCAAGTTGGGAGCCATTATTACCTCTCCAAGTGATGATGACATCCTACAGAAAGGCCTCACTGAGAACCATGGCCTTAAGCTGACCTGGCTGAGAAACAGTGTCTGGACTCAGAGAATCTCCTCTTGTGCTCCCTCGAGTGAGGCCTGCGAGGAGGGGAAAACATCTGTTCTGCTCTCAAGGGATCCAAGGGAAATGCCTCCACCACAATGGGCTCCGACACGGCCTTTGGATCAGACCTGCTCTGAACCGAGAGAAAAGGTGAATCTGACATAACTATTCTCAAATTGTTTGGATCCGAGACGGTTGGATCCGTAGTCGACTCACCCATCCTCGGATCCACGGTCTCGAATCCGGAGCCTTGGATCAGGGGGTGGGAACCAAAAGTGTCAGATCCGAAGACTTGGAGTCCGATCCAGGGGTGGACACCCTAGAGGCTCTGAGACCCGAGGCTCTCGGATCAGACACCATCCCCGCTGTAGTCGGGTCAGAGGACTTGGGATCCAACAGCCAGGGTCATTTGGAAGGGACCTCCTCACCTGAAGGAACCTTTTTCTTCACCCCTGAAGGGCCCGCTTTGGTCGGAGTAGCAGTGACCACGAGGCCCCTTTTAACTAGGCCTTTAATTAGTAATTTGTTTTGATCGTTGACCAGGGCTCTGGGTTGAAGGCAGCACAAATATCACACTCAACCTCCAGATGGTTGCTGCTGAGATAACAGAGACACTCCTCGTGTGAGTCGGAAACGGGCATTTTCTGACTACATGAGCAGCATCTCTTGAAACCCAAGGGTTTGTCCAACATGGTTTAAACCCCAATAACACAATTGGAGGAAAATCCAAAACAAGGTCCCAAACACATGCGGAGTCAAAATACCAATTAATCAGTGCGAAGCAACTACAATAAAATAATACGAAACCATAATAATAATAATAATAATAATAATACTAAGAAAACTCTTTAACAGAAGCTACAACACCCAAAGGAAAAAGGGTGCCAAATGACCTAACTTTGAAACTGTGAGGGGGGAAGGGAAATAACTGCAACAAAACAGCTGAACCACTAACTACCCAAAGGGAAAAGCTGAACGAGAGGGAAAAATCCCCAAAACAAAGACACCTACTTACTACCCATGAGGAGCAGAACAACCTGCGTCTGTCTAGATCAAGCGGCAAATGAGATCTGGAAGGTCAGAGGACAGCACAGCATCATGGGAGGGGAGGAGCTTGAGCTAAGCTGTTGTCTGAGTATGCCGGCTCAGATCCAATATCGGATCCAAGACCCTAACGTGAGGAATGGTGACTCAAACATCAGATCAGCTTGGCAGAGAATCTTCTCTCTGCCACGTTCGTTCATAGCTGCTACCACTTCCAGGGGAAAGCACATGACTAATTAGAAATGGCCACTTCCCAGACTGCCACAGTAGTATGCACCTTCTCCAGAGATGGAGAAACCACTCTGCCCTATGGTCACCGCCAGGGAAAAAACAGAGGTGGAGACTGGTCTCTGAATCAGAAAGGCTTACTACAATTTGGAAACTTTCCAAGTTAAGGCTCCTACATTATTGTGAGATATACTAATACTAATACAGTTTTTCATGTATCACAGCAATGCTACAACTAAAAACAGCTGAACTAAAAAGTAGAAATTTTATACAACAAAGAGTATATTTGTGACTTTTAAGTCATTTCACTTTCCTATCAATGTGACTTGGCTCTAACATATTCTCTGTGTCTGTAGACAATGCTGGGTTAGTTAGTATATACTGCAAGAGCACTGTTATTACAGTAAGAGTATGCAGTGAATATTTGGTAATGTCTGGTCTGCGCACTCTTTTCTGTTACAACACAAAACAAGAGGCAGACAAATAAAATGTAATAAGACACCAGCAAAATATGATAAAATAACAAGTAAATTAAAGTCACAATAGTAAAAGTTAAACACAAATCACATCAACAGCAGGAAACTCAAGAAACAGCAAGTCTATGCAAAGTAAAATATTTAATTAAATTACAGCCAAGTCACTAATTTGCAGACCAGGATCAATATAGGACCAAGAAGAGGGAAAAAATTCATAATTTTGGTGTAATATTTGAGCTACAGAAGCAGCAGAATTTCAGTTATCAAAAGATTAAGTGAATTAGGGATGCCTGCTGATTAACCTGAATCTTGCCTTTGTACTACATAGTTTAATACCACCCACTGCTAGTTATTAACATAATGATATAAACAATGATGCAATACACTGGCTGAAACACAATGCACATCGACACGTAGCTCTTTAAGCAAATGCCATCATAAATTTAGCTTCCAACTTTATAGAATACTTACTGCATTCTAATTAAGCTTTGAAAAGTAAGAGAAAAATAACCTTGTTACAGCTAAGTTCATACCATACAAAAGAACCCCCAATGTTAGAAAACCAGCAAACCTTATGTTACACCACAGATAGCAGTCATCAGGGAACTGCAAGGAAATTCAACTTGCAGCTTTAAACATTACAACACCTCAAGCAAGGGCAATCAGGAGTGAAGTGCACAGTTGAACAGCTGCAGCTTTAAATGCTGCTACACTCATCACATCTGCAGTAATGTTGGTGACTTAGCAGATGGCAGATAGAATTTTTGGTCTACTAATGCCACTGGAGAACCACATTTGTCATTACTTGTAAAAACTGCAGAATACTGCTGACAAATGCTATATGTTTTTGCTCTATCATCAGTACAAAACCAGGTTTCTCATCAGCTGTGAAAATGTTGAGGTAAATTTGGCTTCCTGGCCAAGGATATCCACAAAGCATTCTTCAGCTATGTCCACAACCTCAGAGGCAATACAACATTGTGTGCAGAGCTTGTTGTTAATACAGCCACCTATACTGATTCAGAAGATATAGCAAATGTACTTGGCAGACAAATTCAGCTCAGACTTAACCCACCCCATGGCCTCCCCTTAGGAAATACCATCAAATACAACTTCCCCTACTCTCACTAGGGAACACATCTTCAATGATCTCACTAAAGTCAAGAACACTGCATTGATGGGCCCAGACAATATCCCAGGATGCCTTCTAAATAGCATGAAACATGACCTATCAGGCCCTCTGGAATCACTATTTAACCATAGCCTCCAAACAGGCTTTGTGCCTCATGAATGGAAAACAGCAACCATCATCCCTCTGCACAAAGGTGGGCCATCAACAGACCCTGGAAACAAGACACCCATAAGTCTCACCAGTCTCATATGGAAAGCCATGGAAAGAATTATCATGGAAATGATTAATAAAGACATAGGGAGCCTCCAGACACTGGATCCAGACCAGTATGGTGTTGTCAAGGGCAGGTCATGCCTGCTCAATCTGGTAGACGTCTTTGAGAAATTTACTAAAGTAATGAACGAGGGAAAATGGTTAATACTGCCTACCTTGGCCTGGCCAAGGCACTTGACATAAAAACCCACTTGGGCATTCTTGATAAACTCAAGAAGTTAGGTATAAACCCTTATGTCTCCTGGTGGATAGCCAGCGGGTTCACACACAGGATCCCGGAAGTTAGAATTGGGGAGTCCACCTCTATAAACAGGCCAGTCACCAACTGAGTCCTTCAGGGATCAGTCCTGGGACCACTCATTTTTGGCATCCACTTCTCTGAAGTCAAGGTCAATGCCATGGGCCTCTGGCTGACCAAATCTCCAGAGGATTCCAAATTAGGAGCAGTAATAGAATCCCTCACTGACACTAATAATCTCTAGGAAGGACTGACACAAACAAATACCCGATGCCATGGACTAAAACTAAATGTAAAAAATGCATAATAGTGTCCTTCAGGACGTCATCCACCCATGGTAGCCATCATATTGACAAAACACCCCTATGAGTCCACCCAGTAGTTAGGGACATGGGGACACACATAGACAGTAATCTAGCCTTTGACAATCACGTGTCTGCAGTAGTGAGGAAATCTTTCTACGTTGTGCAACTTCTAGGTCACAGGAGGTGACTATTGCACTGTACTCAACATTCATCAGACCTGTCATTAAGTATGATGCTCCCTTTGATATGTACCTAACCATGCACATCCAACAATTGGAACATGCATAGAGGTTGCTCACTAAAAGAATACAGGACATAACTAATATGTCCTACGCAGAATGCCTCAAAGCCCAATCCCTGTATTCTGCCTCCTTCAGGGTGTTGAGGGAGATCTATGCCTGGCATACAAGGCATTGTAGGACCCCACCCAATGGATCTCCTTCATATCTGTAAAACTAACAGCATTAGAATTACCCATTCTAAAGACTTAACCTTGCCTGGAATATAAAAAGGACCTGATGGACAGACATACATGTATCCAAGAGACTACCCCTTCTCTGGAACAAACTCACTATCCATGTGAAGCAGAGCTACTCCCTAACTCAATTTAACTGTAACTTAGACAATTGGATGAGGGTCAGGAAATTCATCCCTCTTTTGGCGCCTATGTTTCTAATGGACACCAGCAGCTTGCAAATGATTCACCTCCCATACTTCTGCTTGAAAATGTTTCATCACCCAAGCCCCTGCTTACACCTGTCAAAGGTACCAGAACTTGTCAGAGATTTGGGATGCATGGCTAGGCTTAAAAAGACCCCAGTGGTCATTAGCCAAGTACCCACCTATGAACCTACCAAAGAAGGCCCAGCTCCTGCAATCGTTGTCTAAGTAATAATGTTTGATAAAAGCATCATCTGACAAGCAGCTATGACACTAACGTCTACAAGAGACTCTTGAAACAGACACATGAAGTAGTCATATCCCTGGTGAGGTGGTCTTTCACAGTCTTTTCCAAAGACTGCTTTCATGGCCAATGGCAATGAAAATGCAGCTGGAAAACCACTAGAAAAGGGCTTGCTTAGTCAAAGCAATACATGCTTTACTCAGAGCAAAGCAGACAAGCAATCTGTACGTCTTCCTGAACTTGTGCACCCTTCTCACTGACAATATGTAATAAGGTTATGAAGGGCTACTTTGTTTCTTCCCATGATTCTTCCAGAAAAAACATGTTGAGGTAAGCGGACAAGACTAATGACAGTTCTGAAGCTAATTTACACAGGAGAAATACAGTTGTATAAAATCTTATGTTAACAATAGATGTCTTTCTTTTCACTGTTGCAGTATTCATCACCTATGGGATCTCCTGCCAATGGCAGCCCACCAGGCCAGTATACCAGCGCCTTTATATCTTCCCAATATCATACATTAGCTGTGTGCTCCTGGCCCAGGTGTAGGGCATAAAAGTGATGTACTCACACTGGATACTCAGAACTGAAGTGCCCCAAGACAACTAGAGCAACCCCAAGAGAAAAAAAAAAACATGCAGATCCAGGAGAAAACAAAACAGGAGAGAAAATAGGGCAAGGTGGTAAAGACTCCTCAGCCAGCAGTCTTTCCAACAGAAGAAAGATAAATAAGGGGACAGGATGGACGATCGGAAAACTGTAACAGTGAGAAGAAGGACATCTACTGTTATGGTAAGATTTTACACAACTGTGTTATGTCCTTCCATATCACTGTTGCAGTATTCATCACCTATAGGAGAGTACAAAAGCTATTGCAAAGGATGGGAGGAGGAGGAGGAGGAGGAGGAGGATGTGGAAGGCACAGAGGAGTCTTCCACAAACCCATGAAGGACAGCCCTGGCAAATCCTGCCCCGACTCTGGAAATGCCATCTAACTTGTAATGCTTAGTAGAAGTGGGGACAGAGGACCAATTAGTAGCTTCAAAGATGTTTCTAGTATCTAAATCCTTGAAGAAAATTCCAGAAGCAACCTCTGCCTCATAGAATAAGCTTGAACTGAAGCAGACAGCTGTTTACTATGAAAAGAATAACAAACGGAAATGGAGGAGATGGTTTGCTTAGAAACTGCCAAATCCAATGTCCTGGAATGAAAAGAAACAAAATGCTGCTCTGAATTGTGGCTATCTTTCATTTTATCCAGAGAATACCTGAGCTGTCGATGTAGATACAAGGTGTGAAGAACCTTTTCACTAGTAGATTGAGGAGAAGGAAAAAAGACGGAAGATGGGTAGACTGATTAAGAGACAACTCATTGACCACCTAGGGTATAAAAGGATTAGTACTCAGAAATACCTTATCCCCATGAAGAATCAATAAGGGAGGAGATGCCACCAAAGCCTGAAGTTCAGACCCACTCCTATCTGAAGTAAGGGCAACAAATAAAACAATCTTCCAGATAAAGTACTGCAAAGAAGAAGAAAAATAAACAAGTTCAAAAGGAGCCGGAGTTAATTTTTCAAGGACAAAATTAAGTTCCCAAGAGGGAGCAATATATTTTCTTGGACCCAAATATGAAGGACTCCTTTAAAGAATTATTTGACCTCAAAAGAAGAGGCCAATTGTGGGTTCAAAGGCAGACAAGCAGAGACTGATGACAGATGAGTTTAATAAAATAATATATCAAGTCAGCCTGGAACAGTTCACACAAGTAAGACAGAACCAAAGGGATCCCCACTGAGAAGGGATCCTGGTGACACTTGAGACACCAAAGAGAAAATCTTAGTCATGCAGGATTTTCTGGTAGTGGGTTTCCTGGCATCCTGCAGTACCCTAAGCAAGTCCTCTGAAAAGTGGTGTCTGAATGTGATCAAAGGCAAACCTCCCAAAATGTCAACTGAAGAGTGGAGTGAGAGTGAATGACAGACCACTTTCCTTGAGTGAAAAGATCCATCTGATGAGTTAACTTGTGATGACTGAACCTGGCCAGGTGAAATGGAAGGGGTAACCAGTGCTGTCTGGGCCAAAAGGGAGTCACCAGCAAGATTCTAGGGGAGTTCTTCCTGATTTTGTGTAGGATCCTTGGAAGTACAGGAAGAGGAAGGTAAGTATACAGAAACATTCCCTTTCAAGAAAAATAAATGGCATCAGTGGACTTGGGACTCTAGAACAGAAGTAAGGAAGGTGCCTGTTCAGAGTGGAGGCAAAAAGTTCCACTTGAGGAATACCACAACAATGTGCTATGCCCACAAACAACTCTGTGAAGAATCAATTCATGAAGTTGTGTCCTGGACCCACGCAGGGAGACTGCCACAAAGTTCTGTCCTCAAGGAATGTAAACCGCCTGAAGAGTTATCTGATGGTGGATAGCCAACTCACAGGCCAGAAGGGATAATATGCAAAAATGATAAGACCTTGTGCCCCCTCCGTCTGTTGATATACCCATATTACTGTGGTGCTGTCTGTAAAGACATTTAAATGGCCTGAAGTCCAAAGAGAATGGAAGGCTTGAAAAGCAAAAATAAGCGTCCTCATTTCTTTTATATTGATAGGGTCTGAACATTGATGAAGAGGCCATAGACCCTGAACTCTCAGACTGTTGGAAGAAGCTCACCACCCCATATCAGAAGACTCTGTGAACAGCGCCTGAGTAGGGGTGGGGGTCTGAAAATGTAGATTTGGATTGAGGGAAATCTCCTGAATTCATCAGAGAAACTCAAGCTTGAGACAAGGAAGTAAGGAGTTTGAAAATTCCAGAGGATGACAATGCTGGAGCCAAACTGCCTTCAGGTACCACTGACATTTCATCATGTAAAGCTTGGCAAAAGGGAACATGGGAATGGTAGATGCCATAAACCCCGGGGCTTGGAGAAATTCTCTTGCCGGAATAAGAGAAAGAGGAAGTACAGTCTGGAAATATGACTTCAGAGACAACCTTGGGAGAAGGAAGAGAAGCCAACATTGGAATTGTTTGGATTCTGCATCACAGAGAAATGTGGTCTAGAGGAGACAGACTTGACTTCTTGAGACTGATGGTGAATCTCAGACTGCAGAGAAGGATGGTGAAGTGCTGATCCTGTAGAAGCCGGGCCTGAGAGGGAGCCTAAAGGAATAGGTCATCCATTCAGGGGAATATCTTGATTCCCTGAAGCCTGCAAAAGGCTATGACAGGGGCCAGACATTTGGTGAATACCCTTGGGGTTGTAGAAAGACCAAAGGACAAAGCAAAGAACTGAAAATGAGAGGAAGAAAAAGAAACACAAATATTTCCTGAAAGAAGGGTGGATGGGAATATGAAGATATGTGTCATTTACGTCAAGTGAGACCAAAAAGGCCTCTGGAAGTAATAGGGGACACAGAGTCTGAAGGGGCAGCATCCTGAAGGAAGGAATCTTTAGAAAAGTATTTAGAAAGTAAAGGTTCAGGCCTGGTCTCCAAGATCCTTCTTTTGCTGGAACCAGAAACATTCTGGAATAAAAATCATGTTCTTCTTTGGGTGTCTGGAATGGGTTGAATGGTGACTTGGTCCAGTAAATCCTGCAGAAACAGAAAAATAAGGACGCTGGTCTGGAGGAGGTCAAGGGAGCTCTGAGAAGAGGGAGATTTCCATACCATACAATAACCTTGACAGATAATGGAGAGAACCCAGGAGTTTGAAGTTATCTGTTTCTACACAGGGAGAGACAGGGAAAGCCTGACAGATAAGGCAACCAGGTTAAGGGGAAGGGGAGAAAACATGTCAGATGGAGTCAAGTTTGTCCTCAAAAGGGGGCTTTTGAGCTTCGTAAGTCCTAGTGGGCTTATCAGGGAACATATGCTTAGACACCCTCTTCCTCTTAGAAGGCTGTCAAGACTGCCTATGTACAAAAGCAGACTTAGGACAGTTTCTCTGAAATTTGAGTGTGGGAGAAACAAAGATTTATCTAAGATCCCGCATCACTTTACCTTTATCCTGTAAAGTTTTAACTCATTAACTCTGAGTACCATCTTACAGCGTCTCTGTGCTTACATCCAAGCATACTGTGAGATGGTAGTAATTTTATGCAGTTACACCTGAGTCCTTTCTACAAGTGCATCTAACTTTACAGCCATATTGTAGCTCCACTGTTAAAAAATAAGTTGAAAATGTACCTGAACTTTTTCAGGTACTTTCTCAACTTACTTTTCAGTGTGGAGTTACCTGATGTTTATAATTGACTTTTCTAAGAAAATCGGCTGTAAATACAAGTAACCACAGTACGGCAATTCTCCATGCATTGCAAGTGGTAGCAGCCAATCGGATTATTCCATTTCAAGCCACCAGTTGCATAACACCTCCACCCCCCAATCTAATTTGTTTGATATGTCCAAATAAGAGAGTTCAGCAGTAGCAAATCCCTTTTGTTTTGGGATATTTTTACTTAGTTGCTACTGGATCCTGTAATTAATTTGGACAGAACATCTATTTCTGTGTGCTGGTTTGCGAGTCCAGAATAGTAGAGGTACTGCCACGAGCTGACAAGTGGTCAGCAGACAGAAAATCAAGCAGAGTACAGCTGTAACTGAGTCCGTTTCCAGAGAGTAGAGGTGAGTTGTCTACTGGAAGCGCTAGTTTGTGATATTCAGTTGCTGCTGCTGTGCAAAGTCTGTATTTCTACCAAGACTGTTACTTTTCTAATCCTTAAGAACAATTTAATTTAATAATTGTATCCAACAGTAACTTTTTCAACCTCTGAGAACTCCGGCGAAAGTTTCACTCATTCATTTCTAGGTTACTGCACAGTGCTTAATAAGTGGTGAACTACTGTTAATGCCAGATGTGTAAAAAGAAATAAATTCCGATTGGAGAAAACTGTCAATCACGATGGGCATCCCCCTTTGTACTGCAAGTTTGTCTCTCAGCTAAACAAGCATTTGAATATTCTTAAATATTAAAGGATTGTTATTGTGTATTGTAGTGTTTTAAGCAGTGGAAAGATTTTATGGGGGGGGGGGGCACTTGTAAAGTTATTATAGATAATTACAGAATTGACTACTCTGTTTTATGTACATATGGTCAAAATAATATACCTTTGTTATACTCAGTTTCCGCTTAAAAAATAACATCAACACTGTACTGCAAATTAAAATATTTCTTGTTTTGGCTTCTGTTTATTGCAAGCAACTGATTCTCAAATGCTGAATTCTAACCAGACTTGATTTTGCTTGCACTTGCTTTTTATCCTGAGTGTAAAATAGCTATATATGCCCTCACCGGGTTGAATTAGTACCTTAAAATTAATTATATGGGCTGGTAAAGGCTCTACCATATTATATTCAATATACATGTGCTTAATGCATATACTTTTTTTCTTAATTATTCTTTTTCTGTACTTGATTTTTTCTTCTGATATCTTGTCAAATCTGACAAATATTGTCATACTAAATGAAGAGTATTAATAACATAGTTTTAACAGTAGCTTATACAAGCTGTTTGAAAGTTAACAATTGTTATCGTAACATTTCAAAGTTTATCCCCAGGATTTACTAATCTTCCGTGTAAGACTAGATTAGTCTTACACAGAAGGGCCAGTCTAAGAGTATGACGACAGCGAGCCATGCATATTAATGAGGGCACGCTGCCTCAACTCTAAAGCTTACACGGAGCATGGACGAGTGTAGAGGGCGTGTCAGACTGCCAAGCAGTCCAAAAATCCACGCCCATGCAATGAAGAAACGCCGCAATTTCAAGTTACATGAGCGAGTCCGCTCACATGTGCACAATGCAACACTACACTCCCCCATATGTTAAACAACTGACAAAATTAAAAATAGAAAGAGTATTTTTATTTTTTTTTTATTTCATCCGATATAGCTGCCCGTGTTTGCGCAGGTTTGCCCATTGCTTAGTTACAGTTAGCAGCTTAGACACCAGGAGAGGATAATAAGAAAAATATATGCAAATTAAGCAAACTAGCGATAGCGTAGTGGTTAGAGCCTTCGCACAAAGCGGAGGCATTACCGGTTCGAGTCCCACTAATGCACGTTCCATTTTCTGTTGGAAATTGTATACAAAAATATTTCCTGACATTTTTTATGTTGAAATGTTAAATGTAGTAGTGAATGAATTTTATATATATATATATATATATATATATATATATATATATATATATATATATATATATATATCTATATATAAAAAAGTGAAATGGTTATGCATTCTGAGGCATGAGTACCCTATTTTAAGCTACATCCGGTGTTGGAGAAGGCACTCGATTAAGATTTATTGTAAGGGGGGGTGGCCTAATGGTTAAGGTGTTTGCCTTACAAACACAAGGTACATGGTTTGAATCTCACAGGGGATAATTGGCTAGGCTTAAAATGGCTCACAAGGGCAGTTAGCCTAGTACTAACCTATGAAACCTATGAAACTATAAAGTACTGCTAAGCACATTTTACCAGTATTGAGCATATTTAAATCCAATTGCTCATAGCTGCACACTGCGTTAATCAGTGCAATGTCTTTGCGCGTAGCTGCATACCTGGCTAACCAGTGCAACGTCAAGCAACACTGGGCAGAGTTGAGCAAAGTCGGTTAAACACGGCCACACCTCCTTTACTGTACCTTAACCAGTCAGGTCTGCCCAGTAGGAAAATAAAAAGCAGTGACAGGGCTCAAACTCAGGATACTTTGCACAATAGTCACAGTACTTAACCACTAAGCCACAACAGCATTTCATAAACATGCACTTTCAACAGACACATATCTATCAAAGGAATTTTAAACATTGTCAACATCAGCTAAGCAGGCGTGCCTACAGCTGAGTTTTTCCAAACGTGGCCAATCACAAATAAGTGCAGAAAATGAGGCATATTTAAGTTCCACAGGTGGGAATACTTGCTATAACTGGTTGTAGCTTCCTTCTGCAGTCAGCATGGCCGGTGCTGGAGAAGGCAATCGATTTAGAGCGCAACGTTGGGGCATTGAGGAGTCCAAAGTAATGTTTTGGCTCCTTGTCCACAACCATGAGGAAAGACTCCTGCGGGGCCAGTATCAGGGTGCCCAATATAAAACGGAGGCCTGGAACAGTCTTGCCCATGATCTCACCAGTGCCACTGGTGCTCCTCGGACTAGTGAGCAGGTCAGGCACCATTACTCTGACCAGAAGCGACGTAGGGAAGATCAACTGGACCAGTGCATCCAGGAATCCCGTGCGATGCCTAATGCCCCAGTACTGAGTAAGTAGCCATTGTATTAAGTAGTTAAGAATTGCTATGCTTGTCTATACTATGGATAGGTATGTCTCAATATCACTGCATTTACTTCACAGCTGCAGGTGTCTGGGCTATGAACCAGCAAGCCCATGAAAATAGACTGCAAAGGCTGCGTCATCAGGCAGGTTAGTAATTATTCTGCATGTACTGTTATATAAAATAAATGAGACAGCCTTCAAAAAGTGTTTTAACCCAATAAATATAGGTGTAATAATCCTTTAATAAATGTAAAATTCCTGGAGTGCGTCTGTGTCATTTTCTTTGATATATTGTTGTACTGTTGCATTCTACAAATAGTAGTGTTGTATTAAGCAGTGTCAACCCATACTTGGGTAGGCCCATATAACGTGGATGAAGGGAGTGCCAGTAGCTTTTATGCATATGTACAGCCCTCACCTGTTGATTCGTGTCCAGCATGTACAGGTTAATCTGGCACATGAGTAGCTTGGTGTTGTATTCCCCAGAAATGTCAGTGTGCTGCCAGAAATGTAGGGAGCTGTTAACATATAACTGATACTTTCACCTGAACATATCCAGATAATTATATGAAAGTAGAGCTGTCAGTGTACCATCTTAGCAGTAGTGTGTGTGTGAGCAACTCCCAAAATATGTTGCAGTAACATCTGCATCTTGGACAGTTTGTATGTAAGATACAGCTCATGTATATAATGATCAAGCAAAATCCAATTGCGCAATATAAGGACATTGGGTAGTGTAATAATACATCTACGGGACATATAACTGCAGTTAATAGGAATGTAGTGAAAACTAGAAGGAAATATAAGTTGCTAATTTAGCTATCTTTTTCCACCCTACTGTATGTGCATAACAAATGTAATTCCACACCTCAATCGGTATGTCTAATCTCAAAACATTTGTTGGGACATATGTCCTATTGGTTTATAAATATTTGCATTTATTTCTATGCATAAGCCCTCTTAAAATACCACAATACTGGTGGCCTGTTGCCATCAATTAAACCTGCATGCTGTTGTAATGTCCACTATTGTTCTATATATGCATGTGTTATGCTTGCTTTTCAACTGTTGAAAATCTGGTGTGTTGGGTTAATGGGAATACTTCTGCATGCTGTTATACCTAACTGGGAATGCTGTTGACTGTTACTAACCCATATCTTTATTAACCTCTCAAAAACATAGTTCGTATGGGAAGGCTGGTCCCAGCGGACCCACCTGGCCCACCTCAGCTGGCCATGGCACCTGGCACCAGCAGATCAGGTGCCCAGCCTGGGACCTCCTCCTCTTCCCTTGGCCCTGTGCCACCTTCGGGTGGAAGCACTGCAGGGGATGGGACTCGGCCCCCCCATGCAAGCGTGGGTGGAGGAGGGCCACCTATCACCTTTTGAACGGTCTGGGCTGTGGTGCGTAGAGAGATTGAACGTTCTGTTGCAGAACCTCTACGCCACCTTGAGGCCCGAGTGGTGCCACTCTCGGGTCAGCCTGCCCCTCCTACACAGCCCCCAGCACAGCCACCCTCTGGGCCGTGAAGGTGCAGTGGTGACTGCCCATGGGTGGGGACCTCAGTCCCACTGTTTCCATCTGGGGGCTCATGGGCTTGTGATTTCCAAACATCCCTCCCCATCAAAGGTGTTCACCCACCACGTGTCACATGCTGATCCTGTATGCGTCTTGTTTGTCTTGTCTGTTTACCTCCCCAACCTACCTATCCAACCCCACATTCCACTCTCACCTGGAAAAAAAAAAAGGGCAATCTGCTCCCAAAAAAAAATTAAGCCCCATACATAGCTGCCCATTTTTCATACGTCCACTGGACACAAGAAATATTATTTAATTGGCATTACAGTATACTTTGTTGTCCTCACCCCTCTCTCAGGGGTTGAAGGTTTCATATCTACCTCCAATTTACTGCATATGCACAGCTGTTGCTGTTGAAGAAATGGGCAGCTATGGACCTTCCCCTACACCCATCCTGCACATCGCGAGCTATTTTCCATACTGTCTTTCCCTCTTCGTGCCCCTCTTTCACAACTTTCCTATCTCCCCATTTTTCTTTTCTTTCAAAAAAAAAGAGCGTGGGGGTGAGCGGGAGTAAGCACTATTAAGCAGTAGTTAGCGGGTTTGCGCGAGTTTGCTCTTGGCTTAGCAATGCGCAGCAATGCGCAAAACTGCGCAAACCCGCTTACAACTGCTTAAAAGTGCCTTAGTCACTCTATGTGAGGGCCCTTGTTCTGCTCAGGAGCAAAATAAACACCTCTGTAAGTCTCGAACGCCGGACCTTGCACACACTACACAACATGATGTACCACTAAGCCACGGTAGATATACATCAAGTTGGTGCTTAAATAAATATATCATGCATCAGAATGAGTGAATGTAAAGGAAAAATAGGAATACCATACCACATAACTTGTTCTGTGGATGTTGACCAACAGTTGTGGGATTACATTACATGACTGTGATAAGAGAAGCAGCCATTCTAGCAGGAAATAATGTTACACCACCACTTTACAACCCCACACAGTATCACAGCAGGACAAACACTGGCATATCTGTTTAGGGCAGAAGCCATACCTCCAACTTGTCCCTAATTTTCAGGGATGTCCCTGATTTTGAAACAAATTTTAGCTCTGTCCCTCTGAATCCCTCCAAAAACTACTGACTTTGGCCAGAAAGGTGGTGAATTACACAATGAATAATGACAATAATTAAGAGTTAGACACTTCTTTTACTTCAGAAAAGGTGTATTAATTCATATGCTCTGATTCTCTCAATGTCTCAACTTAATGACACTAATATTTTAAAGGTGTCCCTGATTGTCCCTGACTTTGTGTTGACTTTTCCCTGAGTCTGTTCAAATATGTACCTGAGTGGTTGAGAGGTCTGGCAGAGGCAGAAACACAGAGGCATATCAGCCTTTCTGCTGTTACACACTGTGCAAATAGCTTTGGAAGGAGTTTCAGAAGCATACCTTTATGTAGGAATACAACACTGAAATACAAATGGATGTAGCCATGCACTGGTAGCAACTAACTGTAAGAATGCCATTGCTCTATTGCTGAAAAGACCTGTGTGGTGCACAGACAAAAAATAACAGGCTATTCGCTGGCTATCATGAGGATAGGTCCACAGTTGGGAGTTCCGCAGACAGACTACTTGCCTTGATAAACTAACATGTACACAGCAACCCTGTAAGTCCAGCAAGATAAAATCCACACAATAGCACTTATGCTCTCTGTACTTCTGCAACCCTACCCAAATGTAGAATATACCTGTGTGTGCAGGGTCTACCAAGGATGTAGGTAAGCATACTCACAGTACTGAAATGTGTCCAGTTTTTCTGAGCAGCTTGTGCTAATGTCAACACTAAAAACGCACAAACTGTTTAGAACTGAGTAAATGAATATTCACAGTATAGCAGTTCACAAACAATTCTTGTGCTAATGGAATACATCTCAATAACTAGCTTTGTATGGCACTTAATTATAACAGTTGAAAAGAAAGTACATCTTTCCATGTATCTTGGGGTAGCATTTTGAGGGGTGAGTACATTTCTACACTGACAAGTGGGTACTGGAAGCAGCAACATTAGGTCTGAGTACAAAATGTAAATCGCTGGCTACACCCCTGGCTTCTGATATAAGAACTATACCAACCTTCTGTCTTTAACAATGATGTCCACAGCAAACAAGGATGATCTCCATCTTGGAAAGTTTAAAGGGCCTCACCTACATGAGTCAGCAATTTATAGTACTGGGTTGCTATGACAGTGATTATTGCAATTACTACACAGCAGGCTGCATGCAATTAGCAAATGGTGGCCACTAATTGGTGCAGAGGCCATCACATACCCATGTGCAAATTCCTACAAAAGCAGGCTGCAATCTCTGCCAACATACTCAATCACTCTATTGCAGAGACTGACAGAGAGAGAGAGACAGAGAAAAGGAAAAAGAAATATTACCAAATCATACAAAGGAAAGGTATGCGACACATATGTATTTACTGGCATGCAGTAGATGTTATTGAAGAATAGTCTACATAATGTGAACCATTCATATGTGGCAGCAGTACTTCTTTATGCACAGATGTTCTGCTTAACTACTGCTATGGACAATACTGTGTGTACCTGTGGGCAGTGGGACATACCTGTGAAATGTTAGCTCAGCATTAAATGTCAAAGATCTGATCCATGTTATCTGTGTTATGTGCAGTAGTGTGGCCAATGGCTGTTGGGGGGATTAGCGCTGACATTATATAAACATGGGTGTGACAGAACAACACATGCATGATAGTCATATTAAACTGTAGCTTAGCATTGGCAACTGCTGTAGCAGTCTAGTATACTTATCTAGCATCTGTTGCCATATATACACCCCTAATGTTAGTGTGTGTTCATATGTGACCCCGGTTTGTGTTGCAGCAAGGCCCAACAGTTCAGCTGTGAGGTCCAGGGACTTACAACAGTGTGGACCTTGTGAGTCTATGCCACACACATACAGAGAAATATATAAGTGTCACATAAATTCACATCTGTATATGTGCATAGAGCAGGGGACATACTGCAACTGTTTGTAAAGGGGGGAGATATATATGTTGTTGAAGGTTAGTATGCGCATATCTGTACGTAGGTTTTAGTATGTAACAAACAAGACAGCATACAGTGCTGGTATATGACATGGTGGTTAAACACTGTGGGTGGTTTGTTCAGTTTGCAATGTTGAAGCCAGTAAGGCCTGCTAAAGCTTCCTGGGCTGTGAACACCTTCAATGCATTTATCCCAAGACTGTGCGATTTTATTACATTACTGTACACCTTACATCCTTTGTATAACTGATATTTTCACTATGAAAGGTGAAATGTATATGTGCCTACATATATATGTATATGTAGACCAATGGATATGTATATGCATATATATATATAAATATATATATATATATATATATATATATATATATATATATATATATATATATATATATATATACTCATACACACATACATCTGCGTGTTGCAATAGATTCTCTGTACTGTTCACTGACTGTGATGGTCAATATGTTTGTGAATACTTCAAAGATAAGTATCTGTGGGATAGCTTAGTGGGAAACTGTTTATGTCATGGTATTATGGGTCCTTGCTTTGATCCTAGCAAAAGCTGTGTATTCTGCTGCTAGGCAGAACAAGTGCTATTGCATACAATGTGATTAAGTCCCTTGGTTTTAACTAGGGTGTGTCATTGGAGGCTAAAGCACTACATTGATGAGTATTGATTGGTACCGATGTTGAATGCAAATCCTGTGTGTACTGTAGTACTACTTGAAGCTCTGGACCTGTACAGCAAAGTATGGTGTATGTCAACTTTGCTTGCATCCACTGTTTTGTGCGGTCCCTGTATTCATCACAGACTACATTTCTCAAGATTAAGGTTGGGTAAGTACTGATACACAGTACTGTATAGTACACACTGAAAGCTTATCTGGGTTGTCATACCTTTGCGTCCTGTAATTATGTCTGATGTGTGTGTGGGTATGTCTGTAACATGTCCGTTGACATATGTGTGGTAAAACATTTAACTGCGTATCTAGCAAAATTCATAGTGTACTACAGCAGTATGCGACCTATATTCCCAATTGTACATATATTTTGGCCACAGGTTTGCCATTAACAAGTTGTGTGGTATAATAGTAATACATTTACTGGACCTTACACCAATTGTGATGGATGATATATTTCTTTACACATCAGCTTGATGTATATCTCCTGTGGCTAGGTGGTGCATCGTGTTGCATACAGTGTGCCAGGTACTCTTGTATAGTCTTATACAGTGATTTTATTTTCTTGCTGTGCAGAACATGGTCCGTTATATGAAGAGTGAGCAAGGCACTTTCAAGCAGTTGTGGGGTGAGCAGTGATAAGTGGCAGTTACAGTGTTTCACTCTCGGTTAGCTTATAGGTTGCTATATATGGCAGTTCAGTGATGTCTGTACTGTATAATGTTAAATGTGCCATATGACTTGCTCAGACATATTTTTGTATTTATGTCTTCCAGGGATAATGTCCCATCACAGGAACCCCAGTTACAGTAGTGCTGAAGATGATATCATTACTAGCAGTATGATTCAGCACTACTGTCTCATGTTCTCACGAACCAGCCAGGACCAGCAGGGGCGTATTACAATGTGGCAAGATATTGTCCGCAGGGTCAATGAGGTAGGCCTGCATAACCAGACATATGAGCAGATACGCCACCACTGCAGTGATCTTCTCAGACATGTCCGTCAGCATGTTGCTGATGTGCGTAGACAACAGCTTGCAACAGGAGGTGGTCTTAATATCCATCCCCACTCACCAGAGTGGAGGAGCTGCTCCTGAGCCTGGTGGCACCTGCCCAACAACAGCAGCAGACATACACCATGATGGTGGCTGGAGCCACCCAGCAAGCACAAATGGAGCATTCAGGTAACATGACATATCTGTAGACTACTGTTATCTGTATTGATAGATCATGCATCTGTGAGATGTGGAGTGTGTCGTTCAAAGATGTGGAGTCTGTTGTTGTGCAATACTGACCATTTGGAACATAATCTGTAGCCCTGTGAATGTAAACTGTTGTACTGTAAGATTGCAAACACAGAGTAGCAATGCCACAGTTGTGGTCACTGACAAACTGTCACATCTCTATGTAGGTCCCTCTGGGATGACATCAAGGCAGCGGACAGATGCTGGTGAGTGTGTTCTACATTTATTATTGTAAATAAAAAGTGCATGCCATAGTTAAGGTGTCGGCCATGTACACATGTAACACACCTACCCATAATGCATGCTGTGCATGTTTGGTGTAAGAGCACGCACATCTCACTAATGTGATTAACTGCCTCAAACACATGCAATACCCAGACCATCTCAAACAAATGTGGCTAGACTGTAGTGACCAATGGGATAGGCACAGTTGATACTCAACATGCACATAACATACACATCTGTGTCATACACAGAGCATTTTAACATGCTACACATAAAGGATTCCCAAACCCTCTGTAAAGACACACTCCAGTATCCAAAATCTCATCCACACATTACACATAATATACCTGAGAGGTAGAGGTCTATCATGGGGCATTTAAACACTCTGCAACACACTACACATTCGTTTCAGGGAATGCTCCTTATTGGCCTCCTTACAAACTCACGTAACAACTGGTTGTGAAATGGTGAATTTAGCCAAGGTAGTACAGTTCCGGCACAGCATGATTAGTGGTGGTTTGGGAAACATTTGTAGCCTTGAGTGACCACCTGATACTTCATGATGATGGCCTATGGTACTATACCCCATCCAGTTATTGTAACCACAGTACTACACACAGCTTTCATTGCTATACACCTTAATGTTGCGTGTGTGCACACATATGTACCTCTAAACAGTAAGTATACCAATCACCATTTGCACAACTGACGCATATATGTCTTGTGATGCTATTGAGTGGCTAGGTCATATGACACACACTGGGTATGTGGAGTGTTTAAATATGTAGTTGTGTTTTAGCATGCCATGTCATGGATGAGACTGGCATGTCCACAATATGATCTACACTCACCATAAGTATCGTACATTGGGTATGTGGCCGAATGATATTCCATCAATTATCCATGCACCACTGATGATGATGTGTGAATACTCATCATGCATGTGCTAAAAATGTGTCCACAATTATTTGCTAAAGACACAGAGGCTGTAATCAGCATTGGATACCTATCTGACACACAGATACACATCCAGCAATGGTATGTACACCTGTGAGTTATGGTGCACAGTACATCACAGGGCTATGAATACCTGCACAGCAATGTTGTGTCCATGTATGCATTGTGTTCCAGGGGGAGGGCCATCACTCAACAGCAAAATACATACATCAAAGCCATGTATACTGTTAGTAACAAGGACTGACTACACTTGCACTGCATGCTGTTGAGCAACACATGTCCTGCATGCTGACAAGTGTAATATGACTGTTTTGCTTGTGATACTGTACACCACCATCACCTGCTATTGTGTGTGTTCTGTGATTGCTGGTGTGGTGTGTGTCTGCATTAGGGAGGAGTGTATTTTTGTGTGTGTGCATGTGGTCTGAAGTCATGTTCAGGTCGTAAAGTGTGTTTCCGGTTTTCCTCTCACAGGTGCCGAGATGGGGTTGGTTCAGTACAGCAGGGAACCTGATGTCATTGAGATAGACAGTGATGATGAGGATAGGTGTGTTGAGGCACAGGCAGGCTTTTCAGGGTCTGTTGTTGGGTCACCAATTGATAGTACACAAGTCTCCACCCCATCCATGCACACAGTCATACTGCCTGTACATCCATCATCACCATTGCTCTTGGCTAAGGGACGGTGTACGGTTGGCACTGGCCAGGACAGTGTGATATCTATGGCACATGTATAGCCACATGTCTGGAACGGTACCACGCAGGCAGATGCCCAGGGGTTCTCGTCAGAGAACTGCTGGTCATGTCCCGGCAGACGTGCCACACCTCTTTCTACCACACGCATGTTCCAGGCTGTCATGGAGGCACAGACACGAATGGAGCAGTACACCAGACGGGCTAAGGGCACAGAGGGCTCATTACACCTCTGTAAATGACAGTATCCGTGCCATACGTAACTACACTGAGGTCACTAATAGACGTTGGAGTGAGACATTGGATGTCCTCCACAATGTCATGTCCATGTGTCAGGACAGTGCGGGACGGTTGAGACGTGGACGTATGCCAGCAACATCAGCAGCTGGAGGTCGCCATGGACGTCCAGCAAGTCACAGCCGCTCCCGTAGTACCAGCCCCAGCAATGTTGGGGGGGGGGGCTGTCCATAGACCGTCCTAGCAGAGCACGTGCACGTGGCTCTGGCCAGTCCCAGCCGGGATCTGGATCCAGTGGACATTTGTCAACCTCTTCGGATAGTACCCAATCTGGATTAGTACCTGATACTGTCTGTAGCACCCCTGCCAGGCACAGGTTCTGTATCCGTGGCCAGAGACAGTGATCTGTAAAGGCTGCCAGGCACAGTCTGTAGCTGTCTCACAAATCTCCGTATATGGCAGCCACATGGTGGAACTGTGTGCATGCAGACACACACACAAACCAGAAACCTAGGGCAAACACATACCTGCACACATTACATCAACATTGGCCCATAACAGTACTCATGGCCCTCACATACACACATGTCGATTGTATGGCTCAGTGTAGGCCTCTGGCAAACCAACAACACACCCTGTGCATATGATGAAACCTGTGCCGCCTCCTGTCATTTGTAACATTGATGCAGGAACAGGCTAACATGGTGCTGATGCACAGGGTGACTTTAATAAAGTATAGCAATGGTTGTATGTGTAGCATGTTGTCAGCAGTAAAGTGTAATGATATCCTTGAAGGTGTAGCTGAGCAGGCATGATGCATTAAAACTGTAATTAGCAATGTTGTATTGTTTTCACCACTGTTTATTCCAATTGTGTTTTGTTTGCCCATGTGCCACTTGGCTGATGTGTGTAGTTGTGTCAGCATGTGTTATACAGTGGACAGTAAGTGTGGGGTCTGTGCAACACAGGTTTTCAGGTATCCATTTGTGAACGTGGTGGAGGTGCACTGTCTGCATGTACATGCATATTGGACACATGGGCAGGGTGACATGCCCTGTATTGGCCAGTGTTAACACTCCATAGTTTCTATTGGTGGCCAGTATGCATTGTACTACACACATTTTGGAACATGAGTATGCATGTGTGTGTATAAGATGGGGTGACACTGTGCTGTGGGTGATGCTGTTGTTGCTATCTGTCTGTCATTGGTTTGCATTACTAAGGTTAACACTGCCCCAGCTGCATAATCCTTTAGTAATGCACACTGTTCACCTACAGGGTTGCATGGACCGTGCTATCACAAACACAAGAAATTCTCACTTGTACAGTAAAAGTGCATTAGTCTCATGGACCCCTGCCATAAACTAAATATATAATAGAAGGTGTGAAGTTGTACCAAAAAAGAGTTACATACCAAGAAGGGATAACCTCTCTTTTCAGTATCATTGGGAAAATACAATCCCTCAATAAACATACAAGGCAAGCTTCAAAATACAAAATGGCAAGGATTCCAAAGACAACACTAAAGCTTTCTTTAGTGTTGTTATAATCTACAGGGGAAATCTCAGATCGGGTCACAGTTAATGTAAATGGTCACAAAGTACACTTATCTGACTGACATTACCAATTTCTTGTCAGACAGTCTGAATGCGGATTTCACCACCCTGTTGTTACACAAGGGCCACATTTCCAGACTTGAAGAATGTAAAACCTAATGATTCACACTCTAGTTAAAACATCTCTTTACCAAAGTCCAAACCACAGTGGCAATGGTACTGGACAGTGTCCCTGGCTGTGTCATACACAAGCTGACATATGAAGTCACAACTCACCTAAACACACTGTCCAGATGCAGCCTCTATACAGGTTACATACTTGTGAAATGACGCACGGTAATGGTGTTCCCAGTCCACAAGGGTTGAGCTACAACGTCTTCTTCTCCTCCTTTCGGATGCTCCCATTAGGGGTCGCAACAGTAGATCATCTGTTTCCACTTCTTCCTGCCCTCTGCATCTTGCACTGTCACACCATCCACCTGCATGTCCTCTCTCACCACAGCCATAAACCTCATCTTAGGCATTCCTCTTTTCCTGTTACCTGGCGGCTTCATCCTTAGCATCTATTTCACAATATACTCTGCATCCTTCCTCAGCACATGTACAAACCAACTTAATCCTGCCTATCTGGCTTGGTCTACTAACCTTCAAACCTGGGCTGACCCTCTAATATACTTATTCCTAGACATGTCCACCTTCGTCACACCCAGTGCAAATGTTAACATAAATTGATTAAGGGTAGAACTACAACAGATCCTGGAAACTCTCTCCCTATAAGCCAGACAAATGTTATCAGGAAGGCTATGAAGCACAGCATTATGGAACTCATTAACAGAGACATTATGAACCTGCAAACACTGCACCATACCCACTTAGGTTATCTAAAGCCCAGATCATGGCTCAGACACCTGGTAGACTTCAAGCCAGTTAACAAGACTATAGGTGAGGGAGGGGAGTTCCACACAGCCAAGCTATAGCTCACCAGCAATTCATACCCATCCACAATTCTGGTATTATACATAATCTCAACAGACTGACCATAAACGATTGTTAAATGATGGACTGAAAACTGACACAGAGATGTAGGACACACAGTAACTTTTGCAGCTTCCATGTACAATTCTATGCCGGTAACAAGTGGTACTTGTGGGACCACTCCTGTTTGGCATATAGCTTTCTTAGGTACAAGCAAACACAGTAGAGATATGTCTGCCCACGTTTGATGAAAATGCATACTGTGGACTATACTTTATTCTCCGGATGACACACACATCCTCCAAAAGTGTATCATACAGACAGATACCTGGTGTCAAACTCATGCTGTAAAGCTATAAGCCAAAGAAAGCATAGTTATCCACTTCTAGAAAACAAAGTATCCCCAGAGAACAACATAGGCAGTAGCCTCCAAAATGTGGAACAGGTACTAATGTATACATAGAGTCATGTGTTTAGTCATCTCTCCTTTGATAATCACATTACCAAAGGGTTTTGGAAATCCCTCTGTGGAGCTCATAAGCAATAAAGGGTTTGCATGCAGATCCACAGAGGTTGCTGCACACTTATAATGATTAGTCATCTTTGCCAGACTTTGCTTGCTTTGGAACAGGATTCAAATATACCTCAAGCATAAACCCTCACTCACACTCTTCAATAGAAACCGTGATGAGTGGATATGAAACAGAAGACGTAGCTCAGGAATCACTGCAGAGGCTAAGCTTGTCACTAGCATACAGAAGTGACCTAAGGTCTGGAAAGTGCCGGCACGCTCTGGCAAAGATAACAGATGCGTTCATGAAGAAAGCAGAGTACCCACCTATGAAATAATAGAGGTCACATGTATGTATATGGCTTTGCCCCACAGCTACCTTACATGTGTAATGCACATACAGTTGTCACTGTGATATGTCATACACTAAAAAAATCAAACCCACTCCACACTGACCAACAAAGTCACACAGTCTCACACACCTGGAACACACACAGACACACACAGTCAGCAAGTGCGAGGTTCAAACTCCTTCCTAAGTACATTATGATACTAAAGCAGTACGCATTTACACAACGTGCTATACACATTACTGGGATTTCACCTTTCCACAGGTATATTTGTAGGATGGTGACATCATCAGACTTGACAAAGATGAGTACACCACTTTTAAGGGGTGTGAGTATTCTCCAAAAAGATTGCTCCTCCGCAGGAAGACACACACACACACACACACACACACACACACACACACACACACACACACACACACACCCCGTTGGCAAGTGCAGGATTCAAACCCCTACCTAACTACATTATGATACTACAGCAGTACACATTTACATGACGCGCTATACACATTACTGGGATTTCTCCTTTCCACAGGTATATTTGAAGGATTGTGACATCATCAGACTTGACAAAGATGAGTATACCACTTTTAAGGGGTGTGAGTATTCTCCAAAAAGGTTGATCCTCCCCAGGGAGACACACACACATACACACACACACACACACACACACACACACACACACACACACACACACACACACACAGAGTTGGCAAGTGCAGGATTCAAACCCCTACGTAAGTACATTATGATACTAAAGCAGTACGCATTTACACAACGTGCTATACACATTACTGGGATTTCTCCTTTCCACAGGTATATTTGTGGGATGGTGACATCATCAGACTTGACAAAGATGAGTATACCACTTTTAAGGGGTGTGAGTAGTCTCCAAAAAGGTTGCTCTCTCCCAAGGGAGAGAAACACACACACACAGTTGGCAAGTGCGGGGTTCTTAATCCAAACTAAGTACGTCCTTACACTTCAGCAAGCAATATGGAGTTACAGGGTGCAATACAGACATTACTTGCTGAAAGTTTGCCCAAAGGTTTTTTTCACATTTGCTAACCTCAGCAGGTTTATCATACTAGGTGTATTGTGAGTGTATTGTATGCATAGGCCATGACCATATCATATATGGGTTGATGTACCACATGCTGGCGCACACAGGGTCAAACCGGTGGCTAAGTTCTGTCAACCCAGTACTGGACAATACAGTCAAAAGAAGTAGGGTCATATAACCACAACACCAACTGTCTCACATAGACCTACAATATAAGCACCAGCAAAACACACACATAAATACACGTTACCGTACTCTGAGAATACAAATATCAATCTGAAAAAGAGAGAGTGTCCTCCTAAGCAGCCAAGCAAGCAACATGCACCTCCAAGCACACGCTAGAAAACACATAATACACTAAAGCAGTGTGCCTCACAACAGGCCCTAAGGCAAAACAACATACCCCAACACACTAGTAACAGGTGACTTCACAGTCAGGCACACAGATGTTCCACTCACTCGGCTGGACAAGGGGAAGGTTGCTGTCAGTTGTCTGTCAGGTGCTATGATCCGCCACATAACACAAGCACTTACATCACTCAAGAACAGGTACATATATGACGTGTTCTTTGTACATGTTAGTGTGAATGATCTGAAACATACCTCCCAGGACAACATGACAAGAGATATATAGTAGCTCTATGATCATGTAGCCCAGGCTGGTATGACCCTGACCTTGAGTAGCATCTTACCTTTACCTACATGGTACTGCAATATAACAGAAAGCCGATAAACTTCAACAATTTGCTGAGCTTCTGGTGTCATTCAAAGGGAATCCAGTCTCTGCCTGTGATGACATGATAGACAAGCCTCGTTGCTTCGCTACAGGTGGTTTGCACCTGTCGCCCCTATGCTTCTGAATACTGGCCAAGGCTCTTGCTGTTCCCATGTTACCTTTTTTAGGCAAGGTTCAAAGGTTCATAGGTAGGTAATAGGCTATCGGCCCTGGGGCCTATACAAGCCCAGCCAAAAAGGTACCCTGGCTTTTGCCACCCAAGAAATTTATTTTCCTGTGCCACTGTCGAGCAGAGACACAGAAGTGATCCCTGGGGTGAATTTCCTATTTCCCATCCAATCAAGATTTTTCTTGAAGAGTGCTAATGAGGAGCTTTGTTTGATATAGATAGGTAGTTTATTCCGGAGTATGGGAAGTCTCTGGGACAGGAATCGATCCCTCTGGCATGTTCTGTTTATTGTGGTGACAAGGTTTAGATCCCTAGAGCATATAGGTTCATAGCTGGGTACTAGGCTATCTGCCCAAGGGCATTTATAAGCCTAGTCAGAATGTGTTGGCTTTCGCCTCCCTTTTAAATTAGTTTCCTGGGCCTCTGTCTAGCAAGGCCACTGAAGTGATCCCAGGGGTAAATTTACAATATCCCATCCACTCGTCAAGATTCCTCTTGAAGAGAGTCAGCGAGGGGCTCTGCCTAACATAAACTGGGATTCTATTCCAGAGCGAGGGAAGTCTCTGCGACAGGAATCTATCCCTCCAGCATGTCCTGTTTATTGCTGTGCTGAGGTTTAATTCATTGGAGCGTGTGGCTCTAAGAGATTTGGTTTTCTTGAGGTGGAGCATGTCCATTAATTCCGGGTTGGACATGGACTTATACGTCAGGCATAGATCACCTCTGAGCAGGCCGTAAGCAACTGAGTAGAGCTGGAGTTTCTTTAGTCGAGCTGCAAAGGGTATCTCTTTGAGGCCCATGATCCTCTTGGTGAGGTACTTCTGTGGTCTTTCCAGCTGTTGCATGTGCCGATTAAGGTATATACCAAATGGGGCACTGTACTCTATTATGGGCCTAATGAGTGATGAGTAGAGGGGCACAATGACCTCTCTTGATCTAGAGGTGAACCCTTTCGTGATTACGTGGGCTACATAGAAAGAATTTCTAACCACTTTGGCAATGTGATTATCAAAGGAGAGGTTACTATCTACCTGGCTCCCCAGGTCCCTAATTACATTTTCCATACCTAGTGGATTACCACCTAAGTGGTAATTTGTGGGCACTTTGTTTTTTCCAAAGCGGATGACTATGCATTTTTTGGCATTCAGCTTGAGGCCATGGTTTTGACACCAGGTATCTGTCTCTGTAAGACCCTTCTGGAGTATGTCTGTGTCAGCTGGAGAGTTGATTATGGCCCCCAGTTTGCAGTCATCTGCGAACTTGGTCAGCCATAGTCCTCCCGTGCTTGCCTGTACCTCAGAGAAGTAAATACCGAAGAGGAGGGGTCCCAGGACCGAGCCCTGTGGGACGTCACTTGTGACTGGTTTAGAGTTGGACATGGCACCTGCAACTCTGACCATGTGTGTTCTATCCGTGAGCCAGTTGGCCACCCATCTCGTGACATAGGGGTTAATGTTCAAGCTGGTAAGCTTGTCTATGATGCCAGAGTGTGGAATGGTGTCGAAGGCCTTAGCGAGGTCCAGGTAGGCTGTGTGGACTACCTTCCCTTCATCTATGGCCTTGGTAACTGTTTCAAAGGCGTCAACTAGGTTTAGGAGGCAAGATCTGCCTTTAACAAAGCCGAATTGGGTAGGGTCCAGTGTCTGGAGATTCCCTATGTCTCTGTTTATGAGGTCCATGATAATTCGCTCCATAGCTTTGCAGACCAGGCTGGTCAGGCTTATAGGGCGATAGTTCCCAGGTTCTGTTGTGGCACCACCTTTGTGGAGTGGGATGACTGTTGCTGTACGCCATTCTTTGGGTACATAGCCTGTGTCTGAACAGTGAATTTAGGTGAGGGTTTAGTTCCTTTTGGAGCTCGTGTAAGACGCAGTCTGGGACACCATCCGGTCCCATTGATGCTGTGTTCTTAGCTTTGGAGAGGGCTGTTTTTACCTGCATGTCCATGATGTCTGGGGCTCTGCATTCTTCTGGGATGGACACGGGCCCTTTTGGGGGTGGGGGGTGAAGTTTGCACTGAACTTGTCCACCAGGATATTGGCAATGTCAGTTGGTTCAGTGTATTTTTTGCCGTTTTGCAGTAGCTCAGAGCATATCTGAGAGTTGCCACCTACATTTTTGATATAGCTAAATAAGGCTTTGTGGTTATCTTTAGATTCCTTGGCAATTCTTCTTTCGCAACTGGCCTTGGATGATTTTATGAACAATCGTTGTTTTTTGCTAATATTGATCAGTGATGCCTTTCCTTTTTGTAATTTTGCTCTATCATGTAGTAGTTTCCTCCTTCTGTTGTATAGCTTATTTATGGCCGGCGACCACCAGACTGGTTTCCTCTTTTTGGAGGAGTGAGTGTTGGTTTTACTTGGGATGGCTCGATCCATGCATCCCTGTACATGCTCATAGAATGCACTTGTAAAGGATTCTGCGGATTGGATAGCATTATCCTTTAGCAAGGGGGCTTTGAAACTTTCCACTTCAGTCTTGAGAAGTGTGAAGTTTGCTTTTGAAAAGTTTTTCACAGTGGTTTCCTTGACTGGGGGAAGGGTTGGGATGTGAATGTCCAGTGTGATTACTTTATGATCTGATCTTACCAGCGAGGTGTTTACCTCTGGTGTGGAACACTGATCCCCCATGTTGGTGATGATCAGGTCCAGTATGTTGTCACCTCTAGTGGGTGTGTTGACCAGCTGTTCCAGGACATTTGAGTTTATAAACTCTAGGAAGTGTTGGACAAAGGAGTTTGTACTTGAGTAATTCACCCAGTCAATGTTTGGGTAGTTGAAATCTGCTAATATCATGGTGTTTTGTAGGACCTTTATATTTTCCAGTGTTCTCAGGAATGCTGAGTGAGGGTCCTGAGACAAGGTAGGTGATCTGTAGCAGGCTACGATCTGATAAGCAACTTTGCCCACTTTTAGTTGCACTTGGATGGTCTCCAAAGCCTCGTGCTGTGCCACTAACCTGGAGGTGTGGGTATCCTTTATGAAAATGGATACACCCCCTCCTTTTGTATTTCGGTCTGGGTTTTGGGGCCAAAGTTCGGAGGGATTGGGATTTCTTTAAGTGGAGCATGTTCAACAGCTCTGTGTTTGACATAGCTTTGTATGCTAGGTAGAGATCACCTCTGAGTAGACGATCTGTGACAGAGTAAAGCTGGAGTGTTTTGAGACGATCTGTGTAGGGCATGTATTTGAGGCCAGTAACCCTTCATTAGCCAAAGACCTTCTGTGTTTGCCTGTACTTCAGGGAAGCAGATACCAAACATGACTGAACCCTGTGGTACTTCACTTGTCACTGGTCTGAAGTCGGATTTGGAGTCTGCTACTTTCACAGTGTGGGTTCTGTCAGTGAGCCAGTTGGCAACCCGTCTTGTGACATAGGGATTTATACCTAGTTTAGTGCATTTATCAATAATTCCAGAGTGAGGGATGGTGTCAAAAGCCTTGGCAAGATCTAGATAGGCTGTGTGAACCACCTTACCCTTGTCTACAACTTTGGTGACTGCTTCAAAGAAGTCTATCAGGTGTAGGAGACATGATCTGTCTTTTACAAACCCGAACTGGTTGTGGTCCACAGTCTGGAGATTACCAACGTCTTTGTTTATAAGTTCCATGATGATATGTTCCATGGCCTTGCAGACCAGGCTCATCACGCTAATGGGGCGCTAGTTCCCGGGTCTGTGGTGGCTCCCCCCTTGTGTAGTGGGATAACCGTTGTTGTGTGCCATTCAGCAGGCACAAAGTCTGAGGTGAGGCTATGACTGAACATGATACTTAGGTGTGGTGCCAGTTCATTCTGTAGTTCGTATAGAATGCAGCCTGGGATGTTGTCTGGTCCCATGGATGCTGTGTTCCTGGCTTTGGAGAGTGTGGTTTTTACCTATGCAGCCGTGATGACAGCAACTTTGCATTCTTCCGGTATAGAGATGGGCTCTTTCATGGGTGAGAGGGGGGTAAAGTTAACACTGATCCTATCTGTCAGGATGTTGGCAATATCAGTTGGGTCTGTATATTTAGTGCCATTGTGCTGTAACTCAGAGCAGATCTGAGTGTTGCCTTTGAGATTCTTGACATAGCTATAGAATGCTTTGTGGTTGTCTTTAGAATCAGTGACGATTTTGTTTTTGTAACTAGCTTTAGAGGATTTTATCAGGGATCGCAGCTTCTTATTGAGGCTGACCAGGCAGCTCCTCCACTCATGGGATTTTACCCTCTTTTGCAACAGTTTCTTCCTTCTGTTGTACAGTTTGTTTATGGCAGGGGACCACCAGATTGGCTTCTTTTTCTTGGAAGATAGCGTCTTGGTTCTGTTTGGGATAGCACGATCCATGCACTCATGTAAGTGCTTATAAAGTGCAAATGTGTAAGATTCAGTAGTCGTAACTCTATTGTCCATCTGTATGGGTGTCCTGAAGTTCACCACTTCTGTCTTAAGAAGCATGAAGTTGGTTTGGAGAAATTGTTTAACATGGTTTCCTTAATGGGGGGTGGGGGCAGAATGTGGATATGTAGGGTAATTAGCTTATGGTCAGATCGGACCAATGAGGTGTTGACTTCAGGTGTGGAACATTGGTCACTCAGGACAAAACAAACCCCGTAACCAACACAAATAACCACAAAGTGAGCTAAATGCTACTCAGTGCCAGAAGTCTCCGCCTCCAAATGCACACACTCGAGGCACTTCTCAGTATGGAGAATATTGATATCTGTGCAGTAACAGAAACCAAGTTCAAGGCCCCAGAGAGCACACCAGCACTACCAGGATACTACTCATTTCATACCTTCCAGCATCAGAACCTGGATCATAGCACATAGGGTGGGGATGTATCCATATTCATCAAGGATACCTACACCTCTCTCTACATCCTCTCTACAGGATATGTACCCATAGAATGTTGCACGGCAACATTCTTCCCACTCCACAGGGGTGGGGCCACAAAAGACCCTTGGCAATCATGCTCTATGAGCCTGACGAGTCTGATCTGCAAGGCAATGGAGCCAATCATAATGGAAGTCAACAATAAAGACGCTGGGAACCTTCACACAGTTGAGCACACCCAGTTTGGCTTCATCAAATGCAGATCACGCCTCCTGAACTGGGTGGATTTCTTTGAGACAGTTACCCAGGCTACAGATGATTGAAATGAGCTCCACACAGCCTACCTATACCTCGTTAAGGCCTTTGACACCATTCCCCAGTCAGGTATCATAGATGAACTCACCGTCCTGGGCATGAATCCATACATCACAAGATGGATTGCAAACTGGCTCACAGATAGATCTCACAAATTAAGAGTTGCTGGCTACATGTCAGACTCTACACCGGTAACAATTGGTGTCCCCCAAGGTTCAGTCCTGGGGTCCCTCCTGTTTGGTATAGACTTCACAAAAGTACATGCCAAAACAGGAGGGTTGTGGTTGACTAAGTTTGCTGGGAACTGTAAAGTGTTTGACATAATAGATTCCCCGGGTGACACAAATATTCTCCAGAAGGGACTCTATGAGACAGATGTGTGGTGTCAGAATCATGGCCTCAAGCTCAATGTGAAAGAATGCATAGTAATCCCTTTTGGTGAAAACAAAGTACCCACAAACTACCACATAGGTGTTACCCCCTAAAAACTGACAAGGTAATAAGGGATCCTGGGACACAAGTAGATAGTCATCTTTCCTTTGACAACCATGTTGCCAAAGTGATTAGGAAATCCTATGTGGCCCACCTAATCAACAAAGGGTTTGCATCAGGATCAAAAGAGGTAGTGGTGGCCCTCTACTCTTAAGTCATCAGACCCATCATTGAGTACAATGCACCATTTTGGATGTACTCGACTAAGCATATCCAGCAGCTGTAGAGACCACAGAGGTACCTCACCAAGAGGATTACTGGCCTCAAACAGTTGTGTTATGCAACACAACTGGTAAAACTAAATCTGTTCTCCGTTGCGTACCGTCTACTCAGAGGCACACTCTGCCTAACATACAGAGCCATGTCCAACACATAACTGTTGAACATGCTCCATCTACGGATAACAAAACTGAGACGCACTATACACTCCAGGGATATGAACCTCATCACAACAATGAATACAACATGCTGGTGGGATAGAGTACCATCCCAGACACTTGCCTTACTGTGGAAAAGAGTCCCAATGTACATCAGACAGAGCCCCTCGCTGACACTCTTCAATAGGAACCTTGATGAGTGGATGGGAAACAGACAATTCACTCCAGGCATCACATCAGCAGTCCCACTAGAAAGGGGCTTAGGGTACTAACTATTAGAACTAGGGCTTAGGAGACTACCCAATGGGGTGGTGAAAGCTGCACAACTTGCCTAGGCTAATATATGCCTTCGTGAAGATAGTCTACTGCATACCTATGAACCTATGTGACAGGTACATGTCTACAGATAGTAGATGTGTACTTCATTGTACAGTCATGTTGTACAGCAGGCACATGGACCACATACACTGTAATGCTTACAGATACTGGTGGCTGTTATGTACAGTGGGTGAGATGTGCACCTGCACCTCATGTATTTTGTGCCATTGGGATGTGTGCTGGGTGGGACAGTCCTGGATGGCTCCCTGTCATGGTCACCCTCTTACACACATCTCTGCCCATCCATCTTTGGCTTATTATACTGTGTTCCCCCTACATATATATAGGTACATAGGTAGGTAATAGGCTATCCAGACATCTATTAGTATGACCACAGTGTGCAGCTATCACCACACATGGGGTTAGTTCCCTAGGCCTCTGTGTAGTAGAGCTGATGAAGTGATCCATGGTGTGACAGTTCAGTTTCACATACACTCATCAAGGCTCCTCTGGAAGAGTGTCAGTGAAGACGCAGCTTAATGTAGGTTGTGAGCCTGTTCCAAAGCAAGGGAAGTCTGTTTGCAGAGTTTAAAGTGCTGGACTGGGAGGGAGCAAAGTTATTTACCAAAATATAAAAAAGATCATAATTTCCATAACCTAACTCCTAATCAAACTTTGATATCTGTACATGTGAATAGCATACAGACAGTCATTTTACCATGTTGTAACTATTAATACTGTCTTCTAAATGAATTATTACTTAGCACATTGACATGCACCCTTGCAAAGTTATATACCAAAATATGAAAAAAATTCATAATTTAAACTGCAGTGGTGGTGCTGCGGTAGCGTTGTCGCCTCACAGTTAGACATTGCCCGTTCGATTCTCAGTTAGAGCGTCTTCTGTGTGGCGACATGCGTGAATAGGCATTCCTTCGTTGAAGGTTGTGCGTTATTACTAGTGCCAATCATTAGCGGACCGGAGTTCCGCTATGGCGATCCCTAATCGGGAAAAGCTGAAAGAAACAAAAACTTTGCATGGGAGCATATCAATGTGCCAAATAATACCTCATTTTGAAGATAGTATTACTCCTTACAACATGGTAAAAGAACTGTGTCTGTATGATGTTCACATGTACAGATATTACATTTTGTTTAGTCTTGTCTTGTAGGATTATAAAAATGATACATTTATTATGTCCATACCTTTGCAAAGGAGCATGGTGACGACACACATGACGCATCATTTTGAAGATGACATAGAGCCACAAAACTTGTACACTGATATGTAGTCTCTGTCTGTTACAGGTGATGAAATATTATGCTTTATTTATGAATTATGAGACATATAATAGTAATCATATTTCTGTGAATATCTCGATAATGGAGCATCACACAGTAATAGCTAAAGTATCATTTTAAAGCTGACATTCATATGTACAAATTAATTACAAATTGCATGGGTCTTCATGGTACATTCACCAAGATATTGTGATTTGTTTTACCAAAAGGTAACAAATATGCATAATATCAGCATTCCTTGGCAAATATTTAATAATGACTTAGATATGCACTATGAACATTTACACTGCTGGAAAGGTCAGTGTCTGCTGAACAACTTTCGCATTTATATTTTTAGTCTAGCTGTTATGGTTAGAGAGTTATGAATATTTGTTTTCTGTATAGTATTACACATGGATTATCTGAAAAATGAGCTCAGGCTGCACTGTTGTTCCTATGACTGAAGTAAGCAGTCAGAATTTCCTGAGCTACTCTGGAGTGAATTGAGTTGTCAGCAGCAGACATACCAAAGAGATTTTGATTATCCACAGGAACATTCAGTAGTTTGGCTTTAATGTCCTCAGGTAGAGTCTGAAGGTGGAGCTATGAGTGCCTCCTCATAAGTGAACTAGAAGCTGCAGCCCTGGATGATGGATCAGCTGCATCATAACTGCATTTGATGGAGTAGTGGACAGCATGAGATTTGGAGCTCAATAACGATATGGCAACAGTCTTACTTTCAGAATCAGAAAGGTCAGACAAGCCTCCCAAAGGTGAGACAAAAGGGCCAAAACACACAATCATATGAGGTTGATAATTAATGGTTCTAAAGACCAAAGTGGCAGAAGTATACACATTTTCCCTAGCCACCCCATAGCCTGACTATCTTCATCAGAAGGAAAAAGCTTGGATGGCTTATCAAAATACAGACCACTGCAGGGTCTTAAAGAGATACTTAAAGGACTCAGGCACCTTATAGAAACACTTAGGCTTCTTAAGGGTCAGACGTTGGGAGTCAGAGATCAAAAGAGGCAGCTGCAAATGTGTAAAACATGGTATCCAACACAGTGGGAACAGCAGAAGGTTTAGAAGATTTCATCTGCAAAAGCTCATAATACCGCTTTTAAATATTAGAGACTAGTGAGCAATCCCACTTAAAATGCTCCATCATGCAAACTAATGTATCTCCAAAAGACAGTTCTTCAAATAGAGGATTAGGAGTTGAGAAATGCTTTTCCTCAGCCCTATAGTCTAAAGGAGAGGTAATTTCCAAGGAATAGGCCAATAACTCATCCCCAGAGTCCCCTTCCTCACCTAAAGAATCAGACTTCCTAGTCCTTTAGGTAGGAGTAGAAAACCAAGGAAAAACAGAAACAAACAAACAACCACTAAGGATGCCTTACAGCCATCAAGGCAATGAACAAGCACTGGGTAAAATCATGCCATTCCTTTTTTGAGGATTATAAGCAATGGAAGGAATGTGCCTGGTTTTCTGCTTTGTCTTTATACTGATGTCAGCTCTAACAGAGGAGGCCCTCAGCCATGCCTAGACTCATTAAGGGTACCTGGCACTGCTTCCCTAACTAGAATCTTGGGAATCCCCCCATGCCCTTCAGAAAGAATCAGCTCCGGTTTCCCCTCAACATCCATGGCAGACATTTACAAAGCCTAAGAGGACAAGCAAGAATTCGGTTCTGTGCCAGCCTCTAATAGGACTGTGGCACAGGGAACTGACACAGGCACCGGATGGTCTTCACTCCCCTCGACTCAGATGTCTAGTGAAGGCTGGAGAGCAGCAGCTTCAGACCGAGACTTCTTGGTCTTCTACTTAAAAGATGGCTGTATCACGGGGTGGATGGATTTGTCTATGGCACCCAGCCCAAAGGTCTGAGACATTGGTTCTCAAGGTAAATGGAAAGAGAGGACAGACGGCTGTGAAGCATTTTAGGAGCAAAAGCATGAAATATAGTACATGGAGCGTTATCGTGACAAGCACCAAAGCAGAACAAACATTTCTCGTGGCAATATTTATGGAGAATCTGCCTCCCACACTAACATTGTCCTTTCCTACATGACAATGAACTGCAAGTACACAAGGAAAGGAAGAAAATGAAGGAACCACATCAGGGCAATTATCTGTAATGGTTCAGTAGAAACTAGCTCAGTGACGGCTGTTCAGACTAACACTCAGCTGAGGCATTCACAATGCTGTCAAAGAAGTTCTGAGTATCAGGCGTGCATATGTCACCTTTATGTCCTATGCGAGGGTGGGGAGCATACGGCAGATGTACGATGCTGGTGGATGTAAAGGCTTTGCTTTACTGGCCAGACGTTGGGCTATTCTTGGCAGAAGATCCCACAGGTGATGAATACTGCAACAGTGATATAGAAAAGTATTGTGGGGGTCATCCTATGAGATGAAACAGGGTCCTTTATAAATAATGGTATGCAGCTAATAGATGCTGTGGTCAGAGGGATGGGTCACCAAGAAATAGCAACTTCCAAACTTCATAGCTCCTGAATCACTAGGTTTGAATAAATGACTGCCAAGTTCATAGACCATGAAACATTAGTCAGAGGGAGGATGAAAAGGATAAGACAGATGCAAAAGTCATTGCTGGGACATAGTTCTACTTCCTCCCACGTGCACTCATAAGGTAAAAATATGATAAAATGGTGAAAACTTTAACTATGGCGTAACTAAGACCCAAGTCAAGCAAGTGCCTGAGATGGAACACTATTTCCTGTACACAAAATGCCTGACACAGAGAGAGAGAGAGAGAGAGAGAGAGAGAGAGAGAGACAGTGTGAGGTTATCTATCTAGACAAATGGACATCTTCCTCAACCTGGCAGTAAGTCTGATCAGTGGAATTCTTTCTGGCAGATTCAATCATGCCCAAGACTTATGTGAAAAGCATTGTGTAAAGGTAGTATTTAACAGAGTAGATATACCAGAAGATGGAGCTACATGTCAAGCCAACTAAGGGGAATCTTTATTGGCTTTTATTAGGAAAGGTTTCTGAAACTGCCACAGACCTCACAGCATGACACAATAATGCTTGTGAATGCTACACTGTGAAAAGGATGATTTTTATTTTTAATTCTCTGAATGTTGTTAAAAGGCACAGAATCAACAGGATAGAGGCACAGGTAACTCTCATACATTATGACAACCATCAACTCCACCTACCTTGCAGAACTGAGCAAAACAAGACCCTGTCTACACAGTTCTGTTTTATCCTCAGCTTCCACTGAAGGTTGCAATTGTGACACATTGACTTCATCAACATGTACACTGCTTTGAGAATGGGACATGTCCGAGTCTAAGGTCAACTGCCACACTAGAATCATCTTTCTGTGAAACAGGCACACGTTTCTGTCACCTTTTTGTTCATAGGTTCATAGGTTCATACTAGGCTATCTGCCCGAGGGCATTTATAAGCCTAGCCCATCGTTTTGTTGCTTACGCCACCCCTTTAGTATGGGGAACTATACCCATTATTTTGCTGTGCCTCTGTCGAGCAGTGACACTGAGGTAATTCCTGGGGTATATCTGCGATCTCCCATCCATTGGTCAAGATTTCTCTTGAACAAGGCCAGCGAGGTGCTCTGCCTCACATGTACCGGGATTTTGTTCCACAGCATAGGGAGTCTTTGGGTGATGAATCTATCCCTCCAGCACGTCCTATTAATAGCCGTGTCGAGGTTTAAGTCTCCGCCTTGTGGCTCTGATGGATCTAGATTTTTGAGGTGAAGCATATTCATCAAATCTGGGTTTGACATGGCCTTGTATGTTAGGCAAAGGTCACCTCTGAGCAGCGGTAGCGACTGAATAGAGCTGGAGTTCTTTCAGTCGGGCAGCATAGGACAGATTTTTGAGACCCTTTATCCTTTTGGTGAGGAACTTTGTGTCCTCTCCAGCTGCTGCAAGTGTCGGGTCAGATACATTCGAATGGGGCATTGTACTCAATCATTGGTCTGATGAGTGATGAGTAAAGGGAGACTATGACCTCCCTTGATCTAGATGAGAATCCCTTCATGATAAGGTGGGCAATGTAGAAGGACTTCCTAACTACTTTAGCTACATGGGTGTCGAATGACAGACTACTATCAACCTGGGTCCCCAGGTCCCTGATAACTTCTTCTGTGCTCAGTGGATTGCCACCTATTTGGTAGCTAGGGGTAACCTTGTTTTTCCCGAAGAGTATGACTATGCATTTTTTGGCATTTAACTTTAGACCGTGGCTCTGGCACCAGTTATCCATTTCTGTGAGACCCTTCTGAAGGATATCTGTGTCAGATGTGTTTTCTACTATGGCGCCCAGTTTGCAGTCATCTGCAAACTTTGTCAGCCATAACCCTCCTGTGTTTGCTTGTACTTGAAAAGTAGATGCCAAACAAGAGTGGGCCCAGGACTGAGCCCTGTGGGACACCACTTGTGACAGGCTTTGAGTCTGACATGGCGCCAGCAACTCTGACCCTGTGGGTTCTGTCACTCAGCCAGTTTGCAACCCATCTTGTGATGTATGGGTTAACATTTAAGCTGATGAGTTTTTCAATGATACCGAGTGGGGTATTGTATCAAGGCCTTAGCCAGATCGAGGTAGGCTGTATGGACTGCCTTTCCCTCATCAATGGCTTTGGTGACTGTTTCGAAAAAGTCAACCAAGTTTAAAAGGCATGATCTGCCTTTGACAAAGCCAAACTGGGTTGGATCCAAAGTCTGCAAATTCCCTATGTCTTTATTTATGAGGTCCATTATGATCCTCTCCATGGCTTTGCTGATAAGGCTTGTCAAGCTAATGGGCCGGTAATTTCCAGGGTCTGTGGAGGCACCGCCTTTGTGAAGTGGGACCACAGTTGCAGTGCGCCACTCCTGGTGCGTATCCAGAGGTAAGACTTTGATTAAACAGCTGTCGTAGCTGTGGGTTTAATTCCTCATTGAGTTCGTGGAGCACACAGCCGGGGACACCATCGGGTCCCATGGATGCTGTGTTTTTTGCTTTGGAGAGAGCTGTTCTCACTTGGGCGTTGGAGATGTTTGGGGGCTGCACTCATTTGGTATAGATATCTCTCCTTTTGGGGAGGGGAAGAAGTTTGCACTGAACCTGTCAGCCAGTATGTTGGCAATGTCTGTAGGATCAGTAATCTTCACATCATTTTGAACTAGTTCTGAGCATATCTGGGAGTTTCCTCCTAGGTTTCTAACATAGCTAAAGAAGGCCTTATGATTGTCTTTTGAGTCTTTAGCTATTTTTCTCTCAAATTTGCTTTGGATGATTTTATGAGAGCTCTTAGTTTTTACTTATAGTGATCAAGGGTGTCTTACCTTTTAAGGATTTTGCTCTATCTTGTAGTAGCTTCCTCCTTTTGTTGTAGAGTTTGTTTATGGCTGGGGTCCACCAGACTGGACGCTTGCCTTTGGTACAAAGAGTCTTTGTTTTGCTTGGGATTGCCTTATCCATGCAGTCCTGCAGGTGCTGGTAGAAGGCGTTTGTAAGTGATTCAGCGGCTTGAGTATTGTTTTCCGCCCGGCTTGGGGCCTGAAAGGAGACCACACTAGTCTTTAGAAGTGTGAAGTCGGCTTTTGAGAAGTTCTTTACTGTGGTCTTTTTATTTCAGGTGGGGGTGGGATGAGGACCTCCAGCGAGATTAGTTTGTGATCTGATCTCACCAGTGAGGGGTATACTTCCGGTGTTGAACATTGTGCTCCCATGTTCGTGATGATGAGATCAAGTATGTTATCTCCTCTTGTGGGGATGGTGACTAGTTGTTCCATGGCATTTGAGTTTATGAATTCCAGGAACTTTTGGGCTAGGGTGTTTGGGCTTGAGTAGTGTTCCCAGTCTATATTAGGGTAATTGAAGTCACCTAGTATGATGGTGTTTGGTGCTACATTTATCCCTCTAGTGTTTTCAGGAAGGCCATGTGAGTTTCCTGAGTTTGTGAGGGTGGCCTGTAACATGCTACAATTTGCAGAGCAGTCTTGCCTATGGTTAATTGCACCTGGATGGTCTCCGATGCATCGTGCGTTGCCACCAGTCTTGAGGTGTGGGTGTCCTTGATGAATATGGATAGCCCCCCTCCTTTCTTGGTATTGTCCGGATTTTGGGGCGGAGCATGATATGAGGTAAAACCTGATAGCTGGGGTGCTCTCAGGAGCCTTGAACCAGGTTTCTGTCACAGCACAGACATCGATGTTCTCCATACTGAGAAGGGCCTCGAGTGCGTGCATTTTGAGATTTAGACTTCTGGCATTGAGCAGCATTACCCTTAGTTTTTCCTTTTTGTGTTCTAGGGTGGTAGGTTTAGAATTTGAGCCTTGCCTAAAAAAGGCACTATGGGGGTGGCAAGAGCCTTTGCCAATATCCTGAATCCCAGGGGTGACAGGTGCAAGCCGTCCCTTGCGAAGCAGCGTGGCTTGTCCAGCATGTCATCCCAGGCAGACAGATACTGGATCCCCTTTGAATGACACCAGTGTTTAAGCCAATTGTTAAAGCTGATCATCTTATCTCTGTATTGTGGCATCATTCTTGGTGAAGGTAGGATATATACCACACCATGGTCTGTCTGGTGGAAAAAAGAAAGAGCTCCAGTCTCAACTTTCTCTCCAGTATTTAATGACTAATAAAAAGAAGTTATGTACTCACCATAACATTCCATCTGCGTAGGTAACTTCATTTGTCAGCAACCTGTGGGTATCGGATCCGACCTGGCAGCTTTCCCAGCTAGAGATCCGAGCTCCAAGCTCCTCCCCTTACCCATAATACCCTGCGACCTCCTTCCAATCCTCAGATCGCGTTTGCCCACCTATATAACCTCACACCCACAAAACAACAACCTGAAGAATTATAACCTAAGGATTAAAAAAGGACCTAATAAACCATCCTAGGGCCCAGGTAATCAAAGAACCAGGTGGGAAGGAGGGGGAGGGCGGTTGCTGACAAATGAAGTTACCTAGTCAGATGGAATGTTATGGTGAGTACATAATTTCTTTATCTGAAATAGTTAACTTGATTTGGTCATCAACCTGTGGGGCAGAGTCCTCAGCTACCAAAAAACTTGGGAGACCCTTATGGAGGGATATTCCGGAGCACTGCAGAGCCAAAGGCTGCCCTTCCTCTGGGCACTAAATCCAATTTATAGTGAGAAATAAAGGTATGAGAGGATGCCTAAGTAGCCGCAGAGCAAATGTCATCCAAGGGAACTCTAGACCAGAATGTAGCAGCTGTAGCCATAGAGCGAGTAGAACAAGCATGAACCCCTATAGGCTCTGGTAGGCCAGATAGTTTGTACGTGAGTAGAATACAATTAGAAATCCATATGGCCAGAGTCACCTTCGAAACTGGCTTACCCAAGAAGGGTTTTGCAAAGGAAACAAAGAGCTGATCAGACTTGCGGAAGGCAGCTGTTCTGTGTAAATAAAAGCGTAACTGTCTATGAACATTTAACAAATGAAGTTTGTACTTCCCTTTGTTTTGATAGTTAGGGGAAAAAACTGGGAGATTAATGGACTGATTGATGTTTGCCTCGGAGGCCACTTTGGGGTGGAGGAAAGATGGGTTAGTCCTGAGAGAAAACCTGTCCTTATGGAATACGAGGTAAGGGGGCTTAACACAGAGGGCCTGAAGCTCCGACACCCTTCTAGCTGAGGTAATAGCTACCAAAAAGGCAGTTTTCCAGAACAAGAATTTCAAATCAACAGAAGCTGCAGGTTCAAAAGGTGGTCCAGTCAGAGCCTGAAGGACTAAAGTTAGATCCCATGGAGGGGCGGAGTTCCTAATAGGAGGTCTCAAGAGAAACGTACCTTTCAGAAAGGTCTTACAAATCTTGGTGGAAGCGAGGGGATTGAGATTGTCTCCAATGTGAAAAGGGAGATGGCAGCCATTTGAACCTTTACAGTAGAAGAACTGGCCCCTTGCTGAAAAATATGAGATAAAAAATCGAGCACTGCTGGGATGGAAGCAGTGAAAGGGTCCAAATTCCTAAGAGATGCCCAAATGGAAAACCGCTTCCATTTACTATTGTAAACCTTCCCGGTAGAAGGCTTATGCGCCGCTACCAGGACAGATCTAACTGCGGACGAGATACCGGGCGTCCTAGCAACTAATGGAACTGGATCAGCCAAGCTGAGAGCTTGAGATCGACCAGATTCGGGGGTTTCAAACCCGAAGGATGAGATATCAGATCCAGGATGGGATCCAAGATCCAGAGAGGAGCTATAAGATGAGACCGTAGACACGGGAACCAGGCTTGACGAGGCCAGAATGGGGCTATGAGGATAATTTTGTTCCCCAACTGACGAGCTTTCTGTAAGAATTTTGTCATCAACAGAAGAGGAGGATAAGCATAAAGACCAAGATCCAGAGAGGAGCTATAAGATGAGACCGTAGACACGGGAACCAGGCTTGACGAGGCCAGAATGGGGCTATGAGGATAATCTTGTTCCCCAACCGACGAGCTTTCTGTAAGAATTTTGTCATCAACAGAAGAGGAGGATAAGCATAAAGAAGACCGGGTAGCCAAGCATGGACTTGGAGTCTCTGGCGCTTTCCCCTGGAGGGGGGATTAGAGCGAAAAACTCGCTGCACTTCGCGTTGGAAGGCGATGCGAAGAGATCGCAGCAAGGCTGACCCCACTTACGGAAGATCTGTTTCGCTACTAAAGGATTCAGAGACCACTCGTAGGGCGAGAGGATAGTTCAACTCAGTTTGTCCGCTAGGATGTTGGATCGACCCAGAATGTGCATTGCTAACAGAAAACGGTTGGTGGATATCGCCCAATCCCAAACTTTCATGGCCTCTCGGCAAAGAGGGTAAGACCTGGTTCCCCCCGTTTGTTGATATACCAGTCCACTGACATGTTGTCTGACTGAATTGCAATAGTCCCTGGAGGGAGAAAAGCATGAAGGGCTTGCAACGCTAGAAGCACCACCCTCATCTCCAGTACATTTATATGCCAGCATAATGCCCCCCCACCCAAGGCGGTAAGCGTCCGTGGTCACCGTAGCTTGGGGTTGCTGCAGAACAAATGGTCGTCCTTCCCGAAGCTCTTGAGATTGGAGCCACCACATGAGGGAATTTCTGCAACCTCTCCTGCTAGGAATCGGTAAGTCCAATGGGTGGTGAAGGATGGACCACTGAACCTGCAAAGTCCACTGGAGAACCCTTATGTGCAAACGAGCTAAGGGAGTGAGATTGATTGCTGCTGCCATGGACCCTAAAGCTATCAGGACTAACTCCGCTGACAGGGCAGGTGACTGAAGAAGGGCTAGAACATGTAAGGTCAAACTGCGAAGTCTGTCTGATGTCAAGAAGACCTTGGTCTGAAGCGTGTCTATTCTGGCCCCTATGAACTCCAAGACTTGAAACTGGATGAAGGGATGACTTCTTTAAGTTTATGGTGATCCCCAATTGGGATGCTAATAGTAGAAAGCAATCCCTGGCTAAGCAGAGTAGATGCCTGGTGGGGTCGTTAAGGAGCCAATTGTCTAGGTAAGGAAAAAAGTACAGTTTTGTACCTACCATAAATGTAGATGTTTGAGTGCTAATACAGCTGCAGTAATCACAGATGGGTTTTCAGCCGTCAGGCGGTCCCTCGGTCGGCCGAATTCCAAAGTCTTGGTCCGGCGTCGGTTGTTGTCGCTTACTCTTCTGACGTCAGGAAGGCCAGAGTATATAAGACACAGCCGACGCCATGTTCTTCAGTCTTTCTTGTCCTAGATGTCAGGTGCCCCCAAAAGGAAGGCAATACATAAATAAGGCTATCCACATATACAAGCAATGCAATGTAATGCAAAATCAGTGTAAGCAAGCAAATAAAACATAGCAGGATAACCCAGTCAGGAGGTATGAAGAGGTTGTTAGGCCCCATGCCCTTACCAAGAGGGGAAGGAGGGAGGGAAACCTGTACTGCAGCTGTATTAGCACTCGAACATCTACATTTATGGTAGGTACAAAACTGTACTATGTTCATCGTGCATACAGCTGCAGTAATCACAGATGGGTAGAGTCCCAAAGCTATGCATAGGGTGGTAGGTACTATGAGGAACTGGGTTGAGCCAGAATGCCCTGCAAAACAGCAGTGGCAAAGCCTGCTCTTGTTCTGGAATATAAGGGCAGGTGGTAGTGTTTTGTGAAGGTATGTACAGAACTCCAAGTGGCTGCCTCCAAAATATCCTTAGTAGGCACACCTCTGAGGAAGGCTGTAGAGGTGGCTGTGGCCCTGGTGGAGTGAGATCTGATACCAGTAGGGACAGATTTCCCATGATAGGAGTAACAAAATCGTATGCAGTGGCCAATCCACTTGGAAATGGTCTGTTTGGTAACTGGTTTCCCTTGAGCCCCTACGCCATAGGACACAAAAGTTGTTCTGATTTCCTGAAGGACTTTGTTCTGTCCAAATAGTAACGTAGCTGCCTATGGATGTCTAAAGAGTGAAGCAGCCTTTCCCCTTTGTTTTGAGGGTTAGGATAAAAGGTAGGTAGGTGTATGGCTTGGTTTAAGGCTACCCTGGATACCACTTTTGGCATAAAAGATGGATTAGTACGAAGGGAAACCCTATCCTGATAGAAGATGAGTAAGGGCTGCACCGCCATGAGGGCCTGTAGTTCAGAAACCCTACGAGCTGAAGTGATGGCCCGAAGGAAAGCTGTTTTCCAGGACAAATATTGCAGATCTGTTGAGGCAGCAGGTTCAAAAGGAGGCAATGTTAATTTTTCCAGTATGTAATTAAGGTCCCAGGCTGGTATTGGTTGCTTCCTTGGAGGTCTTATATTCTTAGCCCCTCTGAGGAACTGTCGTAAGAGTGGGTGAGAGAATAAAGGAGGATCCGTGTTGAATTCTGCAGAAATGGCTGAGGCATGTATTTTAATGGAAGAAAATGAAAGTCCACTGTTCAGCAGCTCAGCTAAGTACTGTAAAACCTGAGGCAAGTTCAATTTCCTAGGGACCTGTCCTCTTTTCTCATTGCAACAGCAAAACCGCTTCCATTTTGCGGAGTAAGCTTTTCTAGTAGATGGTCTTCTGGCCTCCAAAATGACATCCTGCACCTCCTTGGAGAGTAGGGTCTGTTGTGGTGTTAAGGAATTTTCCATGCAGCGAGGTTGAGTGTTTTCAGCTGACTGTGAAGGGTTTTGTAGCTGTTCTGAGTCAGCAGAAGAGGTATTATAGGCAGGGACCAGGGAGGAGTATGTGTTAGGCTCCTCAAGAGTGGATACCAGTGTTGCCCTGGCCAATCTGGAGCAATCAGTATCATCCTCGGTTTGTCCGTTCTTGCTTTCAAAAGCACCTTGGGCAGAAGAGGCAGAGGTGGAAATGCATAAACTGTCCATGCTGTCCAGCTGAATGAAAGGGCGTCCACTTTCCAGGCCTTTGGATGGAAGGTCCTTGAACAAAACTTTTTCAATTGATGGTTCCTGTGGGAGGCAAAAAGATCTATGTCTGGCCTCCCCCACGCTTGGATTATCTCCGTAAACACCTGAGGATGTAACTTCCATTCGTGTGGATCTGTCATATTCCTGCTCAGAGTGTCTGCCAGTGTGTTTTCCAGTCCTGGCAAGTACTGAGCTTGAAGTTCCATTTGTCTTTCCAGAGCCAAGTTCCAAAGAGTCATGGCTAGTCTGCACAAGGGGGTATGAATGTGTTCCTCCTTGTTTGTTTATGTACCACATTACTGTGGTGTTGTCTGTTCTTATCAGTAATTGTCCTGGATGCAGGAAGCCCTTGAAAGTTGTAATTGCATTTATTACTGCTAGCATTTCTTTTTGATTGATGTGAAGGTGCTTTTCCTTGTAGGACCATCTGCCTTGAATGCACCTGTCCTTCATGTGCGCCCCCAGGCGTAATCTGAGGCGTCTGTGGTTATGACTTGTTTTGCTTGAGGCTTGCAGAACGGAAGGCCTGTGTTTACTTGACATGCTTGGGCCCACCATAGAAATTCCTTTTGCAGACATGGAATTATTGGTATAATTGCTTCCAAACTGTGACTGTGTTGAGACCATAGATTTTTTAGGTACCACTGAAGTTTCCTCATATGCAGCTTTGCACATGGGATTTGAAGAATGCAAGATGCCATGAATCCCAGAGCCTGCAGGATTTTCCTTGCAGTAAGCCTGGTACTTTTTGCTAGTGTTTTGAAGTACTGAGATAATTGCCCTTGTTTTTCTGGCATAAGATATGCCATCTGGGTGTTTGTGTCCAAACTGGCACCCAGGAAGGTTATTTTCTGAGATGGTGTTAGCCTTGATTTCTCCTTGTTGATGGTGTATCCCAGAGAAAGCAGTAACCGTATCACATATGCCAGTTGTTCCAGTAGTATGTGTTTGCTGTCCGCTTGGATCAGGCAGTCGTCCAGATAAGGGTAAATTTGTATCCCTTGAAGTCTGCAAAAGGCAATCACTGATGCCAGGCACTTTGTGAATACTCTGGGCGCAGTAGATAAGCCAAAGGGCAATGCAGAGAATTGATAGTGGATTGAACCTGCAAGAAATCTAAGGTATCTTCTGCAGCTTTGTCTGATTGGGACATGCAGGTATGCCTCCTTGAGGTCCAATGTTACCAGCCAAAACTCCTTGCCCAGCATGGGAAGAAGTTGCTGTAATGTGAGCATCTTGAATTTTGTGCAGTAGAAATGTGTTTAGGATGGATAAGTCCAGAATGGGTCTCCAGTCGGTTCCTTTTCTTGGTACCAGAAAGAGTCTTGAATAAAAATCTTGACCTTGTTGGTGCGTAGGTACCTTTTGTATAGCTCTCATGTTTAGGAGCTTTGAAATTTGCAGTTGTGCCTCTGCCCTTTGATTTTGTGGCAGGTTTGGCATGCCTCTCATTTTTGGAAGAGTGTGAAATTGAAATTTGTAGCCTCTGTTTATAATGTCCAGTATCCATTTGTCTGTTGTGACAATATGCCAATTGCTTGCAAATAATGCTAGTTTCCCTCCCAAAGGTGCTGCCAGCTGAGACTTGCTTGGCATGGAAATGAGGGATTCATTGGGTTTGCTTCCTGTATTGTTGTGCACTGTCTTCACCACCTCTTGGTGCTGGAGATTGCCATTGTCTGCCTCTATATGATCCTTGTGATTGCCCTCTGCCCCTTGTGCGTCTGTATCTACCTCTTTGGGGCTTGTCAGTGGCTGGAAAGGACCAGTTTTTTGAAGGCCAATTTCTGCTAAAACGTGGTGGCTGGACCTGTAAGAAAGCTTTGACAGTTTGCATAGATTTGGCTTTTTCTTCCATTTTTCATAGTATATCTTCAGCATTAGTACCACAAAGTACATCCTTTTGTAAAGGAGCATCAAGAAGTTTAGCTTTCACATGATCAGGCAAATTTTGTTCCCTAAGCCAGGCATGTCTGCGAATGACTGATCCTGTAGCAGCCGCTCTACTGGAGGCCTCTAGGGCATCATAACCACATTGTAAAGTGTGTTTACCCACTTGCTCCGCACTATGCATCATATCCTGTAACTCTTTTAAATCTGGTTGTTCAGGTTGAGACATTTTGTTTTTTAATTGTGATAACAGGAACTGTTGATATTTAATCATATGAAACTGACAGTTTAAGGCCCTCATGGCTAGGGTGGCCGAGGTATATACCTTCTTACCCCACCTTTCTAGAGATCTAGATTCCCTTTTGGCAGGAAGTGGATTCTTGGCAGTGGAGGCCTTTAATCCCTTAGGGCCCTGTGAAATGGTTTCAGGGTCAGCATTATGGCCTTTGTAGAGAAATTGGTGAGAACTGGGTACTCTGTAATATCTATCAGGCTTTACTGGTGCAGGAGGCAGAGAATCAGGGTTAAGACAAGCCTCCGAATAGACATAATCCAGTACCTCCAAAACAGGGGGTATAGCCAGAGGTCTGTGCTGAGGTAACCAAAGAAATTCCCCAAGTCTTTTCTTGGAATCTGAAAAATCTTGGCCTTCCCAGTGGAAGTGTTCCCTCAAGGTGTGCAAGGTTTCCCCAAAAGAAAAATCCTCAGGTGGGGATACAGAAGGAATGGACTGTTCTGCATCCGAATCCTCAAAAGGGGAGTAAGAGTGTTCCTCTGCATCAGAATGTTCTGATAAAATGGATCCCTGATCAGAAGAGGGGGATTCTTCCTCCACTCTGGGTCTCTTGTCAGGAGGGGGCTGAGAACCTCTGATAAGAGTTATTAGATCCTCAGCCATTTTAAGCATCTGTCTCTTAGGCATGGGGTCAGGGGAAGGGCCTTGAGCAGCAGGCCTAGTATGATGCCTGGCTGCTTTGGATTTAGTAAAGGCCTTAATAGAAAAAGAAGATGAGGGCCTAAATACACCATGGGTGGAGGTGGACCTGTCCACATTAGTAGGCTCGACATAGGCCGGGGCTTCGGTTGTAGTCTGGGAAAGGGCCGAGGACCCAGCGGTCTCGGGTACAGAAGACACTGCCAAAGGAGTGTCGTCGGTAGTCAGGGACTGCAAAGGCGTCTCGCTGAGAACCGGACCACGTGTAGCCTCTTTCGGCGTGGTGTCGGCGGAGACCGCGGGCCTCGCGTGTCGGTCCTTTTCCTTGCGTTTTTTGGATAAAACGGTAGTCGGAGTGTCCGACGACATTTTATAGTCAAAAGCTTTACCAAAATAGTGTTGGGCGAACTCCGCCCGACGCTTGATAGTGCGTTTATTGAAGGTAGCGCAAAAGCGACAGCCCGAGACGTCGTGGTCTGGGCCCAAACAAGGTATGCAAAGGGAATGGAAATCCTTATGCGGTATTTGCTTCCCACAAGAAATACAATTATTAACTTTTTCCGACATCGGTCTGAGGCAAGAAAAGTTTCCCCAACGGGGTACTTAGCTTTAATGAAGACTTCTTCCAAATATTTTCGTAATTCAGGAGCTGGCCGACCGGCACTTGCGAACTGCTTCTGCTTCGGGCACCGCGCGGCAAAAAAGACTGAAGAACATGGCGTCGGCTGTGTCTTATATACTCTGGCCTTCCTGATGTCAGAAGAGTAAGCGACAACAACCGACGCCGGACCAAGACTTTGGAATTCGGCCGACCGAGGGACCGCCTGACGGCTGAAAACCCATCTGTGATTACTGCAGCTGTATGCACGATGAACATCCTGTATTCCCTGAAGTCTCAGGTGGGCCGCTATAACTGCCATGATCTTGGTGAACACTCTCGGGGCTGTGGTGAGGCCGAAGGATAAGACCCTGAACTGGTAATGACTGTCTCCTAGCCAAAAAGCAGAGAAACCTCCTGGATTGCCTGATCATGAGAATGTGATAGTATGCATTCTTGAGGTCTATGGAGCACATCCAGTCCTTCTCCTGCAAAAGGGGCAGGATGGACTGAAGCGTGACCATCCGGAATTTCTCCTTAGCAAGAGGTTCATTGTTGAAAGGTCGAGAATAGGCCTTAAGTCCCCCGTCTTCTTTGGCACCAAAAAGAACCTGGAGTAACTGCCTAATCTGGACTGGCCTGGGGTGGGGGTGGGGGGGGGCGTGCTGGATGGCTCTGTTTTCTAGCAGCTTTTTTATCCCTAAAGCTGCAGCCTCCCTCTGACTGGGTGGTACATCGGGGAGGAGCCTCGACTGAGGAGGTAGGTTTATGAAAGGGATTGAGTAACTTCTGGATATTATTCAAAGTGCCCAGCGATCTGTTGTGATGGACTCCCATTGAGCAAGGTGCTTCGAAAAACACCCCCCCCCCGACTGCCTCCAGAGAGGAGCAGTCGGGCAACCCCTCAGGGCTGCTGCGTGGGTCGGTCAGAATAAAGCTCCCGAGACACAAAATTTTTCGCCCCCCCGCCTCTGGGCCGGCGTCCACCTTGTCCCCCTCTACCTCTGAAGGATCCGGAGCGTAACGGGACTGCTGAGACTTCCGGAACCACATCTTCTTTTGTCCTCTCTGGTTCCTGGAAAAAAACGTTTGAGGAGTCGAGAAGCAAATTCCGATGGCAGATAGCGTCTTCCCGTCTTTCTCGCTCTGAACCAATGTGTCACGGATGGTCTTCCCAAACAGGGTAGAACCGAAGGGTGCATTCGCGAAGGACGCCTTGAAAGGTTCTGAAAAGTCACAAAGCCGGAGCCAGGTGTGACGCCTTAAGGCGATGCCGGACCTGCTGGCTCTAGCAGCCCCTTCCATGGCATGGGAAAGTAGCCGCATAGATGTGTTTGATACAGATTTCAGAGTGGCCATGCGAGCCGAGAAAGTCCATTTGTCCTTGGCCGACATGGACTCGGAGAGACTCAGCGTATTCTTTCACCAAATCCTGCTGAAGTCTAATTACATGGGCCAAATAATTCAGCGCCCTTATGGAAAAGGTAGCTGAAGCAAACATCCGCCTCCCCGATACGATCCATTGTCCGAGACTCCTTATCAGGGGATAAGATGGACCGAGGAACTATCCTGGGCAAGTTCCTTCTTGGTGGCTGCCACCACCACCATGGCATCTACCGGGGAACCCTTACTCCAAGCCGTCCTATCCGTGGGGGGACTAAGAATCCTATCTGGCCTCCTAGGGATTGACTCTACAGTGTTCGGTTCCTTCCATGCCCTGGTAGTGATGAGGTCAACCAGGGGGTCGGCTGGAGGGGACACCCAAGAGGTAGATGGGCCTGCGTTGAATGCCTCCAGGAACACCAACTCATCTGAGGAAGGTTTTTGGGCTGACCACCCCCCCTTTTGGCGAAGCATTTCCATAATGTCTCCAAAGGAGACGTCTTTGGGGGGTGATCTGGGGGGAACCTGCCCCTTCCTCCAAATCGGTGTCCTCCGTGAGGGACTCAGGGGAGTCCAAGTGCCTTCTCTTACACTTAAGTTTGTGAGGGACCTCCTCGGTGGGGCTGTCCGAGGAGGGTTCACCAACAGGGTCATGTTCCACCAGTGGAATGGGCTGGGGCGTCAATGCAGGCTGTCCCTGTGACTGGACGATGGAAGACAAGCCCAGCTGCAAGGGAGTGGGGGTGGATCCTGAAGAAAGAGTAGGGGGTCGCGAGCCTCTCGAGAACCCTCTCCACCACGTCGAAAGCAGAGGGTGAGCCAATCTCTCTGGGCTCCGTGGTTAACACACTCAGATCTGGCGCGGGGATTGGCGTCGACGCCTAAGTGCTCGGACCCGAGAGGGAAGTGTGCTCCAACCGAAACGGAGCCGAAGACACACTGGCCCCCTTGGATTCGACACACTCAGCCCGGAGAGCTCGAATCCGAAAGGGGATCTGACAAACTAGAGGGCATGGCCGGCGTCGAGGTAGCGATAACTATCGGCGCCGACTCCCTGACTCCGAGATTCCTCGGATCCGAAGGCTCTGAAACCCGATAGTGGATTGGAGAAGGAGCTATCGGGGCAAAAAGTGGGGCTGAACTCCCCCCCCCCCCCCAGAGGGGGAGGGGAGAGGCAGCAACACTCCAATCTGCAGTTGGGTTTGGAGAAGGCGACGCATCATCCGGACCATATCAGCGTCGGAGAGGCTATGGGTTGACCTTGAAGAGGCCGCCGAAGCTGGCCGGGAGGGCCGCCATGATGACCACGAAGATGGTTGGGCCTCCTTCTCCGGCGAGAAGCGTGGAGAACGGAGCCGTGGAGAGGAAGGCCCGGAGACCTTCTGACGAGAGCAGTTTGGCAGGTGGGGCCAAAGAGTCTGAGTCGGCCCGCCGCTTGTGGCTTCTGTGCCTCTCTTTCTCTCTCTCATCTTTTTTAGAGTCCCTCTGTCCCTGGGAAGAGGTGGGAGGTTGAGTCCCAGCCATGGGAGGGGGGACATCAGGCTGAGCAGCTGTAGCCACCGAGGGAGAGGCGGAAGAAGCCGACTCCGCGGGTAGGAGACCCGCCAGAATCAGCTTATTCCTCCTATCCCTCAGGGCCCGGGGGTTAAAGGCCATGCAAATCTGGCAGCCTGAGGTCAAATGTGGTACCCTCAGGCAGAGGATGCACTGAGTGTGGCCATCTGCTGGGGATAGCTTATGGCCACACTCAGTGCACTTAGAAAAGATGGCCTTTGGGGCCTCGGCCATGATTTCTAAATGAAAAAACACACACATGCCCACACAAACACCTAAGGGAAAAGAGGGGTCTACTAGGAGTTAAACTACAAGGGAACGAGGGAGTAAATCTCAGGGATTTAAACTATATAATTAAACTAACCACAGACACTAAAACTAATAGAGATTTTTAAGCAAAAATGCACTCACAAATCGCCTGAAACGCTAAGAGCTCGAAAACTCGTGCTTGACCAAGCCACGGCAAACAAGATCTGGGGACTGGAAGGAGGTTGCAGGGTATTATGGGTAAGGTGGAGGAGCTTGGAGCTCGGATCTCTAGCTTGGAAAGTGGCTGGCTAGGATCCAGGTCGGATCCGATACCCACAGGTTGATGACCAAATGAAGTTAACTACTTCAGATACACTGTTATTATCTTCAGCAGGTTTCCTTCAATGCCCATTCCTAGTAACTTCATGTTTTCTGGCATAATATGAGAGAAGGTGCAATAACTATGAAGTTACTGGCACTTCACTTTTACTGCAACACCATCATCAGAAACTGGGCAAATGTAACAGTGAAGATGGTGGTCTGCATGGGGTCCATTCTGTTCATTCCTCCAGTTCTACATATTCACCCATGCTACAAAGGTCATAAACTCTTGGATTATCTCTTCAAGCAGGAAGAGGTTCATAGGAAGTTACTAGGCTAATGGCCCTAGGGCCCTTACAAGCCTAGACAATTTCAATCCGTGTTCCCTTAACAGTCTAGAGATATGGTCTATGTCATAAGCAGATCTAAATCAGCACTGTCTGCCCCTATCCAAGAGGGACACAGGTGAAACCCCTGGGGTGAATTTATGGCTTCCCATCCAATCATCCAAGTTACACTTAAAAAGGGTTAATGACTGGCTCTGTTTAACTGGAATTGGAATTTATTCCAGAGGACAGGCAACATCTGGGAGACATATCTGTCTCTCCAGAAAATCCTGTTGATGTTAGGTTAAAGTCGCTAGAGCGAGTGAATCATGTACCATTTGACTTACAACATTTCCATTAAGGCAAAATAAGAGGTTGCTCTGCATACAAGGCACAGGCCACCTCTGAGTAGTCTATACGCTACACAGTATAGTGACAGTGATTTCAGTCTGTCCATGTAAGACGTGCTGAAGACCGTGAATTTTCTTTGTGAGGAACCTTCGAGGTCTCTCCAGTTGCTGCAGGTACCTGTTTAGGTACATACCAAAGGCAGCACTGTACTCTTTTACTGGCCTGATGAGGGAAGAATATGGGGGAGGGGGGTTATAACCTCTCTTGTTCTGGAAGCTATGCCCTTGTTTATGAGATGAGCAACTTAGAAGACCTTCCTTACCACCATGGAGACATGGTGATCAAGTGTAAGGCTGCTGTTAACTTGTGTACCCAATTTTCTTACCACTGATATAGAGCTTAGTGTGTTTTTATTAATATGGTAATCTGCAGGGACATATCCTTTGCCAAAGGGGGCGATAATGTGGTCAGAATGGAGAGATGGTAAGCCAGCAAGCAAAGGAGAGTAGTACTGCTGAAAATGAATTAATCCTCAAGTCTTGGTAAGTATCTTCACGAGGTGGACCCTGTTTTTTCACAAAATCTCACCAAGATGATATATAGTCTGTAGGTATATAACATATAACATGGATAGAAGTAGGTCAAAAATGATAAAAGAATACTGAGTGCACAAGACCCAGGGTAAATACTGCCCAATCCTGGTAAGCGCACTGGTGCCAGGAATGGAAAAAAATGAGTGTAGAATCCTCAAAATACAGAAACATTTCTACTATGGGGCCGAGCCAGGCCTAGGAGGAGGATGGCCCTCTGATGTAGAAACTGATAAGCCAAAGAAGAGCCATAAAGATGACAGATTGGACTATTGAGGATAAGAAAGAAATTATGTGCTGTTACTATTATGCAAAAAGATGAAAAATTCAGATGCATCTGAAGAAGTCTGTGTTAGACGAAAACATACTTGTGGATGTAAGAGTTTATGTTTTCATCCTCATGGTGTGCTGACTCTGAATAAAGCTGTGTGCTGCACTTCGATGGGCTACTTGTTCTGAATTTTTCCTGTTTTGGTCTCACTATACAGCACTTGCTTCCATTTGCTTTGGTTTGGTATTATGCAAAAAACCCAGAATTTCCAGACACAAGACATACAACAAGATTAAGAGAGATATCAGAGGAAAGAAAAATAAATACTTCCACAAGAAAACCTCACAGAAGCCTCAAATAAAAAAATGTGTTCATATATATAACAGATTTGTGAAAAACAGTATACAGACCAAGAAACTTTGAGATGTTTGGAGAAAGAAGCATCTGAGGAAGTGCGAAAATATAAACAACAAAACCTAGAGATTTTTGAAAAATATAAAAAAGAAATATGGACATTGGAAAGAAAGAGATATCTGATATGGTGCAATATTTATGCAAAGGCAAAAGCCAAAATGATCAATATAAAGAAGGCAGCCCCGAAGATATTTGAAGAGAAATACAGCTAAATGCATCCAGATATGGAAAATTTCACAGTAAAAAAAATAATATCACAAAGAGGGTGTGACTCCCCAACACTGGCCGAATAATCAAGGAGCCTCAATCCTTACCACTGGCAACAGTGGGGAATGTACACTCTGGGAAAATGACAAGTACACACATAATAAAGTGCAAAGTCCCTTAAGAGCACACAGAGATCACAGTCAGTCTGGGGCTGGTTTCTCCCGCTTTCTCCAGATCCCCAATAAGACTCCCCAATGGCATAGCTATAGAGTTGAGATCTCAGCTGAGTAGCCAAGTTAAGACCTCCAGAACACTCTCTGTCCAATGTCCAACCAGTGCTTCATGTCCCTGCCCAAGTAACTGACACACACATAAACACTTTCAGATTTGATTTACACACACACACACACACACACACACACACACACACACACACACACACACACACACACACACCTGAGAAAGGCTGGCACAGGTTTACTAGCTATGCCCCCTTCTGTCCAGACTATAAGGTAGTTTCTACCGCCACTAGCCACTACTTATCAGCTACTTTAAGACCCTTAGCAAAGGGTGTCCAATCTTACTATGTAATGTTACTATTAATCCAAATGGGAGTTTGACCAAGAGCAAGGCTATTAGGAGTGGCCCGCAGTGTCACCAAATATATATGCAAGTACTCTCAGAGCTTAAATATGTCTCAGAGAATATCAGCCACAAAGATAGGTTTAAATATATTTAATAATAAAAAAATAAAAGAACAAGAAAATACTCAGTAAATCATCACAGTAACTTCAGAGTTCAAAAATCAGAGCAAATATTTAAAACAACATTGCAGGACAGTCTCAAATAAATAAAGAAAGCATCTAAGGTATACTTCACTATATTCCTTACTTAATCTAAAAGAAATGACTGTACCCTAGTTAACTTACTTACAGCAAGGCAAGACAGATGTGGTGAGTGGATGTTTCCAGGCCAAAGGCAAAATTCCTCTCTCTCTCTCTCTCAGAGAGTTCTTAAATTAGTATCAAATATTACTGCTGGGTTAGCTTGGATGACATCACTTTGTCACCTGACTTTAGTTCCCAAGCTAAACCCCGATTGTCAGAAACCACCAGCATTTAACATCTCCCTGTGAAAAATACATAAAGGATTTTCCCCAGATGATGGCAGATCCTGGAAGTCCTAAAAGAAATAGCACTTCTACATCTCAAGGCTAGTAAGTACCTCTCTTTCAAGGCAACTCAGCGTTGCCTAGTATATATATGTCTCCTGTTGATTGAAAATGAAAGATAACGTATCTTGTTTATGGCTCAGCAATAAAGTACTTTAATATAAACTATTCATAAGTTTCGCAAGCTAATCTTCCATTTTCCAGTAGGGTACACTGCGGATCGATCTTTTAAGCACAGTACTGTACAAACCCTGTTCAACACATACTTCTGTACCAGCAGTTTGATACACACATGACATACAATTCTAATACAGTGGTAACACAAGCAATTGCATCATGCCGATATTCACAAATGACATATAACTATTTACAAAATTCCAGACAGCTAGGCTGGCAATATTTCCTTTCGTTACAGAGGGAATGTAGAAAAGACGATTAGTATAGTAGAAGTTAAAAAAACAAAAGTTGAAGTTATGGATTGCCTGCGAAGTGAAGGATTTGGTATAGAAGGTCTAACACAGGTTACATCACAGCATGATGGAACAAGTCCCCAAAGTAAGGAGAAACAGGAAGATTAGGAGATATCTGAAGAATAAATATGGACACGGGAAAGAAAGAGAGATTTAATATGGTGTAATATCTACGCAAAGGAGAAAGCAAAACTAATCAATACAAAAAGAGCAGCTCTAAAGACATTTGAAGAGAAACACAGACAAAGGAATCCGGACCCAGAAAACTTTAAAATACAAAAAATAAAAAGACAAAGGGTAAAAGTAGAAAATGAGATTAGTAATGGAGAATTTAAAAAAACAGAAACTGAGGTTATGGAGTACCTGCGAAGTGAAGGATTCAGTGTAGAAAATCTAATTCAGGAAGTACCACAACAAGATAGAGCAATGGATATCCAAATTAAGGGGAAACCAGTGGAACAGAAAGCAATTGGTCAGGTGCCATATGAAGATAATTTGGAACCTTCCACAGGAAACCAGTATACACGCCCATTTGAAGCTAGACAGCAAGGGAAGGAACAGGAAACTGTGGAAACTCTGGTGCAGTCAATGTTGAGGAGTGACAGTACAGTGAGTTCCCAGATGACAGACTATGGGATGGCACAGGATGAAATTGAAGAGAATGTGCCACAGGAAGATGGTATAGAATTTTCTATAAATTGCCCACAGGAAATAGAAAACAAAAATATGCCCTCAGTTTAGAAGAAAATAAGCTAAGAGAAGAGTTGCTTGATTTAATAGACAGACATATTAAGATCAATGAAAGAAATAGACTGCAGGAGGTCAATAAAACCAAAAAGTCAGAAGTTTGATAAAACAAATGAATACAGTAATTTGGACTGTCTACAGAGATCCATGCGATATAACAGAAATTAACAGAATTAATTACTGAACAGCTAAATTAATAGCAGATAAAATTCTACCACAAGAACTCAAGGTAGTAAGGGAAAGGAAGGAAGAAATCGAATACCATCATGGAAGTATCGAACAGAGAAAAAGTACAGTTTTGTACCTACCATAAATGTAGATGTTCGAGGGCTATTACAGCTGCAGTAATCACATATGGGTTTTCAGCCGGCAGGCGGTCCCTCGGTCGGCCGAATTCCAAAGTCTTGGTCCGGCGTCGGTTGCCGTTGCGTACTCTTCTGACGTCAGGAAGGCTAGAGTATAAAAGACACAGCCGACGCCATCTTCTTCAGTCTTTCCTGCCCCAGATGTCAGGTGCCCCCAAAAGGAAGGCAATACATAAGTAAGTCTAATACACAAAAGTAAGCAAATAAAACATAGTAGGATAACCCAGTCAGCAGGTATGAATAGTTATTCAGACCCCAAGGTCTTACCAAGTGGGGAAGGAGGGTGGGAAACCTGTACTGCAGCTGTAATAGCCCTCGAACATCTACATTTATGGTAGGTACAAAACTGTACTATGTTCATCGTGCATTACAGCTGCAGAAATCACATATGGGTAGAATCCCAAAGCTATGCATAGGGTGGTAGGTACTATACGGAACTGGGTTGAGCTAGAATGCCCCGCAAAACTGCAGTAGCAAAGCCTGCTCTTGTTCTGGAGTATAAAGGCAGATGGTAGTGTTTTGTGAAGGTATGTACAGAACTCCAAGTGGCTACCTCCAAGATATCTTTAGTAGGCACTCCTCTGAGGAAGGCTGTAGAGGTGGCTGTGGCCCTAGTGGAGTGGGGTCTGATACCAGTAGGGACAAGCTTTCCATGATAGGAATAACAAAAGCGTATGCAGTGACCAATCCACTTGGAAATGGTCTGTTTAGTAACAGGTTTCCCTTGACCCCCACTGCATAGGAAACTAGGAGTTGATCTGATTTTCTGAAGGATTTGGTTCTGTCCAAGTAATAACGTAGCTGCCTATGGATGTCTAAAGAGTGAAGCAGCCTTTCCCCTTTGTTTTGAGGGTTAGGGTAGAAGGTAGGAAGGTGTATGGCCTGGTTTAAGGCTACCCTAGATACCACTTTAGGCATAAAGGAAGGGTTGGTACGAAGGGAAACCCTGTCCTGATGGAATATGAGGAATGGCTGCACCGCCATGAAGGCCTGTAACTCAGATACTCTACGAGCTGAAGTGATGGCCAGGAGAAAAGCTGTTTTCCAGGACAAATATTGTAATTCTGTTGAAGCAGCTGGTTCAAAGGGAGGTAATGTCAATTTTTCCAGTACATAGTTAAGGTCCCAAGCTGGCACTGGCTGTTTCCTTGGAGGTCTTATGTTCTTGGCCCCTCTGAGGAACTGTCGTAGGAGTGGGTGTGAGAATAAAGGAGGATCCATGTTGAATTCTGCAGAGATTGCTGAGGCATGTATTTTGATTGAGGAAAATGAAAGTCCATTGCTCAAAAGTTCAGCTAGGTACTGTAAAATCTGAGGTAGGTTCAATTTTCTAGGGTCCTGCCCTCGTTTTTCATTCCAACAGCAAAACCGCTTCCATTTTGCGGAGTAAGCTTTTCTAGTAGATGGTCTTCTGGCCTCCAAAATGACATCCTGCACTTCTTTGGAGAGTAGTGTCTGATGTGATGTTAAGGAATTTTCCATGCAGCTAAGCTGAGAGTTTTTAGCTGACTGTGAAGGGTTTTGAAATTGTTCTGCGTCAGCAGTAGAGGTGTTAGAGGCAGGGGCCACGGAGGAGTGTGTGTTAGGCTCCTCAGGAGTGGATACCAGTGTTGTCTCGGCCAGTCTGGAGCAATCAGTATCATCCTCGGCTTGTCTGTTCTTACTTTCAAAAGTACCTTGGGCAGTAGAGGTAGTGGTGGGAATGCATAAACTGACCGAGTTGTCCATGTGAAGGAAAGAGCGTCCACTTTCCAGGCCTTTGGGTGGAAGGTCCTCGAGCAAAACCTTTTTAATTGATGATTTCTGTGGGAGGCAAAAAGATCTATATCTGGCCTTCCCCACGCTTGAACAATCTCTGTAAATACGTGTGGATGTAGCTTCCATTCGTGAGGGTCTGTCATATGCCTGCTCAGAGTGTCTGCCAGTGTGTTTTCCATTCCTGGCAGGTACTGAGCCTGAAGTTCCATTTGTCTTTACAGAGCTAGGTTCCAAAGAGTCATGGTTAGTCTGCACAAGGGGTATGAATGAGTTCCTCCTTGTTTGTTTATGTACCACATTACTGTGGTGTTGTCTGTTCTTATGAGCAGTTGTTCTGGATGCAGGAATTCTCTGAACGCTGAGATTGCATTTATTACTGCCAGCATTTCTTTTTGATTGATGTGAAGGTGCTTTTCTTTTTGGGGCCATCTGCCCTGAATGCACCTGTCCTTCATGTGCGCTCCCCAGGCGTAATCTGAAGCGTCTGTGGTTATGATTTGTGTAGCTTGAGGCTTGCAGAATGGGAGGCCTGTGTTTACTTGGCATGCTTGGGCCCACCTTATGAATTCCTTTTGAAGACAGGGAATTATTGGAATCTCCGCTTCCAAGCTGTGACTGTGTTGAGACCATAGATTTTTTAGGTACCATTGAAGTTTCCTCATGTGCAGCTTTGCGCATGGGATTAGAAGAATGCAAGATGCCATGAATCCCAGAGCCTGCAGGATTTTCCTTGCAGTAAGCCTGGTACTTTTTGCAAGCATTTTGAAGTAATGAGATAGTTGCCCTTGTTTTTCTGGTGTAAGGTAAGCCATCTGGGTGTTTGTGTCCAAGTTGGCACCCAGGAAGGTTATTTTCTGAGAGGGTGTTAGCTTTGATTTCTCCTTGTTGATGGTGTATCCCAGAGAAAGCAGTAAGCGTGTCACATATGCCAGGTGTTTCAGAAGTAAGTGTTTGCTGTCCGCTTGGATCAGGCAGTCGTCCAGATAAGGGTAAATTTGTATCCCTTGAAGTCTGCAGTATGCAATCACTGATGCCAGGCACTTGGTGAATACTCTGGGCAGTAGATAAGCCAAAGGGCAATGCAGAGAATTGATAGTGGTTTGAACCTGCAAGAAATCTGAGGTATCTTCTGCAACTTTGTCTGATTGGGACATGCAGGTATGCCTCCTTGAGGTCCAATGTTACCAGCCAAAACCCCTTGCCCAGCATGGGAAGGAGTTGCTGTAATGTGAGCATCTTGAATTTTGGTACAAGAAGAAATGTGTTTAGAATGGATAAGTCCAGTATGGGTCTCCAGTCGCTTCCTTTTCTTGGCACCAGAAAAAGCCTTGAATAAAAACCTTGTGCTTGTTGGTGCGTAGGTACCTTTTGTATAGCCCTCATGTTTAGGAGCTTTGCAATTTGTAGTTGTGCCTCTACCCTTTGATTTTGTGGTAGGTTTGGCATGCCTCTCATTTTGGAAGAGTGTGAAAATGGAATTTGTAGCCTCTGTTTATTATGTCCAGAATCCATTTGTCTGTTGTGACAATATGCCAATTGTTTGCAAATAGAGCCAGTTTTCCTCCCAAAGGTGCTGCCAGTTGAATTTTGCTTGGCATGGAAATGAGGGAGTCATTGAGTCTGCTTCCTGTACTGCTGTGCACTGTCGTCACCACCTCTTGGTGCTGGTGATTGCCATTGTCTGCCTCTATAGGACCCTTGGGATTGTCCTCTGCCCCTTCCGCGTCTGTATCTGCCTCTTTGGGGCTTGTCAGTGGTTGGAAAGGACCAGTTTTTTGACGGCCAATTCCTGCTGAACCTTGGTGGCTGAACCTGTAAGAAAGCTTTGACAGTTTGCATAGATTTTGCTTTTTCTTCCATTTTACGTAATATGTCCTCAGCATTAGCACCAAAAAGAACATCCTTATGTAAAGGTGCATCCAGAATTTTTGCTTTCACCTGGTCTGGCAGATTTTGTTCCCTTAGCCATGCATGTCTGCGAATGACTGATCCGGTAGCGGCCGATCTGCTGGAGGCCTCTAGGGCATCATAACCACATTGTAAGGTGTGCTTACCCACTTGTTCAGCACTATGCATCATATCCTGCAACTCTTTTAAATCTGGTTGTTCAGGCTGTGACATTTTGGTCTTTAATTGTGATAACAGGTATTGTTGATATTTAATCATATGAAACTGGCAGTTTAAGGCCCTCATGGCTAGGGTGGCCGAGGTGTAAACCTTCTTACCCCACCTTTCTAGAGATCTAGATTCCCTTTCAGCAGGAAGTAGATTCTTGGCCGTGGAGGCCTTAATTCCTTTAGGGCCTTGAGAAATAGTTTCAGGGTCTGCATTATGGCCTTTGTAGAGGAACTGATGAGAATTAGGTACTCTGTAATACCTATCCGGCTTAACTGGTGCAGGAGGCAGAGAATCAGGATTAAGGCAGGCCTCCGAGTAGACATCATCCAATACCTCCAAAACAGGAGGAATAGCCAAAGGCCTATGCTGAGGTAACCAGAGAAATTCCCTAAGCCTTTTCTTGGAGTCTGAAAAGTCTTGGCCTTCCCAGTGGAAGTGCTCTCTCAAAGAGTGTAAGGTTTCCCCAAAGGAAAAATCCTCAGGGGGGGATACAGAAGGAATAGACTGCTCTGCATCCGAATCCTCGAAAGGGGAATAAGAGTGTTCTTCAGCATCAGAATGTTCTGATAAAATGGATTCTTGGTCAGAAGTAGGAGAATCCTCCTCTACTCTAGGTCTCTTGTCCGGAGGGGCCTGGGAGCCTCTGATAAGAGTGATAAGGTCTTCAGCCATTTTAAGCATGTGCTTCTTAGGCGTGGGCCCAGGTCTTGGGCCTTGTGTAGCAGGCCTAGTAAGTTGCTTGGCTGTTTTGGATTTAGTGAAGGCCTTGATAGAGAAAGATGATGAAGGCCTAAATACACCATGGGTGGATGTAGATCTATCCACATTGGTAGGCTCGACATAAGCAGGGGCTTCGGTTGTAGTCTGGGAAAGGGCCGAAGAACCAGCGGTCTCGGGTACAGAAGACCCCGCCGAGGGAGTGTCGTCGGTAGTCAGGGACTGCAAAGGCTCACTGAGAACCGGACCACGTGGAGCTTGCTTCGGCGTGGTGTCGGTGCAGACCGCGGTTCTCGACTGGCGGTCCTTTTCTTTGCGTTTTCTGGACATAGCGGTAGTCGGAGTATCCGACGACATTTTATAATTAAACGCTTTACCAAAAAAGTGCTGGGTGAACTCCGCCCGACGCTTGATAGTGCGTTTATTGAAGGTAGCACAAAAGTGGCAGCCCGAGACGTCGTGGTCTGGGCCCAAACAAGGTATGCAAAGGGAATGGAAATCCTTATGCGGTATTTGCTTCCCACAAGAAATACAATTATTAACTTTTTCTGACATCGGTCTGAGGCAAGAAAAGATTCCCCAACGGGGTACTTAGCTTTAATGAAGACTTCGGTTCCAAAATTTTTCGTAATTCAGGAGCTGGCTGACCGGCACTTGCGAACTGCTTCTGCTTCGGGCACCGCGCGGCAAAAAAGACTGAAGAAGATGGCGTCGGCTGTGTCTTTTATACTCTAGCCTTCCTGACGTCAGAAGAGTACGCGACGGCAACCGACGCCGGACCAAGACTTTGGAATTCGGCCGACCGAGGGACCGCCTGCCGGCTGAAAACCCATATGTGATTACTGCAGCTGTAATGCACGATGAACATCTATAAAGCAATTAAGACAAGATGTGTCACTGTTAGAAGAGAATAGAAGAGGGAAGAGATCAACAAAAATACTCAGAAAGACAGACGTGATAAAAGTAATGAGCAGTATCAAAACAGATCAGTAACTATCATGCACTACTGTAAATAATCTAAAAATCTCAGCACAGGCGGAAAAATGTAGAAGTTACACACATAAATATAAAGGAAAAGTACAAAATAAGCAATTTACTGATGACCCAAAATAGTTTTACAGAGAAAGTACAGTTTTGTACCTACCATAAATGTAGATGTTAGAGTGCTAATACAGCTGCAGTAATCACAGATGGGTTTTCAGCCGTCAGGTGGTCCCTCGGTCGGCCGAATTCCAAAGTCTTGGTCCGGCGTCGGTTGTCGTCGCTTACTCTTCTGACGTCAGTGAGGCCTGAGTATATAAGACACAGCCGACGCCATGTTCTTCAGTCTTTCTTGCCCCAGATGTCAGGTGCCCCCAGAAGGAAGGCAATACATAAATTCTGCTTATATGAATACACAAGCAATGCAATATAATCCAAAATCAGTGGTAGCAAGCAAATAACCCATAGAAGGATAACCCAGTTAGGTTGTATGAAGAGGTTGTTAGGCCCCATGCCTTTACCAAGTGGGGAAAGAGGGAGGGGAAACCTGTACTGCAGCTGTATTAGCACTCAAACATCTACATTTATGGTAGGTACAAAACTGTACTATGTTCATCGTGCATACAGCTGCAGTAATCACAGATGGGTAGAGTCCCAAAGCTACGCACAGGGTGGTAGGTACTAGGAGGAACTGGGTTGAGCCAGAATGCCCTGCAAAACAGCAGTGGCAAAACCTGCTCTAGTTCTGGAATATAAGGGCAGGTGGTAGTGTTTTGTGAAGGTATGTACAGAACTCCAAGTGGCTGCCTCCAAAATATCTTTGGTAGGAACTCCTCTGAGGAAGGCTGTAGAGGTAGCTGTGGCCCTGGTGGAGTGTGATCTGATACCTGTAGGAACAGCTTTCCCATGATAGGAATAACAAAACCGTATGCAGTGGCCTATCCACTTTGAAATAGTCTGCTTGGAAACTGGCTTCCCTTGAGCCCCTACAGCATAGGACACAAAGAGTTGTTCTGATTTCCTGAAGGACTTTGTTCTGCCCAAATAGTAACGTAGCTGCCTATGAATGTCTAAAGAATGTAGCAGCCTTTCCCCTTTGTTTTGAGGATTGGGGTAAAAGGTAGGGAGGTGTATGGCTTGATTTAAAGCTACCCTGGATACCACTTTAGGCATAAATGATGGGTTGGTATGAAGGAAAACCCTGTCCTGATGGAAAATGAGAAAGGGATGCACCGCCATGAGGGCCTGTAGTTCCGAAACTCTCCGAGCTGAAGTGATAGCCAGGAGGAAGGCAGTTTTCCAGGACAAATATTGCAAATCTGTTGAAGCAGCTGGTTCATAAGGAGGCAATGTTAATTTTTCTAGTATGTAATTAAGATCCCAAGCTGGTATTGGTTGTTTCCTTGGTGGCCTTATTTTCTTAGCCCCTCTGAGGAACTGTCGTAAGAGTGGGTGAGAAAATAAAGGTGGATCCATGTTGAATTCTCCAGAAATGGCTGAGGCATGGATTTTTATGGAAGAAAATGAAAGTCCACTGTTCAGCAGCTCAGCTAGATACTGTAATACCTGAGGCAAGTTAAGTTTTCTAGGGTCCTGGCCTTTTTTCTCATTCCAAATACAGAACCGCTTCCATTTTTCGGAGTAAGCTTTTCTAGTAGATGGCCTTCTGGCCTCCAAAATGACATCCTGCACCTCCTTGGAGAGTAGGGTCTGTTGTGGTGTTAAGGAATTTTCCATGCAGCGAGATTGAGTGTTTTCAGCTGACTGTGAAGAGTTTTGTAGTTGTGCTGAGTCAGCAGAAGAGGCATTAGAGGCAGGGACCAGGGAGGAGTATGTGTTAGACTCCTTAGCAGTGGGTACCAGTGTTGCCTTGGCCAATCTGGAGCAATCAGTATCATCTTCGGTCTGTCTGATCTTGCTTTCAGAAGCACCTTGGGCAGAAGAGGCAGAGGTGGGAATGCGTAAACTGTCCATGTTGTCCAACTGAATGAAAGGGCGTCCACTCTCCAGGCCTTTGGATGAAAGGTCTTCGAACAAAACTTTTCCAATTGATGATTCCTGTGGGAGGCAAAAAGATCTATGTCTGGTCTCCCCCATGCTTGGATTATTTCTGTAAACACTTGAGGATGCAACTTCCATTCGTGTGGATCTGTCATATTTCTGCTTAAATTGTCTGCCAGAGTGTTTTCCAATCCTGGCAGGTACTGTGCTTGAAGTTCGATTTGCCATTCCAGAGCCAAGTTCCAAAGAGTCATGGCTAGTCTGCACAAGGGGTATGAATGTGTTCCTCCTTGTTTGTTTATGTACCACATTACTGTGGTGTTGTCTGTTCTTATCAGTAATATTCCTGGATGCAGGAAGTCCTTGAAAGCTGTAATTGCATTTATTACTGCTAGCATTTCTTTTTGATTGATGTGAAGATGCTTTTCCTTTTGGGACCATTTGCCCTGAATGCACCTGTCCGTCATGTGCGCCCCCCAGGCGTAATCTGAGGCGTCTGTTGTGATAACTTGATTTGTTTGAGGCTTGCAGAATGGGAGGCCTGTGTTTGCTTGACAAGCTTGGGCCCACCATAGAAATTCCTTTTGCAAACATGGGATTATTGGTATTATTGTTTCCAAACTGTGACTGTGTTGAGACCATACGTTTTTTAGGTACCATTGAAGTTTCCTCATATGCAGCTTTGCACATGGGATTAAAAGAATGCAAGATGCCATGAATCCCGGAGCCTGCAGGATTTTCCTTGCAGTAAGCCTGGTACTTTTTGCTAGTATTTTGAAGTACTGAGATAGTTGCCCCTGTTTCTCTGGCGTAAGGTAGGCCATCTGGGTGTTTGTGTCCAAGTTGGCACCCAGGAAAGTTATTTTCTGAGATGGTGTTAGCCTTGATTTCTCTTTGTTGATTGTGTATCCCAGAGAATGCAGTAACCATGTCACATGTGCCAGATGTTCCAGAAGTATGTGCTTGCTGTCCGCTTGGATCAGGCAGTCGTCCAGATAAGGGTAAATTTGTATCCTTTGAAGTCTGCAGTAGGCAATCACTGATGCCAGGCACTTTGTGAATACTCTGGGCGTAGCAGATAAGCCAAAGGGCAATGCAGAGAATTGATAGTGGATTGAACCTGCAAGAAATCTGAGGTATCTTCTGCAACTTTGTCTGATTGGGACATGCAGGTATGCCTCCTTGAGGTCCAATGTTACCAGCCAAAACTCCTTGCCCAGCATGGGAAGAAGTTGCTGTAATGTGAGCATCTTGAATTTTGGTACGAGTAAAAATGTGTTTAGGATGGATAAGTCCAAAATGGGTCTCCAGTCGGTTCCTTTCCTTGGTACCAGAAAAAGTCTTGAATAAAAACCTTGACCTTGTTCGTGAGTTGGTACCTCTTGAATAGCTCTCATGCTTATGAGCTTTGAAATTTGTAGTTGTGCCTCTGCCCTTTGATTCTATGGCAGGTTTGGCATGCCTCTCATTTTTGGAAGAGTGTGAAACTAAAATTTGTAACCTCTGTTTATAATGTCCAGGATCCATTTGTCTGTTGTGACAATATGCCAATTGTCTGCAAATAATGCTAGTTTTCCTCCCAAAGGTGCTGCCAGCTGAGACGTGCTTGGCATGGAAATGAGGGAGTCATTGGGTTTGCTTCCTGTATTATTGGGCACTGTCCTCGCCACCTCTTGGTGCTGAAGTTTGCCATTGTCGGCCTCTATATGATCCTTGTGATTGCCCTCTGCCCCTTGTGCGTCTGTATCTACCTCTTTCGGGATTGTCAGTGGCTGGAAAGGACCAGTGCTTTGAAGGCCAATTTCTGCTAAAACGTGGTGGTTGGACCTGTAAAAAGGCTTTGACAGTTTGCATAGATTTGGCTTTTTCTTCCATTTTCCGTAGTATCTCCTCAGCATTAGTACCAAACAGCACATCCTTTTGTAAAGGAGCATCTAGAAGTTTAGCTTTCACATGATCCGGCAAGTTTTGTTCTCTAAGCCAGGCATGTCTGCGAATGACTGATCCTGTAGCAGCCGCTCTACTTGAGGCCTCTAGGGCATCATAACCACATTGTAAAGTGTGTTTACCCACTTGCTCTGCACTATGCATCATATCCTGCAACTCCTTCAAATCTGGTTGTTCAGGTTGAGACATTTTATTCCTTAATTGTGATAACAGGAACTGTTGATATTTAAGCATATGAAACTGACAATTTAAGGCCCTCATGGCTAGGGTGGCCGAGGTATATACCTTTTTTCCCCACCTTTCTAAAGATCTAGACTCCCTTTCTGCAGGGAGTGGATTCTTGGCAGTGGAGGCCTTCAATCCCTTGGGGCCTTGTGAAATGGTTTCAGGGTCAGCATTATGGCTTTTGAAGAGAAATTGGTGAGAGTTAGGTACTCTGTAGTACCTATCAGGTTTGACTGGTGCAGGAGGCAGGGAATCCGGGTTAAGGCAAGCCTCCGAATAAACATCATCAAGTATGTCCAAAACAGGGGGTATCGCCAGAGGTCTGTGTTGAGGTAACAAAAGAAATTCCCTAAGTCTTTTCTTGGAATCTGAAAAGTCTTGGCCTTCCCAATGGAAGTGTTCCCTCAAGGTGTGCAAGGTTTCCCCAAAGGAAAAATCCTCAGGAGGAAATACAGAGGGAATGGACTGCTCTGCATCCGAATCCTCAAAAGGGGAGTAAGAATGTTCCTCTACATCAGAATGATCTGATAAAATGGATCCTTGATCAGAAGAGGGAGAATCTTCCTCCACTCTGGGTCTCTTGTCTGGAGGGGGTTGAGAACCTCTGATAAGAGTAATTAAATCCTCAGCCATTTTAAGCATCTGCTTTTTAGGCATGGGACCTGGAGATGGGCCCTGTGCAATAGGCCTCTTGGGATGCCTGGCTGCTTTGGATTTAGTAAAGACCTTAATAGAAAAAGAAGATGAGGGTCTAAAGACACCATGGGTGGAGGTGGACCTGTCCACATTAGTAGGCTCAACATTAGCAAAGGCTTCGGAGGTAGTAGTCTGAGAGAGGGCCGAGGACCCAGCGGCCTCAGGTACAGAGAACACCGCCAAGAGAACACCGCCAAAGGAGTGTCGCTGGTAGTCAGGGACTGCACAGGCGTCTCACTGAGAACCGGACCACGTGTAGCTTGTTTTGGCGTGGTGTCAGCGGGGACCGCGGGCCTCGCGTGTCGGTCCTTATCCTTGCGTTTTTTCGATAAAACGGTTTTCGGAGTGTCCGACGACATTTTATAATCAAAAGCGTTACCAAAATAATGTTGGGTGAATTCCGCCCGACGCTTAATAGTGCGTTTATTGAAGGTAGCGCAAAAGTGACAGCCTGAGACGTCGTGGTCTGGGCCTAAACAAGGTATGCAGAGGGAATGGAAATCCTTATGCGGTATTTGCTTCCCACAAGAAATACAATTATTAACTTTTTTTGACATCGGTCTGAGGCAAGAAAAGTTTCCCCAACGGGGTACTTAGCTTTAATGAAGACTTCGGTTCCAAAATTTTCGTAATTCAGGAGCTGGCCGACCGGCACTTGCGAACTGCTTCTGCTTCGGGCACCGCGCGTTAAAAAAGACTGAAGAACATGGCATCGGCTGTGTCTTATATACTCTGGCCTCACTGACGTCAGAAGAGTAAGCGACGACAACCGACGCCGGACCAAGACTTTGGAATTCGGCCGACCGAGGGACCGCCTGACGGCTGAAAACCCATCTGTGATTACTGCAGCTGTATGCACGATGAACATCTGGGAAACAAGGTAAAAGGAATTTATGAAGATCCGGTGGAACATAATAAAGATGCTAAATGGATAGAAAAAGTAAAAGAAAGAACAAAAAGTTTAAAGGTACAAGATATGAAATGGGATGAAGTAACAGTGAGAGAGATTGAAAGATCGATTGAAACAAAGTAAAAAAAAGCCTATAACTGGAAAACCTCAGGCACAGATGCAGTACCTAACTTCTGGTTAAAAGTATTAGCATCTTTGAATGAAGATTTAACCAGGAGTAAGAACTATTTATATGCCCATGCTTAAGAGACACCAACTTGTTTAATAACAGGAAAAAACAGTGCTCCTACTTAAGAGTGAACCTGCAAGTTACCCAAAAATTACAGACCAATAACTTGCCTTCTGATGACGTATAAAGTATACACTGGAATTGATGCTGACAGTTTATAGTCATTTAGAAGAAAACTCAATTATGGCAAAAGAACAAAAGGGCAATAAAAGAAAGTCATATGGAACAAAGGATCATTTGTTGTTAAAGTAATAGTGGAGAACTGTAAAAAGGGGAAGAATCTAAGTATGGCATGGACTGACTACAAAAAAGCATTTGATAGTATCCCACATTCATGCATAAAAGAGCGCTTGAAAATGGATAAGATACACCCTGCACTGATCAACTACATTACAGTGACCATGAAACAGTGGCAGACCACTTTGCAATTAAGCCATGATAAAGGACAAATTATTATCCCGGGGATATTCCAGAGTGACTCTCTGTCACCACTGCTATTCTGCCTTGCCCTTAACCATTAAAAGGTTAATATTGGTGGCCCAAGACAGTGGGCTATGTACACACTGGTTTACAAAGTCCACTGAACATGTGGGAGAAACAGACAAATGTAGGTTTTGTAAAACAGAACTGGAAACAGTTGCACACCTCGTTGCTGGTTGTAACATAATAATGGCAGAAGGACTGTATACTGAAAGGCATGATAATGTGGCAAATCTGTTGCACTGGGGATTGTGCAAACATTATGGTATTGAAGTGACTGAAAAACACTGAAAACATGAGGCACAAAGCATCATAGAAAATGATGAAGTTTACATCACATGGGATCACCCATTACCAACAGTTCAAAAGATAGATGCTAGAAAACTAGAGATAGTGGTCCGGAGGACAAAAGTAGCATTGATTATTGAAATCGCCACATCCAGTGACTACAGCGTCTTGCACAGAGAGAGAGAGAGAGAGAGAGAGAGAGACAAAGTCATAAAATATCAGGACCTGCAGGTAGAAACAACAGCAATGTGGAAGAAAGATACCCAGACAGTTCAAATAGTAGTAGGAGCAACAGGTCTTATAAAAAAAGAATCTAAAATTGTATTTAGATATGTTAACAATACATGTAACCCCATATGAGTTGCAGGAGGAGTCATTACTGAGCACAATGCGGGTGCTGCAAAAATCACTTCTGGCTGACATCAAAAATTGAAACAATACTAATTTCATGAACTTTAATTGTACTTTGACTTAGGAATTGTGTCCATTCCAATCACGGTATTAAAAACCTAAAAGACTTAGAGAAATTAAAAAAGGGTGTTGGTGCATTTTTTTGCTTTAAGACCATGCCTTTGGCACCAATTACTGGTTTGCATAAGTCCATCTTGTAGAATGTTGACATCATTTGGGGACTCAGTGATTGCTCACAGTTTGCAGTCATCAGCAAACTTTGTCAACAGCAGTCCTTTTGTTTTGCCTGTACTTCTGAGAAGTAGATTCCAAACACTAGGGGCCCCAGCACTGATCCCTGTGGAACACCACTAGTAACGGGTCTGCTGATGGAGGTGGTGTCCCCTACTTTGACTGCATATGTTCTATTGGTGAGCCAGTTTGCAACCCACCTGATAGTATATGGGTTGACCCCCAGCTGGGTGAGTTTTTCAATGATGCTTGATTGGTGGATTGTGTCAAAGGCCGGTATGCCATATGTAAAGATTTGCCTTCATCCAGGGCTTTGGTGACAGCCTTGAAAAAGTCCTCGAGGTTCAACAGGCAGGATCACAGGAGACTATTAGGCTATCAAACTGGAGGTCATTTTAAACCTAACAGTTGTATCCCAATATAATACCATAGAAATGTTAGTCAATGCCCAAGAATGCATTCAGTGATGACTGCCCATGTCTAGGAGGATTGTGGGCTCTATCTCCAATAAGAATGTATGATGCCCCATCCACTTGTCCGGGTTCCTCTTGAACAGTGTCATAGAGGTGCTCTGTTTCACATGAATTGGTAGCCTGTTTCAAAGATGTGGCAGTCGCTGGGAGAAAAATCTGCCACTCCACATGTCCTATTTAAGTCGCAGGCCATATTTAGGTCCTAGCAGCGGGTAGCCCTAGTCCCGTTTGATTTAAAGATATGTAACAAGTTCATTAGATTTGGGTCTTGGATTGCTCTGTAGGCCAGGCATAAGTCTCCCCTAAGAAGTCTATACAATACAAAGTATAGTGATAGGGACTTTAGTCTGCCTGTGTAATGCACATGCTGGAGCACCTTGATCCTCTCTGTTAGAAACCTCTGAGGTCTCTGTAATTGCTGCAGGTGCTTAGTACGGTACGTGCCAAATGGGGCGTTATACTCAATTATGGTCCGGAGAAGTGTAGAGTATTCTTTTGCTTTCAAAGTGATGCCTTTACTAATGAAGTGTGCTACGTAGAAAGCACTCCTTACTACAGTAGACACATGGTGGTTGAAGTTAATGTCGTAGTCAATTTGTGATTCCAGGTCCCTTAACATTTCATGGGTACTTAGGGTATTGTTGTTGATTTTATAGTGTGGGGGACATTGTTTGTGCCGAAGGGAATGATAATGCATTTCTCTGCATTCAGTTTGAGACAGAGAATAATGCACTGGTCGTTGGTCTGCATGAGACCCTCCTGGAGTACACTGACATCAGTTGGGGATTCAATGATTACACCTAGTTTGCAGTCATCTTCAAACTTGGTCAGCCACAACCCCGTAGCTTTGACCTGAACCTCTGAGATGAATATACCAAACTGTAGGGGGCCCAGCACTGACCCCTGTGGCATCCCAGTGGTTACAGGTCTGCTGGTTGATGTGGAATCACCAACTTTGACAGTGTGTGTCAGTTTGTGAGCCAGTTGGCAACCCATCTTACAACAAAGGGGATTACATTCAGTTTGCTAAGTTTTTCGGTAATGCCTGAATGTGGGATTGTGTTGAAAGCCTCTGCCAAGTCGAGGTATGCTTGTGCACAGACTTGCCCTCGTCAATGGCCTTGGTCACATTTTCAAAGAAATCTACCAGATTTAACAGGCAGGATCTGCCGTTCACGAAGCTGAACTGGGAAGGAGTCAGGGTTTGGGGGTCACCTATGTCTTTCTTTATGAAGTCCATAATGGTACGTTCCATGGCCTTACAGATGAGGCTGGTCAGGCTTATGGGTCTGAAATTCCCTGGGTTTGTTGCTAGTCCACCTTTGTGGAGGGGAATAAAGTACAGTTTTGTACCTACCATAAATGTAGATGTTCGAAGATCCACATTGCTGCAGTCCTAACACTTGGGGTAGTCCGCTGTCCCAGTCGGCCTGAATACCAAAGTATAAGGCTGACGTCGGTCAAGGCGCATTAGTCTGACGTCAGGACGTCAGGGTACAAATGCGCATGACCGACGTCATTTCCTCAGTCTTTTCTTGCCCCAAATGTCAGAAGACCCTAAAAAGATAAGGCCAAAACCAAAAAACACCAAACACTCCTGTACCAAATATATGTACAATATATACAAATTTACAAAAGTACCACCCCACCCACACAACCACCCCTAAACACAGAGGGGAAGGAGGGAGGTTAAATTGGACTGCAGCAATGTGGATCTTCGAACATCTACATTTATGGTAGGTACAAAACTGTACTATGTTCTTCATCTCACATTGCTGCAGTCCTAACACTTGGGTAGAATCCCAAAGCAGAGGTAAGGGAGGCTGGCAAATCACAAAGAAGCTGGAGCTGTCAACATGCCCTGCAAAATAGCCGTGGCAAAACCAGCCCTAGATTTAGAGTAGAGAGGAAGGTGGTAATGCTTAGAGAAAGTATGCACTGAACTCCAAGTAGCTGCCTCCAAAATATCCTTAGTTGCCACCCCCCTTAGAAATGCTGTTGAAGTGGCAGTAGCCCTAGTGGAATGAGGCCTAATCCCAGCTGGAATCTCCTTGCCATGATGGGAATAACAAAATGCAATGCAAAACCCAATCCACTTAGAAATAGTTTGTTTCGAAACAGGCTTGCCCTGAGAACTCAAAGCAAAAGAAACAAACAACTGCTGAGACTGCCTAAAATCCTTAGTCCTGCTTAAATAATAACGCAACTGCCTGTGTACATCTAAAGTGTGCAAAATCTTTTCCCCCTTATTCTGGGGATCTGCATAAAAAGTAGGCAAATGAATAGTTTGGTTTAAAGCCACACTAGAGACCACCTTAGGCATAAAGGAAGGATTAGTACGTAATGATACCCTATCCTTATGGAAAATCAAAAAAGGCTCAACCGCCATAAGGGCCTGCAATTCAGAAACCCTTCTTGCAGAAGTAATGGCCAACAAAAAAGCAGTCTTCCATGACAAGTATTTCAATTCAACAGTAGCCGCAGGCTCAAAAGGTTGTAGAGTAAGTTTCTCCAACACAAAATTGAGGTCCCAAGCAGGAGTAGGAGCTCTACGTGGGGGTCTTATATTCTTTGCCCCTCTAAGAAATTGCTTGAACAAAGGATGAGAAAACAACGGTGGGTCACAATCATAGTGAGCTGAAATTGCTGCAGCATGAATCTTAATGGAAGAGAAAGACAAACCTTTGTCCAATAACTCAGTAAGATATTGAAGAGCCACACTCAAATTAGGCTCAGAAACCTCTAAATCCTTTGCTGCACTCCAAAATAAAAATCTCTTCCATTTTTCTGCGTACACTTTCCGTGTACTAGGTCTTCTGGCTTCCATAATCACATTCAAAACTTGTTGAGGAAGTTGAGACCTGCTGTGGTTCAAAACAGAATATGCCAGGCTGTTAGATGAAGAGAGTGAAGCTTGACATTGAGTAGATGACCGTCCCTCTGAGACAATAGGTGTGGAATCAAAGGTAAAGGCCATGGAGGCATCCTTACCAGACTCCTCAGCAATGGGTACCAGTGTTGCCGAGGCCAATCTGGAGCTATTAAAATCATCCTTGGCTTGTCTTGTCTGACCTTTAGGAGTACCTTTGGGAGGAGAGGCAGAGGTGGAAAGGCATACACATGAAGATTTTTCCAACTGAAAGAAAGAGCATCCACTTTCCAAGCTGTGTGATGAAACCTCTTTGTGCAAAACTTTGGCAGCTGGTGGTTTAGTGGAGGAGCGAACAGATCTATGTCTGGAGTTCCCCATGACACTGTCAATTTCCGAAATACATGAAGATCCAGTTTCCACTCGTGGGGATCCATGATTTGCCTGCTTAACACATCTGGTAAGGAGTTCTGTGCTCCCGGCAGAAACCTTGCCTGAAGATTTAGTTGCAAGCTGAGCGCAGTCTCCCACAAAATCATTGCTTGCCTGCATAGAGGATAAGAATGTGTTCCCCCTTGTTTGTTGATGTACCACATGACAGTTGTGTTGTCTGTTAGAATCAACACCTGCCCTGGAAGAAGTAACTCCTTGAAAGCCATTAATGCAAACTGGACTGCTAACATCTCCTTCATGTTGATATGTAGATGCTGTAGTCTGGCAGGCCACTTGTCTTGTATCCACTTTCCATTCAGATGAGCTCCCCAAGCTATGTCTGAGGCATCTGTCGTTAGAATCTGACTCGCCTCTGGCCGGGTCACAGAGAGTCCCTTGTTTAGGTGACATTCCTGAGCCCACCACAAAAATTCCTTTTGAATGCAAGGTATTATTTGAATGACAGTGTCCAAATCCTGGCAGTGCTGTGTCCATACATTTTGAGATACCATTGCAGCTTCCTCATATGCAGTTTGGCATTGGGAAGTACCAGAATACAAGATGCCATGAACCCTAAGGCTTGAAGGACTGTCCTTGCAGTCAGCCCGGACTGAAGAGATAGTTGATGGAAGTAAAGGGAAAGATTCTTTTGTTTGTCCGGGGTTAAAAAGGCCATCTGGGTTGCTGTATTCAGTCTCACACCCAGAAAGCACATGTCTTGAGAGGGTACTAGACTGGACTTTATTTCGTTCACAGAATACCCCAGGCATCTTAGCACTGCTATCACATATTCCAAATGTTGAAAAAGGTCTTCCTTTTCTTGAGCCAGAATCAGGCAGTCGTCCAAGTAAGGATAGATTTGTATTCCTTTTAGCCTGAAGTAAGCTATCACTGGAGCCAGAACTTTTGTGAATACTCTGGGCGCAGTAGATAAGCCAAAGGGCAATGCAGAGAACTGATAATGGGAATTCCCAGCTCGAAAACGCAGATACTTCCTGCAACGTAGTCTGATAGGCACATGAAGGTAAGCCTCCTTGAGATCTAAAGTTACCATCCAGTGATCTTTTCCCAGCAGAGGTAAAAGCTGTTGTAACGTCAACATTTTGAACTTGGGAATGTCCAGATAAGTGTTGAGGATAGATAAATCCAAAATTGGTCTCCACGTGTTCCCCTTTTTGGTACTAGGAACAGGCGAGAATAAAATCCTAGGCCCCTTTCTGGCACAGGAACCGGCTGAATGGCCCCTATTTGGAGTAACAGAGAAATTTGCTTGTGAGCCTCTTTTCTTTGTAGAGGAGGAATGTCTGGCATGCCTTTGAAAGGAGGCAAGGTATGGAAATAAAACCTGTAACCGTGGTGAATGATATCCAATACCCATCTGTCTTGGGTAATTAAATTCCAATTTTCTTTGAAAAGTGCCAGCCTTCCTCCCAAAGGTGCTGCCAGGCGAGAAGGCTCTGGCAGCTGAAAAGGCAGGTCATTGGGTCTGTTTACGAAAGGACTGACCCCTGCCCTCACCAGAAGACTGAGCAGGTGAACTCCCTGTTCTAGGCCTAAAAGAACCTTGAGCTCTGCCCCTACCACGTCTAGACCTACCCCTAGACTGGGAATCATAAGAAGGATATGTCCACCCCTTAGTAGGCCAATTTCTACTAAACTTTGGAGGCTGAACCTGCAAAAAATCTTTAACAGTCTGCATAGACTTAGCCTTGTCCTCCATTTTCTTTAAAACTGCTTCCACAGGCGAACCAAACAACACATCAGATTGTAACGGAGCATCTAAAATCCTTGTCTTAACATGCTCAGCCAAATTCTGATCCCTCAACCAGGCGTGCCTGCGAAGAACAGAACCAGTGGCAGCCACCCTCGAAGAGGCCTGTACAGCATCAAAACCACATTGCAAAGAATGCTTACCCACCTGTTCAAAAACATGAAATAAATCCTGCAACTCTTTACCCTCAATACCTTCCGCCAGAGCATCCACCTTAGACTGCAATTGTGAAAGGAGATAATTTTGGTATTTTAACATGTGGAACTGGCAATTCAAAGCCCTCATGGCTAAAGTGGAAGAAGTATACACCTTCTTTCCCCATCTATCCAAAGCCCTTGCCTCTTTATCAGGAGGAACAGGATTTTAACCACAGAAGCCTTAACACCTTTAGGCCCCTGAGAAACAGTTTCTGGGTCTGCCCTAGGACTCTTAAAAAGATACTTATGAGCTTCAGGCACCCTATAATACCTATCCGGTTTAACTGGGGCAGGAGGCAAAGAATCAGGGTTCAGGGAAGCCTCTGCAAAAACATCTTCCACCACATCCAGTACAGGAGGTATAGCCAAAGGCCTATGCTGGGGTAAAACTCCCTAAGCCTTTTCCTGGAATCAGAGAAATCTTGACCTTCCCATTTAAAATGCTCCCTCATGGAATGAAGAGTCTCTGAAAAAGAAAAATCCTCAGGAGGAGAAGCCGAAGGAGTAGAATCATCTACATCAGAATCCGAATAAGGAGGATACTCCTGTAAGTCTTCAGCCGAAGACTCAGAAGCCTCCGAACACTGCTCAAAACTCTCAAGCTCAGGTTCCACCCTAGGCCTCTTATCAGGAGGGGGCATAGAACCTCTAATCATAGTAATCAAATCTTCTGCCATTTTAAGCATATGTTTCTTAGGCAGAGACCCTGAAGAACTAGGAGAGACACCCACTGAAGTTAAACCTGGCCTGCCTCTCGAAGAAGCCTTGGAAACAGAAGAGGAGGGCCTAACCACCTTAGGAAGGGAGGGGAGAACAGCTACCTGAGAAGCCCCCTCAGCCTGGCCTACCTCCTGAGAGGACACATCTTGTAACAGTAAAGTCTCTCCCTGAGACTCCAAGGAAACTTCTGGCAGAACCTCCGGCTCCACCGAGCCCTCTAAAGAACCGACGTCCGGGACAGACGGTTCTTCCAACCTAGGCTTTACTGCTTTGTCCTTGCACTTTTTAGACGAAGCGGGCGTCGGAGCATCCGACGGCATTTTATAATTACAACGCTTCCCAAAAACTAACCTGGCACAGTCTAATCTTCTCTTTATAGTGCGTTTGTTAAATCTAGCACAAGAGCGATATCCAACAACGTCGTGCTCAGGCCCTAAGCAAGGTATACACAAGGTATGGTAATCCCTATGAGGTATCTGTTTCCCACAAGAAATACAGTTATTCACTTTTTCTGACATCCGGTTAAATACTGAGGCAAGAAAAAACCAAAATATTCCCCAACGGGATACTTAGCCAACTTTGATTCGGTCTGAAACTCCGACTTCAGAAAATTTCAGAACGCCAACCTGCACTCGCAATACTGCTTCTGCATCGGACCATGCGGCAAAAAAGACTGAGGAAATGACGTCGGTCATGCGCATTTGTACCCTGACGTCCTGACGTCAGACTAATGCGCCTTGACCGACGTCAGCCTTATACTTTGGTATTCGGGCCGACTGGGACAGCGGACTACCCCAAGTGTTAGGACTGCAGCAATGTGAGATAAAGAACATCTGTTGTTCTTCTCCATTCTGCAGGAACAAAGCCTATGTTTAGGCTATGATTCAAAAGGGTACTTAGTGATGATGCTAGTTCATGTTTTAGTCTGCTTAGAAGACAGCGTGGGATGTCGTCTGGTCCCATAGAGTCTTTATTTTTTGCCTTGGACAAGGCTTTGAGGGCCTGATATTCAGATATGTATGGTGGGTGATTTTTAGGGGGAGGTTTGTTGCAAGTTAGGAGGGGATAAGGGAGTGAAATTTTTGCCAAACCTATCAGCTAGCAGGCTTGCTATCTCTATGGGGTCAGTGTGTGTGATACTGTTGGCCACTACTTCTACATATGCTTGGGTCCTACCCTTTAGGTTACATACACAGCAGTAAAAGGCCTTATGACTATCCTTGGCTGTTCTTGATACGTTTCTCTCAAAGAAGCCCTTCGAGGACTTGAGAAGTTGTCTTATTTGCCTGTTGAGGCTGAGGAGTGTGCTTTTCCATTGTTGGGGCCTTGCCTTTGTTTTCTTGGACAGCAACTTTTTGCACTCAGTGTAACGTTTGTTGATGCTTGATGTTCACCATGACAGCTTGTTTTTACTTGGGGCTCTGGCTATGACTTTCTGGTATGGCCGAGTTTATACACTTATGTAAGTGATTTTACAGGGCTTTAGTGTAAGCTTCAGTGAAAGTTACCACTTCTAGTTTGTGGTGGACCTTGGAATGCATTTATACCTTCACCTACAAGGGTATAGTTTGCCTTGGTGAAGTTTTTAAGTCTGATTCACCCTTTGTGAGTTCTGGTACAAGTGCCAGCTCGAAGGTGACTGATTTGTAGTCAGTTCTAACTAATGAGGGTCCAACAGTTGCACCAGTGTATCTGTTTGACATGTTGGTGAGGACCAGATCCAGAATGTTTGTTCCCCTTGTTGGGCTATGGACAATTTGTTCCATGGCATTTGAATTAACAAAGTCAAGGAACTCTTGTGCTAGCAGGTTAGGGCTAGTGTAGATTTCCCAGTTGATGGTGGGATAATTGAAATGCCCCATAACCAATGTTTGGTAATATTCTGGATTGTCTTCAGTTTGGTCAAGTAGGCTTCATGGGCATTGTGACCCATGGAGAGGGATCTATAACTGGCTATGACTTGAATGTGGGTCTTACCCACTGTAATCTGGACCTGGAGTAATTTGATGGAGTTGTCCAGTCTAATTAGACAGGAGGTGAATTTCTCTCTAATATAGATTGAAACACTGCCTCCTTTGGTCTTCACACAGAATAGTTGTGTAAAATCTTACCATAACCATAGATATCCTTCTCTTCCATGTTGCAATATTCATACTGTGGGATTTCCAGCCCTCAGGCGATTTGACATCAGCTCCTATACAAAAGCTTAAGCCTGGTTGCTGTAAGTGTGTGGAACGTCACACGTAGGGCCATAAACCAGGGACTATAAATGTGACGTCTGCACGCACAGACTACAGAACTTGAAGCCCAGATAAGTATGTATAAGCACAAGGAGAAGCAGAAGAGCAAATGTCTCTGCAGGGCTGAACAAAACAGCCTGTAGGGAGAGGATACACAGGTGTAGACCAAGCATCCAAAAAAAAAAAAAAAAAAAAAAGGAAAAGTGGGTATGGCAGCAGGGAAGGAGTACTGCAACATGGAAGAGAAGGACATCTATGGTTATGGAAAGATTTTACATAACTATTCTATGTCCTTCTATTCCAATGTTGCAGTATTCATACTGTGGGAGAGTACCACAGCTTAGGAAGAGTAATGGGAGGGGGCAGAGGTAGAGGATTCTAAGAATCCCCTGCAGGATTGCCCTGGCAAATCCTGCTCTGGCTCTGGAGATGTGATCTAGCTTGTAGTGCTTAGTGAAGGTGTGAAGTGTAGACCAGGTAGCAGCTTCCATTTGAGAAAGGTTTTAGAGGTAGTCATTCCTCTAGAGGAATGAGCTCTAACCCCTAGGGGCAATGGTTTGCCATGGTGACAGTAGCAGAAGAAAATGGATTTCCTAATCCAGGAGGAAATGGTTTGTTTGGAGACTGCCTTACCCAGAGCCCTGGGGTGGAAAGAGATGAAGAGCTGATCAGATTTTCTGAAATATTTAGTTTTGTCTAAGTAGAATCTTAGTTGTCTGTGCACATCCAGAGAATGGAAGATCCTCTCTGCTTGATTAGATGGAGGGGGAAAGAATGCTGGTAGATGAATAGACTGGTTATGAGATAGTTCATTCACTACCTTGGGCATGAAGGAAGGATTAGTGCGCAACGTCACCCTGTCCTTGTGGAAGGTGGCGTAAGGGGGACAGGCCATGAGGGCCTGTAGTTCAGACACTCTTCTCACGGAGGCGATGGCCACTAAGAGAATGGTTTTCCATATGCGCATTTGCAGGGAAGCTGTGCTAGCTGGCTCAAAAGGAGGTAGGGTCAGTTTTTCCAGTACAAAGTTGAGGTCCCAGGGAGGATGGATGGGTTTCCTTGCTGGTCTCATATGTAAAACCCCTCTCAAAAAAAGTTTAATGTCCAGTCTGGAGAGCAGAGGTAGCTGTAAAGGCAAGCAGGGTGAAATGGCAGAGAGGTGGACTTTCAGAGATGAATATGCTAGTCCTTCCTTAATGAGCTCACATACATAACTAAGGACCAAAGGGGAATCTGCTTGAAAAGGGTCCCTGTCCTTAATAGCACACCAATTTGTGAATCTATGCCATTTGGACAAATAGTTTTTTTCTGGTAGACGGTTTTCTGGCCTCCCTCAGGACTGAAAGCACTTCTTCTGAGTACAGTTGTCTGAAAGGGATCAGAAGTTGATCACCCAAAGGGTTAGATGCAGTAAAGGCAGCTGAGGGTGAATAAGAGATCCCTTTTGTTGGATGAGTAGGTCCACCTTATGGAGTAACTTGTGGTGATTGCTCTTGGCTAGGGAGTGAAGAAGGCTGAACCAGTGTTGCTTTGGCTAATAGGGAGTCACCAGCAAGAATTCTGGTTGGTCCTTGTTGATCTTCAGTAAGAGCTGGTGTATTAGAGGGAAGGGTGGAAAAGCATACAGGAACATTCCTTTCTATGGAAAGCTGAAGACCTTCACCCTCCAGGCTAGTGGAGTGTGATCCCTGATGTAGAATTTGTTTAGTTGTCTGTTCTGGGGGGAGGCAAACAGATCCACTTGAGGTGTGCCCCACTGGTGGACAATGCCTAAGAAGGTTTCCCTGTGCAACATCCATTCATGCTGAGGGGAGGATGATCTGCTGAGCGAGTCTGCTTGCTTGTTTTCCTGAGAGGGGATGTAAGAGGCCTGCAGTAAGAGGTTGTGTCTGTTTGCTATTTACCAGATTTGTAGAGTTATCTGGCATAACTGGTACGCCTTTGTCCCTCCCTGCTTTTTGAGGTATCACATGACAGTTGTGTTGTCTGTCATAATGTGTAGCAGGCCTGGTTGCAAGACTGAAAGGGAAGCTTTGAGAGCTAGCAATACTGCCGTCATTTCCCTGTCATTGAAGTGTTACTTTTGAAGTGCAGGGTTCCAACACTGTTGCACCCTAAAGCCCTTGAACTTTTCTCCTCACCCTAAATCTAATGCATCTGTGTGTATGGTTTGATGGATGGGGGTAGTTGTAGTGGTATGCCCTGGTTCTGCAAAACTTGCTGTATCCACCACTGTAGTTCTGTTTTTAGGCAGGGCAGGAGGGGAATAAGTTTGCCTAATGAATGTTGGCTTTGAGACCATACATTTTTTAAATACCATTGGAATTTCCTCATGTGCATCCTGGCTAATGGGAGCATTGGAATGGTTGCTGCCATGAGACCTAGGACTTGCAGAAATTGTCTTGCAGAGAGATGGGATTTCATAAGTAGGCGTTGAAAATGGCTGGAGAGAGAGTGCACTTTGTCCAGTGGGAGAAAGGATCTCATCAAATCTGTTCTTATCCTTCAGCCTAAAAAAACTTTGTCCTGCTGAGGAAGAAGTGAGGACTTCTGGAGGTTGACAGCGAAGCCCAAGTTGTGGAGGACAGTCATAGTGAATTTGAGATGGTTTTGCAGGGTGGATTCTGATTCTGCCAGATTAAGAATGTTGTCCAGATAAGAGTCCCTTGGTTCTGCAATAGGCAACTGCTGGGGCAAGGCACTTTGTAAATACTCTGGGAGCAGTAGACAAGCCAAAGGGCAAGGCTGTAAACTGAAAGTGTGAAGAATTGAAGAGCAGAAACCTCCTGTGGGAGGGTCTGATAGGAATGTGGAGGTAGGATTCTTTAGATCCAGTGTGACCATGAAGGCTTTGGGTGGAATGAGGGGTAGCAAAGTTTGTAGGGAGAGCATCCTGAAGGATGGAACGTTTAGGAACAGGTTTAGACAAGGTAAGTCCAGGACTGGCCTCCAAGGGCCATCCCTTTTGGGGACTAGGAAAAGGCGGGAATAGAAGCCTTTTCCTTCCTGTCCTGAGGGAACTGGCTCTATAGTTCCTAGAGTCAGGAGTTCTTTCAATATGAGAGGGAATAAGTGGAGCTGGTTTCTTGGAGGGAAGGGAATTCTTTTTGGCCTTGGTTTTTCCTTCCAAGCTAGAAAATATCCTTTTTGGATGATGGAAAGCACCCAAGTATACAAGGTAATTGTTTTCCAGAAGGGGAGGCATTGGGTAAGGCGGGCAGACAGAGGGAGCTGATCCAGGCAGTCGTGCTGAAGTGGAACCTCCTCGGTCAGAAAAGGGCTGCTTGGCAGGTCCCTGGGAATTAGGAGGTCTGAGTAAGGAAAGTACAGTTTTGTACCTACCATAAATGTAGATGTTCGAGTGCTAATACAGCTGCAGTCATATCAGATGGGTTCTCCGGACGTCAGGCGGGTCCTCGCTCGGCCGAATTCCAAAGTCTAGGTCCGGCGTCAGTTGTCGTCGCTTCTTCCCTGACGTCAGTGCGACAGGGGTATAAAAGAACAAGCCAACGCCATTTTCTTCAGTTTTTCTTGCCCCAGATGTCAGGTGCCCCCAGAATGAAGGCAATACATAAATTTGTGTAATAAAGCAATGCCATATAATCAAAATACAGTAGTGCAAGCAAATACATCAAAAATAAATACCCCAATCAGGTTGCATGAGGAGATGTTAGCCACTAGGCCTGTCCCAAGAGGGGAAGGAGGGAGGGAAACCTGGACTGCAGCTGTATTAGCACTCGAACATCTACATTTATGGTAGGTACAAAACTGTACTATGTTCATCGTGCATACAGCTGCAGTCATAACAGATGGGTAGAATCCCAAAGCTAGGAAAGGGGTGGTAGGCACTAGGTGGAACTAGGAGGAGCCAGAATGCCCTGCAGTACTGCAGTGGCAAAGCCAGCTCTAGATTTGGGGTATAGTGGAAGGTGGTAGTGTTTGGAGAAGGTATGCACAGAACTCCAAGTGGCTGCTTCCAAAATATCTTTGGTAGGAACTCCTCTGAGAAAAGCTGCAGAGGTAGTCATGGCCCTTGTGGAGTGAGATCTGATGCCTGTAGGTACAGTTTTGCCATGAAAAGAATAGCAAAAGCGTATGCAGTGGGCTATCCATTTTGAGATTGTTTGTTTGGAAATTGGCTTTCCTTGAGCTCCTATAGCATAGGACACAAAGAGCTGTTCTGATTTTATGAAAGGCTTTGTTCTGTCCAAATAATAACGCAGTTGTCTGTGGATGTTCAAGGAATGTAGTAATCTCTCCCCTTTGTTTTGAGGATTAGGATAAAAGGTAGGTAAGTGTATAGCCTGATTCAAAGCTACCCTGGATACCACTTTTGGCATAAAGGATGGGTTGGTTTGTAAGGAAACTCTGTACTGATGGAAGATGATAAAAGGCTGCACAGCCATGAGGGCTTGTAGTTCCGATACCCTACGAGCTGAGGTAATAGCCAGAAGGACAGCTGTTTTCCAGGACAAATACTGCAAATCTGATGAGGCAGCTGGCTCAAAAGGAGGCAAGGTCAGTTTTTCTAGAATGAAATTGAGATCCCAAGCAGGTATTGGTTGTTTCCTTGGGGGGGTTTATATTCTTAGCCCCTCTGAGGAACTGTCTTAAGAGGGGGTGAGAGAATAAGGGTGGATCAGTGTTGTATTCTGCAGAAATGGCTGAGGCATGGATTTTGATGGAGGAGAATGAAAGTCCACTGCTTAGCAGCTCAACTAGATACTGTAATATTTGAGGTAAGTTCAGTTTTCCAGGATCCTGGCCCTTTTTCTCATTCCAGACACAAAACCGTTTCCATTTTGCTGAGTAAGCTTTTCTAGTAGACGGTCTTCTGGCCTCCAAAATGACATCCTGCACCTCCTTGGAGAGTAGGGTCTGTTGTGATGCTAAGGAATCTTCCATGCGGCTAGATTGAGTGTTTTTAGCTCACTGTGAAGAGTTTTGAAGCTGTGCTGAGTCAGGAGAAGAGGCATTAGAGGCAGGGTCCATGGTGGGGAATGCGTCAGGCTACTCAGGAGTGGATACCAGTGTTGTCTTGGCCAGTCTGGAGCAATGAGAATCATCTTTGGTCTGTCTGCTCTGGTTTTTAATAGAACTTTGGGCAGCAGAGGAACAGGTGGGAAGGCATAAACTGTCATTGATGTCCAACTGAAAGAGAGAGTGTCCACTCTCCAGGCCTTTGGATGAAAAATCCTTGGGCAGAATTTTGTCAATTGGTGATTTTTGTGGGAGACAAAGAGATGTATGTCTGGCCTTCCCCATGCTTGAATTATCTCTGTAAAAACTTGAGGATGCAACTTCCATTCGTGTGGATCTGTCATATTTCTGCTTAGGTTGTCTGCCAGCGTGTTTTCCTTGCCTGGCAAGTACTGTGCTTGTAGTTTGATTTGTAAGTCCAGGGCCATGTTCCAAAGTGACATGGCCTGTCTGCATAGGGGGTAAGAATGGGTTCCTCCCTGTTTGTTTATGTACCACATTACTGCGGTGTTGTCCGTTCTTATCAATAGTTGACCTGGTTGCAGAAGGTCTTTGAAAGCTATAATAGCATTTATTACTGCTAGCATCTCCTTTTGATTGATGTGAAGGTGCTTTTCTTTTTGGGACCATTTGCCCTGAATGCACCGATCTGTCATGTGCGCCCCCCAGGCGTAGTCCGAGGCGTCTGTTGTGATGACTTGATTTGCTTGAGGCTTGTTGAATGGGAGACCTGTGTTTGTTTGGCAAGCTTGAGCCCACCACAGAAATTCCTTTTGAAGACATGGAATTAGTGGTACTATTGTTTCCAAGCTGTGGCTGTGTTGAGACCATAGGTTTTTCAGGTACCATTGAAGTTTCCTCATATGCAACTTTGCACATGGGATTAGTAAGATGCAAGATGCCATGAATCCAGAGCCTGCAGGATTTTCCTTGCAGTCAGCCTGGTGCAATTTGCTAGTGTTCTGAAGTACTGAGTTAGTTGCCCCTGCTTCTCTGGCGTGAGGTAGGCCATCTGGGTGTTTGTGTCCAAGTTGGCACCCAGGAAAATTATTTTCCGAGAGGGTATTAGCCTTGATTTCTTTTTGTTGACTGTGTATCCCAGAGAATTCAACAACATTATTACATAAGCCAGATGTTTCAGAAGAATGTGCTTGCTGTCCGCTTGGATCAGGCAGTCGTCCAAATAGGGGTATATTTGTATCCCTTGCAGTCTGCAGTAGGCAATAACTGATGCCAGGCATTTCGTGAATACTCTGGGCGCAGTAGATAAGCCAAAGGGCAATGCAGAGAATTGATAATGGGTTGAACCTGCAAGAAATCTGAGGTATCTTCTGCAATTATGTCTGATTGGGACATGCAGGTATGCCTCCTTGAGGTCCAATGTTACCAGCCAAGACTCCTTGCCCAGCATGGGAAGAAGCTGCTGTAGAGTGAGCGTCTTGAATTTTGGTACTAGTAGAAATGTGTTTAGGATGGATAAGTCCAAAATAGGTCTCCAATCTTTTCCCTTCCTTGGTACCAGGAATAGTCTGGAATAAAAACCTTGACCTTGTTCGTGCGTAGGTACCTCTTGAATAGCTTTCATGTCTAAGAGATCTGAAACTTGTCTTTGTGCCTCTGCCCTTTGATTGTGTGGCAGGTTTGGCATACCTCTCATTTTTGGAAGGGTGTGAAAATGGAATCTGCAGCCTCTGTTTATAATGTCCAGGATCCATTTGTCTTTTGTGACAATATGCCAATTTTTTGAAAATAATGCCAGTTTTCCGCCTAAGGGTGCTGCCATTTGAGTCTTGCTTGGCATGCAAAGGGGAAAGTCATTGGGCTTACTTTCAGAATGGTTGCGAGTTATCCTCACCACCTCTTTGTGTAGGAGCTTGTCATTGTCTGCCTCTAAACGATCCTTGGGATTGCCCTCTGCCCCTCGGGCGCCTGTATCTACCTCTTTGGAGTCTGTCCGTGGCTGGAAAGGACCAATTTTTGAAAGGCCAATTTCTACTGAAACGTGGGGGTTGTACCTGTAGAAAATCTTTCACTGTTTGCATTGATTTAGCCTTTTCCTCCATTTTCCTTAAAACCTCCTCAGCATTAGCACCAAATAATACATCCTTTTGTAGAGGGGCATCTAGTAATTTAGCTTCGACATGATCTGGTAAGGTTTGTTCCTTGAGCCAGGCATGTCTACATATGACTGATCCTGTAACAGCAGCTCTACATGAGGCCTCTAGAGCATCAAAACCACATTGTAAGGTATGTTTACCCACTTGTTCTGCACTGTGCATCAAATCCTGCAACTCCTTCAAGTCTGGTTGTTCAGGTTGTGACATTTTACGTCTCAATTGTGATCACAAAAACTGTTGGTACTTTAGCATATGGAACTGACAGTTTAATGCCCTCATGGTTAAGGTGGCCGAGGTATATACCTTTTCCCCCCACCTTTCTAAGGATCTGGAATCTCTCTCGGAAGGTAATGGGTTTTTAGCAGTGGAGGCCTTAATTCCCCTGGGACCCTGTGAGATGGTTTCTGGGTCAGCAGCATGGCTTTTGTATAGAAATTGGTGTGAGTCAGGGACCCTGTAATACCTGTCAGGCTTGACTGGGGCTGGAGGTAGAGAATCCGAGTTAAGGCAGGCCTCCGAGTACACATCATCTAGTATGTCCAAGACAGGAGGTATAGCCAGAGGCCTGTGCTGAGGTAGCAAGAGAAATTCCCTAAGCCTTTTCTTGGAATCTGAGTAATCTTGGCCTTCCCAGTGGAAGTGTTCCCTTAAGGTATGCAAAGTTTCCCCAAATGAGTAATCCTCTGGGGGGGATACAGATGGAATGGACTCCTCTGCATCGGAGTCTTCAAAAGGAGAGAAAGAATGTTCCTGTTCATCAAAGTGCTCTGATATAATGGAGCCCTGATCAGAGGAGGGGGATTCTTCCTCCACTCTGGGCCTTTTGTCCAGGGGAGGTTGAGAACCCCTGATAAAAGAGTAATTAAATCCTTAGCCATTTTAAGCATCTGTTTTTTAGGCATGGGGCCTGGAGATGGGCCCTGTGTAGCTGGCCTCTTAGAATGCATGGCTGCTTTAGACTTAGTGAAAGCCTTGATGGAAAAAGAAGAGGTAGGTCTGAAGACAACCTGAGAGGAGGTAGACCTGTCCACAGTTTGAGATTCACCTCCAAGAGTGGATTCGGCATCTGTAGTCGGGGTGTGGGCTGAGGAGCCTGCGACCTCAGGCACAGGAGACACCGCCAATGAAGTGTCGTCGGTAGTCAGGGGCTGCAGAGGCGCCTCGCTGAGAACCGGACCACGTGTAGTCGGCTTTGGCGTGGTGTCGGTAGAGGCCACGGACCTTGTGTGTCGGTCCTTATCTTTGCGCTTTTTAGACAAACCTGGAGTCGGAGTATCCGACGACATAATATAGTTAAATGTTTTGCCAAAATAATGCTTGGCGAACTCCGCCCGACGCTTAATGGTGCGCTTGTTGAATGTAGCACAAAAACGACAGGCCGAGACGTCGTGGTCTGGGCCTAAACAAGGAATACAGAGGGAATGGAAATCCTTATGCGGTATTTGCTTCCCACATGAAATACAATTGTTAACTTTGTCTGACATCGGTCTGAGGCAAGAAAAGTTTCCCCACCGGCGTACTTAGCTTTCAAGAAGACTTCGGTTGCAAAATTTTCGTAATTTCAGGAGCTGGCCGACCGGCACTTGCGAACTGCTTCTGCTTCGGGCACCGCGCGGCAAGAAAGACTGAAGAAAATGGCGTCGGCTGGTTCTTTTATACCCCTGTCGCACTGACATCAGGGAAGAAGCAACGACAACCGACGCCGGACCTAGACTTTGGAATTCGGCCGACCGAGGACCCGCCTGACGGCAGGAGAACCCATCTGTTATGACTGCAGCTGTATGCACGATGAACATCTCTCCTGGACCCTTTACGAGGTCTAGAGGAGGGAGGGTGAGAAGTAGACTGAGTTCTTCTTACAAAAGAAGTCTTAGCAGGACAGTTCCTGTAGTATCAGGGGAAGGGGGACACCAGCAAGTGCTTGATGTCTTGAAGCTCTTTACTTTTCTCTTGTAGATTTTTGAAAAGGTCTGCTGAGTTCCTACCAAATAAGAGATTATTGTCTAGTGGAGCATCCATTATCTTGGATTTAAAGTCCTCTGGTACAGGCTGGAGGCGTAGCCAGGAGTATCTATGCAAGACAAATGCAGATGCAGCAGTCCTGGCTGATGCTTCTGCTGCATCATAGCTACACTTAATCAAGTGTCTGGCTACTTGAGTAGCTAAAGACAGTTTAGATGCAATGTCATTTTTAGTGGGACAGTCAGGGGTAGAGGCTAGCAAGTTGGAGGCCTAGGAAACAAGGTCTAAGGCATATTTTACCATGTGTGTTTGGTAATTAATAGCCCTAAAGGCTAAGGTGGAGGAGGTATATATTTTTTTACCCATTCTGTCCATGGTCTTGCTGTGGTAGTCTGAGCAGAAGGGAAGCAGAAGGTAATTGCCTAGATTGTCTGTCAGGAGACAAAGCAATGACTGCAGGGTCAGCCATGGGAGGTTTCACTAGAAACTTCTGTTTATCTGGAACTTTATAAAATCTATCCGGCCTTTTAGGGGCAGGTGGTTGAGAATTTCGATTCTTGGAGAATGCATTAAAGGCATCCAGAAAGGCAAGTAAAACTGGGGGAATAGCGAGGGGGAAGGAGATTCTAACTGCAGAAGCTAAAAATATCTTTACTGGGTATCTGTCATTAAGGTGGTATCCCACTTGAATTACTCTTTCATTTTTGTGATAGTTTCCTCAAAGGAAATATCCTCTGGAAGAGAATCACCCTCATTAGAGTCTTCATCTGGGGAGTAATGGTCCACAGGAGAAGCAATTTGAGACAGATAAGAAACACATTCCTCAGAAGAGGAATCATATTGCTCAGGTTCTTCTTCTTCTTCTCCCTGCTGAGTACTGATTAAGGGGAGGGAAGAAGCAGAGGCTGGACTAGGGCTCAGCAGTGGGATGTCTGTAGGTGAAGGGCCTGTAGGTCTAAGGGCCATGAAGGCCTGCAGTAAGGAAATGGTGAATGACTGCCAGTCTGGAGTAGCTTGAGGCATAGGGCTCTAAGTGTTTGTTTTTTCTTACTTGGCATTAGCTTAGGGGTTGGCCTAGTAACCGAGGTCTGGGCTGGAGCAGAAGTTGTCTCTGTTGGCCGACCAAGTACTGGTTCCCCCTCGATGTCGGTTGAGACCGGCATCTGGATTGGCTCTGCTGGCATGCTCTCTGTAGCTGCAGTAATGGCCTCTACCAGAGGATCCGTTGAAGCTGACGGAAAAAATGGACATTCCCTTGGCCCCTAAATTGGTAGTCGGCAGGACGTCCGATGATGGAGCAGCAACGGACTAGACCTGGAAATCTTGACCTTCTTCCTCAGTTGTTCAGATTGGGCAGCCGACTTGGGATCCATCAAGCGAGGAAGGAGTTTCAATCTTTGATTCTCAAGAAAAAGACAAAGCTGCCAGTTGACTGCGAAGGGTTTTTGGAACAAATGGCTGACAAATGGAGCACGCCTTACGGTCGTGCTCCTCACCTAAGCAAAACATGCACTTGTGTAAATCTTTATGCTCTATCTGATGTCCACAATTACATTTGCTCTTTTTCTCAGACATCGGCTAAATAGCCAAAACAAAATCTACAGCAACCAAGCTCAAGTAGTAAGAAAAATGAAATCCCAATGGGGTACTTATCTTTTTTGAAGCGGAACGGTCGAAGCGTTCATCATCTGTGGCTGAAATGTTCTGGGGTCTGTGCGTGCAGACGTCACATTTATAGTCCCTAGTTTATGGCCCTCCGTGTAACATCCCATGCACCTACAGCAGCCAGGCTTAAGCTTTTGTACAGGAGCCGATGTCAGCCTGAGGGCTGGAAATCCCACAGTATAAATACTGCAACATAGGAATAGAAGGACATGTTCATTTTGCGGTCTAAAGGTGTGGAAGGCATTTTAGCCTTGCTAGTCCGGGGTACTCTCTGAGGCCTTGAACCAGGCTTCTTTGACTGCACAGACATCTACATCTTCTAGTGACAGAAGTGCATCCAGGTAGTACAGTTTTTGATTTAAGCTCCTAGCATTTAGCAGCATGACCCTTATTTTACTTTGGTTAATTTCACACTGGTAATGTTGTTTTCAAGGCCTTACCTAAAAAGGCACTATGGGGGAGGCAAGAGCCTTTGCCAGCAGCCAAAAGCCTAGGGATGCTAAGTGCAAACTATCTTTGACAAATCAGCAAGGTTTATTGACCATGGCTTTCCAGGCTGACAGAAACTGGATCCCCTCTGAGTGACACCAAAAACTGAGCCAATTATTGAAATTCATCATTTTTTGTTAATACTGTGGCATCATTCTAGATGAGTGTAGCATGCTGCTCAAGACTATGGACATACCCACCTAGAACAAATACTCAGTGATCTCACCCATGTCTCTCTTCATACAGTCCTGTGAGGTACAGCGTAGGTCATTCACACCAACATGAACTATGACACAGTCATAACAGTACTTGTTGCTGAGAGACCTGAGTGAGTGCGTGCGTGATCTGACGAATCCTGGCAATGGACAGGCAGCTGACCGCGACTTTCTCCTTGGATCCCCCTTTAACAAAACCAAACTAGTCCAAAGGTCAAGTGTTTAAAGGTCTCCTATATCCTTGTTGATAAGGTCCACAATGATTCTCTATGGCCTTGCAGATAAAGCTGGTTAGGCTAATGGGCCTACAGTTCCCAGGGTTTGTGGATGCACCCCTCCGCACCTTTTGCAAGGAGACAATGGTAGCAGTTTTCCATTTAGCAGGGACAAAACCAATGCTTAAGGCTGTGGCTGAAGAGAGTACCCAATGGTGTTGCTAACTCTTGTTTTAAACCACTGAGAACGCAGCCTGGGATGTTATCACATCCCATACAGGCCGTGTTTTTGGCCTTGGAGAGAGCAGTTAAGATCTGCTCTTTACAGATACTAGGTTAAGAACAGGTAGTAGGAATGTTTATATGCGGCAGGGACAGGGGGAGAAGTTTTCACTGAATCTGTCCGCTAGTACATCAGCTGTTTCCACTGGTTCAGTATAAGTTGTACCATTCACCACCAGTTCAGCACAAATCTGGGCTTTTCCTTTAAGGTTTTGGATGTAGCTAAAGAATGCCTTATGGTATTCCTCAGCTAGAGATGCTAATCTAGATTTGTAGCTAGCTTTAATAGACTTTACAAGACGTCTTATTTCATTGTTCAAGCTGAGAAGGGTGTGCTTCCAATTCTGAGATCGTTCCTTCTTGCACTTAGACAGCAGTTTCTTCCTCTTATTATATAACCAGTTTATGGCAGATGTCCACCAGACAGGCTTGTTTTTTCTTGAGTATCCTGCTTTCGTCCTATTAGGAATGGCTGAGTCAATACAATTGTATAGATGTTTATACAACGCATTGGTGTACAGCCCAGTAGAGGTGTCCTTACTGTCAGTGGGGGCAGGAGCTCTGAATCTATTAATGCCTACTCATAAGAGGCTGTAGCTGGCTTTGGAGAAGTTTTTTAGCCTAATTTCTCAGGGGGGGGGGGGTTCTGATGCTATTGTTACTTCGACAATGAAGATTATTCAAAATGCTTAGGGGAACAAATTGCCTGTGATGAGACAAGAGAGACATTTTCCCAGTTTACAGTTTCCCTAAACTCCGCAACAGTGAAGGGACCAAGGCAAGGTCCACTACTAGTAATGTCCTAGACAAAACCACCAAAACAGAGTCACAAAGTTATAGTATAATATGATGTTTTTTCTCCCTGAATGGTTTCCATCAGTCTCTTGCAAGGCCTCTAATATTAGGTCAGAAACCTCAGTATATACTTTGCATGCAGAATAAAGACAAAGTGTCCCAAATGAGAACCAAAGGAATTTCATGCAATAATACCACACAGTGTTGCATCAGAAGCAAATGTCATGTAGAGTAACACCATCCAGACACCCTGGGGCAGTAGAAGCATGACTCCTACAGATCCACAGTCTAGAATTTGACAAAGCAAAAAAGCTCATTAAAGTTGCTGAATTCAAATAGAGGATGAAAATATTTCATGATACTATGAATGAGAAAGAGGAGGGAAATAACTCTATGCATCTGTTTCTCTTTCTATTGCCATGGGTCTACTTCACATAAACGTTCAAATGTTCGACTTTCATATGGCCGAGACCATATGACTGAACATTTGAATGTTCGGAAATGCAAAAATAAAATAAACAAACAAAAAAAAACTGAACAGTGCTAACAGGGGGGTAAGCCCCCCTGCACCCCCACACTCCCTGCTATTTAAATACACTAACTCCGGGATCGCACTACATTGAGGTAAAGGCAAATCTTCCTGTTCAATGCTCTATGGAGATCCCCAATCAGACCGTTCGAACTTTTAAAACTTTGACCATATGGTCTTGGCCATATGAAAGTCAAACTTTTAAAAGTTCAACCAGCTGAAGGTGATCCATTGCCACGGGTTACCATTTTTGACTTAGACAGAACTTCTTAAATGGCAGTATAGTTCTCTTGAATCTCACACTCCTTTACTGCTATGGACACAGTATATGCTTTACCCAAGTATTTAATGGCACCAGGCTAGGATCACCCACTCCACTGCAGAGTAGTAATTACTAGGTTTTCTTCTGGAGGACAATGCACCTGACAGTCACCACTGTTGCGCAGAGAGCGTTTCTTGACGGCTTAGCTCTGTGTTTCCTGCACATGCCGTATATCATACAAAGGATTGGTTTAAATGGGTCGTGCAATTGAAAGTCACAGCTTTAAGTGAATGATTATCACAACCCAACCCACCTTGTACGCAGTACCTGTGTGCAATCTTGGTATTCGCAGAAGCTTCTACCATGAAGTGATGTCTGAACACACACACTACCCAACCCTTCCCGAAAACAGGTTAAGCAGGCTGATCCTTATCATTCCACTCCTCTATAGTCAACCCTAACTAGCACCTGAGCCACTAATTAACTTAGGTTAACTGGGGTGTAGTCAATTCTTTGCTTTCTCTAAAAGAGAAACAAGTTGTACTGCCTTTCAAGGAACACAGTTTGAGTTTATACCAGGATCAATATAGAAAATATCTGGTCCCACCAGTGGAGATCTTTTTGTGGAAAAGACAGAAATTTTTAAATTTCTTTTTTTTTTATTTAATACAACAAGGCATTAATAACAATGATGAGATAACACAGAAAAAAAATAACAAAAAGACCATGCCCACGCACCTCACATTCCCACCCTAACTATGCACTGGCAAGAAAAAGCATAATTTATATTACAGATTGATTTTTAACATTGAAGAAAATAATAAAAATATGTCACCCATCCTTTCAGTGCCTGTGGCATAGAGTAACTCATTTTGTAGCCATATTGGTTAAAAAAATTAAATTCACAAGTGGGAGGCACCTCGGCGTTCGTGAAAATCTACTGCTAATCATTAGCGGACCGGAGTTCTGCTGTGGCGATGCCTAACCAGGAAAAGCCGAAAGACAAACAACAACAACATTAATAAATAACATATTTTGCAAATTTGCCAAAAGCTTATCAAAAAGGAAAACACATTTTTAAAAATGTTTCCATTAATAATTATGTTTTTTCCCAACAAGGTACAATACAAGGACAGTCCCACTATATAAGATCTCATGTAGCTGTTACCCACAACTATACCAACATAAAGTGTGGGATTTATTTCATTTCTGATTTGTGGAGTCAGATAAGCTTTTAAAATATTTTTTGTATAACTCAGTTTCAATATAATTTAATTCTCTTTTTATATCAATTTAGTAATTTAACAAAGGGATGTACATAACATCCTATTCTAATTAATCAAAGTACTGTTTAAATCTTCCAATTTTTTTCTTGACTAGATGAAAAAAATTAATTTTGTTTCCTTTTTCTTTTCAGTATAAATTTTTACAGCTTTTACATCTATTGGTAAATGAAATGTTTTTTTTTCCCCCAAAATTAACCCTATGGTTTATTATATGTTCAAAAAGTGGGATGAAATTACGTAACACTTCCTTTAATCTTAAATTGTTAAGAAACTGTGCATTTGGAGAAAAAAGCTTTTAATATCATATACTCCCTTATTATTCTATTTAATATTAGTAGGAAAACTATAATACATTGTGAGGTCATACAATGGAAAAAAAAACAACCTGGATAATACAATTATAAATTTGTTTGGGAGAAATTTCAAATTTAACACATACTCATTAATTTTAACTGTAAACAAAGATTCAGTCTGAGTTGAAAAAAATCTTAATTGCCAGACTGAATTAAACATTTTAACAAAATGATAGTTTCCTAACTTGTTCTAATTCTAAAAATGTATCTAGATGTGAGTAAAAATTACCAGCTCTGGGTCCATAATATTATATTCTATTAACTTCCACAGAATTCTTGGATACCACCCCTCCACCACTCTGAAAAAAACTCTGACCATAAATATCTATCTGTTTTCTAAACACTGGGTTGTGGTGAACAAATAACATTTTAACAAAGGAAATCCAGAAAGGAAAAAAAATAATCTTACAAAAGTTAAATCTACCAGCAAAATATATATTTAAATTGTGTCACAAAACCACTAATTTCCTCATTTTCTCAATTATTCCTTTAAGCTGAGAAGTAGAAATCAAACTGAGTGTGTGTATATATATATATATATATATATATATATATATATTGTTTGTGTCTTTTGGCTTTTCCTGGTTAGGGGTCGCCACAGCGGAACTCCGGTCCGCTAATGATTGGCAGCTGATTTTTATGTACTGGCTTGCCAGACCTGACGCACAACCTTCAACGAAGGTACACCCATTCACGCATGTCTCCACGCAGAAGACACTCTAGCTGATAATCGAACCGGACAGCGTCTTACTGTGAGGCGACAACGCTACCGCAGCACCACCACCGTGGGTATTATATATATATTTATATATATATATTTATTTACTTAGTTAATTATCAAAAGAAATAATGTAGGCTACAGGAGGCAACCTTGACTTATACCTGCCCTTTGTTTTTTTATTTGTGTACTAACATTCTTCTTCTTCTTTCAGCTTTTCCCTGTTAGGGGTCGCCACAGCGGAACTCCGGTCCGCTAATGATTGGCAGTAGATTTTTACGGTGCTGAGGCACCAGCCCGACGCCCAAGCTTCAACGAAGGCACGCCCATTCACGCATGTCTTTCTAACGCCACTTAACCGCTGGGAGGACATACAGACTCCACACAAAAGGCGCTCCAGCCGAGAATCGAATGGGAGAACCTCTTTCTGTGAGGCGACAATGCTACAGCTGCACTACCGCGGCTAACTGTGTACTAAAATTATTAATTGAGGGAAAGTAATTTGCTTTCAAGAATAAAGCTTTAATTAAATGAAACATATTTGAAGAGGCCCAATATATTTAAAAATATATAAAAATATAATCTCTATTAAGTAAATGAAAAGTGTTATGAGTGTCCAAGGAACATAAAGCAAAAAACTGAAACAGGTGTAAAAATGGGCCGATTTGGTAAAAACCCAAAAGGAAAATGCAACATTAGATTAACAATAACCTTGTCCTAAAGTAAGTAATTCAAAGATGTATGAATTATTTTATAGTTGGAGTTTAGAAGGGAAGTTGGTCTATAGTTCACCATATCCATTTTATCCTTTTCTAGTTTCATAATGAAAATAATATTTGCTAAAGAAAACCAAGCACCAATTTATTCTGGATATTCTGATAATTTTAGAATTAGTTTCTGTATGTAAGGCAAATTATATCCATAAAATCTTGGAACTCTGGGGAAAGGATAACTATATACTCAACCATATCAACTGCTCTGAAAGATGTCCCTTTGCTGTTGTCAGGTGTGGGGATTTCCTTTTGGAACATCCTCAGTTCAAAGCAAGTGTAACATTATCTAGTCTGTATTCTCAAGGCCATACAAACCTTCTGTCATTACATATTATCTCAAAATTAGTCTGCGGGTGTTTGTACAATGATGCCCATGCAACAAGTGAATAGAACCTGAAAATCATGAATAAAAAATACACAGTTGAATGCTTGTTTACAGGAAAATCCACCCTATGATGCTATAAGAAACAGCTGGCCAAATGCAAGGACAGAACAATTAGAGGTTAGTACCTCTTCACTGCAGAGCATAGTCTTGGTAGTCTCACAGTTCAAATTACATGATACATCTTCAGTGTTTGATTTCAGATACTCTCAACAGTGGGTAAGGACTAGAGCATGCCTGAATTAGTATAAATTAAACCATTTCAAAAGGCAAGGACACAGGATGTTCAGTTCTAAAGAACAGGGTGCCAAAGCACCCTGACTTCTGACAAAAACGTTTTTGAAGGTTTGAACCAATGAACAAATGTTTACAGTACAAATATTCATAATGGTTTCAGTCTTAAAACAAGCAGAGGGATCAGCCACACCTCCATTTAACTGGTCTTTGGAACAGCAGCATGTTCAAATGAGGAGCTGGTAACTGGTGACAAAAATTAACCAGTTAGCAAATCTTACTGAAAATAGTTTGCTTAACTTGTGACGCCCGTGCACTGGCCCAGTAATCAAGGAGCCTCAATCTTCACCACTAGCACCAGTGAGGAGCATCCACATTGGGAGGATAACAAGTACACACACACAGTAAAGTACAATTTCCCTTAAGAGCACACAGAGATCACAGTCAGTCTGGGGCTGGTTTATCTCTCTGTCTCCAGATCCCCAATAAGACTCTCCACTGGCACAGCTATAGGGCTCAGATCTCAGCCGAGTGGTCAAGCCAAAACCTCCAACACCCTCTCTGTCCAACCAGTGCTTTATGTCCCTGCACAAGTAGCTGACACACACACACACACACTTTGAGATTTGAGTTATATACAAACACACAGACACTCCTGAGGAAGGCTGGCACAGGTTCTCCAGCTATGTGCCCTTTGGCCTAAACTATATAGTAGTACCGACCACCACCAACAACTACTATCAGCTACTATAACGGCCCTTACTAAAGGGTGTCCAATTCTACTGTGCAGTGTTATGATTATCCAACTGGTAAGTGTGACTGAGACATGAAGGCTATTTAGGAGTGGCTTATACAGTATTATCAAATAGATACAAGTACTCCAAGAGCTTAAATAACTCTACACAAAACAGCCACAATTAAAAGGTTTAAATATATTTAATAATAAATAATAAAAAACACAAGACAATACTTATTAACGCAACACAATGACATTAGAGAGTTCAGAAATCACAGGAAAAAATTTAAAACATTATAGGATAGTCTAACATAAATATAGAAAACAGCTAGACTAATCTGGCTATATTTCTATCTCTCTCTAAGAGAAATACTAAGATCCTTCTTACAGAGCAAAGCAAGTGCTGGTGAGCTGATGTGTTCAGGCTCAGACACAAATACAAAATGCTATTCTTACTTTCTGAGATAGCCCTTAAATTGATAATACACATTACTGCTGAGTCATTTCAGATTACATCATTCTTATCACTTCTGCTGAAGTTTCCCAGGCACACAGAACTCAGAATTTAACATTTCTTTTTGATCTGCACCTGCCAGGAAGCCACAGCAATAAAATACACTTTACATGTGAAACCCTGTAATTATCTCTGTCTTAGGACAACAGAAAGAATTTCCTACCCCAGATATCCTGTCTCCTAGCTTGAGATTAGACACAGTCGTACATTTTTTACTTATCAGCTTTCTTCCCGCAGGGTGCATTGTGGTTACATTTCTGAAGCTTAGCACATAACACAGTTTTCTTACATTTGTGAAACCAGCCTGTGGATCATATTAATATTTACAATGATACATAATTATTTACAAAAATCTATCTGGCTGGGAGCCCCTCAGTTTTTCATATAACTCATTTAACACCTGTGTGGTGTGATTTATTTTTAATTTTGGTAAAATTTAGTTACTGGCTAGTAAATACAAATACACTGCCTGGATGCCAGCAAAGAAGAAATTTGGAAAAACAAAGAAAATTAAAAAGAAAAGATGAATAAAAACACGATCATAGACAGATTTTGCAGCTATTCACCAAAAAGCAGTTCAAGTTTCAGCTTTAGTTCAAGAGATGGCCTCCAGTAAGTAATCTAGATGATAAAACAAATCAAATGTATTCAACGGTGATTAAAATAAATGCAACAGTGAAAAAGGAAAAGACATTTTTAAAAAGTCTGGAAAAATATGAAAAGCTTTAACCAGCCATTCAGATGAATTGAGAAAAAGCTGGCTGAAAATAAGGTTTCTCAAGAAGAACTGTTAGTTAGAAGGCAGAGTGCATAGAGAAAACCTGAAATTTTCTGCTGTACCAGAGAAACTGGAAGGAACAGACTGTATTAATTTTAAGAAAGCACAAATAAGCAACTGTGCAGGTGTTCTACAGCAGAATTTTAACTTAGAGCAGACTGAGTGTTTGCTCTAAACTCGGCCAAGAGGAAGCAGCCGAGACTTGTATTAGTAAAGATGCAATCATAGTATCAGAAATAGCTGATCCTGAAAAAACTGAAGCAGAGGGGCAAAGTATTAAAAAATGGAGACAGAAGGGTGTTTTTAGAAAATGATTATTCACTGTACACCAGGCAGAAGAGAAGCACATTTATCCCAGTAATGAGGGAATGTCGAGGGGTAGGTGTTAGATTCAAGTTGCTATATCTAGCTGTCTTCAATGTGTTTTTTACTGGAGGATCAATGTCTTTTTTAATGCAGAATAGACCACGGAAGAAATAAAGAAGTTTATCCGACAGAAAAGTGAGTCAGTATGCAGAAGGGGACTCTGCTTCTCATTCTTATGAGGGTAAGATTCTTAGAGAGACCTTGCCAGTGAAACCTTTACCAATGTTCCAAAGGAAAAAAAACTTAGAGACAGAAAAAAAGCACAGAAGCTGACTACAAGAATCAGCAGTACCTTAGACTAGAACCAGAGTCTGGCATTGGGAGATGGAGATGAACAAGATCATCAACAAGAAGATGATGGGCAAATCTGAAATTAGTGAACAAATGGAAGACTATAAAGCAGCTTACCATATTTGTAAAATATGTTTTTTCAAAGTGGCTGAAAACACTGGACCTTTAAACTGGTGGGTGGGCTGTAAAGCATATACTTCACTTTATATCATTTATGTTTAGAAGGACACTAAAATGGGGGAACTGTTGGGAGGGTGGCCAAATGCTTAAGGTGTTTGCCTCACAAACACAAGGTGCAGGGTTTGAGTCTCACAAGGGATAATTGGCTAGGCTTAAAATGGCTTGCAAGAGCAGTTAGCTTAGTACTAACTTATGAACCTCTATGAACTGTAAGCAAAACAAATTTTGTTCTTATTAGTGTTTGTATAAAACATTTCATGATACAAACACCATGCTATATTCAGTAAAACAGTTTTGTGTTGTGTGCAATCAGGAGTATTTTAAATGTAGGGAGTCTTTTCAATGACTGTTGTATGTCACGAAAGATATTAAAGTAAACAAGTACTTTTTAGTTGAAAGGAATATGTGTTTTACAGTAGAACAAGAGAAAAAAGGATGGACAAAAGCAAGTTTAATATTCATATCCTGTGATCTTGGGCTGCTGGAGTGTGGATGGGGTATAAAAGTGCACTGATTATATTATATGTAGAATTAGGATAGTTTCTCTTTTTATTTTACAAGGATGAATGTCTAGCTTACTATCTTTGAATTAAGCTGTATACAGGTGTTTTGCTGGCATGTAGGCTTTAAAAATAAGACAAAATGATGAAAGTTATGAAAACACTAAGCTTCTTGCAGTTGCAAAATATTAGCTCGTTTGTTTTCCATTAGCAAATGTTTAGTGGAATTAAGATGCCTACAGCTGTGAGCAGCTGTGCAATCTTTTCTAACCGAAATTTAGAAAGACCCATTTCTGAGTACATTTCCATAGAGACAAGCTGTCTGCAAGTGCAAGCAGTTAATCCTGAGAAGTCTGAGTATTCTTTGCTGAGGAAAATGCAAAATGTAAAGGTACAATGGCAAGCGGTTCAGTAGAAAAAATGAAGTTTGAAATTATGCAACATGAATAAGAGGGAACAACCTCCTTAGAAGCCTTAATAGACAGATAAGATAGATAGATAGATAGATAGATAGATTAGTACTAGGCTAACTGCACTTGCGAGCAATTTTAAGCCTAACCAATTATCCCTTGTGAGACTCAAACCCTGCACCTTCTGTTTATAAGGCAAACACCTTAACCATTAGGCCATCCTCCCTTAATACTTTAATGCAGTTAATATAAAAATGTACAATTTGGTTTTATTTAAAAATAGCCAATGGACTTTTTCTTAGGGCTAAAGGTTAATGTTTTCTGAAAGCATGGAATCTGTTTTTCATACTGGGAGGGGAAAGATATAAGAAAAGAATAGACAGCAATCAATATAAGTGGGAGCACAGGCTGTACCATGCACTTTAGTATGAGTAACCTCAAATTTTAGCTTAGATAATACCTGTAGCTGCAGCCGTAAATTTGGTGCAATTGTTCCCTTCCTGAGGGTTAAATTTCACCTTTTGAAGATTTACATAGTTTGGTGTGTTTGCTCAAAGTTAAAAGGAATGAAAGCGTTTTGCATTTAATTTTTTGTTTGATGGCTCTTATTAAAGCAAAAAAGTCTTGAAAAATGTGACACAGGTTCAAATGGAGATGAGAAGAAACAACAGTACAAAAGATCAGCCTGCCAAACATTAGTATGTGCACTTAACAGAAAAGCTGTAAATAAAAGAATGCACAGCTGCCTTCGGCTGTAGACATCTCAATTCCACTGCACATTTCTCAGTAAAAAACAAAAAGCTAATATCTTTGCAATAGTAGGAAGCTTAGCATTTTCATGTCTTTCATAATTTTGTCTTACTTTAAAGCCTATATGCTTACAAAAACACGTATTTACAACTTAATCCAAAGGCAGTAACCTAGACATGTATAATAGGTGGTAATTTTGTATCATTATGGCTGTGCTGTCCATATTATCCTGGAATGTGAATGGACTTTCAGGTACAGCTAATAAGAAAAGAGTATTGAAATGCATTAAGAAAAAATGCAAAGTGCAAATAGCAATGTAGCAGGAGACACATTTGGAAATAAATGAGCATGTGAATATGATAAAAGAGTGGATTTCAGAATGCATATTCAGCAGAATATCAGAGACAGAAGAAAAGTGAGTAATTATTCTAATTGCTAGAGGGGCTCCACTCTTGATGAGGGGAAAAAGACAATAATGGTAGATTTGTGGTAGTAAGGGTCTACTGGCAAGAGAGAAGGATTACAATGGCATGTATTTATATTCTACCAAAAACTGCTATTATGAACCTTAAGAACATTTTGGGATATTTTTTGTTTAAAAAAGGGCTCGAAGAAAAAAGACTGGATACGACCACCACGTTGTATGTAAAATCCAAATTTAATGAAAATAAGCGCTTTCACATGCTACACTGGCATGCTTCTTCAGATTTATCCCACATTTTCTCAAAAAACATTTAAATAGCAGCAACCCAATTGAATGATTGAATAATTAATTAATTAAGGGAGGGGTGAAACATCCACCTAACGATGCTTTTAAAACAAACCTAATTTCTTTACTGACAGAAAAACAAAATAAAATAAAACTAAAATAGAATAAAATAAAGGCATTTGTACATGTATGTAAGCACAAATTAAATAGATACACATCATCAAAATTAACTATAAGCAATGTAAAAATGAAACATTGCAACATAAAACTCTAAAACATAAGACTCTAAAGACATATAGACTACCATAACTACTGAGTTGTTCATCAGAACTGGTGGAATAAAATCTTAGGAACATACTATCCTAGTATATCAAATACATTTGAAACACATTTAAAGCACATTTGAAACACTGTAACTAATGCATCAAACACACCCTAACACTAAAATATCAATTAAATACTTATATGTATATAAAAACATATACTTATCATAAATGTAATTTATATAGATACATATATAATAATAATCTATTAACGTCTAGTGTCCATATATAATAAAACATATTAAAAATGCCTAATGACGTGCTTCAAGTATCGGCTTGATACTAATAAACTGATTTGATATGTTTTATTATTATAGGCATGTCTTCCCTAATGTGGTTAAAGGGCAGTTCATTAGGATATATAGGCTTTGTAAGGAGGGCCCTGATTTACAGATGCAGTTTGATACACTACATACTTGTTTTTAGACAGAGGATATAATGACCTAGTAGTTACTAAAATTAAACGCTGCATTCTGGAGAATGGAGGTGAAAATATTGCAACAAATACAAGTCATGTAAGGATGAGGTTTAAAGAGAAGCATGGCTCTAGGGTCCCCCTCACTACCAGATATACTAATGATAACAAGAAGGAGGTGGATATAATAAAAAAGCATTGGAATGTATTGACTGTGGACCCTAAAATTTTGAGTGTGATAGGATACAAACCAAGTTTTAGTTATAGAAATAGTAAGAATTTAAAAAGGCTACTATGTAAGGAACACTCTACCATTAGATCTAATAGGTTAAATATAAGTAAACTGGGTACGTATCGATGTATGAGGTGTAAAATGTGTGGTTTTATAGTGGTTGAACAATGTTTTGTTCATCCCACTATTGATTATGAGTTTAATCCCAAGTTTTACGCTTCTTGTGATAGTAAGAATTTAGTTTACCTAGCCACATGCACAAAATGTGCAGGATTCTATGTGGGTATGACAACAAGAAAGTTGAAAGATAGAATGTACAATCACGTGTACGACATAAGGAAGAGGAATCCACAGAATGCATTGGCCAGGGATGTTAGTTTACACATTGATCATACTTTTAAGTTTAGGGTGTTACAAATAGTATCCCAAAGTACACGGGGAGGTAGTAACCAAAATCATTTAGAATCTATAGAGCTCGATTGGATTTTTAGATTAAGAACACACGTAGAACCAGGGCTCAATCAGTTTATTAGTATCAAGCCGATACTTGAAGCACATTGTTAGGCATTTTTAATATGTTTTATTATATATGGACACTAGACGTTAATAGATTATTATTATATATGTATCTATATGAATTACATTTATGATAAGTATATGTTTTTATATACATATAAGTATTTAATTGATATTTTAGTGTTAGGGTGTGTTTGATGCATTAGTTACAGTGTTTCAAATGTGCTTTAAATGTGTTTCAAATGTATTTGATATACTAGGATAGTATGTTCCTAAGATTTTATTCTACCAGTTCTGATGAACAACTCAGTAGTTATGGTAGTCTATATGTCTTTAGAGTCTTATGTTTTAGAGTTTTATGTTGCAATGTTTCATTTTTACATTGCTTATAGTTAATTTTGATGATGTGTATCTATTTAATTTGTGCTTACATACATGTACAAATGCCTTTATTTTATTCTATTTTAGTTTTATTTTATTTTGTTTTTCTGTCAGTAAAGAAATTAGTTAGGTTTGTTTTAAAAGCATTGTTAGGTGGATGTTTCACCCCTCCCTTAATTAATTAATTATTCAATCATTCAATTGGGTTGCTGCTATTTAAATGTTTTTTGAGAAAATGTGGGATAAATCTGAAGAAGCATGCCAGTGTAGCATGTGAAAGCGCTTATTTTCATTAAATTTGGATTTTACATACAACGTGGTGGTCGTGTCCAGTCTTTTTTCTTCGAGTATTTTTTCTTCTTTTCTGGGACGTGTACCTTTGGACGGTAGCAGCACTTTGTTATATCTTGTTTAAAAAAGGGGCAAGAATTGAATAATTTATGTAATGTTGCTTAGGTTATATGATATATAGCAATATATGTGAAGTATAATATCTGCTAATGTTGATATGTTAACGCAGTTTTATTACTTTTGTATAAATGTAAATTTGCCTATGTCACAAATGATAATTCAATAAAGGTGTTTTAAAAAAAGAACATTTTGGGAGAAATAATCAGCTTTCAGCATAGAACATTATTTACAGGTGAGGACTGGAATTTGAGTTGCATTAGTGAAAATGTGTCAGTGGGACCTAAAATGGACAATATAACAAAAAAGGGTAGATTTCTGAAGAAATTTACAAAAATATTTGGCATGGAAAATGTGAATTCAGTAGCAGGAACTCAAACAGAATTTACATATTATTCCTCAAGGGACAATAACAGGTCTAGACCTGCATTTAATTAAAAGTTCAACACATCCAATAAATATTTCTGATCACGCACCACTAAAAACTAAGATACAAATACAGGGTAATGAAGTAAAAATAAGATAATGGTGCTTTCTTGCCTACCTGATAAAAAGAGAGGAATTTAAGGAATGGGTAGTGGAAATTATATGAGAATTATTAGGGAAGATAGAAATATCTCCAGAAGTTGTAGCTAGTGAATGGGATAAAATGAAAATGGAATTTAAAAATAGGGTTGAAATAAAAGAGAGAGAAAGATATCGTTAAGAAGTAATATAAATTCCTTAGAGGGGCTGACACAGGTTAAAGTACTGTAGAATAAAGGGAATCTCAAATGTAGAGTGCTAAAGAGAAAATAAGGAAATGTCTGGATAATTTGCATGAGTTTAGGAAGACTGCAGTTAAGCAAATGTTTTTTGATAACACCAAAGCACAAAAACATTTAGCACAGTGATCTACTCTAGTCACCAAACGTAGGGAACCTATAACAAGAAAAATAACCAGAGACCCTGTAGAGGTTTCAGAGATATTCTGGAAACTTTATGAAAACATGTATAAAGCAGAGAAATGTGGAAATCAAGAAACAGTACAAATGGAAATATTTATGAAAGACTTAATTGTTTTGTCAATGTTACAGGTAAATGAGGCTAAACAACTAACAGGTAAGATAGGAGGTGATGATATAAAACCAGTACAATCAATCTTCAGCAATGTCTCCAGGATAAGATGGTATTCCTGTGTGGAAGTTTGGAAATTAGTAGGGAAGAAAGTGATAAAAGTCTGGAACATTTTGTTTAATAGTATTTTAAAAGGAGGGGAAGAATGAACATCTTGGAAGAAAGCTGTGGTGACTGTGTTGCTAAAGATGGCAAAGGCCCTTCAAATCCAGCTTCACAGATACCCATTTCAAATTTAAACCATGATTATAAAGTGTTTATGTCTACAGTAGCTAAAAGAATGGCAAAGGTGTTGCCAAAATTGATAGATATGGATCATTGCGGTTTTGTAGATGGGTGGCAAACATCTGACAACATTAATAGAACAATGATGATCCACAGGGAAGCAGAATCTAATAAAATACCTCTGTTGTGGTGGGTTTTGATGCACAGAAAGCATTTGACAGAGTAAGCCGGGATTTTATGAGTAGGTCATTGGAAGCATTTGTATTCCCTGAGACAATAATAAAGCCAATTAGAAGGATACATGAAAGACCAGAGGCAAGAATCAAAGTGGTAGGGTACCTCTCAGAGCTGTGTTTGAACAGAGCAGCCAGGCAGAGGCATCCTCTTTTCCCTTTGTTATTTGCTTGATATTTAGAGCCATTGGCAAAGAAGATACAGGACTCAGAAATACAAGGATATAACTGATATAGTAATCAACGAAAGTTGGCTTTATTTGCAGATGATATTATTTTGCACCTGATAAATCCAGAAAAGGACATTCCAAGTGTTGTGGAATATTTTGAGACAGTTTCAAGTAATTTTGGGATATAACATTAATGAAGATAAACCAAAGGATATAGCTGTAAATTATGTACTCCTACATAAACTGGCTCATCAATACCCATATTTATGGGGACATGATAAGCTAAAGTATTTGTGAGAATGGATTAAAATGGCTTCTGTTATGATGGCTAAGGATACGATTGAAGAGAATAAACAAAAGATAATACAAAAACTGAGAAACTGGAAACTCTTATGTCCGGATATGGATAGTAAGATACATGCAGTGAAAATGTTTTTAGTCTCCTTGTCTTGTACATGGGTCAGACATACTTTTTTCAACACTAGGAGAAGTTGTGGACAATAATTAATAAAGACTTGATGGAATTTATCTGGGAGGGGAAGACAACAAGAGTTAAGTGGGATAAGCTGATACTTTCAAAAGAACTAGATGGTTTAGGTTTACCTGATTTGAAGGGATATTTTAGAACTAGAATCCCTTGTCGCAGACTCTCCAATAAGTGTTCAAGCACCTCTCGAATAACACAGTTTTATTCCATGAACGAACAGCAATACAAAAACTCCCAATACTGACAGCACATAAAATGGAAAGACAAAACAAGAACAAAAGGACTGGTTAAGCGCTTTCACCCACGCATATAGTGGGGCTTCATAAGAATGTCTTCTCATTACCATATCTTGCGTCATATTTTAAATTTGGAGCTAAAATCAACGGATACAAGGTGAAACTATGTATCTGTTGCAATGTAGACAAAGAATTAACAAAATTAAAAAATTATTATTGACACAATATTGCTTCCCTTTGCAAATACATTTGGAGACTGAATGAACTAATATGTATATGTCAAACTTGATCAAGTGTCTCCAAATTTTTGTAATAGTACGTCTTACTGCTGAATTAATGCTATATGTACCTAAAATACACTCCATATCTTGTATATAATGCATCTAAACAACCTTTTAGTAATAAATACATGATACAAATGAAAAATAATTAATAAAATAATACTATAAATATCGATGAACTCACAAAACTACTGTCATTATTATGTGACAAGAGAGATCTACAAAGTATCTCAAGTATCTCATTTTTCAAAAAGCTAACATTAGCAATCTAACTGAAGTGGAAACGAAGACACTTAAGGCATTACAGAATGATACCAACATCAGGGTTATGAAGCCGGACAAGGGGGGTGGTATTGTCATTTATGATAGTATAAGGTATACCAAAAAAATGTATGATATTCTATACTATTCAGGTAATTGTGAATTAATCTCCATTAACAAGATAAATATAGCTTATCAACGGATAGATTCATACATAGAAAAAATTTATATTGATGGTAGAATCACTAGTGACATTTGCAAATTTTTAAAAGTTAAGTATCCTAGATTAGCCACAATGGTTGGCATACCTAAAATACATAAGGATACTAAAGACCCCCCTTTCCGGACGATTATATCAGGTAGCAAATCCAAAACATTCCCTATGGGGAAGTTTATAGATTGGTCAAGGATTCCTGTGAGTTTCTAGGTACTTATCCTACTGGTGCATGTAAGGAAGGTTTGATATTCGTCACCATTGATGTTATAGACCTTTTTTCGTGCATACCCAAGCAAGCAGGATTAGAGGCCTTTTGTAGTTGCCATCCATTTAATATGAAACACAACATCTATAAAGGGCAATGCATACGTGCTGACCGTATGACGTCAGATGCAAAGATGATGGTAGAGGAAATTAAATTTATAACTGAGTTGTTTCTAGAGAGAGGCTATCCACCAAAAATGTTATCAGACATAGGACAATATGTAATCCAAGAATGGGGCACTAAGTATAAACCCTTGTTAGGATCTGGATTTGAGACTAAACAGGTGAAGAATGTGGGGAATAATTATGACAATGAGGCAATTTGTCATCAGAGATCCCTAATACTACAATAGAGTCCAGTAGTAGACAAGATAGTATACATTATAAACAAATTCTGGCATTTGATCTCCCGGGATTCAAGTTTATTGGAATTAATGGGTAATAAACCTAAAATTGTTTATAAAATGGGAAGGAACATAAAAAAATTATTAGTCCACAAGACAGTAAGTGTAGGTAAGGGGTCAAAGAATATCAATTCCACCCATACCTTTAAATGTGGAACATGCAATCAATGTAAATATATATTTGAAAAGGAAAGGATGATTATTCAGAATGAATTAAAAACATTAGTTAAATTCAAATATGGTAATTGTAGAACAAAAATGCTCATATACTTGGCCAAGTGTTGTGAATGTGCATGCTATTATATAGGTAAGACTGAGCGATGTCTTAGACAGTGAATATATGATCATACATACTGTATTAGGAAGAAAGACCCCACAAATGCATTATATAGGCATATAGAAAAGATGGGGGATACACACAATTTTAAATTTGCTATTCTGGAAATAATTACAGTAGATCCAAGAGGTGGTGACTACAAAACTTTGTTAAGTTTCAAGGAAGTTTGGTGGCAACTTTATTTAGATGCTACCACCCCCACCCCCACCCCCCCCAGGCCTCAATGAAAATATTTAATGTAAACCAATCTTGGAAAATAAATAAATACCACAGCAAGTACTGATGAAAACTTCTTATACCACACGAAAGGAAGACTCCACAGCAACCATAAAGAATTTAATCCACTGGAAAACCAATTTCACAGTAACAGAAATACACAGCCAATAATAAATATCGTTCTCTCTAGCGCCTCGGCAAATAGCCTTTTCAGAGTAAAAGATATTCTTATACTAACTTACAACTCTTTATATATAACAGACCCCTCCCACATCAATTAACAATCAATTTTTCAATCAATTAACTAAAAAACTTAAAAGACATAAAAAACATAACTATCCTTTAAAAATATGTTCATTACAGTAAACTTTTCCACGAACAGTCACAATTTAAACCATTTGGTTTGAGAGTATTAAATTTCAATATCAAATACAATTCCTTCTTTCTTAGCATTTGTTTTATACATTTATCATTAAGGTATTCGGTATTTTGAATACTATCCAATACTGTCACCTTAATACCCTCATTTTTCCTTCCATGATGGCTATTGAAGTGCACAGCCAAGGGACTAGTTTCTTTATTATTTGTAATGTCTCTTATATGTTCTTTAATTCTGCAAGCTAATGTTCTTTTAGTTTCTCCAATATAATATTTTTGCAGGGGCATTCAATACCATACACTACTGCTGTTGAATTACAGTTATAATTTCCCCTTGTTACAAAAGCAATTCCATTAATTTCATCAAATTGCTTCACAACAAACCTACAAATAGTGCATTTACCGCACTTTTTCGTGCCCTGTTGATTAACTTGTGTATACAGCAGCATGTTTGGCATTACAAATTGACTATGTACCAAAAAATCCTGAATATTTCTGCCCCTTCTATATGAGAAACTAATATTTTTATCAGACAAATAATTCAATTCTTTTTTTAATATATTCCAATTATACCTAATGTGTTCATCAATGTTTTCAGATAACACCGAAAAAGTAGAAACAAAGTACATTACATCCCTTGACTCCTGTGATACATTCCTTATTAGCCCTTTATTGTATTTTCCTTGATTTTTAACTTTTCTTAAACTTTCTTTAAGGTAATATTCTTCATACCCCCTCAATCTAAATTTATTGTAACTTTGTACATATTCCTTTTCCCTGGTATTAGGGTTACTACATAATCTATTCACCCTAATAAATTCAGTGTATGGAATTGCCTTCATAATGTGTGCAGGATGGTGACTACTACCATGGAATACAGAACCTGCTCCTTGAAATTTTCTATGAATTTGATATTCTATCAACTTATTATTTAATCCTATTAGTGTAACATCTAAATATTGCACTTTCTGCCCATTTTGAAGTTCATCAAACTTTATGTTCATACTATTATTCTGTATCTCCTTCAAAAACTTTTGCGCATCTTCTTGTCCACCCTTACAAATAAACAGCAAATCATCTATAAACCGATAATATTTATGGACATATTTTTTAAAAAAGATGTTATTATATATATATTTGCTCTCAAAATATCCCATAAATACATTTGCATAACTTGGGGCAAAGGCTGCTCCCATCGCTGTGCCCTGCTTTTGTGTATATACTGAACCATTAAATTCAAATATATTATTTTCCAAACAAATATCCATTAATTCCAATACATATTGAATTGCATCTGTCTCACCCATAAAGTATTTAATAGCAACCTTCCCATCCTCATTTTTTATGTTTGTATACAAACTAACCACATCAATTACTACAAAATACATATTATCCTGCCAAATAATGTCTTTTATTTTATAAATCAAGTCAAACACATCCTTAATATAAGAAGGTAAATTATACACAACTGGAAATAAGTAGTTATGTAAAAATTTTGAAATGTTTTCCAAAAAGCCATTTGTGGCTGAAACTATCGGACGTCCTGGTGGAGGAAATATATTTTTATGTATTTTTGGTATGCAGTAAAAGCACGGCATTCTGGGTGCATTAATATTAAACTTATCTTTTATATCTCTATACGAGAAATATTGCAGTCTATAACCCCTATCAATGGCATATTCATACTTCTGTTGAGCTTCTATATATTCATTTAATCCCACTTTTTCGTAGACTTCATCATTCATTAAATGTGCATAGCACATATCCAAATACTGGGCCACATTTAAAATTACCAATTTCCCTCCTTTATCAGAAGGTTTGAATACTATGTTTTTATCTTTACTTAAACTATTCAAACATTCCCATTCTGTTTTAGAGAGATTATATTCCATTTCTTTCTTATAGCATTGAATTTTTTTAAATTCTGCTTCTACATTATGCGTTAATGCCTTTTGAAAATATTTAATATTCTCATTATTCTGTATTGGCATAAAGGTACTAACTGTTTTTATCATACTAGTATCAAATGCTACACATTCATTTATATCTAGTTCTGAGTTGCAAGAAAAAAATTCTTCATCCCCGTTACAAGCAGAAACATCATAAGCCATAACATCACTTATTTCCCCTCCTAGACACATATTAGATTCATTATTTTTATGTTGAAACATGTCCATTAAATATAATTTTCGACTAAAATGAAATATATCAGCCTTTAATAAATGTACCCTTGGAATGACCGTGGGTACAAACTTTAACCCTCTGTTTAAAACATTTAGGGCACATTGCGACAAATTTCGGCCAGATAAATTTATCACATACTCACAATTAGATGAATCACAACTGATATAGCTCATTTTAGTCCCACTGTTTGTCCCATTTGCTCTTTTTATTTGTACGCTCCTTTCCATAACCCTCTCTGTTATAACTTTGTCCGTTCCAACTCCGTTTCCGATTGAAACGGTTGTCTTGAAATGCATTCATTCCCTTATTGTTCCCTGGTTTCGGAAGCACTGGAAACTCTTCATTATCCGTATCTCCCTCCGTGTGCGATAAACCACTCTCTGCTGAGGTACACGCCATTCCTTCCATGTCCGACTCCTTCTCCTTACGTTCAAAACGCACCCGTTGTCGTCGTGCCCTAGGATTGGTCGATAGAAGAAACGCCCTCTTGCTCTCATAGTCCCGAAGATCTCTATGTAACTTGCTTTTTTTACGATCTATGAGCTCAGACTCATACAACATTAACTGTTCATTTTTTTTTGACCAAAAACTGTTGGAGCTCATCATGTTTGATTTTATTAGATATATCAGCACACATTACTTTTATTTCTTCTCTTAGTTTGTGCTTTTTCAACACATCTCTCTCTATGAGTATCCGTACCCATTCTTTACTGCACCGATGTGCAGCTGCCAGCCATCTATCATAAAACTGCTTATCATCAGAACAATTAGTTGATGGGTTTTTCACACTTCGCAACCCTCTAGGAGTAATGTCTAACTCCTCATAACGCTGGAGACTTTGTAAGTTCAAAAATACTGAAGTCTCTTTGAATAGTAACTTTTCTATTTGAGCATACAAGTCACGAATTTCGGGTGCAATTAATGTTTCCACTTTCTTACCAACACGTGCAAATGGATTTTGTTGCCACAGCTTACGCTCTTGCTGCCATTTGTTATATATAACAGATGCAGCCTCTCCGCCATATATTTCATCCCTTGCTTGTACAGCCCCAGTATTAACAGTACCACCTGTACCATTCGATACAGCAAAAAAGCTATCAATGGATTTTTGTGTGCTGTCCATAGCAGTCTCTCTAAACATCCTTGGTAACGCTGCAAAGGAGTCACTCGCCATAAATAAATACCACAGCAAGTACTGATGAAAACTTCTTATACCACACGAAAGGAAGACTCCACAGCAACCATAAAGAATTTAATCCACTGGAAAACCAATTTCACAGTAACAGAAATACACAGCCAATAATAAATATCGTTCTCTCTAGCGCCTCGGCAAATAGCCTTTTCAGAGTAAAAGATATTCTTATACTAACTTACAACTCTTTTTATATATAACAGACCCCTCCCACATCAATTAACAATCAATTTTTCAATCAATTAACTAAAAAACTTAAAAGACATAAAAAACATAACTATCCTTTAAAAATATGTTCATTAAAGTAAACTTTTCCACGAACAGTCACAATTTAAACCATTTGGTTTGAGAGTATTAAATTTCAATATCAAATACAATTCCTTCTTTCTTAGCATTTGTTTTATACATTTATCATTAAGGTATTCGGTATTTTGAATACTATCCAATACTGTCACCTTAATACCCTCATTTTTCCTTCCATGATGGCTATTGAAGTGCACAGCCAAGGGACTAGTTTCTTTATTATTTGTAATGTCTCTTATATGTTCTTTAATTCTGCAAGCTAATGTTCTTTTAGTTTCTCCAATATAATATTTTTTGCAGGGGCATTCAATACCATACACTACTGCTGTTGAATTACAGTTATAATTTCCCCTTGTTACAAAAGCAATTCCATTAATTTCATCAAATTGCTTCACAACAAACCTACAAATAGTGCATTTACCGCACTTTTTCGTGCCCTGTTGATTAACTTGTGTATACAGCAGCATGTTTGGCATTACAAATCGACTATGTACCAAAAAATCCTGAATATTTCTGCCCCTTCTATATGAGAAACTAATATTTTTATCTTGGAAAATACTTAATTAATTGTATAAATATACTTAATTAATTGTATAAATATAGGAGTGGTGGAAAGTTTACCCATTATTAAATTTATATTACGGTATTTATTCAGTCATTTAGTTATTTGACTGCAATCGAAACCACATTTTTTACACTCATATTTTTTTATCTATATACCATTTATGTATAATTGGACAGTAATTTTAATTTTAACATAATAATGACAGTAGTTTTGTGAGTTCATCGATATTTATAGCATTATTTTATTAATTATTTTTCATTTGCATCATGTATTTATTACTAACAGGTTGTTTAGAGTCATTATATACAAGATATGGAGCGTATTTTAGGTACATATAGCATTAATTCAGCAGTAAGACTTACTATTACAAAAATTTGGAGACACGCGATCAAGTTTGACATATATATATTAGTTCATCCAGTCTCCAAATATATTTGCAAAGGGAAGCAATATTGTGCCAATAATAATTTTTTAATTTTGTAATTCTTTGTCTATATTAAGTTAGTTGTAATAACCCATGTTGAGTATACAGTTTAGAATAAATTTTAATAGTTGTTTTAGTGACATATATTTTTTACTGAAGGGGATTTGGAGTTTGCACACTGTTCAATATGTTATACAATTCACTGTTGGTTTAGCTTTAAGTACATTGCAATGGATACATAGTTTCACCTTGTATCCGTTGATTTTAGTGCCAAATTTAAAATATAACGCAAGATATGGTAATGAGAAGATGCTCTGATGAAGCCCACTATACAAGTGAGTGAAAGCGCTTAACCAGTCCTTTTGTTCTTGTTTTGTCTTTCCATTTTATATGCTGTCAGTATTTGGAGTTTTTGTATTGCTGTTCGTTCATGGAATAAAACTGTTACACGAGAGGTGCTTGAACACTTATTGGAGTGTCTGCGACAAGGGATTCTGTTGTCACCATTCTTTTGATATTTTAGAACTACACGGTTAAGGCTCATATACATATCACAAGCAGAACGTTATAATTCAAAGGAAAAATGGATGATGATGAAGCAAGTGGGAAGTTCAAGAAATAGAGAGAGAGAGGGACTGTGGATGGAAATTTTTATGGAAAATAATAACAACTGCACAGAATTTTGTATTCATAAAGTAGCAGAAAGTATTCCAAGAACTAAGACAATATGAGAACAGAGAAAGGAGATTTTAGCAATAGGGGGGACTGCAAGTAGAGGTACAGAAAATAGGCAAGAATGGGCTGGAATTTGCTGGAGAAACATGCCAAAGGAACTAAGATACTGGGAGCAAATAATTAAAGCAAGAAAGGTACTAGAGTAGGATGAGGTCAAGGAGGCATTTGGATTGCAAACTACAGACTGTCTTCCCTACCAGGGTTTGATCTCAGTGTACAGGCAAAGGGAAAGGGATAGGTGAATTTTAAGTGACCTGATCTGGTAAACTTTTTAAATGAATCTAGAAGAGAAGCAGCTGTTAAAAATGGATAATTAACAGAGTGTGTAAACTACTGCATGATAACTATAAGAATCAATCAGTGGAGGTTAGAAAAGATTGGAAAGAGAAGCTGGAAAAGAAATTTACAAGAAAACAATGGGAAGACATATATATGGGTCCCAAGTATGCAACCAAGTCAAAAAGGTTTAGGATCTTTGCTTAGAAGTGTTTGCATAGGTATTTTATATCCCACGCAGGCTTCAAAGAATTTTTCCTCAGGTAGACAGCAAATGTTGGAGGTGTGACAGAAAAGAAAGAGGTAACTGGGAACATATGTTTATGGAGTGCAATGAGTTGGCAGATTTTAAAAATTCCTTACAGAGTACTCTATAAGAAATATTGGGTGAATCAATGGCTGTAAGTAAAGAAATGATTCTTTTGTGCTGGGATAGAGAATCTGAATTGCTTAGACATAATAAGGCATTATTTAATTCTGTTGGTTGCCAAAAAAGCAATTACTAGAAAATGGAAATCAAAGTGTACACCAAATGCATTTAAAATACTGAATATTATAAAAAAGATAAAAGAACTGTAAGAGGAATCTTTAGAAAAGGGAAGGAGCAAACTACATATAAGTAAATGGAAATTGTGTGAACAATACATTTATAATAATGTTCAGGAGGAGGAGAAAAAGAAGTTATGTACTCACCATAATGTTCCATCTGATTAGGTACTTCATTTGTCTGCAACCTGTGGGTATCGGATCCTACTTTGGATCCGAGCCGGCAGCTTTCCATGCTACAGATCCGAGCTCCTAGCTCCTCCCCCTACCCACAATCCCCTGCTACCTGCTGTATTACCTCAGATCGTCTTTTTTGCCTTATCACCCAACTAACAACCTCAAGAGAGGAATACACCATATCTAATCTCCTGACAAGAAACTTACAGGTGACCAGAAAATCCCGAAAAGGTTCGGGGGATGGCAGGGGGGGTCGGTTGCAGACAAATGAAGTACCTACTCAGATGGAACGTTATGGTGAGTACATAACTTCTTTATCTGAAGTAGTTACTTCATTTGCTCTGCAACCTGTGGGACAGAGTCCCCAGCTACTCAAGAAAAACCTGGGTGGCCTTTACGGAAGGATATTCCGAAGCACCGCATTGCCAAAAGAAGCCCTGCCTCTCGAAATCATATCTAGTTTATAATGAGAAATGAACGTATGAGAAGAGGACCAAGTAGCTGCTGAACATATGTCGTCTAAGGGAACCCTGGACCAAAAGGCTGCTGAGGTGGCCACAGACCTTGTAGAATGAGCGCGAATTCCAATAGGGGCTGGTTTGCCTGATGATATGTACCCGCGAATTATGCACTGACAGATCCAATTTGCTACGGTCACTTTGGAAATGGCTTTACCCATAGCTGAATTTGCAAAGGATACAAACAACTGGTCCGACTTGCGAAAATCTTTAGTTCTGTGCAAGTAGAAACGTAGTTGTCTGTGTACATCCAGTTTGTGCAACTTGTATTCCCCTTTGTTCTGAAAATTTGGGAAAAACACTGGTAAATTTATTGATTGATTGATTAATATTTGACTCTGAAGCCACCTTAGGTAAGAAAGACGGGTTAGTCCTGAGGGACACTCTATCCTTGTGAAAAATAAGGTAAGGGGGTTTCATACACAGAGCTTGAAGTTCTGAAACCCTCTTGGCCGAAGTAATAGCCACTAAGAAGGCCGTTTTCCACGACAAGAACTTTAATGGAACCGAGGCCGCAGGCTCAAAGGGTGGACTTGCCAGGGCTTGTAAGACTAAGGTCAAATCCCATGGGGGCACCACAGTCTTCACAGACGGCTTCAAAAGAAAGATGCCCCGCAAGAAAGTTTTGCATAATTTTGTAGATGCCAAGGACCCTAAGCCATCACCTACATGAAAAATGAGAGATGGCTGCCAACTGCATCTTAACCGTAGAAGCACTTGCTCCCTGCCGAAAAATCAGCAACAGGAAGTTCAGAATCGTTGGAATAGGAACTGTAAATGGGTCCAGGCCCTTGTCTTTAGCCCAGATGGAGAAACGTTTCCATTTACTATCGTAAAGTTTTCTGGTACACGGCTTATGAGGCATGACCAGTATGGCCTTAACAGGAGAAGAGATACCGGGAGTCCTAGCCATCACTGGAACTGGATCAACCAAGCCGTAAGCTTGAGGTTCACCAGGTTCGGGGTTTGGCAACCCGCAGGATGCGAGATCAGGTCTGGAATGGGATCCAGAATCCATGGAGGAGCCAGACTGCGAGACCGCAGATAAGGGAACCAGATCTGTCAAGGCCAGAATGGGGCTATGAAGATAACTCTGCTCCCCAACCAACAGGCTTTCTGTATGAACTTTATCATAAGCTGGAGGGGGGGATAAGCATAAAGGAGACCGGGAGGCCAAGCATGAACTAGAGCGTCTCTGGGATTCTCTCCTTTGGGGGGGGAAGTATTGCGAAGAACTCGCTGCATTTTGTGTTTAATGGAGAAGCAAAAAGATCGCAGCGAGGCCAACCCCATTAGTGGAAGATCTGCTTCGCAACAGATGGATTGAGAGACCACTCATACGGAGTGAGAAGTACTCAACTCAGTTTGTCCGCTAATATGTTGGACCGACCCGGAATGTGCGTTGCTACCAGAAACCGGATGGTGGATATCGCCCATTCCCAAACTCTCACAGCCTCTCGATAAAGGGGATAAGACCTGGTTCCTCCCTGTTTGTTTATGTACCAGACTACTGACATATTGTCCGTCTGTATTGCACTAGTCCCCAGAGGGAGAAGGTCGTGGAGAGCTTGCAACGCCAAAAGCACCGCCCTCATCTCTAGGACATTGATATGCAAAGCGGTCTCTAGGGACATCCACGTGTCTTGGACGGAACTGCCTGAACAATGCCCCCCCACCCGAGGCGAGAAGCGTCCATGGTCAACGTGGCTTGGGGCGGGGGGATCACAAAGGGCCTCCCTTCTCTGAGTTCCCACGCGTGGAGCCACCAAAGAAGGGAGTCCTTGCAAACTCTGCTCAGTGGTATCGGAGTGTCCAACGGGTAGAGTGATATGGACCACTTAACTTGCAGGGTCCACTGCAATATCCTCATTCGCAGGCGTGCGTGAAGGGAGAGACCGATCGCTGCTGCCATAGACCCTAGTGCCCTCAGGACTAACTCCGCCGGTGGGGCAGTACTCTGAAGAAGGGCTAATACTTGATATGACAAGCTGCTCAGCCTGTCTGAAGTTAGGGTAGCTCGAGAGATACGGGTATCCAACCTGGCCCCTATGAATTCCAGGACCTGAACGGGGCACAGAGAGGATTTCTGCAGATTTACTGAGATGCCTAAGTTGTGGGCAAGAGTCAGAGCGTAATCTCTTGCTACGCAGAGTTGATACCTGTTGGCGGCGGTGAGGAGCCAGTCGTCTAGGTACGGAAAGACCTGAATGCCCTGAAGTCTCAGGTGGGCTGCAACCACTGCCATGACTTTGGTGAACACCCTGGGAGCTGAGGTGAGGCCGAACGGAAGAACCCTGAACTGATAATGACTGGCCCCCAGCCGGAAGCGGAGAAACCTTCTGGATTGTCTGTCCATCAAAATGTGGTAGTACGCATCCTTGAGGTCTATAGAGCACATCCAGTCGTTCTCCCGCAGAAGGGGAAGAATTGATTGGAGGGTGACCATCCGGAATTTTTCCTTGGGAATGAATAGGTTCAGAGCGGTAAGGTCTAAGATGGGTCTTAGGTCCCCCATTTTCTTTGGCACCAAAAAGAACCTGGAGTAATAACCCAATCCGGACTGATCTGGGGGGACGGGCTGGATGGCTCTTTTTTTCTAGCAACTTCGATACTTCTGAAGCCGCTGCCTCCCTTTGATCGGGTGGTACATTGGGGAGGCATCTGGTCTTGGGGGGAAGGTTTATGAAGGAGATGTAATAACCTCTGGATATGATACGGAGCACCCATCGATCTGTCGTAAGGGACTCCCAATTTGACAGGTGCTCCGTCAAACGCCCCCCGACTGTCTCCAGAGAAGAACAGTCGGGCAAGCCCTCAGGGTTGCTGCACGGGTCTGTCCGAGAAAGTTTCTCTAGACCAGAAGTTACGCGGTCCCCCCGCAACATTTCCATGATGTCTCCGAAGGAGACATCCTCGGGGGGGGGGGGGTGATCTTGGGGAACCTTCCCTTTCATCTAAATCCGTGTCCGTGGTAACGGACTCAGAGGAGTCCAGGTACCTCCTTTTATACCTACGTTTACGAGGAACCTCCTCGGTGGGGCTATCTGAAGAGGGTTCGTCCACGGGTTCTTGTTCCTCCAAGGGAACTAGCTGGAGGGCTTCAGCAGGCTGTCCCGATGGTCGGATGACGGAGGATAGACCCACATGCGGGGGGGGGTACGGGAGGATCCGAAGCCCAGACCGGGGACCTGGAGGACCTCGATAGTACCCTCTCCACTACCTCAAAAGCCGAAGGAGAACTACTCTCGCCAGGCTCCGAAAGCATCCTCCTCGGCTCCAAGGTAGGGATCGGGGTCGGAGCCGATGCAGTCAGCGCCGAGAGAGAGGTGCGCTCCGAACCCAGTGGCATTGAAGACACACCAACTCCCCCGGATCCGACGCTCAGCCCTCAGCCCTGAGAACTCGGATCCGACACGCTCGAGGGTATAGTCGGCGAAGAGATCAGCGCTAGCGGCGCTGACAAATCCCCGGCTCCAAAAGGGCCCGGATCCGACGACTCCGAGACCCGAAAAGGAGTCGGAGAATGAGTGATCGGAGCAAAAATGGGGGCTGTGCTCCCTCCCAGGGGGGGTGGAGGCAAGAGCACCCCCATCTGCATTTGGGTCTGTATGAATCGACGCATCATCCGATCCATGTCCGCTTCGGTGAGACTTCTGGTCGATCTAGAAGATGTCGTCGAGGCAGGCCGGGAGGGCCACCTCGACGACCTCGAGGGAGACCGGTCCTCCTCCTCCGGCTCCGGCGAAAAGCTGGGCGAACGGAGTAGAGAGGGGGAGGATCCGGAGACCCTCGAGGGAGACTTTGTCAGTTTAGATGGCGGGGCTGAGGGTTGAGTCTCAGCCAGCCTTTTATGGGATTTGTGCCCTTCCTTATCCTTGTGCCTCTTCTCTCTGGAGGAAGAGGCACCAGCATCACCCGTGCTCGAACCTAAAGAGGGGGGTTGAATCCCGGGCTGAACAAGGGGCGCAGAAGGCACCGGGGCTGCCGAAGCAGCCTGAGCGGGAGAGGAAGAAGAAGCCGATTCCTGGGGGAGCTTTCCCGCCAGGATCAGCTTATTCTTCCTATCCCTAAGTGCCCGGGGGTTAAAGGCCACACAAATTTGGCAGGCCATAGATAAATGGGCCACCCCCAGGCATAAAACGCACTGAGTGTGGCCATCAGCCAGTGAAAGCTTATGGCCACACTCAGTACACTTTGAAAAAATGGCTTTGGGCCCTTCAGCCATTTTAAACTCACTCACACCCAAACTCAAAGGGGGGGGGAGGGGTGTAACACAGAGGAACAACTAACTACGAGAAAAATTAACTAAACCACCGAAAATAAACTCAGGGGCACTACAAACACGTACACTACCACTTCACAAAAACACTTTTTTTTTTTTTGGAAAAAAAGGACTTTAAAAAGTAAACGATCTCACCAAAGCCAGGAGCTCTTCAAAAGATAGCTACTTCAGCCGCGGCAAAAAACGATCTGGGGTAATACAGCAGGTAGCAGGGGATTATGGGTAGGGGGAGGAGCTAGGAGCTCGGATCTTGTAGCTTGGAAAGCTGCCGGCTCGGATCCGAAGTCGGATCCGATACCCACAGGTTGCAGAGCAAATGAAGTAACTACTTCAGATGTAAGGTTTAAGGGAAGGCAGGAATTTAGTAATTTTTTGTAATGTTGGACTGATGATAGTAGCAATGAAAATACATGTGATGCCTACTGTATTTAAATGGAAAAATGTTAAAATGGTTTGTTTTATTTTCTGTTAATGTATGTTTGCCTATGTCTTAAGTGATAATTTAATGAAAGTGTTGAAAACATAAAAAGCAGGTACTAAACATACTGTAAACAATAAAGCTATTAAAACTGTACCAATAGCAATGTTATCAGTAATTTATATACACACACACACACACACACACACATATATATATATATATATATATATATATATATATACATATATATACAATACGTGTTAGATTATCAAAGTAGTCCCTAAACTTTGAAATTCATATGGCCGTGACAATATGATCAAAGTTTCAGAAATTCGAACATTAAAAAAAAATAAATAAATAAAATTCTATTTTCAACATTTTTGCAGGGGGGCAAACCCCCCTGCACCACCACAACCCTTGCTTATTAAATATACCAATATATATATATATATATATATATATATATATATATATATATATACACACACACACACACACACACACACACACACACACACACACACACACACACACACACACACACACACACACACACACACATATATATGGGTCTACTTTTTTTGGTCGAAAGCCCTTATACTCAAACATTATTTTGCAAGATGAAAATAACAAAAACTGAAATCCCGAAGCGTGAAGTTTTTCTCAGGGCAAATAAACACTTGCCCAACATGGGGAAATATGCCTTTTTCCTCAATGTAGTGCGACTCCAGAGTTGATATATATAGTTAGGGGAGGTGTGGGGGTGTAGCCCTCTGCCTAGGTGGATTTCAGATACTACGGTGTGTTTTCATGAAGTTTTGGGCAAGTGTTTACTTGCCCTGGGAACAATGCTTGGTTCAGGATTTTAGTTTTTGTTATTTTCATCTCTCAAAAATAATGTTCAAGTTATTTGGGCTTTTGAGCATGCAAGGTATATCCTGATATATATATATATATATATATATATATGCATACATACACACACACACACACACACACACACATATATATATATATATATATATATATATATATATATATATATATATATATACACACACACACACACATATATATATATATATATATATATATATGTATACACAGTGGATATAAAAATGTACACACCCCTGTTAAAATGACAGGTTTTTGTAATATAGAAAAATGAGACCACAATAAATCATTTCAAAACTTTTCCCACCTTTAATGTGACCTATAACTTGTACAATTCAATTGAAAAACAAACAAATCTGTTAGGGAAAAAATACAAAAAATAAGAAATGTACAATACGCTGGTTGCATAAGTCTGCACACCCTTAAACTAATACTTTGTTGTGTGTGCACACCCTTAAACTAGTACTTTGTTGAAGCACCTTTTGATTTAATTATAGCATTCAATCTTCTTGGGTACACACCTGCCATCAATTTAAGAGACTCTGATTAACCCCAAATAAAATTCAGCTGTCCTAGTAAGATTTTCCTGACATTTACTCAGTTGCCTGCTACAGCAAACGCCATGGTTTGCAGAGAGCTTACAACGCATCAAAGGGATCTCACTGTTGATAGGTATCAGTCAGGAGAAGGGTACAAACAAATTTCCACAGCACTGGATATACCAAGGAACATAGTGAAGACAGTCATCAAAAAGTGGAGAAAATATGGGAAAACAGTGGCGTTGCAAAGAACTGGACTTTGCTCCAAAAGTGATGAAGACAAAATGAAAACTGGTCATGGAGGTTACCAAGAGACCTACAGCAACACTGAAGGAGCTGCAGGAATTTCTGGCAAGTACTGGTTGTGTACTACATGTGACAACAATCTCCAGTATTCTCCATATATGCAGACTATGGGGTAGGGCTGCAAGACAGAAGCCCTTTCTTGCACAGAAAAACATCCAAGACCGGCTAAAATTTGCAAAACAATACATCAGTCTCCCAAAAGCATGTGGAAAAATGTCTTATGGCGTAATGAGACTAAGGTTGAACTTTCTGGCCACAATTCCAAAAGGTACATTTGGCGCAAAAACAACACTTTGCATCACCAAAAGAACACCATCCCCATGGTGAAGTATGGTGGTGGCAGTATCATGGCTTGGGTTGCTTTTCTTCAGCTGGAACTGGGGCTTTAATCAAGGTGGAGGGAATTATGAACAGTTCCAAATACCAGTCACTTTTGGCCCAAAACCTTCAGGAGTCTGCTAGAAAGCTGAAGATGAAGAGGAATTTCACCTTTCAACACGACAATGACCCCAACCATACATCCAAATCAACAAAAGAATGGCTTCACCAGAAAAAAAATAAAGTTTTGGAATGGCCCAGCCACAGCCCAGACCTAAATCCAATAGAAAAACTGTGGGGTGACCTGAAAAGGGCTGTGCATAACAGATGTCCTCAATATCTGACAGATTTGGAGTGCTTATGCAAGGAAGAGTGGACAAATATTACCAAGTCAAGATGTGCCATGCTGACAGACTCCTACCCAATAAGACTGAATGCTGTAATTAAATCAAAAGGTGCTTCAATAAAGTATTAGTTTAAGGGTGCACAGACTTATGCAACCAGCTTATTGTACATTTTTTATTTTTTATATTTTTCCCCTAACAGATTTGTTTTTTAATTGAATTGTACAGGCTATAGGTCACAGTAAAAGTGGGAAAAGTTTTGAAATGATTTACTGTGGCCTCATTTTTTTATATCACAAAACCTGGCATTTTAACATTAACAGGGGTGTGTAAACTTTTTATATCCACTGTGTGTGTGTGTGTGTGTGTGTGTGTGTGTGTGTGTGTGTGTGTGTGTGTGTGTGTGTGTGTGTATATATATATATATACAGGTTCACGGGTTGATACTAGGCTATCTGCCCTAGGGCATTTATAAGCCTAGCCAGAGTGTGTTTGGCTTCCGCCACCCTTTTAGATTAGTTGACTGTGCCTCTGTATAGTAGGTCACAGAAGGTAGCCCTTTTAAGGTTAGTTTACTGTACACCTCTGTCAAGCAGGGACACAGAAGAGATCCCAGGGGCAAACTTACGATCTCCCATCCATTCGTCAAGATTTCTCTTGAAGAGGGTCAGTGAGGGGCTCTGCCTAAAATGGATTGGGATTTTGTTCCAGAGTGAGGGGAGCCTCCGGGATATGAATCTGTCCCTCCAGCATGTCCTATTTATTTCTGTGCTGAGGTTCAAGTCCCTGGAGCGTGTAGCTCTAAGAGATTTGGATTTCCTGAGGAGAAGCATGTCCATTAATTCTGGGTTGTACATGGCCTTATACGTCAGACACAGATCGCCTCTGAGTAGGCGGTACGCAACTGAGTAGAGCTGGAGTTTCTTTAGCCGAACTGCATACGACATCTGTTTGAGCCCCTTGATCCTCTTGGTGAGATACTTTTGGGGTCTTTCCAGTTGCTGCAGGTGTCGAGTAAGGTACATCCCAAATGGGGCATTGTATTCAATTATGGGCCTAATAAGTGATGAGTAGAGGGGCACAATGACCACTCAATCTAGATGTAAACCCTTTTGTGATAAGGTGGGCTATATAAAAGGTCTTTCTAACCACTTTGGCAATGTGATTGTCAAAGGAGAGATTGCTATCTACTTGGGTCCCCAAGTCCCTAATTACTTCTTCTGTACTTAATGGATTACCACCTATGTGGCAATTTGTGGGCACTTTCTTTTTCCCAAAGTGGATGACTATGCACTTTTTGGCATTTAGCGTTAGGCCATGGCTCTGGCACCAGTTATCCATCTCTGTGAGACCCTTTTGGAGGATGCTTGTGTCGAGAGTCGATTACGGCACCCAGTTTGCAGTCATCTGCAAACTTGGTCAGCCATAGTCCACCCGTGTTAGCCTGTACCTCAGAGATATATATACCGAACAAGAGAGGTCCCAGGACTGAGCCTTGTGGGACGCCACTTGTAACTGGTTTACAGTCTGACATGGCATCTGCTATTCTGACCATGTGGGTTCCATCCCTGAGCCAGTTTGCAACCCATCTTGTGATATAGGGGTTGATATTTAAGCTGGTGAGCGTATTTATGATGCCCGAGTGGGGTATTGTGTCGAAGGCTTTTGCGAGGTCCAGGTAGGCTGTGTGGACTACCTTCCCTTCATCTACAGCTTTGGTAACAAAGAAGTCAACCAGGTTCAAGAGGCAAGATCTGCCCTTAACAAAGCCGAATAGGGTAGGATCCAGTGTCTGGAGGTTCCCAATGTCTTTGTTTATGATTTCCATGATGATACGCTCCATAGCTTTGCAGACCAGGCTAGTCAGGCTTATAGGGCGATAGTTTCCAGGGTCTGTTGTGGCACCAACTTTGTGAAGTGGGACCACTGTTGCTGTACGCCATTCCTTGGGTACATATCCTGTAGTAAGGCTGAGATTGAACAGTGACTTTATATGAGGGTTTAGTTCTTCTTGGAGCTCGTGTAAGATGCAACCCAGGACACCGTCTGGTCCCATTGATGCTGTGTTTTTTGCTTTGGAGAGGGCAGCTCTCATCTGTGCATCTGTGATCTCAGGAAGGCTACACGCTGTTGGGATAGACATTTGCTCTTTTGGTGGGGAAGTGGGGGGGGGTTGTACTGAACCTTTCTGCCAGGATGTTGGCAATGTCTGTGGGTTCAGTGTATTTTTTGTCATTTTGCACTAACTAACTCAGAGCATATCTAGGAGTTGCCTCCCAGGTTTCTGACATAACTAAAGAAGGCCTTGTAATTATCTTTAGTGTCTTGTGCAATTTTTCTTTCGAAGCTGGCCTTAGATGATTTTATGAGGGATCGTAGTTTCTTGCTAGTATTGATCAGAGACACCTTCCCTTTATGGGATTTTCCTCTATCATGTAGTAGATTTCTCCTTCTGTTGTATAGCTTATTTATGGCCGGGGTCCACCAGACAGGTCTCCTGCCTTTGGAGGAGTGAGTCTTGGTTTTATTTGGGATAGCATGCTCCATGCATTCCTGTAAGTGTCCATATAATGCTTTTGTAAAGGATTCTGCATTTTGGGTTGTATTTTCCACTGGCCCGGGGACTTTGAAGGATTCCACCTCGGTTTTGAGAAGTGTGAAGTTTGCTTTTGAGAAGTTCTTCACCGGGGTTTCCTTGGCTAGGGGTGGGGACAGAATATGGATGTCCAGTGAGATTTGTTTATGGTCTGATCTTACCAATGAGGGGTATACCTCTGGTGTGGAACATAGAGACCCCAAGCTGGTGATGACCAGATCCAATATGTTTTCCCCTCTTGTGCGAGTGGTGACCAGTTGTTCATTAGCATTTGTGTTTATAAATTCTAGGAACCGTTGGGCGAGGGTGTTTGGGCTTGAGTAGTTTTCCCAATCAATGTTTGGGTAGTTGAAGTCACCCAATATAATGGTGTCTGGAGAGACTCTCGTATTTTCCAGTGTTCTCAGGAAAACCGAGTGAGGTTCCTGTGTTTGGGAGGGCGGTTTGTAGCAGGCTACAAACTGAAAGGCAGTTTTGCCCACTGTTAGTTGCACATGGATGGTCTCCGATGCTTCGTGCAGTGCCACTAACCTGGAGGTGTGGGTATCTTTGATAAATATGGATACTCCCCCTCCTTTTGTGGTTCGGTCCGAGTTTTTGGGCCGGAATGCATGGTATGAAGTATAACCTGTTAGTGCTGGGATGCTCTCAGGAGCCTTGAACCAGGTTTCTGTTACTGCACAGATATCGATATTCTCCATACTGAGGAGAGTCTCGAGTGCATGCATCTTGAGGTTTAGACTTCTGGTGTTGAGCAGCATTACCCTTAGTTTTTTTTTCCTTTGGGTTGTCTATGGAGGTGGGTTTGTCTTTTGAGCCTTGCCTAAAAAAGGCACTATGGGGGAGGCAAGAGCCTTTGCCAGTATTCGAAAACCCAGGGGTGACAGGTGCAAGCCGTCCCTAGCGAAGCAACGTGGCTTGTCGAGCATGTCATCCCAGGCTGACAGACACTGGATCCCCTTTGAATGACACCAATACTTTAGCCAATTGTTAAAATTTATCATTTTGTCTTTATACTGTGGCATCATTCTTGGTGAGGATAAGATGCTACTCAAGGTCAGGGTCATACTGGCCTGGGCTACATGATCAAAGAGCTCCTCTATGTCTTTTTTCATGTAGTCCAGGGAGGTACATCTCAGGTCATTCACACCAGCATGGACAATGACGGAGTCATATTTGTACTTGTTTGGAGTGACCTGAGTGCTTGTGTTATGTGGCAGATCCTGGCACCCGACAGGCAGCTTACAGTGACCTTCTCCTTGTTCAGCCTGGTGAGTGGGACGTCAGTGTGTCTGACAATAGAGTCACCTATTACAAGTGTATTAGGTGTGTGGGTTGTGAATGTGTGGCACACTGACTTTGTGAGCTATGTGCTACGTGGGTATTGTTTCGTGGTAGGGGTTGCTTGGTTGTCTGCTTTGGAGGTCTCTGCTGCTTAGGCAGATTTTTATTTAGAGCCTCCGAGTATGTTTTTGTGTGTTTATGTGTTTGGTTTGCTGATCTATGTGAGACTGGATTTGTGGTGTGCGCGGTTACCTTCTCCTCCTGACAGTCTGTGCCAGTACTGGGTTGAGAGAGCGTAGCCTCCAGTTTGGCTATATAGTTGCATCTCTCACATATATTTGAGCTTGTTGGGAGGAGGAGAGTGTGGTCTGTATACATAAGGCAGTTGTAACATTGCCTCAAGATTCCAAGATTCACCAGCTGGACTGGAGAGTAAACACCGAAACTGACCTTTGGACATGCCTGAATAATATAGGGAACTACTTACTGACTGATCAGAAAGAACCAATAGGGAGCAAGTGCTTAAAAGGAGTATAAGAGGATGTAGTGCTTAACTTTATTTGTGTTTACCTATGAGATTACTTATACGAGCAAGTGCAGGGCTTTAGAATGAAAATAGAGTGCTTATTTTGAGATTTAGAGCAGTTCTAAGGGAAAAGGTGAAGAGCAGACTTTGTGGAGCCAGGAATAGTTTAAACCTGTTTAAGCGGCGCTGCCTGACGCTGCTCTGTGCGCAAGACTGCGCAAAAAGAGGGTTGCAGGGTTTTAAGAGAGAGAGATCAAGGAGTTTGGAATTGACCCAAAATGGCTAATAAAACTACAGCTTCTAGGCAGTAACCACTCCTACAAGGACAGGCAGGCTGCTCGGTGTTAACCACTGCCACTGGTGAACACAGAGACTTCCCTTTAGCCAAAGCAAGCACTGGCCTCCAAGAAACTTACAAACAGTTCAGAACAGCAAACCTGTAACTGAACAATCTTAAATTTCAGAAAGTGGGGAAAAAGCAAGATTTTTATTTATTTTTTTTTAGTTTAAAGGTAGCAGAGATACACAAGTAGCAAAATAGTATATATATATATATATATATATATATATAATAGTATACTTATATATATATATATATATATATAATAGTATACTTATATATATATATATATATATATATATATATATATATAAAATTAAAAGATAAGTATTCTTTACAGTGATAATAGTAGTTTATTCATAGTCTTTCCATAAATATTATATTATAAAGCACTCAAACCCAGAATTGTACTTTTTGTTAAATTTTCACATAAATACTATCATATCTTGGAAACTGTACAACCTAGATGCAAGTCGTTAGACCACTTTTGATAACCAGACATAGGGTTCCATATGACAGCAAACTATTCCTCTCTAAGTGCAGATTTATTGAGATATTTACAGAAATATGAAAACATGCTTCACTGCATAATCAGCAATATAAATAACACAGAATATCTCTCAATATGTGCAACTTACAGTGCCAATAGCAGCAGCAGTTTTCTTCAACAACATCTAAGGCAGGAGTGTCCAACCCGCGGCCCGCGGGCCGCATGTGGCCCCCAGAGCTCTTCCATGCGGCCCGCGACCCTTAAATTGAAATTTAACTTTTTTTTCCGTGTGTTTTCACGCTCATGCCCTTCAGCTATTCTGCATGCAAAATTACTTTTTTCACATTTTTTTTCTTGCCAGCGTCTTTCAGCTGGTATGCGCATGCGCCAAAACACCATTCGGTCATTTTTTTACATTTGCGGTGAAGGAAGGAGTGAGATCGCGGCGAAGAAGTTGGATTTACACACTGACTACATTCTACATTTATTTTACAGCAGTAAAAGGTAAGCTGTAGTGGTCAGACTTGTTCTGGTTGTGTATTCTGTTAGCAGGAAGTTTTTGATAGTGCTCCATATTCACTTAATTATGCATAAGGTGTTTGACTTTATGTTTATTTATTTAACATAAAAGTCCAACTTGGAACGAGCAACTTTTCAGTGGAGGCTCGGGGAGAAACGCTCCAGATGATCGTCTTTGAGCTGTGCCTTATGTTTTCATGGTTTCCCTGTAGTGTAAAACTTCCAGTATTTACCAAAACAGTGAGGAATGTAATAACTAAGTATGGCAGACAAACAAGTTTCAGATTTCACGTATTTCGGACACTACAGAAAATACGTGCTAATGCAGAACCTGTTATTCTAACACCCAATACAGAAGACATTGTTACAATGCCCTTGGTTTTGAACCCAGCCACTGCCATTTTTTTCACTTGTCCCTCACTCCAGAGAAAACACAGAGTTGAGAAGTATGTTATATTTAATTAATGTGCGTGCGTTTGTGCTTGAAAGACTCCTATGTCAAATGGTCTTATTTTCTTAGTCTGCCTCTCTCTCTCTATAAAACGTGCCTAGTGCATTCAAGCTAAACACTCCTGTTATTAAACTTAGTTATGCTCTCTGTTTTTAAAGAAATTGTTCTTATCGTATGCACTTTGTTTTTATTTATTTATTGAAATATAATTACTACGTCCCTTCACTTGTGGTCCATCCACTCCCCAAAACCGAGGATCAGCTAAATGACAGGTAATTAGAAAGGAGGTTATTATTTTGTAGTTCAGGGTGTTTAAAACACGTTTATAAGTAGGGCAGAATTCAAAAGCAATCAGTTTATTAATAGTGAAGGAATATTACAGAGAAAGCTCTGAGTAAACCGTGATTCTCATCTGGCAAAGTTCTGTCATGTATTACTACTAGATATTGTGACATGGTTGGTTTTGATTTTGATAGTGCAAATGTGTTTAACGGGCAACATAAATGCTTGATGCCATGCTACTACTGATTGAGTAATCATGGCATCTTGTCTGGGTTTGGAGAATGCTGAAGTACATTTTATGATTATGAAAACAGCAGCGTTGTTTTAGCATCGTTTTTGTTATTGTACTTTTCTGAAGCTGATTTACAAACCGTCTTGGATCCGGCAGTTTTCGGGATATTCTGTTGTTTCACACACATGTGACCTTCAGAAGTGTTTTAGAATTGCATTACATTGTACATTCAGATGAATAATTTCATTTTCATGCCATCTGTGTTGATATCAATTTGGGCAAGTGCATCCTAGGAAAGAAGCGAGTCAGTTACAGTAAATTTAAAAGTTGCTAAATGAGCAAATGGTAATTTAGAGTTTTAGAGTAGACATTAATGTAAACAAGACTAAGTTTGAGTATTGGCATATTACTATGTAGTGTAGTTAGTATAACAGAAACAAGAAAGTAAAATAAGAGCTTGAAGTTTTAAACTTTAAATTAAAACTTCAAGCTCTTTTATTTTACTTTCTTGTTTCTGTTATAATTCTACGCGGAGGATACTGATAATAAGGTGGCTTCGGTTTTTTAGTCAAAGTTGCTATGAAATTGTACTTGCACGTGCATATAAGCATCACTGAAAGTGCGCGCAGAGGTCGCCATTACGTTGTTTTCTGAGGTTAATATGGTATGGTAAGAGTTTCATTGGTGGTGTAGTTATTGCAGGAAGCTTGTTTGTTATCAGTACTTAATCTGTGTAGTTTATTAATTTCTTGTGTTACCTCTTCGCAAATTTCGTAAATCTGTTGTAAGAAAGTTGTGGTTATACTTAGTACTTGGCGCTTAATATGTAATGCCCTGTTGGCGAAGCAGTTCATACTCTGGTGCTACAGAATGTTTTTTTCACCTATAACAAAATGATACTGTAATAATGCTAAAAAAAAAAGACACCCATGACTTACTGAAAGTGGTGGCACCAAGCAATTAGCTGGTATATGGGATCAAGACCGGCTTTTGTTGAAGTAGAGCCCTAGCCTAGGCGAAGGAGTCCATGCGCGCTAACTTACGTTAACATGCGCCGCAACACTTTTAACAGGTGTAGGCATTAAGTCTAATTTTATTAAACCTTTAGCCATCTTAAATGTTGCAGTTGTTTAATAATTTTAAACTAAGAAGTGGTTTCTGACTTGATGTTCACCTAAGCCGGCATGTACAAAGCGATCATTTCTTTCTTTTTTTTAATTCCTTTGCAACTTCAGTTTCTTGAAGTTGCAGATGAGATGCTGGACCTTTAAAAGGCTTTCTGTGCCTTTTAGCTGTTTGTATGTGTGCGAGTTCACACACACACACACACACACACACACACACACACACACACACACACACCAAGCTTCCATCTCCAAAGTGTGGGACGCTATCTGTCATAACGCGGGGAAAGAGTGGGACACTTAATAATAAAAATAGTGTTGCTGACTAACGTGATTAAGTATTAGTTACCATAGGTACACAAAAAATGTTACCACTGAATGCCTGACATATCCTTTCAATGAGGAGCGGCGAGATACATGGACTTAAGACTCACAGTGATGAATGAGTGGTGCAGCGATTAGCGTTGCTGCCTCATAGCAAGAGGTTCTCTGATTTGAATTCTTGTCTGTGGTGCCTTATGTGCGGAGTCTGCGTGCCCTCCCTATGGTCGCATGGGAAAATGGCCCCAGGCGTGAGTGTGTGCGTGTATGCGCCTTCGGTACAAGGCTGGACGTGGGGCTGGCAACTGGACACCGTAAAACACCACTTCCAATCATGAGCGGAAAGGTGATACGCTGTGGTGACCCCTAACCGGGAAAAGCCGAAAGAAGAAGCGATGAATGGCTTACCTTTACACACACTCTCTCCGATAAATGGCTGTGGTGTGAACACATAAACATAAAGTCTCATCATTCCTGATATTCCCAGTGCCATATTTCAGGGACAGATTGCAAAGCTAGAAACAGAAGAATACATGAGTGCTTTGGACAACATATGGCCATTAAGGACATGATGGAAGACATGGAAACCAGCAAAATCACAGGTATGATCTCATACAAATTGAAAGGTTTGTACCTGTTAATTTTTTTTTACAAATAAACTAAGATGTTAGATTTAACTGTTTTTTAAATAATTAGAATGAGATATTGAATTTTAGGGCATTATTATGCATTTATTAATTTATTTATTGCTCAAATTCACCTACAATACAGCCATGTTAGACCGCATAAACCTGAGTTTTTTTTTTTTTTTTTGCTCTTCAGTTAATGTGAGACCTTTTTTTTTTTTTTTTTGGTCCTCACTTGCCGTTTGCCCCCAGACCATTTTTGTTGACTCAATGCGGCCCTTGCAACTGAAAAGGTTGGACACCCCTGATCTAAGGTTTCACCTGATGCACTGCAATAGTTTGCAAGTCCCTTGGTTTTTAAAGTATTAAGTACATATGGAAATATTGCTTATTTTCATAATTACTAACAAACTAGCAGTACCTCTATGGTATGGTGTGATATAAATGGACAATGTTGTTTTCTTCTGTCAGACACCATGGTATTTCATAACATTCTGCTACACAGACTGTAGGTGTCTCAGTTACATAAATAAATATGACTATGAAAATATGAATAATAAGTGGAAAACAGTAATCAATTTCTCTACTGCAGGACATCCTAAATTAGGAGTCTTAAGGGTCATTTTGTTAATTGCTCCTTGCTCTTTTCAGTGATACCTGTTATTAACTGGTAAGTTAATTAGATAAAGAAGCCAGACACAAGAAAGGTCTGGATGTTATAAGGCAGTATGGATGTTAACTGAAAGTACACAAAAAGGAATTATATGCTTGAATAAGTTAAGCATTGCAAGAACCTCTTTATTTGGACCAAAGGGGAAAAAACAACTAGTGCACCTTCCTTTTCCTCATTGAATTCTGCATCAGATACAAACCAGGAGATGCATGTAATAGGATAATGACATTTCTGGTGAAGAAACATGATGTAGTCCTAAGAGACAGCCAATCAATGTGAAAGAACAAAGAGAGATCTGTAGAACAGAGATCTCAGTGATGGCATTGATGTTGAGCAATAAATGCATCTTCTAACAGAAGAACATCAAAGCTGCTGACCAAGATGGTTCAAATGAAGGATGGACAACTCTGTCAATCATAAGTTACAGTCTAAAAAAAAACGGTGGTTTTCCAAACAAAGATGATCATGATGCAAGGATCCTTATGATCTGCTTGACAAGGCAGTGCCTGGCAACAGTTCTGTCCTCCATAAGGATGCAAAAACAGGAACTAAATGAAAAAGGGTGGCGCAGTGGTGCAGTGGTTAGTGTTCTCACCTCACCAGAGGTTCTCTGGTTCAATTCTTGGCTGTGGTGCCTTCTGTGCAGAGTCTGCATGTCTTCCCTGTGTTTGTGTAGGTTTTCTCCCGGTGCTCTGGTTTCTTCCTACATTCCAAAGACATGCAGTAAGTAGACTGGACATTCTAAACTGGCTCTAGGTGTGAGTGTGTGTGAGTATGTGGTACCCCTCAGAGGAGGGTTGTGCACCTGGTTAGCAACCTTTCGCCATAAAACTGTAACTGTTACAGAAACAGAAGGTGCCTGGAAGGGCACATAGGGTCATACAGTCATAGGAGATTACTAGGCTATCGACCTGGAGGTCATTCTAGGCCTTGTCGTTTCAACCCAATGTAATACCATAGCGGTACTAGTCAATAGCCAAGACTGCAATTAGTGATGACTGCCCATGTCCAGCAGGGTTGTGGGCATTATCCCAGCTAAGAATTTACGGTGCCCCATCCATTCATCCAGGGTCCTCCGGAACAGTGTCACAGAGGTGCTCTGTTTCACATGAATTGGTAGCCTGTTCCAAAGACATGGCAGTTGCTGGGAGATAAATCTGCCCCTCCAGCATGTCCTATTTAAGTCGCAGGCCATATTTAAGTCCTTGGAACTGGTAGCCCTAGACCCATTTGATTTACAGATATGCAGTAAGTTCATTAGGTTTCGGCATTGGGTTGCTCTGTAGGCCTGGCATAAGTCTCCCCTAAGCAGTCTATGCAATACAGAGTACAGTGACAGGGATTTTAGTCAGTCTATGTAAGGCACATGCTGGAGGCCCTTGATCTTGTTAGAAACCTCTCGGGTCTCTCTAATTGTTGCAGATGCTTAGTACGGTGCACACCGCATGGGGCGTTATACTCAATTCTGGGCCGGATAAGTGCTGAGTATATGGGGTTATAACTTCTTTTGCTCTCGAGGGGATGGTTTTACTACAAAAGAGAGCTACGTGGAAAGCTTTCTTTACAGTTGTAGACACGTGGTGGTCGAAGTTATGGTCACGGTCAACCTGTGATCCCAGGTCCCTTACCACTTCATGGGTACTTAAGAGTATTTTTATTGATTTGACAGTGTGAAGGCAAATTGTTTGTGCTGAAGGGAATGATGACACATTTCTCTGCATTCAGTTTGAGACCGTGACTAATACACCAGTTGTTGGTCTGTGTAAGACCACCCTGGAGTATACTGACATCAGTTGGGGATTCACTGACTGCACCTAGTTTGCAGTTGTCTGCAAACTTGGTCTGCCACAACCCTTTAGTTTTGACCTGAACCTCTGAGAAGTATATACCAAACTGCAATGGGCCAAGCACTGACCCGTGTGTCAACCCACTGGTTACAGGTCTGCTGGTTGATGTGGAGTTATCCACTTTGATAGTGTTACCTGATTTGTGAGCCAGTTGGCAACCCACCTTACAACAAAGGGGTTTACATTCAGTTTGCTAAGTTTATCAGTAATGCCTGAATGTGGGATTGTGTTAAAAGCCTTTGCCAAGTCGAGGCATGCTGTGTGCACAGATTTGCCCTCATCATTGGCCTTAGCCACACTTTCAAAGAAATCCACCAGATTTAACAGGCAAGATCTGCCCTTCACAAAGCCAACTTGGGTAGTGTCCAAGTTTTGGCGGTCACCTATGTCTTTATTTATGAGGTCCATAATGATATGTTCCCTGGCCTTACAGATGAGGCTGGTCTGGCTTATGGGTCTGTAATTCCCCGGGTCTGTTGCAAGGCCACCTGTGTGGAGGGGAATAACTGCAGCTGTTCTTCATTCCACAGGAAGAAAATCCTGTGGTTAGGCTATGATTGAAAAGAGTACTTAGTGGTGATGCTAGTTCATGTCTTAGCCTGTTTAGAAGACAGCCTGAAATGTCATCTGGTCCCATAGAGGCAGTGTTCTTTGCCTTGGACAGGGCTTTGTGGACCCGCTCTTCAGATATGTAAGGTTGGGGGGGGGGTTGGGGAAGTGTTTGTTGTAAGTTAGGAAGGGATAAGGGAGTGAAATTTCACCAAACCTATCTGCTAGCAGGTTCGTATTTCTGTGGGGTCAGTGTGTGTGATACCATTGGCTACCAGTTCTGCACATGCCTGGGTCCTATGCTTTAGGTTAGTGGAAATGCTGGTCTTAGCCTATTTAGAAGACTGGCTAGGAAGTCATCTGGTCCCATAGAGGCTGTGTTGTTTTCCTTGGACCGGGCTTTGTGGACCTGCTCTCCAGATATGTAAGGTGGGGGGAAGTTTGGGGGAGGGTTTGTTGTAAGTTAAGAGGGGAGAAGGGAGTGAAATGTTCACCAAACCTATCCGCTAGCAGGTTGATACCTGATGTGCTGAATGGTATGTATAGAACTGAGAGACAGAAAGAGAGAGAGATAACTAAATCAAAATGATGCCTAAAGGAGGTCAGTCTCACAGACAACCTAAATAACGAAAGTGGATTAGGATTCTTCTATGCCCAGACAGTATGACAAATGGAAGGCTTTCTGGCAGCTTACATCATTTCTAAAACTTCTATATGGTGATCAAGTGGCAGATGAGCTTATGGAATAGCCAAGCCCCCTGACTTCAAATGGGGTGTACTTTCTTGGTTTGTATTTAGATAGTTTTCTACACTACTAGAGACCCAAACACCTTAAAATACACCTTTCTCGACTATTGTGGGATAAAAAGGACAAGTTTGGATCTTACTTCTCTGAGATTGGCTAGATTGGAATCCAGAAGAAAAGGTATAGAGGTGTACATGTCTCTTCCCTGCTACTCAAGGGAAATTTGCCCGTCATCAATTTTTCCTCGTCCTGCTAAATAAAGCTGAGGAAGGAGCAACCATATTCTGCCATGTAGTGACTAGGTTAATTTCTAATATGTCTAACATCAACAAGACCCTCATAATGTTAATGAGAAAGCTAGTTATCTGCATGTCTTATGGTATGTAGCTGTCTAGGAAAGTCTCAGTTGAAATGCTCACCTCACTGAAATTAGCCACCTCAAAAGTGTTTCTGTTTTACTTACTGGCTATCCAGAAATCGCAAATTGTCTGAATTAAGTTTCTTTGTTTGGAAGCATTCAAGTATACTTCACAATGAAAATAAGCTACAACTTCACCTTCCTCTCGAAATTCTCCAACAGCAAGAAATTAAGCATAAAACTGGAAGTCAATGATACAGAAATTCAATTTATTCCTTACTGTGAATGGGCTACCTGAGCAGCCTGAAAAGGCATGTTGCTGTGTAACAAATTTTGAAGGCATTTGCTCCCTTAAAGAAAAGCAAAAGAGATAATGATACAACTGAAGCACCACATTCAGAAAGGTTAAGGAATTAACAAAAAACTTGAATCAATAATGCATTACTCTGCTCTTCTAGTTCCAGAAGTAGAATTACTTGTAAAAGCTGTCTGTGTTCTAAACCCTGATGGGTCATAGTCTTGCAGTTTAATTCACAGTTGAGACAAAACTGTGTACTACTGCCAGATTTTGAGCCTTAGTCATTCATTACTGCATTTTTCCCACACCAATGTTTCTGGTAAATTTCTGCGTAGTTTGATGCCTTAAACTGCAGTAGAAAGTCAATGGTAAGAGAACTGTCTCCAGTTTGTGCTTCAGTGCTTTATATTCTGCTAATTTTTTACCTCCTTAAATTTGCATTCTGTGTCTGCCCCATCCCACACTAACACATTAAGCTACAGTTTCTGAAAGAGCTCCAGTATTGCCTTTATTCGACTGGATGGCTCTTTACTTAGCCTTCTATTTCCAGCACAGAGTTACCCCCATCCAGTTTCTTAAGACTTAGAGACATGTGGAACTGTGAGTGACTAGCTTAAAAAAAGAAAAATAATTAAATTATTTAATTATTTCAATTCTGCTAAAATACCTAAGTTGCACTTACAGTGACCTGTATGGTAATACTACTTTTGACTTTTCTGCTCTGTTTGCATTTTTTTTAGTTTGTTCTGGGACCTTAGTCTTGTATTATAATTAGCAGTTGTTGGAAAATTCTGTTTCGACATTATTCTGTGTGTCTATTCCACAAGCAGAATTACTTGAACAAGCTATCCGTTTGCATTTTAAACCCTGCTGGGCCATAGTTTTGTAGTTTAATTCACAGATGTGGCAGAGCAGTGTACTACTGCCAGATTCTGAGCATTAGTCATTTATTATTGCACTTTTTCCATAACAGTGCTCCTGGTAAATTTCTGCATAGTCTGGTGCTTTAAACTGTAATAGAAGGTCAACAGTGAGAAAATTGTCCGTGCTGAAGTTTGTACTTCAGTGCTTTTATATTCTCAATATCTTTTACCTTTAAGTCATATTCTGTGTCTGCCCCTTCCTACACTAACACATTAAGCTAAAGTTTTTGAAAGAATTCCAATATTGCCTTTATTTAATTGAATGCATCTCCAGCTAGCCGGCTTGTTCTTCCCAACCCTCCCAAACTTTTGCTGTTGCTGTTTTATAAGGCTGGGTCTCTGGCCTCCACTCCTTATAATAATCTGACTGCCAAAGTCTCTCCGTCATTGTTATCAACTGTTTTATAAGCTATTTATGTTCTCTTCCCACCCATTGTTTTCCATAGATCCATGATACTGAGTGCCAACCCAGCAAATTAGTGCTGCTCCAGAGTAAACCTCCTTTACTACATATTTTCTCCTACTCATTTTCCAGGAGCTCAGCAAAGACTGAAGTCCTGTCCTGCATTCCAGAAGTTTGTTACTTGTATCTAGTGCCAATCTAGCGCCATGCAGGCAAAGTTAAGTACTTTTTTTGCTAAATGGCACAAGCTATTTTCAGTGATCACTACTGTTTCCTGCTTTTGTGTGTGCATTTCACTGATATGTTTGTCAAAAAATTGCTTTTCTTCTCACTGCTACTGCTATAAGACTTTCTTGAAATTGTCTTCAGCAACGGATTTCCAGCTAGTTGTTTGCGGTAGGCAGTTGTGGGTCTCTTCTAATGTGTTTTACAGTAGTAGGATTGGGTTTATTTATCTTATGGCAGGAGGTGTTTGTCTGGTCTATCTGAGATGGGAAATACTCAAAAGGACTCATAATGTAGCTATTTTAGTGGTCAGATGACGCCATTAGTTAGTTTTCTGTTTTTTCTGTGCTGGTATAAATTGCATGCGTTTGCGAGGGGTTAGCAGTGCCCTGTACAGCAGCAAAGTCAAAGAAAACAAATTTTTCCCTGTAGAATGGTCCATGAAACTCTACTCTGTGAAGCAGCAATATAGTGCAAATTACCTTTTGCACCAGCAAACTTAGAGCAGTACGTTGGGAGTCACGTGGCAGTACTTACAGATTTCATAGAAGTCAGTACTGTATAAACATTAAAGTTAGTAGAATTTAGTACTGTTTAGCATAATCTGCTCCAATAAAGTACCCTTATTAGGCTGCACCAACACAGCACCCTTAACAGCATTCTAACCCCAACACACCACCACTTGTAGCTCACAAATCAAAGGACTGGACAGCACGGATATGCAATTCCTAACTTCTCTGTAGGCAGTTTGATGGATATGGGCATTTTCAGACAATGCAACAATTGTCTCATGTTTACTGACAACCACTTAATCCTTAAAAAAGTAGACACAGTAAGTGAAAGGTTTACTTACATAATGATAGTGTAGTCTAATCTCTTGCATACAAGTGCACATCAGGTTGTTGAAACTACGCATACAACATCCACCTCACAAAGCACAGAACACACACACACACACACACACACACACTAATGCATGGTGAGGTACTTAAATGCAATCTTCCAAAACAACAAAGATCATCTAGACCACCCGTTGTTAAAGCTATGCCTCAACAAGCCGAAAGGCACTGAGCAAAAACAACACCCAACACCACAAATACTGTTACTCTCAGTGGAACCCCAAACAATAAGCCCAAAGGCAAGAAAACACCCTTCCCAGGACTCTCATTATAGGGGCCTCCATTGTAACTCATACTGATACCCCTCAAACCAGGCTGAACAAGGAGCAGATAACTGTTAGTTGCTTACCTGGAGTCAGAATTCACCAAATCATGGTTGCAATCAAGTCATTATGCCACAGGTACAGTATGACTTCATCATAGTCCATGTGGGTGTAAATTACCTGAGATGTAATTTCCCGGATTATATGAAGACAGACATTATGGATCTTTTTGTCTCAGGCTGGTATGAGACTAGCACTGAGTAGCCTACTACCTTCATTGAGGATGATGCCACGATAATAAAAATTATTGATTTCAACAACTGTCTGTCTTTCCGGTGTCACTCTAAGTGGATCCAATAAATGCCAACTTGGTTAACAGTCTATGTTGCTTTGGCAAGAATAATCTGCACCTCCTCCCTATATGCTTTTGAGTACTGTCAAAACGTTATCCACCCCCATAGTGCCTTTTTTAGCCAATGCCAAACTGACAAACCCCTTGACATAGCAAAATCAACTCAAGTGAACCTCAAGGTGTTGCTGCTCAACGGCATGAGTCTAATAAAAAACTACACTCCCTCCAAGCCCTCCTCACACTCGAGGATATAGACATCTGTGCAGTTACCAAAGTGGTAGAGAGTACCCACGCAGTGCAAGGTTTCAATGCCTTCTAAAATGTTAGACCAGTAGCTGCACATACAAGGGCTAAAGGAGGAGGTGTCTCAATATACATGAATAACAAGCATACCTCTATGGCAGTCAAACAGGATGACATGCTGGAGTTCCTCCACGTGCAGATAAGCACAGACAAAATCCCATATCTTATCCTAGCCAGCTATAGCTCACCTTTCATGTCCCAGGAATCTCACAATGCATACTTGGACCTACTGGTGACACTTACCATTGAAACTAACACCCTACTCATGGGAGACTTTAATTACCCCTGTATAGAGTGGGAATCTGACATGGCTTGAAATCTATAGACACAGCGATTCCTGGACTTTGTAAATGCAAACACCCTTGGCGAAATAGTGAACACACCCACTAGAGGCTCCAACATACTGGATCTTGTGCTTATAAAATACAGGAGAACGCTGCACCCCCACCAATGTCTCATTCTCCCTGGTAAGGACCGACCATAAAGCTGTTTCTTCTGAAATCAAAATCATGTCTATAATCTCATTAAAACCAGTAACAGGAACTATTCCAAGGCAAATTGCCTTTTATTCAGTGATGCCAAACCCAGAGAACGGAGTAGCCTATGCGGAATTACTCTCAAAAACTCTTTACAACCATGTCAATAGCTGTATAAAAGCTGATGTACCTACCAGAAGTAAGCCCAGGAATATCCTCAGAAAAAAAACGCTCTGATGGCATCCCAAATTAAACATAATATACATCAAAAGGAAAAAAGTTATGGCAAAAATCTGGAAGGGTAATTCCCATAAATATAGAAACTCTCTCAAAGTAAATAGGCAACTAATAGGGCTAATTAGGTCCAACAAAGCCAGTTTTGAGGTTAAGATATCTTCCCATGTGAAAGATAATCATAAGGCCTTCCACACCTATGTCAGAAACCTCAAGGGCAGCACACAGCAATGTGTGAACCAGTGGTTAATGGTGCCAAATTCACTGAGCCTAGTGATATAGAAAACCTGTTAGTAGACAAATTTATTTCCAACTTTACCCCCCTTCAGCCCCCAACCATTCCCTTAAAAATACTCTCAAACATAACCCCTTCAACTATAAGTATGAAGCATGTACTAGCTACACTCACTATAGCCAAGACAACTGTATGAATGGGCCCTGATAACATTCCACAATGTCTCCTAAAATCGGAGTTATCAGGACCCTTGGAGTCATTATTTATCTACAGTCTTAAAACAGGCTTGCACCACATGAATGGAGGACTTCAAAGGTCATTCCACTTCATAAGGGAGAACCTTAAATAGATCCTGAACACTACAAGCTCATTAATCTGACTAGTCTTATTTGCAAAACTGAGGAAAGAAATATCAAGGTCATAGGAGACATTCAGACACTGGATCCATCCCAGTTTGGCTTTGTTAGAGGAAGGTCATGCTTATTGAATCTCGTGGACTTTTTTGAAAAGATCACTAAGGCAATGAATGAAGGGAAAAGGGTGCATACTGCCCACCTAGATATGACTAAAGCATTTGATACATTACTTGACTTGGGCATTGTCAACAAACTTACGGAACTAGGCATAAACCCTTTTATAACAAGCTGGATAGCTAGCTGGTTCAATGATAGGACTCAGGAGGTTAGAATCTGTAAGGCCACCTCCACAAAGAGGCCAGTAAGAAGTGAGTCCCCCAGGCCCTGTGCTGGGCCCACTCTTCTTTGGTATTTACTTCTTGGATGTTAAAGTCGATGTCAAACACCTTTTACTAACCAGGTTCACAGATGATTGCAAATTGAGAGCAGTCATTTATCCTTCCAAGATCAGAAAACCCCTCAGAAAGGTATAATACAGACAAATACTTGGTGCCAAAGCCATGGGTTAAAACTCAATTCCAAGAAATGCATTATGGTACCTTTTGAGAAGTCTTTTAACCAAGTTAACTATGCCATCAATAAAACACACTTAAAATTTAATTTCACTAGTCAGGGAAAGTACAGTTGTGTACACCTACCATAAATGTAGATGTTCGAGTGTCTTCACTGTTGCAGTCATGACTGTAGGGTTCTCCCCTGCCGGCAGGCAGCCCTCGGTCGGCCAGAATCCCAAAGTCTGGGTCCGGCGTCGGCTGTTCAACCATGCTCCCTGACGTCAGAGCGTCAGGAGTATAAAGCTGACAGCCGACGCCATCTTCTCCAGTTTTTCTTGCCCCAGATGTCAGGAGTCCCAAAATGAAAAAGGTCCCACAACCTTTGCAAATACACCTCAGAAGAATGGTGAAAAAAGGAAATACACAAAAGTAAAAATAAGAGGGGACTGGAGGGAGGGAAACCCAGACTGCAACAGTGAAGACACTCGAACATCTACATTTATGGTAGGTGTACACAACTGTACTATGTTCATCGTGTTTCACTGTTGCAGTCATGACTGTAGGGTAGAATCCCAAAGCTGAAAGAAAGGGAGGTGGTCATAAAGAGGAAGGGGCGGCTAAAAGGCCCTGCAAGACTGCAGAGGCAAAGCCTGCCCTAGACTTAGAGTAGAGAGGTAGATTGTAGTGCTTAGAAAATGTATGCACTGAACTCCAAGTTGCAGCTTCCAAAATGTCCTTGGTAGGAACTCCCCAGAGGAAGGCCGCAGAAGTGGCAGCAGCTCTGGTGGAATGAGTCCGTATACTTCCTGGGATTTGTTTTCCATGGTGAGAATAACAAAATCTGATTCCATGAGCAATCCATTTAGAAATGGTCTGTTTTGAAATGGCTTTACCTTGGGAACTTGAAGCATAAGAAACAAACAATTGTTCTGATTTTCTGATGTCCTTGGTTCTGTTCAGGTAAAAACGTAGCTGTCTGTGTACATCCAAGGAATGTAAGATCCTTTCCCCTTTATTTTGAGGAGTGGGGAAAAAGGTTGGCAAATGTATAGTTTGATTTAAAGCCACCTTGGAAACCACCTTAGGCATGAAGGTAGGATTAGTCCTCAAAGATATCCTGTCTTGATGAAAAATAATATAAGGTTCCACAGCCATAAGAGCTTGTAAATCTGAAACTCTCCTGGCAGAGGTTAGGGCTAACAGGAAGGCTGTCTTCCAAGATAAAAACTTGATGTCAGAAGAGGCAGCAGGCTCAAAAGGAGGCAAGGTTAGTTTTTCCAAAATGTAGTTGAGATCCCAAGCAGGAATAGGAGGAGATCTAGGAGGTCTTAAGTTCTTAGCACCTCTGAGAAACTGTTGCATGAGCTGGTGGGAAAAGATTGGAGGGTCTGCGTTATAATGAACATAAATAGCAGAGGCATGTATCTTAATGGAAGAGAAAGAGAGACCCTTATGTAAGAGATCTGTCAAGTAAAGTAAAATTAAAGGAATGTTAGGAAGAAGAGGATCAGAATCCTGAGCCTGCATCCAGGAACAAAATCTTTTCCATTTTCCTGCATAAGATTTTCTAGTACTAGGACGTCTGGCTTCTAAAATGACATCCATAACCTGCTTGGGCAGTAAAGAAGAAATCAAAGGCCCTGGATTAACCAGGCCGCCAGGCTGAGAGTTCTGACATGAGAGTGTAAAACCTGACCCTGATGTTGGGACAGAAGGTTCGGAGACTGAGGTAAAATCCAAGGGGGGGGTCCAGGCATAGGTTTTTTAAAGTTGGATACCAAAACTGCCGAGGCCAATTTGGAGCCAGCAATATTATCATCTTGGGCTTGTCCTGTTTTATCTTCAATAAAACCCGAGGAAGAGGTGGAAAGGCATATCTCGAGAGGTTCCTCCAACTGAATGACAGGGCGTCCACTTTCCAAGCCTCTCTGTGGAAAGTCCTGGTGCAAAAAGTCTGTAGTTGATGATTGAGATGGGATGCAAAGAGGTCTATGTGAGGACATCCCCAGACTGCTGTTATCATCCTGAATATTTTGGTGTCCAGCATCCACTCGTGTGGATCCAAAAGATTTCTGCTCAGACTGTCTGCCAGGAAGTTTTGTTTCCCTGGTAGAAACTGAGCTTGAAGATCCAGATTGCAAGCTAGAGCTGTGTTCCATAGATCCATGGCTAGTCTGCAAAGGGGGTAGGAATGAGATCCCCCTTGCTTGTTTATGTACCACATAACTGTGGTGTTGTCTGTCCGTATTAACAGTTGTCCTGGTTGTAAAAGATTCCTGAAGGCCAATAGAGCTTTCTGAACGGCTAACATTTCCTTTAAATTGATATGCAGGTGCTTCTGATCCTTTGTCCAAAGGCCCTGCAAACAATTGCCCTGAAAATGGGCTCCCCAAGCATAATCCGAGGCATCCGTGGTTAGAATCTGAGAGGCAGGAGGCAGACGGAAGGGCTTCCCTTTGTTTAGGGCACATGCCCTGGACCACCAAAGAAATTCCTTTTGAAGGCAAGGAAGGACGGAGATCAGTATGTCTAAACTGTAGCAATGCTGAGACCATACACTTTTTAGGTACCACTGTATTTTCCTCATGTGTAGTCTTGCATATGGTACGAGAAGGATGCAGGAGGCCATGTAACCCAAAGCCTGCAGGAATTTCCTTGCAGATAGATGAGTTAAAGTTGCCAAGGTTCTGAAAGTTGAAGCCAGCTGTAACTGTTTTTCGGATGTCAGAAATGCCATCTGGGTTGTGGTGTTTAGAAGTGCACCCAGAAAAGTTATCTGTTGTGATGGTGTCAAATTTGACTTTTTTATGTTTACAGAGAATCCCAGGAACTTGAGGAGGTTCTGTACAAATTCTAGATGCTGGAGTAAGACATCCTTGCTGTCTGCCTGAATTAGACAATCGTCCAGATAAGGGTAAATTTGAATTCCCTTGAGTCTGCAGTAAGCTACTACTGGAGCCAGGCATTTGGTGAAGACCCTGGGTGCAGTAGATAATCCAAAGGGCAGCGCAGAGAATTGAAAGTGCCTCGATCCGGCTTTGAACCTGAGGTATTTTCTGCGATCCTGCCTGATGGGAATGTGTAAATATGCCTCCTTTAAATCCAAAGTTACCATCCATGCATTTTTGGACAGCATTGGAAGTAGCTGCTGTAGGGTAAGCATCTTGAATTTTGGAATCTCTAGAAAGGTGTTCAAGACCGACAGATCCAGAATGGGTCTCCATGAGTTTTGCTTCCTTGGGACTAGAAAGAGCCTTGAATAAAAACCTTTTCCCATCTCTGAAAGAGGAACCAGTTCTATGGCATTCATAGCCAAAAGAGCTTCCACCTGGTTTAAGGCCTCCGTCCTTTGATGTTTTGGAAGGTCTGGCCATCCGCTTGGCCTTGGCAAGGTATGAAAATGGAATTTGTAACCTCTTAAAACCACATCCAAAACCCACTTGTCTTGGGTTATTTGAGTCCAATTTTGATAAAAAAGAGAGAGTTTTCCTCCGAGAGGGGCTTTCAGGCAAGAAGTTCCTGTAGCCCAACAGAGGGAGTCATTGAGTTTGTTTCCTTTGAGATTGTGACCTGTCCTCTCCTCCCCTAGGGGTGGAAGCAGTCCACTGTCTTGGTCTATAAGCAGCTTGTGTTTGAGGCCTCCCTCTGGAAAGTCTATATCTACCCCTCTGAGGCCTGTCTGAAGTGGGAAGGGACTAATTTTTAGAAGGCCAATTCCTGCTAAATCTAGGAGGCTGTACTTGTAAGAAATCTTAAACTGTTTGCATGGATTTCGCCTTATCCTCCATCTTTTTAATCACCTCTTCAGCTTTGGATCCAAACAAAACATTATGCTGAACAGGAGCATCCAATAATTTAGCCTTTACTTGTTCAGGTAAATTTTGTTCCTTTAGCCATGCATGCCTTCTAATGACTGTGCCAGAGGCCGCAGCCCTACAAGAAGCCTCTAAGGCATCAAATCCACAGTGTAAACCATGCTTCCCAACCTGTTCAGTGGCATGCAATAAGTCATGTAATTCCTTATCATCTGCACAGGCAGAAATGGAAGTAAGCTTTTGTTTTAAGACAGACAATAGAAATTGCTGGTATTTAAACATATGAAACTGACAGTTTAAAGCCCTGATGGACAAAGTAGCAGAAGTGTACACCTTTTTGCCCCATCTTTCTAAGGATCGAGAATCCTTTTCAGTAGGAATAGGATTTTTGGCAGAAGCGGCCTTAACTCCCTTAGGACCCTGAGAAATGGTTTCAGGGTCAGCAGAAGGGTTCTTGTATAAAAACTGATGGGAATCAGGAACCCAATATCTATCAGGCTTAACAGGAGCAGGAGGAAAAGAGTCAGGGGTTAAGTTAGCCTCCGAAAAGACATCATCCACAATATCCAAAACAGGAGGAATAGCCAGGGGTCTATGTTGGGGAAGAAGAAGAAATTCCCTCAGCCTTTTCTTGGATTCCGAATACTCCTGTCCTTCCCAGTGGAAATGTTCCCTCATTTCATGCAAAGTTTCCCCAAAAGAGAAATCCTCAGGGGGAGAAGCTGAAGGAATGGATTCTTCAGCATCAGAATCCTCATAAGGAGGGAAAGTATAATCCTGATCGGAAGAAGAAACTGAGGAAACAGAAGCCTGATCAGAGGAATCATAAGAAACATCCTACCTTGGCCTTTTGTCTGGAGGGGGATGAGAACCCCTAATCATAGTAAGTAAGTCCTCCGCCATCTTGAGTAACTGTTTCTGTGACTTGGGAGCCAGTTCAGAAGAGGCCTGTGTAGAAGTCTTTGATTTTGAAGGAGTCTTTGCCTTTGTCTTTGGCTTTGCCTTTATCAGTAGCTGAGTAGGCCTGAAAACCCCTTCGGAAGCCGGTACCTGCACAGCGGCTCCAGACCCATCCGAAGGAGCATTGTCCGAAGGTACTGCAACAGAAATATTTAAAGGCCTGGTCGGCTCCTCATGAGAGTCCGTTTCGGCCATCGGTTCTGAAATGGCCGACAGGGGCTGCAAAAACGCCTCACTGACGACGGCTGAACCTGAAGCTGGCTCCGCTTGTGTGCTATCATCAGATTTGGACCTCGGAGGCCTGTCTTTATCCTTGCGACATTTGTGAACTCCGGTAGCCGGAACCGTATCCGACGACATTTTGTAATTAAAGCGCCTACCGAAGTAATGAAAAGCAAAATCGTACCTTCGCTTAATTTTACGTTGATTGAATCTAGCACAAAATCGACAACTAGCTACGTCGTGGTCAGGGCCCAAGCAAGGAATACAGTAAGAATGAAAATCCTTATGAGGTATTTGCTTCCCACATGAAATACAATTATTAACTTTTTCTGACATCGGAGTGGAGCAAGAAAAAGGTTTTCCCAACGGGGTACTTAGCTTTGAGTGGAGAAGAAAGTCTTCAGACCGAAGTGTATCAGTAAAATTCGCCAGGAGTCAGCCGACCGGCACTTGCGAACTGCTATCACCGCACGGCAAGAAAGACTGGAGAAGATGGCGTCGGCTGTCAGCTTTATACTCCTGGCGCTCTGACGTCAGGGAGCATGGTTGAACAGCCGACGCCGGACCCAGACTTTGGGATTCTGGCCGACCGAGGGCTGCCTGCCGGCAGGGGAGAACCCTACAGTCATGACTGCAACAGTGAAACACAATGAACATCTGGGAACTCATGTAAATAGTAATCTAGCCTTCGACCAACACGTGTCCAAAGTAGTAAGAAAATCCTTCTATACTGTGCAACTCATAAGCAAAGGCATGACATCTAGGTCCAGAAAGGCATCATACCACTGCACTTGGCCCTTATAAGACCCATCACAGAATACAATACCCCTTCGGAATGTACCTGACCACACACATACAGCAACTAGAAATTTCCACAAAATTTCCTTACAAAAAGAATACAGGAGTAAACACAGTGTTCTGCACTGATCGCCTCAAAATCCTGTCTCTCTACTCAATATCATACAGACTTCTGAGAGGTGAGAGGTATGCCTGGTATACAAATTATTCCTGGACTCTGTTTGGTGAACCTATTGCATATCTGCAAAACAAACAGAATTAGAATTACTAGATTACAAGACGTAAATTTTGCTTGTGACATGAATAGGACATGTTGGGCAGACAGATAGATTCTCAGGGAATTCCCATTCATTGGAACAGGTTCCCCATCCATGTAGAGCAGAGTTCCTCCCTATCCACATTTAAGTGCAACTTGGACCAATAGATGGGTAATCGGAAATTCACCCCTGGTCTAGCTCCTTTGTCACTGATAGACAGGGGCAGTGAGTAAATCACCACCTACATAAATCAAATTTGTGGGTCACATTTGGGTTACACAGCTAGGCTTTTAAGGGCTCTAGTGTTCGTTAGTCTAGAATACACCTATGAGCCTATGAACATGAGGGTCTATATTAGATCAGCGAACACTGATTCATCGAACTTAGGTAAGCAAAAGTTGAAATTACTGAAGCAACAGAAACTCGAATTTGGTCGTCCGTTTCTGTTGCTTCGGCATTTTCAGTGCTATGGTGGAAAGTTATGGGTCGGGTTCAGGTAAATGTTCGATTGTGTAGATGTTAGTGTTAGGGCGGGTTAGGTGAGTTAGGGTTAAGGTGCGGGTTAGGTATGTGTGCGATTGTGTGGACGTGAGGGTTTGGGCGGGTTAGGGAGCATGTGAGGTGAGTATGTGACAGTGTCGGACCTTAGGTTTAGGGTTTGGGTTAAGGTAAGTGGATAGTTAGTGGTGTGTGTATAGTTTAGTATAGGGTTAGGTGTGAGATTTTAGGTGTATGTGTGTGGATTGCTGTTTGTTTGGTGTGCTTGTGTTGTGTGTATGTGTTTTGGAGCAGCAATTTTTTTCCCTAGGGAAAAAAAAAATCACTGTTCTGACAGTTCGAGATTGTAATCTTTTGCTTACATATGTTCGATGAATCAGTGTTCGCTTTTTTAAACGTTCGCTGATCTAATATAGACCCAAACATGAGCACAAAGAAATAGCCATTTCTACTTTAAAAGAGTGCAAGGCACTACAAAGATTATAGATGCATATGTTACTGAGCTACAGAAAAGAGCAAGAGAGTAAATTTGGTGAGTTGCTGTGTTCTATAAGATCAGGAAGATTTGCTTGTACTGTAAGAACTGCTTAAACAAAGGTCAGACTTTTAAAAGACATAGATATGACCTTAAAGCTGGAGATTTGTGCAGAGCAAGTGAAATTACTACTATACATTTAATGGACTAACTGAAGAAACAATGTTAGCAAGATAAAGTGTACATGAAATGATAAAGTAAAATAAGTAATAAAGTCAGAACATGTTGCAACTGTAATGGTTATGAAAAAGAAAGCCATGTGAAAATTCAAAATGGAGCCAGTGCAAACTCTCGGGCAATTTTAATTTGGCTTCTTGCAGTATGTGTGGACTACTGTTCTGCATTTAATCAGTCTTGCAGAATCTGTGATCAAAAATACACTTTTATTTATTTATTTATTTGTCTTTGTTGACTAGGAAAGCATGACTTGGCAAAGCCCACTTTTAGTGGAGGTCCAGGGAGAAAATACATGTGATTATATTCTTCACCCAGGAAACCCTACAACCCTTAATCCCTACCCAAATAACACTCATCAAGAAACCTCCAAATTTCTCAACAATTTCCTTGTTGACTCGAGCCGCAAAATAACTCACACAGACCAGAACACCATTCTACCTACCCTCTCTTCTACTCATACTAATAAACCCCCCCTTCTCACTGCATGCAGTACCCACCGCCTACATTAAATCACTCCTGCATAAACTAAATCCATGTTCTCCCTCTACTGATAACCTTCCTTCCTTCTTTCTCAAACTTGCTGCAGATTCTGTAGCCTATCCTATTTCTATACTAGCAAATAGTTCAATCCAAGAAGCCACGGTTTCTGACATCCGGAAATCTTTCTATACAATACCTCTACATAAAGGAGAAAACTCCACTGACCCTTCCAATTTTAGACCCATAGCCATTCTCTCCCCACTTTTAAAAATTCTGGAAAAATGCATATACTCTCAGCTTCTCAAACTACTAATCCCTGAAACCCTTTTAACTACTACCCGACATGGTTTTCGACCAAAACACAGTACTGCTACCACCCTTCTATCTTTTACTCATACTGTAGCTGAGGCTAGAGACAAAAAAAACTAGTATCCTGTCTATTCCTAGACCTCTTCCAAAACCTCTGATACAGTATCTCACTCTAAGCTACTATCTGATCTCAACCTCACAACTTCCACTCTTCACTGGTTCTCCAGCTACCTCACCAACAGGCTACAGTCTGTCAGATGGCACAATTCCTGCTCCCCTTCCTACCTATCCAAACAGGAGTCTCCCAGGGCTCTACTCTGGGGCCCTTTCTATTCAGTACCTTTACCAACAACCTCCACATATCCTGCAGTGACTCCACCATTATACAATACACAGACGACACCACACTTATCTCCTTCTCTGACAACCTCCCACATCTTCACACTCTCACCCAAAACGCATTCTTTTCCACTGAAAGATGACTTACAGAAAACCAGCTCATCTTAAATCCAAACAACTCCTTCTCTTCCTTCCTAGATCACTCTCCCATCTCAAAACCACATTTACTATCTCATCACTTAACAACACTATCATCAAAGTAGAACCTTACACTAAACTCCTTGTTACTATAATTGACAATCAATTAAAATTCGACCTTCACATTCAACAGTATATCAAAATCATCAAAAACTAACTGGGTCTACTTTATTGAAACAATAATTTCCTCACATCTTATTCTAAAAATTCTTTGGCTCAGGCATTCCTCCTACCTTCCCTACTCTAGGCCGCTCCAATCTTCACAAACTTACAATCTACTTTACTCACCAAGCTCAAACAGACTTATAATAAAATTGCTAGATTCACCACAAATCAGCTTTACAACTCACACCACTGTCTTGCACTAAAGGAACTTCAATGGCTAGAATTCCCCCAACAACTTCTACTATCACAAATGGATATCGCACACTTCATACTCTAAACACCTACTGCCTTGCCCCTCTCTCTCCTCCCTAGTGTCCTACTACACCCCTAATCATCCATTCCATAGCTCTGAGTAACATCTCCTAGATATTTACAAACCCTACAAAACATTGGCAAACTCTTATACAAACTCTCAGTGTCCCTGGCCTGGAACAAACTCCCCTATAACATCACAAACATAAACCATTCCAAAAAAGAACTAAAATGCCACCTTATAAACTCATGGGCCTGCTTCTGCCAGGGCCCTATTTAAATCATTCCTCCCTTCCTTCTTTATTTTCTATTGAATTTCTTAATTTCTTTTTGCTGCTATAACTCTGGTGACTCTATTTAACACAAATACAATTCTTATCATCTTGTTCAACAAGTAATGTTTATTTGCAGCTACAATCGATGATGTTGCTGTTGTTTGTCTTTCGGCTTTTCCAGGTTAGGGGTTGCCACAGCGGAATTCCGGTCCGTTAATGATTGGCAGTAGATTTTCACGAATGCCAAGGTGCCAGCTCGACATCCAACCTTCAACGAAGGCACGCCCATTTACGTATGTCTTTCAAATGCCACCCAACCACGGGGAGTACATGCAGACTCCAAACAGAAGGCACTCCCTGCACTCCAGCCGAGAATCGAACGGCAGAACCTCTTGCTGTGAGGCAACAATGCTACTGCTGCACCACTGCGGCTGTCAGCTACAATCTATGTAAATATGTATATTTCAAATTGTTACTTGACCTGTATCTACATTTGTACATTATTACTTTGTCACTTTACAAAGTTATTACCCACCTACTATTAACGTACCCTGATTTCTCTCCCTTATGTAACTGCTTATTGTTTTTGCTTTATGTTACCATCACTTTTTTATTGTATAGTTAATCTCATATGCAAGTTCATAATTGTTTGTAATACACTGGAGGTTTTCTCCTTGGGTCTCCACTGAAAATGGGCTTCTGGCTCAGTTGGACCAACCTAGTTAACAAATGTCCAATAAATAAAATAAATAATAAATATCCCATCTGAAAATACCTTTAAATTACTGAGTTTAGAAGGTACTTAAGAGAACTGTGTGCAAAACTTTAACTTCTGTCAGTCCCAGTCATTACCACTGGTCAATACTGCTGATGTGAGTACAAAAATAACTCTTCAGAATTATGTTTCAGATAGTAGCACATACAGTTATAGTTAACCTTCTTATTACTTTTGGATGTTTGACTTGTGAGAAGCTATGGATAGTAAAACAAATTCAAAGTAAAAAAAAAAAATAAAAAAAAAAACTCTATGTATGAGAAAGAGTCATACAATCAGAGATATTTGAGATACCATGCAGAGCCACAACTAAAAAGCTGGTCAAGGCTTCAACTCCTCCAAAAAGTTCTCCTGCTCCATTCATTTGGGGGACCTTTACTCCCACACACCCTTAAATATATATATATATATATATATATATATATATATATATATATATATATATAGTTTCACTTCAGAATCCTGAAATATCACAATCCTGAATTTCAGAAAACTTCATAATCTGGAAGCCCAAAATCCTGAAAATTTAAAATCCTGAATCCCAAAAGACTGAAAACACACAGGATACATATACTGACTATAGAGAACACAAACCAGATTACATTCCACCAAATATAAGCAGGTGGGCAAGCCCCCCTGCACCCCCCCACACCCTGCTACTTAAATAAATCAACTCCAACATTGCACTTCACTACACTATCATGAGTTATGCCGTAGTATAGCAAGTTAAAAAGGAATGTTACTAAGGTTACAACAGGCAGTTATAAACACACGTGATGGTATGTTTGCCATTTTTTTCTGTAGAGTGCAATCTTGGAGTTTATATATTTAATTAGCAGGGGGTGTGAGGGGGGTGCAAGGGGGCTTGCCCCCCTGCCCATACTTAGTGAAAAGTGCTATCCTTTGTCTTGTATGCGTTTCTCTGTGTCCTTGTACTGGAATATTGTCATTCTTTGTGCCCTGTATACTATCATTATTTTGTGATTCAGGATTTTGGGTTCCGGATTATGAAGTTCAGGATTGTGATATTTCAGGATTCTGAAGTGAAACTATATATATATATATATATATATATATATATATATATATATATATATATATGTATATATATATATATATATATATATATATATGTGTGTGTGTGTGTGTGTGTGTGTGTGAAACTCTGAGTGTGCAGTAAGACACAGAAAAGCACTACAAGAGACTAATACGGCAGTTAATCAGCTTGATGAGAGCATAATTTTAAGTTAAATAAAGTTAAATGCAAAACAAATCTAAGAAGTCTGAAATACATCGGTCATATACTAATATCAAAGAGAATGAAGACTGATACTTAAAGAGTGGCAGCAGCTGTGCAAATGCGAAGGCTAAAAAACAAGCATTACAGAGGTTTCTATGATTAATACACTAACTTAAAAATTTTGCTCATAGTAACTCAGAGATAATTATGCTTCTAATAAGGTTGTCAGAATAAGTCTGAAAACAGAGCTAAGAACAAGAAAATATTATAAATGCTCAAGAATCTAGTTAGACATATTCCAGTGTTAAAATGCTATAATGTAAATAAGCCAACAATGTTGCAAGTAAATGCCAGTCAGAATGGTACAGGAGATATAATCCCACAAAAGAACAAACCAGGTGCCAGGTTAAAAGCATTTATACATGTAGCAAACAAATATGCTCAGATACAGCAAGAGTGTGTGGATTCAGAAATTTATGTGGCAACAGCTCCGGTAAAACCTGTTCAGAATATCTTTGTACAGTGAGAGTGTAGATGATGCCACTTAATTCATTAATTTTACTTTCTGAAAATAAAATACAGACCAGGTAAGAAACTACAAAAAGCTGAAAGTTATTTGCTTACTGTAATGATCATGGTTCATTCTCCTCAACCACTAAAACTAAAAAGACAGCTGTCAGTCTGCTTAACAACACCGGTACAATTTTCCCATGATTTAGCTCCTCCAATTTACACCAACATCTCTGTGTGTTGCATTTTTCTCTTGATCTTGAACAGGCCACATAAAGCTGAACACATGCCACACTCTCTATCAACCCAAAGTATCTCCTCCCACTGACAAGCTAAAGGAAAGGTGGGCAGGATATTGAGGAGGATGAACCATGACATGCAAACATGTTGTTAGGGTATGTAATTAACGTTTGAAAAAAAAAAACAAAACAAAAACATGGTCATGGTAAACCCTCTTCAATCACTGAAACAGATCCCCAGCAGACAAACTTTGCTAGCCTAATGAAGAGATACCACAAATAACCGTGGCTCCAAAGGAGGACCAAGCCCTGAAGACCACGTTCAGCTTATAATGCTTTGTGAAAGTGCACAAGGAAACACCATTTACATTTGAACATATATCATCTACAGAGGGATTCTTTAAAAATGATTGTTTGATACCTACAGCCTCAGGGCAATAAGATCAGATGGTGAAACCTTGTTATACATATCTTATCAAAATCTAAAGCAATTTATCTCAACGATGTACACAAAGTGAACTTGGTAAATGTCTTGGCAAATTTTTAGTAGCATACAACATGAACAGTTGAAAGTCCTTTCTGAAGTCTTGTGTACTCGACAGATAAAAAAATATAACTGCCTGCTCAGATCCCTGTAGTGTAACTAAACTCCTTTGTTAGTGTAGTTGGGGAAAATACTTGCAGGCTAATGGACTTGTTAAGATTAACCTCTGTGGCTACTTTAGACATGAAAGCAGGATTAGTTCACAGGACAACCCTGCCCTGATGGAAGACCACTTTGAATTAGAACTGCTTAATGAACTTTAATTAAAATGGTGGTTTCATTGGATGTTTTTATCATATGACACATTAGATTCTATATTAAAAAGGCTGTTTGTATTGGGTTGAATTATCTGAAGTACTACTATAATTTCAGAACGACACACATTAAAAACATTGACTCCTGTGGTTAAGCATAATTTTTTTTTCTCTTTGGTTAATGTTTTTTGTCTAGAATATTATTGTATAAAGTGGCAGAAGTATTCTAAGAACTAAGCCAAAACAAGAATGGAGAAATTAGATTTTGCCATTGGGGATGACTGCAAGTAGGGGTATACAGAATAGGTAACAGGGAGCAGGAATTTACTGAAGAAAACTAGCAAAGGAACCACGGTACTGGGAGCAAATAACTAGAGATGAAAAGGTAATACAATGGCATGATGTCAAGAAGACATCTGGACTGCAGTCTACATACCACCTTCCCTACCAGGGACTGATAGATTATAGGCAATGAGAAGGGGATATGGGGGAATCCTGCATGAAAGACCTGCTCTAGTAGAGTTTTTAGTTGAATCTAAAACAAAAGCTGCTGTTAAAAAAAGGATAAATGGTAGGGCATACAAAATATTGCAAAATAACTGCAAGAATCAATCAGAGGTGCATAAAAAGGTTGTAAAGAGAGACTGGATAAGCAATTTACAAGGGAACAATGGAGCAACATATGTATGGCTGGCAAGTATGCAACAAAGTCTAGAATGTTTAGGATTTTTGCTTGGAAGCATTTGCGTAGGTATTCTATACTCCAACCAGACAACAAAGACTTTTCCTCATGTACGTGGCAAACGGTAGTGTGATGGAGAAGAAAGAGGTAAACAGGAGCATATGTTTTGACAAAAAAAGCAATTACTAGAAAATGAAAATCAAAGTCTAAGCCAACTCTATCTGAAGTACGTAATATTGTAACAGAGATAGAATAACTGAAAGTGGGATCTTTAGAAAATGGAAGGAACACCCTACATAGAAATAAAGGGAAATGGACAGAACAATATATGCAGAATAATGTTCGGGGGAGGAGCAAGATATAAGGGAAAGCAGGAATTGAGCAAATTTATGTTATTTTGGACTGATGAGAACTAAAAGAGAACATATGTGATGCATAATGTATGTAATAGGAACATGTTAATATGGTTTCTTTTCTTTTATATTAATTTATGTTTGCCAATGTTTTAAGTGATAATGCAATAAAGGTGTTAAAAAAGAATGCTGCCCATTACATTTCTCATGCGTATAACGTAGTACAGGTTATAAAACAACACTGCCGTTTTCTGATTACATGTTCTGTTATAAAAATAAATTCTGGCAACTCGTAAGTCTTCTTTCTGTAATTCTCCAAAATTGCAAGACAGATTAGTGCACTCTTTCTCATACATATCTACATGTTGAAGATAATACTTCTTCAAAGTGAGATATTTGTTCATATACGAAGATAAAGATAATATTTTTGTGATAAAAATGCAAAATCGTAAGTAAAATTATTATCAGGCAGCACAAGTACTTTACTGCCTGAAAATCTTTGCCCAAAATTTTATAGAGGAAGCATACGTCAGACAGGTAGTGGCAGTCATTTTTCGAGCAAGGTCAGACAAGAATTTTTTTTATCTGTACAGCCTGTCTAATTTTTTAATAAGGATTTTAATTTACTTGTATCTTAAACTTTAAGCACTCAACATTAGTCTTTCTGAGTAGTTTAGCATGGTGAACTAATTTAACGACAGTGCCACTGGATGACTGCTGGGAGAAGGGGTTTTGCAGGGTAGAAACAATTTTGAGAGAAAATATCAAGAGTTTACTTTTTTGGGATTGGGGATGAGGTTATATTTGTATAATCGAGTTTCAGCAGCTGTAAAGGCCAGCTGTGTGACTTATGAAGCTCAGAGATAGAGGAAACAGTGAAGATGGTAGCAGAGCCATTTGCCTACTGGATTAGAAAATACTTAATACCAAAGGCAATTCCTTAATGAATATACTGAAGAGAAATGGTCCAAGGATAGATGTTACCACTTATTACATAAATATGGAAAATTACATCTGAGTGATGGCACTGAAGAATTAGAAGTAAAGTATTTGGTATAGTAACATTAGAGCATCTTTAAGAATGTCTACATATTTTCTATTTTTATAGTACTTATATTTACTATAAGACTAACACCTTCTTATACTTACAGTGAGTATTTTAGAATATCGTGTTAGGACTGTAACTATACATTTCCTTTTATTTACTCATTTATTTTTTATGCACTTGCATGACAAATGAGTTATTTCATACTGCTATGATACTATATTGTGCATGTTGGCAGTGCTATTCCTGATCTGTTTTTCTATTTGTACCATTGTTAGCAACTTTTAAGATGGGAGGAAAATTTGATGAATCATATTTAATTCATTAGATTTTCTCACATCTGACTGACTCTGCTTTCCTTATCGCTGTTTGGAACCTTAGAACGCATTTCTTGTGGCTGAGGTGCTAGCATGCTATCAGAAATAAAGTCTGAATTTGTATCTGCTAGAAACACTGAATTTGTATCTGCTAGAAACAATGTCCTTTCTATGCATTTCAAAGTTTAAATAGTTGTTACAAATGATCCTAGATTGTTAATGATGGTATCTTTATTTCTGACCATTTCATTTATAATCAAAATTTATGCCACCTTCCCCCCATGGTCATAAGTCTACTTTTACCGACATTAAAAGGTGAGGTCACTACTACTGTAAAAGCTCTGCATTATTTGTAGACCACTTTGGATAAACTTCATTAAAGACTATCTTGCTACTGCTTTCAGCCTTTGAGATCAAGCTGAGGTCATAGTTAGATTTGGAAGACTTGATACTAAAAGTACTTCATTTCTGTAATTTACTCTAGTCTTGTTTTAAGATGAGGATCGTGTCAAAAGCTAATTAGTACTTTTTTTCTATTACTATCACATTAATGGTACGATTTCCCCATTTTAAGCTCCTTGCAAATTTACATCTTACTGGTACATATTTATTAATGATGAAGTTAACAACAACAATAATTATAATTAGCATTTTTCTTTAAGGGAATAAATTGTCTGCAGCTAAATATTCAAAGCTGCCAAAACAAGTTTCCAATCAACTGAAAAGACAAATGCTTGAGATGATATATGAAACATATCCATACCTCTCAGATTCTTAGTGAAAAAACTTTGGACAAAGTCTAAAGTAATGGGGAGCAAAGGCCAAAATCAGAGACATATTTTAAATATTGCTGCCAAAAACATAGAAAGTTGTTAGTATAACAGGTTTTCCATCAGCATGCATTTCCTGAAGAAATGAAATCTGAAATTCAAATGTCTGTCATTATTTAGTGACTTCGATCCTCAATGATTTTTCAGAAAACTACACATTGTAGGAAGAAGCAACCAAAATATGTGGCAAGAATCTGGACATTCTGTGAAATTCTGGATAGCTGAGAGGTATGACTACATCTGAAATTGTAAAGCAGAACAAGGATCAAGCAGCATAATTTACTGTCCATAAAGCTCAACTTAAAAAGAAAAAATATTACAAAGCTATGTTATATGCAGTGTATATCACTGCAACAATCCACATTAAGATATGATAGCATATTCAGTTCAAGATCCATCCAGTCAGCAAGACACTGATTGTTTCACTTCAAAGAAATTATGTATCTCGGATATGTAGATTATTATTCCAGGTTTTATGAAATAATCAAACTGGCATACACAATGATTACAGGTGTGTTAAGTGCATTGAAGTATATTATTGAGTCACCTGGCATCTCCTGTTGTCATAATTAACAATATTCTACAACAGAAATGTCAGAAATTCAGAGTACTGGTACATGAATGGGACTATAGGCACGTAACAATCACTCCATATTGTCTTCAGTACAATGGCAATGCTGAAAGAAAGAGCATTAGCAAAAGCTATGAGGACCATCATCTCACAATTTTGGAATAAAGGACTCCTGCACTAAAAGGAATACTTCTCCATCAAATCCAGGTGCTGATCATTTTTTGTCAAGTAATGATAAGAATGTGCAACTAAGTAAAGACATATAGATTGCATGATGTGCTAATTGCTAAAATTGCTAATGACATTATTTTGGTTGATAGCCCACCTGCCTTGGGAAAAAGCATGATTTCTAAAATAGATTTTGTCTCTTCAGTGGAAGATGTTAAAACATTATCTGGGTGGTTAAGAGAAATTATATCGATAGTTACACAATCATCTTTATAGCCAACAGTCTTAAGAAAAACAGCATTCATTTTCACCCAAATTGTTTGAAATGAAGCAGGAACACAGCTTTGGAATGCAGTACCAACAAACTGTTCAATGAACATTTAAAAAATCAAGAAAGGCTGCTTTCATTAGAAGCCTGTTCACAATGATGTAATATATGGTTCATTCAAATCCCAGAATCAATAAGTTTAAAGCAGCTTAGAAAATAATAGCCGAATCTCTGATACTGTTGAAACCAAACTTTGGCCAATGTTTCTATAGATTTGGCACATTGGTTGGGCTCACCTACACTTGGGAGGAATAGAGCTATTACATTAAGATTCCAATTTCTGTCTGAAAAAAAAACTTGTCAGCTGATCAAAGATTAAAAAAAAAAATAACTTTCACCAATTTTTAAAAGGAAAAATTATAATACCATAAGACACAGTTTATGGCAAAAAGGAGTCAAGTCTAAACTTATATGTCTGACTACATTACACGCATGCAAAATTAATTTATTCCAGTAGACTTTTATAAGAATAAACTGCAACTTTATGAATTATGGACTTTTGAATTTTTTTTGTATGGGGAGGTTTCATCAACTGGAAGATTGGGTAAGATTAGTAAGATCTTTAGAGTTGTTATTGAAATGTAAGAATAATGACATTTTTGTAAATTAATCTTAATGGTTTAAACCACACTATTAAGAGAAATAATAAAAAAAGTTTATACTAGAAATATTTCCAGATGTTGTCTATTTGCAAGAAATTCATTCAACAGCTGATAAGTAGTTTTTTTTCTTTCAAATTATGAAACTGGATTACAAAATTTCATTAACTGTAACAACAACAAATCCAGAGAAGTTACACTTTTGCTGCAATCAGTAGAATTTAAAGTTTAAGATCAATGCAGACATGGTTTAGGAAGGATGCTACTGTTGAAGGTTAACTTTGATAAAGTTAATATGATAACTGCATCAATTTTTGCTCCTTTTTTGGATTACAGAGATTTGTTTTTTAAATGAGCTAAGGAGAGCTCTTGTCAACTGAGATTCAAAATGTATTCTTTTGGCTAGTGACTAAATATTAATTTATCAGATGGATTTTTTTTTTTGGTCTAAGGGACAAATAATAATCCATTTTGATCTAGCTACACACATTTGGATGTTAAATTAAAAATATAGCCAGGCTAAATTACTTTTTGTGTTTAAATCAGTTCTTTCTTGTTTTGGTACTAGATACTGAGATTCATCCACAAACTGCATCAGATCATAAACTACATTAATATGGATTTCGGAGATTTATTTTGCTCTGGGTCAAACATAGGCTTTAAACATAATGTAAGAGAAACATTTAAAGATTGTTAGAACTATTAAGGAATATTGGGCCAAGAACGACTCAATTTTGGCATTTCCTATAGTGTAGACTGCATTTAAGGCCATAATTTTGGTATGCTATTACTATTATCCAAAAGGTTAAAAGAAATAGAAAAAACGAGTATAAGCAACTATTAGAACAGTTTCAGATTACAGAATATGTTATGCAGATTAATGATAAATGTCTCTAAGAGACAAGAAATGGCATGCAAGCTAAATGAAATTTCGGTAAAGTATTCTTAAGAAGTTTATGATCGATCTAAAAAGTGTCATTTTTATGAAGCTGAAACTATGTAACGCAGAACAACAGTATACAAGTGGTATAAAATCATCAACTGACAAACTAACAAACACCAAAGATGTAATGAATGTATCTCTTGGTTACTTTTCAACGTTACATGAAGAGGAAAGTTCATCCTTTTAGTGAAGAATAAGGTCCGGTGTAAACAATTTTCTTACTTCGAAATAACAACAGTTCATATTAGGACAATAACAATAAAGCTCCCAGATGGTCTTTCTTTTGAATTTTACAAAGAGTTCTAAGAACTTTTTAATTCTTTACTTAATTAATTTATACAGTTCTTGGATATCTGAGCCTTCTGCTGAACAATACTCCTCTCTAGTTAAGAATCATACTATTAAAGAAATCTGGCAAAAACACAAAATTAATGGAAAATTATAGGCCTACTACCCTATTATATTCCTACTGTAATATCAGATCAAAAATAGTTAATAAAGTAGAGCTGTATAATTTCCACTTACTAACAATATATGTTCATAGAATGCACTGCCTTACTGGCATATGGGTAGTAGTACCCTTCTACCCTCAGACTCACAGTCTATCAAAGTTCAGAACTCCTCCCACAGCCTGTCATGTGAGAGTGAGGGGAGAGTTATCTGGCAGGACTAGGACAGCCCTTCACACTCACAGACAAGACCCACTCAGTTTTCAAGGCTCCAGCAAGAAGAACAAATGGAAACATCAGCTTTGCAAATGCCTACTGTTCCAAACCAAACACCACACACACATATAACAAAAAAATACAACAGCAATTCCAACAACCAATTGTATAAACCCACCAAAACAGGAGGACTGTGGGTGACTGCCAGTAAGGCAGTGTGTTACTGTTACAGGTAAGTGGAACTTACACAACTGTACTAGGTTCAACAAACACAGTGCCTTATTCTCATATGTGTAGATTTCCAAAGCTTACCAAACCTGGAACAAGGAAGAATAAGAGTCCAGAAGCCCCTGAAGGATGGTCCTCGCAAAGCCTGTTCTGAATCTAGAAAAAGCACCCAGTTTGTCATGCTTCATAAAGTTATGGACAGAAGATCAAACTGTTCCCTCTAGAGTACTTCTAGAGTTTACTCCTTTTCAATAAGAAGCAGAAGAGGAAATGGCCCTGATGGAATGTGTCATTACCATGCCTGGAATCACCTTGCCATGGTGGGTATAACAAAAAAACAATGCCAGAGGACAACAGACATGCAATGGCTTGCTTCGAGACAATTGACCTTTCTGTGCCTCACAAAAAGGAAATAAAAGCCTTTCTGAAGGGCTTTGTTCTGCCAACATAGTACTTAAGCTGCATATGCACATCCAAGGCATGAAGTATCCTCTCCTCCTTATTCTTAGGTTCAGAAAAAAATACAACAAGATTAATAAACTGACTGAGGGTGAATTGTGAGACACTTTCGGCATGAAAGAAGGATTAGTGCATAATACAACCCTATCACTGTGAAAGTCACCTTGCAGATATCTGAGCAATAAGCAAAACAGTTTTCCACATTAAGAACCTGAGATGAGCATGAGCCACCAGTTCAAAAGGTGATGAGGTCAGTTTTTCAACAACATAATTTAGGTCCCAGGATGGAGTAGTTTGCTTGGGGGGGGGGGGGGGCCTTAAATGCTAAACACCACTGATCAACTGTTTTACCAAAAGGGAAGAAGGCAGAGGGGGAGCCACTTGCAGACAAGCAGAAATGGCTGCTAAATGCACCCCAATGGACACATATGATACACAATTCTGAACATTTCATAAACATTACATAAATATTTCAAGACAAAGGGAATATTAACCTCAATGGACCCTCTGTTTCTCATTAGGCACCATTTAGAAAATCTCAACCATTTGTGCACACATGATTTTCTAGTGGAAGGTATTCTGGCGGCCTTTAACACCTGCTGCACATCCTCATGAAATAAGTGCCTAAATGAAATCTAAATTTAATCATTCAGGCTGTTAATTGAAATTTCTCCAGTTTGGGGTACACTGTCCACCCCTGAGACTGTGTGACTTAATCCAGTGTGTGGGGAAGTCTGCGGTAATTGCCTTTGGTCAATATCATTAACAGGATGAACCAAGATTGCCTGGGCCAAAAGAGGGTCACTACAATACCCTTGGCATTTCTCTTTGAACTTTAAGTAGTAAATTGTGAACAAGTGGAAAGGGCGGAAATGGATACAGGAACATTCCCATCCAAGGAAATGAGAATGCGTTTGTCCTCCAAGCATGGCTGGAAGGATGTCTGGAACAGAATTCCTCCAGCTGTTTGTTCAGAAAAGAGGTGAACAAATTTATTTGACGTGTTCCCACATCTGGACTGCATCCTGGAACACCACTACCTTGAGCTTCCTCTCATGCAGGTCAGCCTAGGATCTGCTCAATCTGTCTGCTACAATGTTCTGCTCTGACGGAATGTATGATGCCTGAAGAGTCAAAAACTACAAAGAAGTCTGCGCCCAAGCAATCATGGCCAAACAGCATATATGGTAAAATCTCTTACCCTTTGTTTGTTGAGATATCACATCTCTGTGGTATTGTCTGTAACTACTAGAAAATTATCTGAAGTCCAAAGGTAGTGAAAGACTTTCAAGGGGTGAATCGGTGGGAGCGTGGCCTAATGGTTAAAGTGTTTGCCTTACAAACATAGGGTGCAGGGTTTGAGTCTCACAAGGGATAATTGGCTAGGCTTAAAATGGCTCACAAGGGCAGTTAACTTAGTAATAATCTATGAACTTTTGAACCTAGGAATCACTCCCAATATCTCCTTTATATTGATATGCTTCTGTCCATCCTTAGGCTCCTCACGTGTCTTGCATTTTCATCCCCACCGACAAAGCCTCCCATCCACACACCAAAGCCACATTTCTCAAAGAATTCCAGGAAGACCATATGGTACAAAAGAATCCTGTCTTTAGGAAAATAGGCCATTCTTTTGTTGGAGTCAATAAGCACCCCCAGAAGGCTAGTCCTTGTGAGGGTGTCAGGCACAACTTCTGAAAGTTCAACTTGAACTCTATTTGGGAGAGCAGGGTCAAAACCCTCTTTAATGATTCCAACCACCTGGATGCAGACTCTGCCCAAATTAGCAAGTTGTCCAATTACGAAAAGATGTGAATGCCCAAAATCAACAGGGGGACACTACTGGGGCAAGGCATTTAGTGAAGCCTTGCAGTAGAGTGGATAGCCCGAAGGGTAAGCCAGACACAACAAATCTGAGATACCTTCTGAAGTGATGCGCTATCAGGATATGATGACAGTAACATTGGACTTGAAAGTTGCCTATGTCCCATTTGTCTTGCAAAAGGGGAAGCCCTATATGCAGGGTGAGCATCTTGAACTTGGAGACCTTGACAAAGATATCCAGAAAGGAAAGCTACTGCACTGGTCTTTATGACTGCTTTTTATTTTGGGAACCAAAAAAATCCTGCAAAAGAATCCTCTCATTCTTTTTGAAGGAGGGGGTCAGTTCAATGACCCCTGTTGCCAGCACATGCTGAAGAACAGGAGGGAATAATGAAGTCTAGTCGAAAGGATGAGTAACCCTCCTCCCCTAAATAGAGGTTGGTGGTCTCTCCAGTGCTATCTGTAAACCCTGCCAGCAATGTTTACCACCCATTGTCATAAACCACTTAAGGCTAGGCTGTCCTGTTGAGGGTTAATTTGAGAGATGAGGAACCTGACGGGGAACTTCCTAAACAGAGGTGTCATAAGCTGTAAAGAGGGGGGGCATTTTTAGGAAAGCTCCTCCTTGTTCGGCTTGAAAAGTTGTCGTCCAGCCTTTTCCTTTTATTGCTTGATTTTTGGTAAGTAGGGACTTCTGTTTGTTCATCTGTTGAAAATTCTCATGGTTGAAGGAGGAAAACTTGGGAGTATGAAACATTTTGAAAACTGCTTGCATCAAGTGTTTAACGATCTGATTAGATGTTGTACCAAACGCACAATCAGACTCAAGAGGAGCATTAAAAATCTAATTTCTTCAACTCATCATAAAAATTTTGAGTGCAACCATGCATACCCCCTACACACTACTGACAATGCTGCTGATCTAGAAGCAGTATCTACAGCCTCATATGCTCTTTTTAATACATTTTTAGACACCTGAGAAACATTGGAAACACTATCTTTAACACATACATTTTGCTCCACAGGCAACAAAGCAGCAAATCTGTATAAACTGTACATGCATCTCAAAACATATTATGATGTTAAACACCGGTAGTTAAAATACATTGAAGGCTACTGTTTTGGACCGTGCCAGCTTTTCTACCATAGATTCTAGCCACTTACCAAGTTTATCTTGAGGGATTGGGCAAGAAAAAGCCACAATCTTCTTATTAACAGCCACAGCTGGGGACATAGAAGCTGGGTCAGCAGACAAAGGGGTTTGGATGCCAGGTATGGCTGAGCAGACCCTACATTTCTTTAGCACTTTTTAGGCAAAGCTTCAATGAGAAGAGAGGAACTACAAGCTTTCTTGAAGACATCCTACATTGCTAGGTGTGGAAAAATACTGAAGTCAACATATTTTGTATTCTGTATTTAAAGGGTTAAGCAGAAAAATGTTCACTGCATGCAAACTGAAATGTTCTGGAAAATGTTGATCACTGAGGAATGCAGAAGTTAATCTTAAACTGCTGATAAGAAAGTTAATGGTGCAAGAATAACTGTGGTACTGGCTGGTAAAAACAAGTAATCAAACTATCAATTTTAATGAAAATCCTCTGTGCTACGTGTAATGCGTGCAGGAGGGTCTATATAAGGAGAACTTAAAGTACAAGTAGCCAGACTGCTGGCATACTACCATCATGTAGCAGGTCTCCATGCATGTAAAATAAAGCTGTTTTACTTGCTTACAAGAACTTGGTGTGATTCTTCCAGAATATGTTAGGAGAGTAAAATCTTCGACATAACTGGCCCAACGTTAGGGCCCCTGCACGGCCGAATCGAACAAAGAGAGGCTGAAAACCTGCGCAGGTGGAGAGAGATCAGGCTCTCCTCGAACGAAAGACCTCCGACTGAAACAGGTCGAAATTAGAGGCCAGTCACTCTTTCCAGATTCAATCCGTGAGGCGACAGCGAACAGGGCGGAGGAATCACAAAGGTAAGCAAAAATGCTATTTTTGTTGTTTCTGATTGGAATTTTTGTCTAAATTTTAAGGGACTAGTCAAGGGAGAAATTTAATTTTCTCAGTATACGGAGTATATGTGAATAAATTCCATATACAAGAGATCTCAGGAACAGGAATAGTTTCTCTTAAGAGAAATGGGAACAGGAACCAGTTGCGTCAAAGGTGACGACAATCTGAAGATAAAAAGTTTATGTTTGATTTACACCCAAAGAACGTAAAATATTTAGATAAATGGAAAAAAGATCATGGGTTTAGTGGATGTTTACATAAGTCAGAATGTCAAAATCTAGTAAGATTACTGTGCAAACAGGCAGGAAATAAGACAAGGAATCAAAAGAAGGTGGGGTTTCCCCAGGCACAGAAATGGCTGGAGGAAGCAAATAAGAGACATAGGGAACAAAATTTGCAAAAAGGGTGTGGTAATTCAAGTGAAAGAGATGTGTACTTTGTTAAAAAGGAAGATAGTAAAACTTCCAAGTGTGTAGAACCAGAATGCAGACTCTCTTAGATAAAATAGAAGAACATTGGAAGCCCAAGGCAGATTGGACTTGCATTAATCAATGCATTCAATCAGATGACGAAACCGTAGACAGTTATCTACATCGTCTCACACAATGTTTTGATGCTCATAGTGGGTTGATTAAGGTAGAAAATCAGGAAAATGACTCGCCCTATGAACAGCAATTGAAAAATGCACTCCTAAAGGGCTGCCAGACAGCCATTGGTAACTTTATACAAAAGCATATGATCACACACAGGACAGCGCGTCTACAGCCCCTTATGAAGTATGCTAGACATGCTGAGAAATACCTGAAGAAAAAAAAAAGATAAAAAAGCCCAGACTTTTACAGTTAGTAAAGATGGAACTTTAATGTTAGTTCAAGGTTCCGCAAAGCGCGGAAGAGGGCGTGGCAGGGGAAGAGGACGAGAACGGGGAGGCGTAAGTCATTCTGAGGATTTCGAAGGTAGGCAAAAGAGGGGGGAATGCTTTAAGTGCGGTAAGAAGGGACATTTCGCCAGAGATTGCAGAGGACCGGAGAAACCGATGGTTGCTTCCGGTGGTACCGCATGACTATATGATGGTCAAAAAGACGTAGATGGAGATTATGAGGAAGAAGAAGAAAGTGAGAATGGGGAAGTAGGTACAAGTGAAGACGATGGGTGGGGACAGGAAATGGCAGAAAATGAGGAATATCAAATGGTAAATCTAACAGCACTAGCATCAACTATGCAATTGGAATCCCAACCAGTGATCACATTGCAAGTTGAGGGCCGAGACATAGAATTTCTTTGTGACTCAGGGGCTTCACGAACGTTAGTCAGAAGTACTGCCATATCATCCGATGTTACCTCGGATGAATATGTGCTTGTAAAAGCAGCAAATGGTCGTATTTACAAAGAGCCATTGTCCAAACCTCTGTGGTTTACCGACCCAGAGACGAACCAAACCATACGGTTCCGAGTAATAATTTCAAAAATCTGCCCAGTACATTTACTAGGCAGAGATTTAATGCAAGTGTTCGGTATAGCAGCCGTCCCAACCTCCACGGGGATGGTGGCAAGGAGAATAGAACTGAATAGTGCAATGCTATTAGAGGGGCAGGGAGATCTACATTACTGGTATAGTAATGATTTGATAGAGACAGGCCCCCAGAGTGTAGTGACGGCTCTTACAAATTTGGCATTAAGCAAATACGGCATAATAAATCCGAAGGTGTCAGATCCATTACATTGCACAATGTATTACAGAAGATGTGCTGGACCTGATTTAGAATACGAAAAGAAATGTCTTAGTTTTGAAGTCACCAAACTAGTATTGCATAGCCTTTTTTGGGACACACTAGGTAATTCTGCAGTCACATGTAGCCTTACAAGGGATATGCAGCTGCTGTATAAGAATGAATTAACCACACATATTTCAGTCACGGAGGGTGAAGGAATGTCATGGTACCTCGTGGGTAAGAAAATAACTGAATGGGTAGGATGGACACCAGAACAGTTGGCAGGTAAGGGCATTCAGGTTCAAAAACTTAACTGGGTTACACAAGCCAGACCGACCATGCACCTCAGGGAAGACAAACCGATACAATCCCCTGGGACATTATGACTATGTCTCCTTACCCCCATGGAAGAATCTCAATTGCAGACGATTCCAAACTCATTATGGTCACAGGGTCAGCACGATATCGGACTGATTAGAACGGCAGGACAGGTAAAGATTACACCCAAGTCAGAATTTAGACCTTATAAACGGCAGTATCCCTTGAGCAGAAAGGCAGAGGAGGGCATTTTACCGGTAATCACAGCACTTTTGAAAGCTGGAGTATTAATTCTGTGCACAGACTCACCGTGTAATACGCCCTTATTTCCAGTAAAAAAACCGGATGGGACATGGAGGATGGTACAAGACTTACAGGCAATAAATGCCGCGGTGGTACCTCGGGCCCCCATAGTCCCGGATCAGTCTATTCTGCTGAACGATATCCTTCCAACGGATAACTACTTTTCTGTAATTGATATCAGTAATGCCTTTTTCTCTATTCCCTTGCAGGAAGATAGTAGATTTTGGTTTGCATTTACATGTATGGGTAAGCGTTATACCTATACCAGGTTATCGCAGGGATACTGCGAAAGTCCGACCATCTTCTCACAAGAGATGTCCACCAATTTGGCTCAGTTCCAACCAGCCCAAGGGTGCCACCTACTGCTGTACGTGGATGATATCCTCCTGGCCGCGACTACGGAAGAACTCTGTAAGTCCGAGACTATTCGACTACTACACTTTCTGGCACACGAAGGACATAAGGTAAATAAGTCTAAGTTACAATTTTGTAAATTAGAAGTACGTTACCTGGGTTATACTATCTCTGGGAAGGGCAGGCGATTAGATGACAGTAGAAAGAATGCTATTTTACAAGCCCCCATGCCAACTACAAAAAAAGAAATGATGTCCTTTTTAGGCATTACGAACTTCTGTCGTAGTTGGATTCCCAACTACGCCGAAAAAGTGCACCCGCTATCAGACTTAATTTTTGCAATACCGATGGCGGCAAAAGATTTGCTGCACTGGACAGACAAGGCAGTACAGGCATTTACTAGGATCAAGCAACTGATAGCTGGGTCAGCAACATTGGGGTTTCCAGATTACAGTAAGACCTTTATACAGACTGTAGATTGCAAGCAGGGATTTATGACATCTGTTTTAATGCAAATGTATGGAGATAAGTTAAGACCATTGGCATTTTACTCTAGCAAATTAGACTCAGTAGCACGAGCATTACCACACTGTGTGCAAGCAGTAATTGCAGCCACTTTGGCGGTACAAGCGTCTGCCACGTTGGTATTGTTCCATGATCTTACGTTAAAAGTCCCGCACTCTGTAGCAGTCATCCTTCTGCAGGACAAGTTAACATTTCTGTCACCTAGCAGACATTTATCTTGTATGACTACGCTGTTATCGCAGCCACACATGACAATTGAGAGATGCACTACCTTAAATCCAGCGACATTACTACCTGTTGCTGAAGACGGTATTCCGCATGTATGCTTAGATCTCATACATTCTAAAGTTCTACCAAGACCGGATCTTAAAGATCAACCCTTACTACATGCGGACTGGACACTATTTGTAGATGGGTCAGCACGCAAAACAGAAACAGGCACCACACAGGTAGGGTATGCAGTTACTACTGCAACTCAGATAATAGAGGCAAGACCACTCCCCGGGAACTTATCCGCTCAAGCAGCGGAACTGATTGCTGTGACAAGGGCATGTCTCCTTTCAGAGGACAGGAATGTCACTATCTATACGGATAGTCAATATGCCTTCTCTACGGTGCATGTGTTTGCTCAGCAATGGAAAAATAGGGGGATGGTTACAACCTCGGGGAAAAGATATCATGCACAAAGAACTAAGCCTTGAATTACTACAAGCCGTCCAGCGGCCACGGGGTTTGGCCATCTGTAAATGCGCTGCTCATACCCGTGCTAAGGACCTGGTATCACTTGGTAATGCCCTAGCAGACAAAGCAGCCAAAGAGGCAGCTATGTCCAGTACCTTTTCACTTGAAACCACACCTACAGAATTACAACCAACAGATAAGTTTGATTTGCAAACCTTACAAGTCATGCAGGAACTTAGCACAGTACAGGAAAAACAACTCTGGACTAGGTATGGTGTTAGACAGAACAAAGGAATCTATGTGGGACCAGATAATAAATATGTTTTGCCTACTAATCTTTTTAGGTATGCAGCACTAGTCGTGCATGGCCCTTCCCATCTGGGCCCTGCAGCTATGGTTAGAATTATCCACCTTACCTTTTGGACCAAGGGTTTCATTGCATATGCAAAACGTTTTGTCTATCCTGCATAGTATGTGCTAAATATCACGGGGAGGGGTCAGAGTTGCTCCGGCATCATTTCCAACACCCCCCTATCCTTTTCATACAATATGTATGGACTTCATCGAATTGACCCGCACAACTAAAGAAGTTTGTGTTAGTGATAGTAGATGCCTTTACTAAGTGGGTTGAGGCCTTTCCGTGACACATCCGGATGCTCAATCAGTGGCTAAAATTTTGGTCAATCACATCGTCCGCACTTTGGACTTCCTACACGCATCTACTCTGACAACGGCACGCATTTTGTCAATCAGATCATACAGAAACTGTCTACAGTTTTCCAAATTGAATTGAAACACCATTGTGCCTACCACCCACAGTCAGCAGGGTTGGTGGAACGCCACAACGGCATTCTAAAAGGCAAGTTAAGAAAACTCATGGCCGAGACACATCAGTCTTGGATTACCTGTCTACCTCTAGCCCTCCTTTCCATGCGGACAACTCCCACCTCAAAAGGAGTCACCCCATTTGAGTTATTGTACGGGAGACCTTATTACATCCCGCAGTGGCAAAACTTGTTGCCAGCGGAACGTGAGGGGGGTGAGGAGATAGCATGAGGAAAATGCTGACCAATACTAACAGCTGTTTAATGAATGATTGTTTTTTAGGTTTAAGAGACGACAAAATCACGGAAGTCATCGCAACTCCAATGGCAGTTCGGATTAAAGAAAGGTCCTCATGGATCCACCTAACGCATTGTAAAACATTTTAAGTTAGATAAAAAATTGAATTCCCCTGAGGAACAAACAGACAGCAGTAACCATGAAGGACAATAATGAGAATAAGAGAAAATGGTTCTATTGCAATATTTTATTGTTTATAACTATTGTGATTGTAATATTTTTGTTTTTTAATGAAGCTAGCCATTCAAAAAGAGACAAACACACCAGCTGGCATCCAAACTTTAATACATATCAAGCGATTAAATATGCATATGCATCCTCAATGAATGTCTCAAATTGTTGGGTATGTACTGTAATACCTACTGTACATAGTATCTTAATGTTAGGGACAGCCCCTCTGGGAACAAATGATACTTGGAATAGTTTGTTGTTTGAAACCACAGAAGTACCACTGAGAGACAAGGTGGCGCTGCCTCTTCTGGGACGCCAAAACGGAACAGTGTGTTTTCAAAAGATTGGAAAAGTTAAGGTGGGGCTGAGCCAATGTAATTTGACAATAGTTCATAATTGTACCCTAGAAGGGCAGTGTGAGACCAAGTTTGGAGCTATAAAAAAAGACATCAATGTAAATGATATTAGTTTTGTTGAAAAAATGCTGTATGTATATGGCCTGTTATTTAAGGGCTAAAGCCAAATGGGAGTTATGAATTTGCAACCAATATTACCATCAAAACAAATGATTGTTATTTTTATTTGTGGTAGGAAAGCATATAAATGGTTACCATATGGCTGGTCAGGAAGTTGTTTTTTGGGATATCTGATACCAGCTATCAGGCACGCATAAATGCGTTGCCTCAAGGTAAAATCTGAAATGCACGTTCTCTTAATAAACCTATTAATCCCGTTGGTAACATTGATGCGTCATGGATTTATCACCATGACTTGGCACACGTCAGCAGCAAAGGACTCTCACATATGGACCTAGGCGATGATGTAATTGCTTGGGCTGGTATTTTGCCAGCGTATGGGACAGTAAAATCCATCTGGGAACTGAGAAAACTGTCAAAACTGTTAGAGACTCTGAGTAATGTGACATTTTCAGCGCTAGAATTGGTGACGGACGAATTAACGGCGATGAGAACAGTAGTGTTGCAGAACCGTATGGTGCTCGATTTCACCCTAGCGGCGAAGGAAAAATAGTTCAACAAGTTTTTGAACTGACTAAACCTGGTCCAAAACCCCTTGACTGACTTTTTCCAAAATCTGTTTGTAAACTGGGGTTCTGTGTTGATGAACATTTTAATTGCTGTATGTGTTGGTGCAATCATATTTTTGCTGCTTGGCTGCTGTTGCATACCATATATCAAAATGATAATATCGAAGGTTATCTCTGCCAATGCTACAAAAGCATATTTCTCTGATTATGAGAAGGTATACAACGTATCTGGGATTGTGTAAAATAAACAGTATACAAAATGTTGTAAGGGGGGAAATGTGGAAAAATACTGAAGTCAACATATTTTGTATTCTGTATTTAAAGGGTTAAGCAGAAAAATGTTCACTGCGTGCAAACTGAAATGTTCTGGAAAATGTTGATCACTGAGGAATGCAGAAGTTAATCTTAAACTGCTGATAAGAAAGTTAATGGTGCAAGAATAACTGTGGTACTGGCTGGTAAAAACAAGTAATCAAACTATCAATTTTAATGAAAATCCTCTGTGCTACGTGTATGTACGTGCAGGAGGGTCTATATAAGGAGAACTTAAAGTACAAGTAGCCAGACTGCTGGCATACTACCATCATGTAGCAGGTCTCCATGCATGTAAAATAAAGCTGTTTTACTTGCTTACAAGAACTTGGTGTGATTCTTCCAGAATATGTTAGAAGAGTAAAATCTTTCGACACTAGGATAATTGGAGGAAGAGTCTCAACATCTAGGGCCTCATCCTCCAACAGATCGTAAACCCTAAAAACTGTAAAATTCCCCAAAGCAGGCAGAAGACAGCTCAATATGCAGCTAAATCCAAAAACTTGATGAACCAGCAAGTAATCGTACCAAAAACTTTATTGCAGAAAAAGAAAGTTAGCACTTTCACGGTAATAACATGCCACTTCTTCAGACAAACATGAATAGGGACAGAATAACTTGTATACAAATGACATCATCTCAAACAGCTTAACAGCCAATAAAACAAACATTTATGCAGCCACAGTCTCAGCTTAAAGGCATATGAAGTAGACAATATTTACTGGCATAAAATCTGATAAAAAATAAAAATTAATAATAAAAACATTAACACAAATAAATAAAACATGAAAAATATTCTTAAAAATACAAACAAACAACAATAAACGCCCTACAGCCGTTTCTTCCTTAATACAGGCTTAATGGGGACATGATCATTCAACCCCATAGCTAGGTGTGCCCCCAACCTCAAGATCCACTCCAACTCGACCACCTCAGTACAAGTCACTATATCACCACCTTACAGACCTAAAAGAAAGAATTGGGGACCGTGTGTATTGCATGAAGAAGCAATATGATTTTAGTGCCTTAGCGAAACTTGTTTTGTCTACTGGCCCTGAACACAACTTTGTTTTCCAGGTATTATGTGTGATCAGCCCAGGTCTGTGAGGCGGTGATATAGTGACTCGTACTGAGGTGGTCGAGTTGGAGTGGATCTTGAGGTTGGGGGCAAACCTAGCTATGGGGTTGAATATGTCCCCATTAAGCCTGTATTAAGGAATAAACAGCTGTAGGGCGTTTATTGTTGTTTGTTTATATATTTATGAATATTTTTCATGTTTTATTTATTTGTGTTAATGTTTTTATTATTATTTTTTATCAGATTTAATGCCAGTAAATATTATCTACTTAATATGCCTTTAAGCTGAGAATGTGACTGCATGAATGTTTGTTTTATTGGCTGTTAAGCTGTTTGAGATGATGTCATTTGTATATGTTATTCTGTCCCCATTCATGTTTGTCTGAAGAAGCGGTATGGTATTACCGTGAAAGCGCTAACTTTCTTTCTCTGCAATACAGTTTTTTGGTATGATTACTTGCTGGTTCATCAAGTGTTTGGATTTAGCTGCATATCGAGCTGTCTTCTGCCTGCTTTGGGGAATTTTACAGTTTTACAGCTTTGTTTGGTTGCTGCAGTTGGGTTTGTTTTTGTAGATCATAAACCCTGTTAATCTTGGGGGCATCCAAATGAAGCTCCCAAATGAACATGTCTTTAAATCTAGCCAACATTTGAAAAAAGGAGAATGTCTGTTGAGGTACCAGTACCTGTTCATCAAAGGAAAACGACTGATCCATCTCACATGAATCTGAGACTTCAGTCTCAGAATCACCTTCAAAAAGAGGATATCTTTTTGACCAGTTGTGGAAGTGTCTTCATTACTGGTAACCCTGGTATGTACCCCCATGAGCAACTGCTTGAACAATGGATCTAACCATAGCCACCATCTCTGGTGAAAAGACAGCCAAATGGTGCTGTCCCTCCAACTGCTAGAACTTCTGTGTATTCTTGGCAAACACACTAGCGGGAAAAATCCGGTGGGGGTAAAGTATCAACGATTCTGCACCTCTGACTTCCCCTGCAACTAAAGGGTTAGATTCTCCCATGCCTGCAGCAGGCAATGTACAGCTCCGGAGGATGTGTCTGACCCTTGTGTCACACAGTGTTGTGGACTATTCTCGCCCAAGGGGACCTGAAGTTAATGAAAGGTGAGTGGTTCAAAAGCCTGCCTGAAGCTAAGGCTGCTGTGGAGTCACAAGCTGTAGTCTGAGGCATACACTTCTATATATTTTTACATTTTTTGTGTGCAGATGGATACAATGGTGAGCCAGGGACCCTATTTGAATCCATCAAGACAGGGGGGCAAAAAAAATAACCAGATCAATACCAAGTACTGGATGCACAGTCTGTTCAGTAATAGATGGATAAATCCCAAAAAGATTCCTCTAAATAGCAAAACTGAAATATGTATCTACAGGGGAATTCTTTTGAATATTATATTAAGAAAAAGAGAGCAATTTCAGTAATCAGCACCAAGCACAATAAACACAACCCATATACTCTCCCTTCAACATTAAGAAAAAAGCCTTAGAGCATCATAAAATGGTTAAAATACACACTAAAGGTAAAAACTTAAAACAGTACAAGGTTTATATGGTAATATAAAACAGACTAAATATATCCAATTTTTATACCAGAAAAAATAAGCAAATTATCAGAATAATGTAATCAAGCAGTAATAGAAAAAGCAAAGGAAGGGAAAAAAAAAAAACAAAAAACAAAAGGAGTTTCTTATCTGAGCTCTGGAGCTTAAATCACCAGGAGAGAAGCATCTGAAGAGAACTTTCTTTGACTGTGGCACAGGAAAACTAAGTGGGTCCTGTCTGTGAGTGTGAAGGGCTGTCCTGGGCCAGCTAGGTGACTGGCCATTCACTCTCACATGACCGTCATTTGGAGGAGTTCTAAGCTTCAACAGACTGCTAGTGGGTGGGTAACAGGACACTATCACCCATATAGTAAGGCAGTGTGTTTGTTTAACATTAATTTTTAGTGAAAGTTCCAGAATTAGTTTATCTAAGCCAATTTAGGTTTTTGCCAAGAAAAAAATATGACTTTAGTTTTATACATTTTACAAGCTATTCAGTTATATATTTTCAATTATAAAAACGAGTTTCTTTACAATAAACCAAACTAATGTGCGGTCGATACATTTACAGCATTTGATATAGTAATTAGGAAGTACGTATTTCAAATATTAGATACAATGAATCTGTTGTTGTTTGTCTTTTCGGCTTTTCCCGGTTAGGGGTTGCCACAGCGGAACTCCGGTCCGCTAATGATTGGCAGTAGATTTTTTTATGGCGCAGAGTTGCCAGCTTGACACCCAACCTTCAGCGAAGGCACGCCCATTCACGCATGTCTTTCAGAGGCCACTCGACCGCGGGGAGGACATGCAGACTCCACACAGACGGCACTCCAGCCGTGAATCGAACAGGAGAATCTCTTGCAGTGAGGCAACAACGCTACCGCTGTACCACCGCGGCTTAGATACAATGAATCTACCTTTGGAAATTTTTAATATTATTATTAAGACTTTATTTGCCAAAACTAATTTTCAAGTAGTCTCAATAAAAAAAAAATCATCAACTGGCTGTCAGTCAAGAGAGGTGTGGCAGGGTTGTCCTTTATTGCTATCCTTTTTTTAACAGGCTATAGACCCAATTTTAAGATGGTTAGATTTAGACAACAATACCATCCCAATTCAGAGCGTTAATTTTCCATTCAAATCTATAGCATGTGCAGACAATATTATACTAACATTGTTCAAGGTAGAAAATTCTTTAAAAAAATTCTTTAAACCAATAGACTATAGAAAAAAAATCAGTTATTCATTTAATTATTTTTTTGATGTTTTTGAAAGATCCAGTAAAAATTAGCTTGTATATGATATTAAGGAATGCAATAAAGATTTTAGGGTGGAGTTTGCTCAGCAGGAATGGCCCATTACAAAGTTCAGAAAGGATATATTCTTAATATTATAAAATATATGATTAAAATAGGTTAATATTAAAATGTAATTTGCAGGTAGGATTAATTCTGGAAATTAAAAATGTTACTCAATTATTTATTTATTTTGTTTTATTTTACATTTGTTAACTGGGATTGTCTGACTGAGCAAAAGCCCTTTTTCAGCAGAGGCCTGGGGAGAAAATCTCCAAAACATAGTTACAAAAAAATATATAACCATTACAAACACAGTTAACATTATAATCATTCATAATAAAACTTGTAGAACAGTTATCATATATATGCAGTTACAATTATCTATAAAAATGTTATGAAGAATACTGCAGCAGAAGGAAAGGAGATAGTGTTAGGTAAAAAATGATGAAGTAGACTAGTTTAAGTTGCAAATGTTTTGGTATAGTGGCTAGTTTGAATACTTCAGGATGTGAAAGTGATCTAACTTCTTGTGGGAGTTTGTTCCAAGCAATAGAGGGATGGTAGCTATATGTAATGGCTCCTATTTTAGACTTGGGCTTGTAAATTTGTAAAAGGTCTTGGGTGGTGCTCCTGAGTAGTCTGGATAGGACATAGTGGGAGACTGTGGTGCCTAGTGCTGGACACTAGGATGGTGAATAAATAACGGAGTGTATAATTTTGAGTTGAGAGAGGAGTAGGTGTGGTAGTTTGTGCCAGTTTAGATGTTTGAGAGATATACAGTGGTGAGACTTGTAGGTTTGTTGTGCAGCAAATCTGGCTACTTTGTGACAGGTTGACTGAAGTTTGATAAGTAAGTTGGAGTTAAGATTTGTGAGTACTTGGGAGCAGCAAAAGATAAGCATGTGTGATTGCAGTTCTAGATTCAGGGGTTAGGAATTTTTATTTCTGTAGTGAAGTCCTAGTTTTTGATGGATTTTCCTGATACAGTTATTTATATGAAGGTCAAATTTTAGCTGATTAAGGATGAGCTGATTATTCATGAGCCAGGTTTCAACACAGTTGAAAGAAGACTAGGAGCTGCTAGAAGTTCAGAGGGTGAGTTAGCAATGGTGATAACTCTGGAATCATCTGCATATTGGACTAATGAGGATTGTGGACAAGAGGAGTAGAATAAATTGGTGAAGACATTGAAAAGTAGTGGTCCAAGCATGGATCCTTGGGGAGTACCCATTTTCACTGGAAGGGGAGATGATAGTGAGGAGTGTCATCTTACTGATTGCTGTCGGTCAGTGAGATAACTGGAGAACCATGCTGCTGTTGTAATAGAGAAGTTGAGATCAGAGAGTTTATTCAGTAGCAGAGGATATGAGACAGTGTCGAAGGCTTTTGATAAGTCAAGGAATAAGCATGAGATACGTTTATGATTATATCTAGCTACAGAAATGGTGCTTAGAAAGGAAAGTAGAGCTGTAGTGGTGTTATGTTTGGGTCGGAAACCGTGCTGAGTGGATTCATATTACGTTAGCAAAAGATAACGTAATTGAACACTCAGAACTTTGAAACGGCTGCATATCGAAACTTTTATTGTGGGGGGGCTGCACCCCCCCCACACACCCTCGCTAAATATATATTCCAACTCCGAGATCACACTACAGTGAGGAAAGGGCAAATATCACAATCTTCATTGTACTGCGATCCCACAATGTAATCTTCTAAATGCGGCCTTTTCGAAGTTCTGTGACTTCGATTACATTATCTTTCGATAATGTAATAGGAACCCATGCTGAGTGGTAGTGAGGAGTGTGCCCTGTATAAGATATTGCATTACTTGTGTATGTATACATTGTTCTAAGACTTTAGACAGAGGGGAGGAGGATAGCTATTGGTCTGAAGTCTGAGAGTTCTGTGGAATTGCCACCTTCGTGAATAGGTATGGCGCAGAATTGTTTCCAGATAGCAGGTACTTTAGCTTCAGAGATGGAACGATTGATTAAAATAGATACTGGCAAAGCAATAGAGGGAGCAGCAATCTGAAGAAAGTAAGATGGGATACTGTCAACCAAAACGGAGCATGGTTTTAGTTTGGAAAGAAGGGTTTTGATGTAAACAGTAGGGATTGCTTTAAGGAAAAAAGAGTTTGTACAGTTGGCTGTGAGTGGAGGTTCCAAGCAATTTGGAACATTGTTACTGGAGTATTTTAGATTAGGACTGAAAAGTTTGGCTATTGACTGAATGAAATAGGCATTGAAGGTGTTAGCAGTCTTTTTGGGAGATTCATCAGGACATGGATTAGGTGAAGTAGGATTACCAGGATGAAGTATTTGGTTTATGGCATTCCAGAATTTTTTTGGATATGATTTAAGGGCATCTGGAGGGTTATAGCAGAAATCTTTTTTATCTTTAGCAATAATTTTTTTGTTTTATTTCTCAGTTCGTTATACTTTTGCAGATCTGCTGGTAGTTTAGTTTGGGTCCAAGTTTTCCAGGCTTGGTCTCTGGCTGTCATGAGAGTGTAAGTGTACTTAGATAGCCAAGGGGATATAGTAGCTTTTATCCTTACTTTCCGTAATGGGGCTAGTGAGTTTAAGATATTTAGGGAGGTTGAGTTAAAAGTTTGAACTGCTTCATCAAGTGGGAGCTGGGTGAGGAAGTTCCAGTTTATTCCGAGTAAGAGATTATTAAAAGTTTCTGGGTTGAATTTGGATAATTTACAGCAGGTTATGTATTTATGTGGTTTACATAAGTGGGAGGTATGTCTAAGTACCTTTATTGGAGAGTGGTCACTCAGGGAGTCAGAGAGTGTTTCAGGACTATGGTATTTAGAGGGATTTGAGACAAGAATCCAGTCAATGAGTGTACTGGTAGAATGAGTGTTACTGGTATGAGTAGGCTGGGAGATAAGTTGTGAAAAGTCATATAGATTTATATGGTATGTTGAGTTAGGACTGGTGAGTGTTTCCCAGTTTATGTTCACGTCCCCAAGGAGGATGATTTCATTAGGGATGTTGTGGAAGAGGTAGGAGAGAATGCTTTCCAATAAGGGAATGTTGTCCCCTGGTGGAATGTAGATAGATATGACAGTAATAAAAGTACAGTCATTGAGCTTAAGGTTTGCTACCAGTAATTCTGCGGGAGAAAAGGAAGTTACAGACAGCTTTGGGTATGTAAAAGTGAGGTTGTTGGAGTATACAATTGCAATCCTTCCTCCTTTTTTATTAGGGTGATCGAGATGTATTATATTATATCCAGGAGGGAGTATATCCTTATCTAGGTTTTGTGGCTTAAACCATGTTTCTGTAAGGGAAATAATGTCTGGGTTTTGAGCAGATTATTGTCTCTTTTATTTAAAGTTTATTAATTCTGCCCAACTTACTTGGTACAATAAGCATAAAAAGATATGGAAGAATTTTATTTGGAGAGGTGTTTCACCCAGAATACCATGGCAGACATAATTTCTCCATGGAGGATATGGAATAAATTATCCCTTAACATCTATGGGAGTCCAATTATTTATAAAATTTTTATTAGCAAAATCTTAAAAACAAAAGAAATTAAAGTTTTTTTTTTTGGTATGGTAAAATTTACTTTCGACACTTTTAGATGGTATACAGTCAAAATTTTCAAAGTAGTACATTTCAAATCTATCTATTCAATTGATAAAAACGTGTTTTGCCTCAGACATCTTTTCCTTTTTAGATACCCCATGGAAGCCTGGTCACCATTTAATGGAACAACTACATCCTTTCATAAAAGTAAAATTAGAGATGCCTAGAGTTTTCTAAGAATCTAGTGAATATCAATGCAACCCAATTTAAATTTATGCAAGCTCTTCTATGTTTTAGATAGCAACAACAATGCTGACAATAAGGGTTATTTTTTCCAAAAACTAGTAGAAAAATGTTGAGTTAAATAAAAAGATTTTGGCTAAACTAATTAATTTCACTTGAATTATCTATGTTTCACACATGAATAAAATTGTGGAAAAATAGAATAAGAGATTTTGGTTTCATTTATTTTACCAGAATTTTTATTATTATTATGGAAATCTTATAAGGTATATTTCTGATCTATTAGAGATTAGATAATCTAACAAAAGATATTTATACTGAATTCCAATCAAGATTTGATGGCCTGTAAGTAACAAAAAATGTCAGCACTGTTTTGGCCAAACTGGAAATTGGCATCAAGTGTAGTAGGTCTGCTCAAAAATTTATCCATAGTGGCATAAAGCTAATTGTCTATTGAAAAGCTTTTTGAACCATGATTTTATCTGTATTGATACTAATGATGTTGGGATTTTATGTAGACTTCAGGAAATACCATGTTTTATGACCAAGGTAGTGACTTTAGATGGTATGGTCACAAGCAAAATTATTGATTATACAAACATCAAAATAATTGTTTTATATATTTTTTTTCTTCCTCTCTTCTCTTTCCAGGTGATGAAGGCTAGGGTAGAGGTTGGGAGTTTAATTGGGTAAATGAACCATTATTTCAAATTGCTAATTAGTGCATAATTTGTAAGTTTATGTTATAAATCTGCTTTTACTTGGTGGTATTCCTTAATGAGAACTGAAAGCAGTAATAACAACAACAAAAAGAAGTTATATACTCACCATAATGTTCCATCTGTATTGTAGATTTTCATTCTTTCTCACCCAGATTCTGCTACACTTTGCTGTGAGGGAAAGGTTAGTTTGCTTTTTATTTGTTGTAATTTGTATTACTTTATTGCCTTTTTCTATTTTGAACACTGTGATTTGTTTTCTTTACCTTGTGTTTTACTTGTATTCTGCTTTTAACTGCATATTAAAACATGAAAAGAGACCACAGCTCTGTCTCTTGTGAGTCACGCAGAATTTTTTTCCCCACCCGGTTACTGTTGTGTTCTTAAACACCACTGTATTTCTAGTTGCCTGCCCCTTATATGAATTTGGCCATATATCTCATTTCCTCTCTGCTTTTACTGGCTTGTGTGATGAGAAAGTGCAATATTATCATTTTGTGAAATCACTCCCCTTCAACTACTTAAATTTATTGGCCATCCTACTGTATTCCATAGTACCAGAATACATAAGTCCCCCCCCCCTTCAATCTATACTGTTGTTTTAAAAATAGTGACTCTCCACTAAAACTTAACTTTTTAGACAGGTAAAACTTAAGTTACCTACTTTCACATCTAACTCCTCTCGTGCACACTGTAGTGTTTAGGATAAACCATTTTTTTCATCTTACCTTTAAGCATCCCTGTGACTAGCACTTGCTCTAAAACCTGCTGGAAAGCACTAGAAAGCCTTAAACTGATACAAGCACTCAACTCTCCTTGTTAATAAGGAGAAATTAATCGTAGGCACTAAACACGCTAAAACTGCAAAGTACCTTGCTAAAATAAGGGAAAACACCTCTTGTACTTTACAAAAAAAAAAAGCACCAAACCAGGCATGTCCAAGGGTCAGCTTCCGGTGATTTCTCCTGTCCAACTGGTGACTCTGGGCATACTGGGGCAATGCAGCAATTGCCTCATGTACAAAGACAACCCTCTCCTCCTACCACCCAACACTACAACCTGTGAGAGATGCACTTACATAGCCAAACTGGAAGCAAAGCTCTCTCCACCCAAGATATTGCTAGACAGTCAAGAGGAGAAGGTTAACACCCACACTACACTTCAAGCAACACATAGCCCTTCTAAACCCACACCATCAACACCCTCACATAGCAACACTAAACCCTCATATGCAGAGGCCCTTAACAGTAAACTGCCCAAACAACAAGGAATTCAGAAGCTGAAACGCAACCAAACACTAATCACAACCAAAGTGTCACATAGCTCACAACACCAGTGTGCCACCCAACAACAGCCTCTAAAGCAAGACAACGTACCCAACACTTTAGTCATAGGTGACTCTATAGTCAGGCACACTGATGTCCCACTCACCAGGCTGAACAAGGAGAAAATTACAGTCAGCTGCCTGTCGGGTGCCAGGATCCGCCACACAACGCATGCACTCAAGTCACTCCACAAGTACAAATATGACTCTGTCATTGTCCATGCTGGAGTAAATGATTTGAGATGTACCTACCTGGACTACATGAAAAGAGACGTGGAAGAGTTCTCGGATCATGTGGCCCAGGCAGGTATGAACCTAGCCCTGAGTAGCATCCTGCCTTCACCCAGAATGATGCCACAGTATAAGGACAAAATGATTGAGTTCAACAATTGGCTAAGCTTCTGGTGTCATTCAAAGGGGATCCAGTATCTGTCTGTCTGGGAAGACACGATCAACAGAACATGATGCTTTGCCAGAGATGGTCTGCACCTGTTGCCCCTGGGATTCAGGTTACTGGCTAAGGCTCTTGCCACCACTATAGTGCCTTTTTAAGGCAAAGTTCAAAGGAAAAAAACACCACCATAACAGGTACAAACATGCAAAATCTGAAGGTAATGCTACTCAATGCTAGAAGTCTAAACCTCAAAATGCACTCTCTCAAGGCACTCCTAAAAATGGAGAACATCGATATCTGTGCAGTAACTGAAACCTGGTTCAAGGCTCCAGACAGCACCCCTGCAATACCAGGCTACAACTCTTACCACACTTTTCAGCCACCAAACCAGGACCGAAACACTAAAGGTGGAGGAGTGTCCATATTCACCAAGGATATTCACACCACCAGGCTAGCTGCCCAACACAATGCGTCTGAAATTCTCCAGGTGCAACTAACACTAGGTAAAATGGCAATCCAAACTGTAGCTTGCTACAGATCCCCCACCATGCCCCAAGATTCTCACTACACCTTTCTAAACATATTGGAAAATATTAAGATACAACCAAACACCCTAATACTGGGTGATTTCAACTACCCTGCCATTAACTGGGAAAACTACTTGTATACCAACACCTTTGCCCAACGGTTCTTGGAATTCATAAATTCCAATGCCCTTAATCAGCTAATCCATAGTCCCCACCAGGGGTCCAATATCCTTGACCTGGTCATTACTAAAATGGGAACTCGATGCGCCACACCTATGGTCACCCCATCGTTGGTCAGGTCTGAGCATAAGCTAATCACCCCTTGACATCCACATCCCTCCCCCCCCCCCCCCCCAGTAAGGAAACCTCCATAAAAAACTTCTCCAAAGCCAAGGTCATGCTACTCAAGTCAGAAGTGACTAACTTCATGACACCCATGAAGACTGGAACTATCCTACACTAAGGCACTGTACAAGTACATCCACTCGTGCATGAATCGTGCCATCCCAAATAAAACCAAGACGCTCTCCTCCAAAAAAAAAGAAAGCCAATCTGGTGGTCCCCTGCCATAAACAAACTGTTGCAGAAAAGAGGAAAATCCCAGGATGCAAAAAACTCCCTTATCAGCCTCAGTAAGAAGCTGAGATCCTTCATAAAATTCTCCAAAGCTAGTTACAAAAGTAAAATTGCCACAGATTCCAAAGACAACCACAAGACATTCTATAACTATGTCAAGAATCTAAATGGCAATGCTAAGATCTGCTCTGAGCTACAACAGAATGGCATTAAATATACTGATCCCAAGGATATTGCCAATATCCTGGCAGATCGATTCATTGCCAACTCCACCCCCCTCTCACCTCCTAAAGGACCCATCTCAATACCGAAAGATTGCCAAATTCTAGTATTGTCGGCCACGCTGGTAAAAAACGCACTCTCCAAAGCTAAGAATACAGCATCCATGGGACCAGATGACATCCCGGGCTGTGTATTACATGAACTACAAAATGAACTGGCACCATACCTAAGCATCATGTTTAATCATAGCCTCACCTCAGGCTTCATGCCCACTGAGTGGCGCACAGCTACAGTTATTCCACTCCACAAGGGGGGATCCACTTTGGATGCTAGGAACTACTGCCCCATCAGTCTGACGAGCCTGATCTGCAAGGCCATGGAATGTATTATCATGGAACTTATAAACAAAGACATAGGAAACCTTCAAATACTGGACCCCACCCAGTTTGGGTTTGTGAAGGGCTGATCTTGTCTCCTGAACCTGAATGACTTCTTTGAATCAGTCTCCAGAGCTGTGGACGAGGGTAAGGCGGTCCACTCAGCCTATCTGGACCTTGTCAAGGCCTTTGACACTATCCCCCACTCTGGAATCATAGATAAACTTGCTAAACTGGGCATTAATCCCTACATCACTCGATGGGTTGCCAACTGTCTTACTGACGGAACCCACACTGTAAAAGTAGCCAACTCCAAATCCAGCTACCGACAAGTGGAGTACCTCAGAGTTCAGTTCTGGGACCGCTCTTGTTTGGCATCTACTTCTCTGAAGTACAGCCCAGCACTAAGGGGCTCTGGCTAACAAAGTTTACAGATGACTGCAAAATGGGAGCCATTACTGAATTCCCAGATTATGTGGATATTCTACAAAAGGGCCTTACAGAAACAGATGCTTACCGCCAGAGCCATGGGCTCAAGCTCAATGCCAAGAAATGTATAGTTATCTACTTTGGGAAAAAACAGGTACCCTGTGAATTACCAGATAAGTGGAAGTACACTGAACACTGAATGTGTAATAAGAGATGTAGGGACACAGGTGGACAGTGGTCTCACCTTCGATAATCACATTGCCACAACAGTCAGGAAATCCTTCTATGTGGCACACCTCATCACTAAGGGCTTTTCATCCAGAAAAAAGGAGGTGATTGTCACACTGTACCTATCCCTCATTAGACCCATTATAGAATACAACACCCCGTTTGATATGTACCTCTCAAGACATCTGCAACAACTGGAAAGGCCGCAGAAATACCTCACTAAAAGAATCACAGGCCTAAAGCAGATGCCCTATGCTGACCATCTAAATAAACTCCAGCTATACTCTGTTGCATATCGCCTACTCAGAGGCAATCTCTGCTTAATATACAAGGCCATGTCAAACCCAGAGCTGTTGGACATGCTACACTTAAAGAAATCCCAATCCTTCAAAGCCACATGCTCCAGGGATCTAAATCTTGTCATCACAATGAACAAAACATGCTGGAGGGATAGGTTCCTGACCCAGAGACTCCCCAGACTCTGGAATAGACTGCCCATACATGTCAAGTAGAGCACCTTTTTGGCCCTCTTCAAAAGGAACCTTCACGATTGGATGGGAGATAGGAAATTTATCCCGGGGATCACATCAGTCGCCCTGCCAGACAGGGGTCTAGGGAAGTAAATATTGTGGGAAGAAATACCCAGGGAATTGTTATGGCTAGGCTTGTATAGGCCCTAGGGCCGATAGCCTAGTACCAACCTATGAACCTATAATGTGTTCAGATAACATCCCTCAGATCTGACTGGACCAGGCAACTTCAAACTCCAAGTTTCTCCCGTACCCACAATGCACCAACCCCATCTACCTCAGATCTTGTTTGCTGATTATAATAGGAAGAAGACATATGTGTGTGTGTGTGTATATCAAAGCAGAGACTACATCTGGAGTTCAGTTATGTGGGGAGTAGAATACGTGTCTAACTACTCTCTCTTCCAGAAATTGCATAAGGATGGGGGTTGGTTGGAGGGGTAAATGAGGAAGAATGAAAATCGACAACACAAACGGAACGTTATGGAAAGTGCATAACTTCTTTATCTGATGATGTCAATTTTCATTGAATCCTCAACTAATGGGACAGACTCCCCAGCTACCTTAGCTCCAAGGTGCACTCAAAAAAGGGTATTTTAGAGCATCATCGAGCCAAACGATGTTCTACCTCTGGAGACCAAATCCAATTTGTAATGAGTAATGAAGGTATGGAGAGAAGCCCAAGTTGCTGCACATATGTCATCCATGGATGGTCTGGTTTGAAAAAGTAAGGAAGTTGCCATGGCTCTGGTTGAGTGAGCTTGTAATCATCTTGGTAGGGTGATATCCACTTTGTTGTAAATAAATGAAATGCAGTCAGTAAGCCACTTGACTAAAGTTACTTTGGTTACTGGACTACCCAACTTTATATCTGCATAACAAACAAATAACTGATCACTAGCTCTGATTTCTTTTGTTCTATGTAAATAAAAATGTAGCTGCCTACGAACATCTAGTAAATGAAGTAAGTATTCTCCTTTGTTTGTATATTTAGGTAAAAATATAAGTAAATGAATAGACTAGTTGATGTCAGATCCAGACACCACCTTAAAAAGGAAGGTTGCATCAGTTAGTAGTGTAACTCTGTCCTTATGAATAATTACACATGACGGTTTTGAGGATAAGGCCTGAATTTCAGAAATTCGTCTGTCTGAAGTAATGGCCACTAAAAATAATGTTTTCCAAGAAAGGCATTTAAGATCACACTTATCTGCAGGCTCAAAAGGGGAACGTATTAGTGCTTACAGTACCAGATTCAGATCCCACTGAAGGGGAGGATATTTAAAAGAGGTCTCAATAACAGTGTACAAAGATTATGAGAAGCAAATGAAGAAAGATCAAATCAATATGAAAATTAGAAATTGCTGCTAGCGAACCTTATCTGTAGATGAACTAGCTTCTTCATTAAAAATAAATATTAAGAATTGCAGAACGTTATGTATAGGGGCATAAAAAGGGTCAATATGATTCTGAATAGCCGTGTAGTCAAATATTTTTCAATTGCTAGCATATAGTTTACTTGTAGATGGTTTAAGCGAGGATAACAACATGTTTTGGACCGGAGAAGAGAGCATAGGTTGTCTGGCTATCAACGGAACTGGAGAAGCCAAGCTGTCAGCTTGAGATTTGTTATATCTGGATGGATAATGCCTGTCAAATGAGATAGGAGGTCTGGAGTTTGATCTAGAATCCAAGGTTGGTGAAGCAAGTGAGGCCAAAGGAAGGGAAACCAAATCTCGTGAGGCCAGTAAGGTGCAATGAGGATGACTTTACCCTTCAAAATAGCAGCTTTCTGTAGGAATTTGGGAATCAGCTGGATAGGTGAGAAGGCATAAAGTAGACCAGGGGGCCAATCCTGAAGTAGAGCATCCCTCTGTCATTCCCCCTTAGGGAGGATTAAAGCAAAGTAGCTGCTGCACTTATTGTTTAGGGGAGAGGAAAAAAGATCACAGCAAGGCTGGCCCCACTGACAGAAAATCATTTCTGTCACATTCTTTTTAACAGACCATTTGTGGGGTAAAAGAATGCACCTGCTCAGTTTGTCTGCTATCACACTGGACTTCCCCGGAATGTGCATTGCTATGAGAAAGCAGTTGGATGAGATCACCCATTGCCACACACTGAAAGCTTCTTGACAGAAGGGCTAGGATTTGGCCCCGCCTTGTTTGCTGCTGTTCCAAACTACTGGCATATTGTCTGTTTCTACTGCAATCGTCCCTAAGGGGAGAGCATTTTGGAAGGCCTGCAATGCTAGAAGCATGGCTCTCCTCTCTAGAACACTGATATGCAAATTGGCGTCCTTGGGGGACCACGTTCCTTGTACTGTCTTTCCCAGGTAATGCCCCCCCAAATGGGAAGCATCCGCAGTAACTATGGCCTTGGGCTGAGGGGGAATGAACAAACGGGCTTGTAGAACTTGGTATGACTGCATTCACCACTTGAGATCTCTCTTGCATAGGTTGGAGATTTGTATCGGAGTGGATGTGGAATGATAAAATATTGACCATTGTGAGGCAAGCATCCACTGAAGAATTCTCATATAAAATCTGCCCAATGGTACTAGTGTTATCACTGCAGCCATTGATTCCAAAGCCTGAAGAACTAAATCGAGTTGCAGTCTTGGTAATAAAAACTATCTTCTCTACTTGCAATCTTATTATCTAAACTCTTGGTAAGGGAAGTGAGACTATGGTCAACTCTGTATTGAGACATGCTCCCTCTTATGTTTTGAGTTGGTTCTAAATGAGATTTTTCAGAGTTTATAGTTTTACCCAGAACAGCGCATGGCTGAATAATGTTTTCTCTTGACATTATGAGTTGATGCCTGGTCAGGGTAGAAATGAGCCAGCCATCTAGATATGGAAACATCCAGAATCCCTGCAGTCTCAATTGAGCTGCTACTACTGCCATACACCTGATGAACACCCTGGGGGCTGTGGTGAGACCAAAGGGCAGAACTCTGAACTGGTAATGACTGGCTCCTAGTCAGAAGCGTAAACACCTTCTGGAATGCCCGTTAATTTTTATGTGACAGTACCCATCCTGAAGATCTACTGAGCACATCCAGTGGTCCTTTTCCAAAAATGTAAGAATGGAATGAACCGTGGCCATCCGGAACTCGGTTTTTCAAAGTGACTTGTTTAAGTTGCTGACATCAAAAACTGGCTTCCAGTTCCCTGTTTTCTTTGGCACTAAAAAGAATCTTGAGTAAACTCCAGATTCTATCTGGTCCAGGGGGACAACTTGGATGACTCTTTTTCTAGCAGCTTTTGTACTTAAATTGCCACTTGTTTCCTCTGACTGGGTAGAGCATTGGGAATTTTACCTGAATGGGGAGGAGGAAGGGAAAAGCGTATAATATAACCTCTGGAAATGATCCTCTGCACCCAAGTATCTGCTATCTCTAGCCAGGCTCTCTGGTGCAGTCAAAAATGACCCTTGATTGCCTCCAAATGGGGAAAATCAGGAGCGCTGGAAGGGTCTGTCAAAGAACAAATCTCTAGACCTTTGATTTTTCAGACCAACTCTGATGCATGGGGCGGCATCTACCATTGGAATTCCCCCTTCTGCCCCAGGGGGAACCTCTTCCATGTGTGTCCTGGAAAGGCCCTTGGGACATTTTGAACCACATCTTTCCTCCACCTCGATGATTCCTAGAAAATGAACTTTGAGAGGTGGAAAAATGTAAGCCTAAGGCAGACAGGGTCTTTCTATCTTTGTCATACCTGGATACAGTTTCTTTTACTTTTGGGTCAAACAAAGTAGTACTGTCAAAGGTAGCATTGATGACCGAAGACTTGAAGGGCTCTGCAAAATCACATAAGCACATCCAGGCGTGTCTCCTTATGGAAATGCCTGAACCCGTTGCCCTTGAAGTTCCTTCTAATACATGAGAAATGAACCTTATGGAGAAACTGGATAATTGCAGGGTAGCCAACTGAGAAGTGACAGAGGCTTGTATTTCCTCAGAAATGGATCCTGACAGGGTGCTAGAAAGTTCCTTAATTGGGTCTCTTTGTAACCTGGTGAAATGTGCCAGATAGTTCAGTGACTTTTAGGCGCAGGTTGCTGAAGCATAGCCATGCTTCTCAAACCTTTCCATCGTTTGATACTCCTTGGTGGAGGGATGGACAGTGGAAATCTCCTCAGCTAGTTCCTTCTTAGAGGCCACCACCAAATCTATGGCATTAACAGGCACCACTTTAGCCCAAAACTGCTTGTCCTCCGGTGTTGTCATAATTTTTTCAGGTCTCCGAGGAATTGGCTCAGTGGTGTCTGGTCCTTCCATGCCCACCGAGAGAGCAACTCAGTTAGCTTGTTGGTGGGCAGAGTCACCCAGGAGGTAGACAGGTCAGTGCCAAACGCCTCCAGGAATACAAATTCTTCAGACAAAGGATTGTCAGACTTGCAGCCACCGCTATGGTTTAGGATTTCTAGGATGTCTCCAAATGAGACATTAACAAGAGGTGACTGTGGGGAGCCTTCACCCTCATCATAATCTGCACCTTCTGTGACAGATTCTGGGGACTCTAAGTGCTTATTCTTGTACGTTTTCTTCTTGGGTACCTCCTCAGTAGGATGCTCTAGGGTGGTATCAGAAAAATGGGGATAGTCTGCTGGGAAGACTTAGGTCTTGGTACCAGCTGGCCCTGTGGAGAGGAAAGTTGAGACTCTAAGCACAGACATGGAAAGGTAACAGGTAGGATCCTAGGGGGGAGGAACCGTCTGTGTCAACGATGTACACAAGGCCCTCTCCACAACCTCAAAAGGCAGACTGTCCCAGAGAAGGATAGAAACCTGGATCCAAGAAGGCAAGCTTCTGGATCCTGGTCCCACCCTGCTTTGAAGACAGCCCTCCCGAGGCAGAAGTTAGAGTTGAACTAATCCTTGCCAAAGCCCCAAGGTGCAGAAAGGGTAGTTCCAGCTCTGAGAGCTCTCTGGATCTGACTGGACTGAAGTTCTGAAAGCCAGCTTTGGCTCCAAGGACAATGCAATCCTCGGATCTGAGCAAGATAGTGAGGAACTGATAAAGGTGGTGTAGCTGTAGAATGGATCTCCTGACGTGAAGGTGTAGGTGCCAACAGGACACCTGACTGACTCTGCACCAAGAGAATGCTTCTCACCAGTCTCTCTACGTCGTCTGTGAGGCATTTGGAACAGCGAGTGGTTAGGACAGATGAAGACTTCGGCCTTTCCAGGAATGGTGGTGGAACCCTTGAAGGCACAGGGTCCACAGAGGGAGAAAATCTGGTTCATGGTATATGTATCAAAGTGGAACTTTTTGTTGGATCCTATGTGGTCAGATCTGATAATTCATTTTTCTTATGATAAGGATCCAATGTTGAGGTCAGATCCCAGGAAGATTTTTCTTTATGCTTCGCATCCGATGAAGAAGTCTGCTCTAAAGCTTTATGTATCAATGTGGAACTTTTTGTTGGATCCTATGTGGTAGGATTTGATAATTTATTTTTCTTATGATAAGGATCCAGTGTTGAGGTCAGATGCACGGAAGATTTTTCTTTATGCTTCGGATCCGATGAAAAAGTCTGATTTAAAGCTTTTACCTTCTTTCATTTATGGTTGAATTGTTCAGTTATTGGTCTCTTCCTAGCCTGCTATGAAGCCTTCAAAGAAAAAGAAGAAGGACTTGGAGAGGGAGACTGACATTTTTTATTTTGTAGCAGAAACTCCAGATAAGGTCTCCTCAAAACAGGTAGGCAGCATGGTTTTAAGAATCAGTTTGTTCTTTCTCTCAGTAAATGCTCTTCGGTTAAATCCGTGACAAATGGCACAGTCCTCCTGTAAATGGAGGGGACTTAGGCAGTACACACAAAGAGTATGAGTGTCAGAGAATGGAATTTTATGGCCACATTTAAGGCACTTCTTAAACCCCGCAGGGGCTTTCTCTTTTTCAGCCATTACACAAAACACCAACGTACAGGCAGTCAATAAACCACACTATAAAGGCTAAGGCTGTTTACATCAACATCAGTGTTTTTCCATTTTCATAAATTAAACTTTTTACACACCCTCTGCTTAGTTTCCTCAGTGTTCTTCCATATGTATAATATGGAAAAGGACTATATAATGAACATCTTATCTGATGTTGTCAATTTTCATTCAATCTTCAAGTAATGCGTTCTACTAAGCTTTTTGAAAAAAGAAAAAATTACATTTAGCGCGAGATTCATAATGCATAATATATAATATAATATAATATAATATATATATATATATATATATATATATGTGTGTGTGTGTGTGCGTAGAGAGAGAGAAAAAGTCAGATAGAGATATATAAATATATATATATATATATATACACACACACACACACACACACCCTTTGACAGCAGTATCTTCTAATGTACAGTTAGCCTTGTTCACATTTAATGGACAGTGTGAAAAAAGGTCCCACTGTACTTCAACAGGTGAAGTGAATATGTATCTCTGAGTCTGGGTCCTTCTTTATGGGGTAACTACTAGAAGAATCCCAAGTAATAATAATTAAACCCGTGTGAGAGGCTAGTGTTAGAGAATGTCCAAAACACAACAACTCAGAAAGCAGACTCTAGCAACACTGAATTTTCAAACAAGGCATGACTCACATAACCTTAGACCAAACAATGATGTTTAGGGAAGGCTTAATCTGATGGCCAAGTGGACGTGGCATAAATGTCCACACTGCAGATATTCCTGAAGTAAGCACAGGCAGAAGATGTACCCCTTCTGGCATGACCTTTGACAGCAGTAGTTTCTAATGTACAGTTAGCCTTGTGATGCAGAGCATTTAACACTTCTCTTAGAGGGGTTATTCATGTACATAGGGAATGTCAACAACAGGTTCATACTTCTCAATCTGGAAACATCAAAAATCTGGACAAGGCCCATGAAAACTAGGTAAAAATCTGTACGCTGATTAACATCAAATTTGCATACATAACTACGTAACCCCGCCCACTCCCATGAAATTGTGGGATACCAACTTTCAAACGCAAACTGAAAAACAGACAACCAAAATATGGCACCAGAGTCCCCCTGCAGCCATTCCAATGTCCTATTACCTGTCTATTCTGCCCCATTTACCATAATGTGTGCATACTGCTTTACTTCTACAATGATTATTTGGATTTTATTTTTACATTTTATAGCACAATGCACAAACACTAATAAGATATCTGCTAAACAAAGCTGCTCAACAAAGCAATACTGTCTCGCAATGAAAGTAGACTTGGCATTAAAACTTCTCTGCCCTTGAAACTTACACTCATTGAAACAGCATTGAAACCCACACACCACATCCAAAGAAAATGCATCTGGCCAGTGGTGGATGAAGATTACCTTTGGGCTGTTTTAAAATCATTGGCCCCTTGTACACAAAACAAGAAACATACATGCGTTCGTTGATGCACCTTCCTGACTTTATTAATTTGTATTCCTTGTATAATACAGCACACATGTTAGAGCGCATTTTAAACTTATTGTTTGAGCATTTTTCCAGTAGGCAATGAAACAAAATGCATGAACCAATAATGACAAAACTGCCCAATTCAGAACAAGTCCATCATAAAAGTCTACTTCCATATCCACATTTTATATATATATATATATATATATATATATATATATATATATATATATTTGCACAGCTTCTCACAGTTATTTTCAATTTCATTTTTTTGGGGGGGAGGGGGGAGACAACCATTTTGGAAAGTTGTTAGAATAAAATGTTGTGTTATGTGTATGAATGAGTGTGTTTGTATGGGTGTGTGTTTACCCCCAAGCTTCTCTCCCATTTTGTTCTCATATTTCTCTACTGCCTCATAAAATATTTAAATTTGTGGTAAATCACTGAGCATGTCAGTCAGGTTAACAATGCTAGACATTAGTTTCATACTTCTTATTGTTCAGAAATTGCATGTTGATATAAAACATGTTCTTTTATTAACTATTTAAGTGAATAAGACTTATATTTTTATCCAACTGTACCTGCAAATCTTTATTCATTTCTGTTATCTGTAACAGAACTTGGTCTCATAACTTTGTGAGTTTCCAGATGGTCACATTTAATGGCTAGCTTGTTTACTTTTTGGACTGTAAACTCAAGCACTCCAGTTTCTCTGCAACAAATTGCAGCTAGGAAAGGACCTTGTCCCACAGCTATTAGGATGCTTGTCTTTTATTCCGAATCTCCAAATGTCTTCCCATCTATGACATGTTTTCATTTATTGGAAAATACTCTTTATAGCATACTGCTTTGAGGTTCCACCCAAATTCTCTTGTTCTATTACAGCTTCTCTAGGTATCTTTTTATGGTAGTCTGTTGTGCTAACTCCATTCCTCTCAACTGTACAGATTTTCACAGAATGTCCAGATTTTTGGCTCATATTTTTGGTCTGTTCCTCATAAAATCTGTCTTTTTCTGAAAAAGTACTGGGATAATCTGAGAGATGAAGTCACTAAATAATTACATACATTTGAGTTTCAGACTTCAAATCCTTCAGAAAATGTATGTTAAACAAATTATGTTACTCTAGCAACTTTCTAAGCTTATAAGAGTAATATTTAAAACTTGTCCCTATTTCTGGGCCTTTGTCCCCCCCATTTTGTCAGGTTTTGTCCAGATATGCTGCACTGAGAGGTTGACAGGTATGGCTAACTCACTTGTACACGAAGTAATGATGGATGGAACTAACAGTCACTACACCCATTTTCTGCTTATATTGTTAATATGAGATTCCAGAAGTCTCCATTAAGAAATTAGGAAATGCATCTTTGGAGCTTCCAATAATCTCTTCTTTCTTTTCTTTTTTTCTTTTAATAGTTTATGATTGTGGTAAGACAAGTGGGTTCTAACTATTCACCAGTATTTTAGGGCACTTGAGCATATTAAACAAACTAATAAATTTCCAGGAAAAAAGTTTCTTTTCACCTCCCTAGACCTGTTTTCTGTTCCCTCAAAGACATTTGTCTCACCTTTGTAAAAAAAAAAAAAAAAAAAAAAAAAACTCTCTCTTTAAGAGAAAATAAACACATTAAGGGTCATTCGTTAATGAAATCTTTACTTTTCTTTATGCAAACTTGATTTGAAATCAGCTTTTCTTAAACTTAACAGAAAGTGAAGGAAAATGCCTTCTATAAACTTTTATAGATAGTTCAAAAAGTGTACACATTGACGGGCTCGACATTCTTAATGCAGTACAATTTTCTGTACAGCAAATACAAGTCTTGTAATTCTTCTTCTTTCAGTTTTTCCCGGTTTGGGGTCACCACAGTGGATCACCTGCCCGCTCATGATTGGCAGTGGAGTTTTACGGTGTCGAGTTGCCAGCCCAGCGCCCAACCTTCCACAGAAGGTACACACACACACCTAGGGCCAATTTAGAGTGTCCAATCCACCTACAGCATGTCTTTGGGATGTGGGAGGAAACTGGAGCACCCGGAGGAAACCCACGTGACTACAGGAAGGGCATGCAGACTCCTCACAGAAGGCACCCCAGCCGAGGATCAAACCGGGGAACCTCTTGCTGTGAGGCGGCAATGTTAACCGCTGCACCACCGTGGCCGCCCAAATACAAGTCTTGTAATTAAATTGACTAATTCAATCAGCCATAATATACAGAAGAGGCAAAAGTTGTCTGCAGTAAGATCATTAAAAGCAGTAAGTACTGAATTGTGTTTGTGAAATTTCTCAGGTCTGTAGAAACTACACTCAGTAGTTTCTTTGCAGAAACAAGTACTTCCCCCCTCAACTCCAGTCACTGTTTTCATTTACTAGCTTGCAGAGAAGGCTTAACTTTTATTAGAAAAACTCATCTTATCATTATTATCATTCTAAAGTCCTAGAACTTCTCTCAAAAAGCAAACATTTAGCATAGATGAAGATACATATTTACAGTTATCTTATTATGTCAAACCGAATCTCTATCAGAAATGCTTAGGTACAGGGTTTGAGCCTTTCTAGCCACCACCTCCATTAAATGGGGGCATTGACACACACACACACACACACACACACACACACACACACACACACACACACACACACACACACACACACACCAGTTAGGTACCTTAAAGCAAAGCAGCTCCAGATATCATCATTCAGAAAAGCAAGCTGTGCAGCAACTCCGCGTTCTGCCTGGAACACATCCGGCTCACTCTGCAGTTATAAAACCAATCCAAAATGGCACAGCTGGCAGTCTGTTGAGCTTAAATCCATAACGGCATTAACATCTCCTTGAAATGGCAGTCCCAGTATTCAAACAGACATGCTCCCAAGCATGTCCCTTGAGCTTAATTCTGACAGGCTGACGTCATCGGGCACATGATGATGTCAGCTCCAAAAGCGTGAAAATTAAAAAGTCTAAAAAAACAGATGAAAAAAATTGGAAATGAAGGGTTGCCACTCGGGAATTGTGGCACCCCATTATTGGGACCCCAAAACTCAGTAAAAACAGAGTAATTTGGGACGGTTAGGAGGTCTGAACAGGTTGCATTTTTTGCAGTTTTTACAATGCATTTATTTAGCACTTTTACTGAATTTTTTGAATGCTGTTGGTTGATTTTGACACATGAACAGGATTTTGGGAGTATATGAAATGAGAAGTGTTTGGTAGTTCTGATGAAATTCAGACAGGCAAAAGCTCTTAGCTATCATGGTGTGTATTAATACAACTGTAATATACTTTTTGTGTGGTTGATCTTTTTATTCCAGCAGAAATCTCTGTGGTCTGTGTGTTACTGGAAGTTAACACTGGCTGCACACAGACTTGTTTCATGAATATGCAGAATTTTTTAAGGTACTATTTAACCACCTAATGCTGAGAAACTGCTCTATCCTTTGCAAGATCATGATATCATCATAAATTACAGGCATTCACCATGACAACTGTATAATTGCGACAAGCTATACAGTTGTCTGTCACGGGTCAGAATCACCTGCAAACAATCCAAATGTGAAAGTACAAAATACATATATACTGATAAAGGAGAACCTCTTCCTCTTAGCAGAGTATGCCTAATAAGTGAAATATAAAAAAACAAAGCTTCAACCGCAAATGCAGCACTGTTTATTAAAACAAATAGCACACGTACCAAAGCTTTCAAACTTATAGTTCTTTGTCAGGTTTACCTAATTGTTACCTGTGTTTCCCTGACTCTACTACAGGCCCAAACTCACTGGAAAACCACCTTCTGCCAAACATCTGCTGTTTGTTCCTTCCTTAGCAGAATTTCACCTAAGTACGTACTGCTCACCTGAAGATTATATTTGACGCCTATAATCTCTGGCCTACCCCTGCGTTGGCTGCAGTACACCCGCTCCCCTCTCATCTACCTCCTCCTCCAACTCTTACCAACATCCCTCAATCTTCCTACCACCCTCTCTGCCCTACTCCTCTCCACTGTTAATCTTTACCTCCTTTCTGAACATTTCTCCATACCCATTTCTCTTCTTATCTGCCTGCTCACTCTCCACTATAACTCATACCTCCTTTCTGAACTATTCTTTAGCTCTTTACCCACTCCTCTTTTAACCTGCTTGTTCTCCTATCTGCCACAGTAAGAAATTCTATATTCTAATAACTCCCTATACCTGTCCTACCCGGCTCTTCCTTACATCTCTAGACTTGTGCCTTGCTTCCTACCTCCTGCTGTCCTAATCTCAGGCCCACTATCTCTGCTTTTGCTAGAACCCTACACACTTTCCTCTCCCTTTCTTTCTCTTTCCCTTCAGACTTTCCTTTTGGGTGTAGCTCAGCTCGGGCTCACTTCACTCCCCTACCCTACCCCCATTCCCACCCACCCACTGTACAGTTTCTTTTATACTTAACCATCCCTCCCCTTCTTGCCCAGCCAGCCATTACAAATTCACTTCCTGTCTAGCACCACTCCCACAATCCAACATCCAATCACACTTAACATAATCACCTATTCTTCCCTTCCCTGCCCAGCGATCTACTACAAATCCACACCCTGTCTATTACCAATCCCACAATCCAACACCCAATCAAACTCAGCATACTCACCTACTTTAACTATTTCTTACAATTACCCCCTTCCCTCCTTAACCAAACCTCTCATCATGCTGCATCTACTTACATCTGCAACATTACACACTATACTCTCTATTACTACCTCCTATCACTCTTATGTCTCAAATCCATTCTTTTGTTCCCCTATCTCGCACTCACACTACAACTTTCCAACTTCACTTTCTTTTTCCATCTCTTCAGACCTATTTAACTCTACCACCATAACTCTATACAAAAGACACATACTTCAAATTCTCAAACCTTCCAATAGGATTAAATACAGACCTCCCAAATACTATCTACTTTTTACATCAGGCACTTTTCTCTATAAACATTTACTCTCCTCTGGAGACATCCATCCCAACCCTGGCCCCTCTTCACCTTGCACCTCCCTCTCTTCCCCTTCATCCACCTTAACTACCTCTTGCTCTCAACCCCCTTCCAACAACCAATCCGATATACAACCTCAGTCCCAATACCCAAAACCTCACAAACACCTAACCTTTTATTCAATAAACATTCAAAGCCTAGCAAATAAAATTACTGATCTACACTCTTGGATAGCTTACAACACCCCTCATATCCTATCCCTATCAGAAACATGGCTCAAGACTCACATCTCAAACAGTGAAATACTCCCCCCTGGTTACAACATCTACCGCTCTGATAGAAAATCAAAGAAAGGAGGTGGTGTAGCCATCCTCTACGCTAACAGCCTTAACCTTTCACCTTACCCCACACCTATTCCTAGCTTCCATCCTGCTGAACTCCTCATTCTTAACCTCCATCTAAACCCTCACAAAAAACTTTCTGTAGCTTCCATGTATATTCCTCCTGGCAACAACATACCCATTCTCGAAAACATACTATCCTGGTTCTATCTCAATATACCTTACGAAACACTCATCCTTGGGGATGTCAATATAGACTGGTCTAAACTTTCTACTGACTCTCCTTCACTCGGTATTCACCTTCATGGTTTCCAACAACTAATTTCTACCCCCACCCGTTTCCACAAAAACTCTACCTCCAGCTCCACTATAGACTGGATTCTTACTAACTCCCCTCAACATTACCACCAGCCAAAAACCCTACTAGACTCCCTCAGTGACCATCTCCCTACCTCTATCCTAAGATATGACCTCACACTCCTAAACCCCACCTCTTCAAAGATTGTCGAAAACTATCCTCATTTAACTCTTCTCAATTTAACTCACTACTGCAAAACATTGACTGGTCCATCCTTAAACAACTTCCCCTGAATGATGCCATTGACACTTTTAATAGCATCTTCCTAAATACCCTGGACTCCCTTGCTCCCTCTAGAATGATCAGAGTGAAATCTAATCATGCCCCCTGGCTTTCAAAACAAACTAAGAGCATCATGAAACAAAGAGACGGTGCCCGGAAAGCCTGGATCAAAACTAATCAAACACCTCATCTTCTCAAATACAGACAACTACGTAATCTTGCCAAAAAACAGACAATGAAAGACAAAAAATCATTTTATAGCTCAGGCCAGCATATACATAGATCTAAACCCCGTAAATTCTGGTCTACACTAAACAGCATCCTTTACCCAGGCTCTCCCTCTAACCCTTCCCCCTACCCAAACTCAACTCCAGAGGAAACAGCTACCCTACTAAATTCCCACTTCATCTCCTCCATCCAGAACCTCCTACCCTCTCAAACTAACTCCTACTCCTTACCTGATTCAACACCCAGCCCCAATAACACTTTTTTCTCCTTCCAGCCACTTCCCACTTCTTACATCAAATATCTACTACTCAAACTCAAACCCTGCTCTCTCTCTCTACTGATAAATTACCTCCCACCTTCCTCAAACTTGCAGCTGACTCTATTGCCTACCCTGTGGCTATATTAATTAATAGATCCATGCTAGAATCTACTGTTCCTACTCTTTGGAAATCTTTCTACACCACCCCTCTCCATAAGGGAGGCAACTCTACTGATCCTAACAACTATCGACCTATTGCTATTCTATCCCCCCTAAGATCCTAGAAAAATGTATCAATACTCAGCTTCTAAACCACCTTCTCAATCACAACTTACTCACCCCAACTCAACATGGTTTCCACCCCTATCATAGCACTACTACTGCTCTACTCTCCTTCACCCACACCATTGCAGAATCCCTGGACAATAATAAACCTACTTCCTGTCTCTTTCTAGACCTCTCCAAAGCTTTTGATACTGTATCCCATCCTTTACTTCTATCTAAACTTCCAAACTTTCACCTATCCTCCTCCACCCTCAGCTGGTTCACTAGCTATCTATCTGGATGCCAACAATCTGTCAAATGGCTCTCCTCATATTCTCCTTTCCTGCCTATCTCTACTGGGGTTCCACAAGGTTCCATCTTAGGCCCCCTTTTATTCAATATCATCACTAATGACCTATTCACCTCTTGCAATAATTCATCTCTCATTCAATACGCTGATGACTCCACTATTATTTCTACAGCCGACAACATCTCTGACCTACACACTCTAACCCAAAAAGCTCTACTCTCCACAGAACAATGGCTTTCAAAAAACTTACTAATCCTAAATCCCAAAAAAAACAAACTCTTGCTCTTCCTCCCCCGTTCTCTTGCTCAATATAGATCTTCCTTTGTCATTAAATCCTATGATAACACAGCCATCCATCCTGGCACCCACACTAAACTCTTAGGACTTATCATTGACGATGAACTAAAATTCAATCAACATATACAGCAATGCATAAAGAAAACCCATCAAAAACTTGGTCTCCTATATCGGAACAGAAAACACCTCACTCCTGAGTCTAGACTCACCCTTGGACAAGCATTTCTCCTCCCCTTTCTCCTCTATGCTGCCCCAGTTCTCACAAACATTCAAACTACTACCCTGAACAAACTTCAAAAAACCTACCACAACATAGCCAGATTCATCACTAACAGCCCTAACAACACTCACCACTGTATTGCCTTAAAGTCCCTACAATGGCTGGAACTCCCACAATTACTTCATCTCTACCAATTTAACATGCTGCACTCTATGCTGTTTAAACCCTCCTGCTCTCCTTTCCTATCTCTCCTTGTTTCCATCTATACCCCTTCTCGATCTCTCCGCACCTCAAATCAGCAATTGCTTGATGTCTACCACCCTAACAAGTCTGTTGGTAAGCAACTCTACAAGCATTCCGTGGCCCAAGCTTGGAATAAACTTCCCCTTGATATACGCTCTCTCATACTCCACTATTTAAAAAAGAACTGAAGACACATTTACTCGATTCCAGAACCTGTCCCTGCTATGACCCTACTTAGCTCTCCCCTCCTCCCACACTCATATTTCTCTCATTACATCCTATCAGTCTTGACTTTCCCCTTCTGTTCAGCAGCTAAGAATTTAACTTTTTCAAAGAATCAAAAAATGTGATTGTTTATTTCTACACAGGTTATTTCTATTGTTTGCTATTATTGTTTGTAATACTTGTTTTTTCTTGTTCTGTGATCATATATTGTATTTGCTGGAGCTTTTCTCCTCGGGTCTCCACTGAAAATGGGACAATAACCCAGTTGGACTAACCCGGTTAACAAATGTCAATAAATAAATAAATAAATAATTGTCAGTGCATAATTATTTAGTTAAAACAGCTCATTTACATATAAAACAATCAAACATTGTCATCAAATCAAGACTAAATAAATATATTTAAAATCACAATCACATATATAGTACTTAAACATTATATAAATCTAAGATAATCGATATAAGCGGCCAAGGTATAGCAAACATATAGAAGCACAAACACATAAATATATTATATATAATTTTGTCTTTTCTTTAATACTGGTTTAACACTATTTATATTATTCATGATTAGTTTTGCCTACAAAGAAGCAAGTACATGCTTCACAATTAGCAAGGTAAACAACGTTATCAGTACTCCAAGTAGCAAATGCAGTAAATCTAAACACTTCATGTGTAATGGGATGCATACATTCATTGTTGTTGTTGTTAATATATATACAATACAAAAATTTTGACATGGAACAGTACCTCTCTTGCTATTAGTAAAGCTATTATTTTTTGCTACTAAAAGTATGACCTTTATAATATAAATGATGTCTTAAATTTCTTTCTCTCTTATAAACAAATCTTCGCCTGTCTCCAACCACTTCTTTAAGCTCCGAGTTTGACTAAAGGATAGCCCAATTCTTCCTAATCACTTGTTGGATTATGTTAGTATGTCTATTAAATTTCATATATAGGAGGCAAAACTAATCAAAAACTAAAAGAGAGGATTGGATCTCATTTATCCGAAATACGTAGAAATATTGAATAAAATGCTTTAAGTAAACACATAATGAACTTTGGATTACGACATACTTTTAAATTTAGGGTGCTACAAAAAGTATGGAAACCAAAAACAGGGAATGATATAGTTAACCTTACTGAACTGAATACATACAAATGGAACAGTTTATTTTAGACCTGATATGAGTCCTGGTTTGAATAATATAGTCTTAAACCAGTATTAAAGAAAAGACAAAATTATATATAATATAGCTATATTTATGTGTTTATGCTTCTATATGTTTGTTATACCTTGGCTGCTTATATCTTTTATCTTAGATTTATATAATGTTTAAATACTATATATGTGATTGTGACTTTAAATATATTTATTTAGTCATGTGATTTGATGACAATGTTTGATAGGCTGGTGTTTTATTTTAATGAGCTGTTTTTAATTAAATAATTATGCGCTGACAAAGATCTTTGAGTTTGAAAGCTTTGCTATGTGTTCTACTTGTTTTAAATAAACAGTGCTGCCTTTGCAGTTGAACCTTTGTTTTTTTTACATTTTCAGTTGTTCCATTGGGTTCATTTGGCCATTATAAGAAGGATTGTTTGGATTTATATGCCTCATAAGTAAAAAGCTTTCTCATGACACTTCTACCTCTCCAGATGGAAGCTCCAGTAAAAGTAAGGGCACTAAATGAAAGTCAAGACAAGTCTTTATGTGGAGATGGCAGTTACCACAAATGGGACATATCTATGGCTTTCAATGAAATGGTATCCTGCATTGTCAGGAACCTGAGACCCTGAAACCAAACACCTTTCAGCCACCATGGGACAACAAGGATGGGTCCTGTTCTTTACTTTCAAAAAGCTGTGATTACATGCAGAATCACAAGGAATGGGAGAAAGACATTAAGAAACCTTTCTTGTATGTGACAGTAAAAATTACTGCCTACCAACAACAGTCCTGCTTATCTGGGCAGAATGATGGGGTGTATATTACTCAATGAAGAACATGTTAATTGATGGTGGACTGTCCCACTCCAAAAATATCTTGACCAGACTGAATTCCTGACTGCCCATCTCTAGGAAAAGAAATGCAGATGCATGTTAATGAATCTGCCAGTATATTCTCTACTCAGGGAAAATGAACAGTTGTACGCGCAAGACACAAAATCAAACAGGTTCTCCTAAGGTAGTTTCTGTGAGGAAAAAAGTTCCCAAAACTTTTTGATGAAACTACCTACAGCGAACATAAGAAAATTTTTTTTGCAGGCGAAAGCTCTCCTGGATCTTCCATGTGAGGAGACATTGTCCCTAAGCTATATATACATACGTGTGTGTGTGTGTGTGTGTGTGTGTGTGTGTGTGTGTATATATATATATATATATATATATATATATATATATATACACACACACACACACACACACACACACACACATATATATATATATTTATATGAGTCTACTGCTTTACATTGAAAATACACTTCTTCGAAATAAAGCAGTAGACCCTACACTTCAGCGAGAGCCCACTTAAACGAAAGTGCACTTTCGCTGAAGTCTAGTTCCCCGGGCTACCCCAAAAAAAAAAAAAAAAACACTAAAACATGTATATGGGTCTACTTTGCTAGAAAACACATTTCACTGAAAATCATTTAGTCGAAGCCTCATTTAACTGAAAATGAATTGTCTGAGCACAATTCACTAAAAGCTCACTTCACTGAAAACTCATTTCACTGAAACTCATTTCGTCTAAAAAGGTATATGCCCTGTTCCCCACTGTAGTGTGATCCTGGAGTTAGTATATATAGTAAAGGGGGGGGGGGGCACAGCCCCCCCATTGGGGGGTGTACAGGGTGCAGCCCCCCATTTATTTTAAACGTTGTAAACCATAGACATGGATACTTACAAGTCGAATGAATAACTCTTTCCAGAAGATAATATATACACAAACTATGTGGGAGGCTATGCCCCCCCCCCTTACTATACATACTAACTCCAGAATCACATTACAGTGGGGAAAAGGGCATATACCTTTTTAGATGAAATGAGTTTCAGTGAAATGTGTTTTCTATCAAAGTAGACCCATATATATATATATAAATATATATATATATATATATATATATATATATATATACACACACACACACACACACACACACATACATATATACATACACACACACACACACACACACACACACACACACACACACACACACGTATGTATATATAGCTTGGAGATGATGTCTCCTCACATGGAGAATGCAGGGGAGCTTTCTCCTGCAAAAAAATGTTTTCTTATGTTTGCTGTAGGTAGTTTCATCAAGAAGTTTTGGAAACTTTTTTTCCTCACAGAAACTACCTTAGGCAAACCTATCTGATTCTGATTCTTGCGCTTACAACTGTTCATTTTCCCTGAGTAGAGAATATAGATTCATTAACATGCATGTGCATTTCTTTTCCTAGAGATGGGGAGTCAGGAATTCAGTCTGCTCAAGATCTTTTTGCAGTGGGACACTCTATATATATATATATATATATATATATATATATATATACACACATACATACACACACACACACACACAAACTCAGGGGTTGCACAACAATGGAGGAAAACGCAAACTCCACTGTTGGAAAAGTTAGTTTCGCTGAACAGCATTAGACCATTTAACCTCTGGCAAAACTAACTTCACTGATTTCACATGTTCCACAATTAGATTCCACAATTCTCCTATCTACTGCCTTTCACCAGACATGGATCAGCTCCCTATTCAAATTGAAAAGCATATCCTAGTGTTCGTTCATATAAAACAGAACCTACTGGCTGCCCAACTTCAAAATAAGAGGCTCAGATCTCTTTTCAGGGTTTTCAGAGAAATACTACCACAGTTCCAGCTGGTTTATGGTCAGTTTCCTTTTCTGGACAATGCTTTTCCCTGAACTGTGAAGGAGATGAGGTGGGCTCCCACTGCTTCTAGCAAAGCACCTGTCATCAGAACTTAAAAAGCATTCTGCTTTAGGAAGGGAATACACCACAATGTGATTGATGGGAACAGTTGATCACTTTAAATCCAGGTCCTGATACCAAAAGAAGGTCTTATAGTGAGTGTTGACTTTGTAGTCACTGACATCTTGATGAGTTTCTCTTTTGTGTATGCTTCTGAAAGTTGGTTTAACACTTCATACTTCAGATCTGGGACTGTAACCTAGTGGAAATTAAAGTGGGACTGGCTGTTGAGAACACATACTCGTCCTAGTAAACCTGTGTTCCTGGTTTCTGCAGCCCGCATATCAGGATGTTAATCTTTATCATCATAATATTTTTAACCTGCAGAAGAACAAGAGGGTTAATCCAAGTCTGCAGCCATTCAGCGCTTATCTATTAAAAACAACTCTTTCTGGTTAAGATTATAAATCCTGGGAAGTAACTAAACAAATTAGAATTACCTACTTCCCCAGAGAATAAATAGCGGACAGCTGTAGAACAGGAGTGGATAGCTGTACAACAGGCTTATAACACTCTCCCTCATTACTTTTTATTCATAGAGAAGAGTACAACATGCCAGAATATTCTATGCAGACAAAGACTGAGGACATTAAAGGCACCAAATTAGTAAAAGGTGGAGACAAGAGCTATGATTTGAGGAAGGCCAGAGACTTGCCACATTCTTCAGTTAGCTTTCTGTAATCAACTGGAGGCATAACTGGAATTAGTGACAGCGCATTTATTTATATGTTCCTTCTCTTTATGCAGTTGGAACTAGCAAGGCCTTCTACCCAGTTAAAGACATAACATTTAGGGTTGTAACCTCTATTTATTTTACTGGCTTCTGATATAAACAAGCTGTTCCTCACTTTTACACATAGATTCCTTTTTTGTGGGTCCTTCACCACTCTTTTGGTTTCAGTTTCAACCTCAGGGTGCTCAACTTTCATGGCACTAGGCTTTCCAACTATTTTATTTTTGTGTCCTAGTCCTGGTGGCTGATTTGAACTTTTTACAAAATTCACTATTTACTTTAATATGGTCTATACCACAGCAATGTGTACATTATGTATGGGAAGGATATCCCACACATACACTTACTTAAAAGTGGCCACTGCCTAGGACGTCAACAATTCAATTTTAATATCTGCAAAGTTGGCAAAAGCTAAATTTTAAAATATTCAGAAAACTAGACAGTGGACCTAAATAAAGTAAACCAACTTAACTTCCAACCAAATATCTGGCAAAAATCTTTATTTAAGAATACAGATATGAAAAAATGTAAGACACTTGTTGAGAGCCTCAAGGAATTCAACAGACCATTCTAAGCAATTAGAAGAACTGAAGACGACGCAAGTCAACATCAGCACTGACTACTTGGGCACAAGACAGTCAATAGTGCTTGTGACGTCCCTGCTCTGGGCAAGTAATCAAGGAGTCTGAATTCGCACCACTGATACCAGTGAGGGACTGTCACTTGGAACAAAGATAGATACAGACAGTATTTCCAGATGCAGCTCTCTGCACCAAGCACAATTTCCCTTAAGAGCACACAAGGAACACATTCAGTCCAGGAATGGGTTTGCCACTCTCTCTCTCTCTCCAGGTCCACAATAAGACTCCCTACTGACACAGCTGTAGAGTTGAGTCCTCAGCAGAGTGCTCCAAGCCAGGTCCTCTACCACCCTCTCTGTGAATCCAGTGTTCTGTGTCCAAGCTCCAACTAGCTGACACACACACTCTTTGAGATTTGATTTTTACACACACACCTGGGAAAGGCTGGCACAAATTTCCCAGCTATGTCCCCTTCTGCCCAGGCTATAAGGTAGTTGCTACCACCTGAACACTCCAAAGCCAGCTAATCTAAGACTCTTACAAGGGTACTTAATTTTACTGAGTGAAATTAATACTAATACAAATGGTGGTGTTTGACTAATGCAGCACGGCTTTCAGGAGTGGCTATAGTGTCACCAAATAAATATAAGTACTCTCAAATGCTAAAATATTTTCTAAAAGACCAGCCACAATGAAAAGTTTAAACATATTTAATAATAAATAATAAAAGAACATGAAAATACTCTATAATTATTTACAATAAACATCAGAGTTTCATCAGAGGAAATATTAAAAATAACACTAATGGAAAGATTCATACAGGCACAGAAAAACAATACTTAACTAATATTGCTACATTTTCCTGACTGATCTAAAGAATTACTATTCCCTGGTTACACACTAAAGCAAGGCAAGATGAAGTGGGTGAGTTGTCCTCCTTCTCTGTCAGGTTTCAAAAAGAGACTCCCCTGAGACTTCTGTCTCATCTAGTATTAAACCATAATTTCAGTGCTGGATTACAGAATGACATCAAATACATCTGGTCATCTGACATTTGGTTCCCACACTACCCCCTTTACTAGAAACTGAACCAAAATCTTGCACATATGTGTTACTGATAGATACACACAGAGCTTTGCTAAGATGTGTTATAGCATCTGGAAGCTATAAAACCATTTCAGAACTTCCACCCTTCCAGGGTAGCAATTAATTAATTCACCCCTAACGACAATACAGTAGAATTCTAATCCTGCTTTTCACAGACATTTTGTCAGTGGCTGCAATCAGAACTGTAAGATACAATCTTTATGGCCTAAACCAGGTAATTTAATTTCAGGCTATTTCTAAAAGTTAGCTGGACTGAGATTAACATATTTTCTTCCAGTATCCCATGTTAAAATATATTCATTTCAACAGTTACAATAAAGTCTGACATACAGGTCTATTTCTTTTCTGTCCAGCAGGACCCACTGTTGGTACAATTCTAACACAAGTAGCTTTACAAATACATTTTCAACACAAACACCTGTACGAATCAGTCTGAAATACAAATGACACATAATTCTTTACAAAACTCCAGCTAGCTATGCTGGCATATGTTACACATCCACTGCCGTACTGCTCCTGGCATAGCTGGCTATATCTCACATCATCACAGTGCTGCCAAGTTTGAGACTGATATAAGGTTGAATACTGCTGGGGAAGAGCACAGAGTGAGAAACAGGAGTATAAAATACTATTACCAACAGCTGAATTAAGCATATTGATCTTTTTATAGCTTTCATTAATATTTAAAAAAAAAAAAAAAAACAGAAAATAAAAATGTTACAAGATTTTGTGAAATCTGATACCATGATGGATACAAATTGCTGTAAAATACTTTGTGCACAGTATGTAGTTTTTTGGATACTGAAATCAGATTTTTTTAGTAAGAACAATTTTCCTAGATTCAATTTAATAGAAAAAATAAATACAATTACTTGTTATGTGCTTATTTGTACCTATAAAGGAATCTTTATGAAAAAGTTATGTTCTTTATTCTTGTTTTTTTTCACTAGCACTTATACTTTAGGGAATGTTGGCATCTGTTCACATTATAGTTGCCCCTGCAAAGGCCCGGGATGCACCATTAACTATATGTAGAAAACAAAACTGGTAACTTTTTTCAGTTGCTCTGGAGGGTAAACCTGTTAAATCTCAGCAAATCAAGCCTTGGCATAGCAAATTCTTCCTACCACTCAAATGAATGCCTGTAGACTGGACACTACTACAGTCTCTGAAATGTCACTAAAAAGCTCTTAATGTTAAATTCTAAAACACCGCAATTTGTTGTTGTGATATGAATAATGAAAGCCAACAAATTCAGGAGACTGAAAGTACACTACCTGACGCTGCTGAGACTGCAGCTGTTGCTGTCCCGTTCTGAACCAAAATGTTCAACATCAGTCCATGAAGAATAATAACGCACAATGTTAGGATGGTTAAGATCTGCCAGTGTTTTCACCTCACGCAATGTTTTTCTACAAAGACACAATGCAAAATAAGCATAAACATTGTGAAAAGTGCCTTAACTTTAAAGTATCAGCTGAGCTGGAATATTTCACATTATCATCTATATATGCACCTTCTGAAGAAAGTTCCTTTTCCACTACAATGTTACTGTGTGACCTCTTGAATTTCTTATTTATTAGTCCTTTAAAAATGGTCCTGTGTTGCCTTGAACTGAGATGCCTTGTAAATGATTTTGCTTGCTCCTACTAAAGTGAAACATGGATTGTTTGGTATTGTGATGAAATGTTTTGGTGAGTTTCTCCTCTCCCAAACACTGTATAACTCTGGAGATGGTAATATAAGTTTAGGGAATGTGAGGTTTTTCCCCTCCCATGGGGGGTGCAGAGGGCAGATCCTGCAAAAAAAAACTGTTTAGCATATGTGCTACTGTACTAAATGGCACACATTTAGCTCAATCTCTTAAAATCATCAAGGGATATAAGAGTGATCACATTTTGAGGGCTCATGGTTGTACCACTGGTGGAATCTGACAGTGTGAACTCCTTGAGATTTGTAACTTGCAGAGTAGAATCCAGTTGTTGCTGTTCATTAGGAACAAATATTATACTCTTTTGCATGGAAGAAATTCATATGAAGTTAGCGTATGGATGATTTATTATGCAATTTTCACAAAAGAAATATGATGCCCAAAATATTTTTAATAAATTAGGGGAGCTAGGTCCATAATTAAGCTGTCACTAATCCTAACGTACACAGAAAAGCAAAGTAAACAATCTAAGAACTGACTTTATAATATTACTGACTACACCATGACACAATATCATGCATGGAAGAGAGTTAACTGCAAACTATGAAGGAAAACACAGGTGTTTTGATCATGTTAGACATGAACCACAAGCTATGTTGTAAGACAATAGTATTTATTATTTATTTATTTCCAGTTTGATTACCGGGGAAGTCCACTGGGCCAAAATGACCCATTTTCAGTGGAGGCCCGGGGAGAAAAGCTCCAAGTTACATAAAACAATTGCAATACAATTGGTACATAGGTATAGCAGATACATTATATAAAAAGTTACAATTAACATATTTGAAGTCATGATATTTATAGAGTTCAGGGTTTTACAGTTTCATTTAAGGAGAAGTGTAATATATGGAGTTAGACAACCATATAAGTATGAACATGCATAGAAGCAAAGAAGACAAAATAATGGCATAGCTAATACACTCTGGTTATGCATAATTAAACAAGGATGCTATTTACAATATTTGCAAGGTTGAGTTGTGTCATAGTAGCTGTTGGTGTTATTGAGAGCATAGAGAGCCCAGGAGAAAGAGAGAGTACACACTGGGAGCAGCAGGATTTACTTGGATTAGGTAGGGCGATGGCGGGCGGCCACGGTGGTGCAGCAGTTAGCGTTACCGCCTCACAGCAACAGGTTCTCCGGTTTCATCTTTGGCTGGGGTGCCTTCTGTGCGGAGTCTGCATGTCCTCCCTATGGTCACGTGGGTTTCCTCCAGGTGCTCCGGTTTCCTCCCACATCCCAAAGACATGCTGTAATTGGATTGGACACACTAAATTGGCCCTAGGTGTGAGTGTGTGCCTTCTGTGGAAGGTTGGGCGCCAGGCTGGCGACTCAACACTGTAAAACTCCACTGCCAATCATGAGCGGATGGTGATCCGCTGTGGTGACCCCTAACCGGGAAAAAGCCGAAAGAAGAAGAAGAAGAAGGTAGGGTGATGGCAGGTACATTTTCGCTTGGAGGACAAGTATTTAAAAAGCAAGCTTTTGGAGTTTTCAAAGTTTGGCACGGATCTTAGAGTAGATGGAAGGGAATTCCATTTTTTGCCAAGTGAGTACGCGATAAGAAGTTGGCCAGCAGGATGTTTAGGTTTATTGATAGCTATTAGAGTCTGATGTTCAGATCTTAGAGTTCTTTTGCGTATGTAGGGGGGGAAGGAGATTAGTTAGTGCCGGACATTGAGTTGGGTGAAATATGAGTTTATGAGCAGTAGTGAGTTGGAGGTAATCTAAGTAGTTAGGGAGTTCTAGCCAATTCAGGGACTGTAGGGTAAGACAGTGATGGGTATAGTTTTTGGAGTTTGTGGCAAAATTAGAGATTTTGTTATAGCAGGTTTTCTATTTTGGAGGTGTTGGAGGTGCTAGAGGAGGACAGATTTTTTAGGAGAGGGGCTCCATATAATAAGGAAGGGAGAAGATAAGTTGTGGCCAGTGTATGCCTTGTAGAGTTGGAGAGAAAGTGATTGTTCCTGTACAGCATGCCTAGCTTTTGGTGGGGTTTCTTGATATTTTGTTGAATATGCATATTAAATTTGAGGTGTTCATCAATGGCAATACCAAGTAGTTTAGCAGACGGAACTACTTCAATAGGTGAATTGGTATTGCTATAGACTTTAAAGTTGTTTTTGTCATAGGAGAAGGACTTTGTAGGAGGGAAAAGTAGAATCTTTGATTTATTTGCATTTAGAGAGAGGTGGTTTTGGCACATCCAGTTTTTGGTTGTTGAAAATGCTATTTGGGTTTTGTTTAGAAGTTCAGAGAGGTTGGAGGCAGAGCAGACTAATGTAGAATTGTCTGCATATTGAATACTTTTGGTATCAGGAATGGCAGAGTGGAAGTTATTGACGAAGATATTAAAAAGCATGGGGCCAAGAATAGATCCCTTTGGTACTCCAGTTGGGTTGGGTAGGAAGGAAGAGATGGAGTTCTTCCATTTCACTGCCTGTGATCTTTCGGACAGATAACTGGAGAACCAGGATATAGTGTTGGGTGAGAGATGTAGGTTGGAGAGTTGACAGAGAAGGTGTTTGTGGGACACAGTATCGAAAGCTTTAGACAGATCAAGTAATATGGTGGATAATAAATGTCCAGAATCTCGGACCTGGTTGACAGTTTCAAGGAAAGAGAGTAGAGTGGTTACTGTGCTATGGCCTGGGCGGAAGCCATGTTGCTTGGGTGTGAAAAGGTTGTTTAGGGTCAGAAAAGGCTTGAGTTGGAGGTGGATGCATTTTTCTAGGATTCTGGATATTGGAGAGAGCAGAGCGATTGGGTGGAAGTTTGAGATTCTGGTGTTTTTGCCACCTTCGTGCAGTGGAAGAATATAGGCTGAGCGCCAGAGTTTAGGGACATAAGACTCCTTTATGCATCTATTTATAATGATGCTGATTGGAAGAGCAATGCCATCGGCAGCACATTTCAGGAATGAGGAAGGTATATTGTCAGGAACATTAGAGCAAGGTTTAAGTTTGGATAAAAGTTTTTGCATAAAGTTAGTGGAGATGGGTTTGAGCTCAAACAGAGAGGGCAGATTGCTGGGTAAATCGAAAGATGGGGTATTGTTAGGAAATGTCTTGGTGACGTTACAAATTGTTTCTAAGAAAAATGAATTAAATTTGGAGCTTAGTTCGAGGTCAGATATACTTGGGTCAGGACTTATGTATTCCAATATCATCACAATAGAAGTGCGGTATATATTTTAGAAAGGACAACGTAAGGGAACTTGACAAATAAGGAAGCACTTACAAGCACAAACATGGTTCATGCTCCCTGCAGGAGCATGCAGCATAAGCAGAACACAAAATCAAGAGACAAAGAAAGAGAGAGACAGAGAGATAGAGACACAAAGAGACAGAGAAACAGAAAGAGGGACTGAGACAGAGAGAAGAGAGAGACAAAGTAACCGAGACAGAGAAAGAAACACCAACAAAGAGACAGACAGAGAGGGAGATGAAGGCTGTATCAGTAAGAACAGAAGCTTCTCAAATGGTGAGCATTTCCTATTAACATACACATAACTTTCTCAAAAGCTGTTTCACTGTGTATGAACTCCAGTTCTGCAATGACAGCAAAGTTATGTCCTGTAGGTCTGCCTCATAACATCAGGTCCTGAAGGCAGGAATCAGAGTTTGTGTGCCACATACAAAGCAGTTTACAGTGATATTAAGAGCCATCTGACCTAACAAAGTTTGCCCATTTCCTAAAACTAATAACATGGTCAAATTCTTAACTAACAGCATATTTCTTCCTGCCATCCCAAAGATATGCCTCACATCAATCAAGCATATTCCTGAATTTCTTTAGCATTACTGTCCCCAGAAATTTTAGAAAACTTTCATGTATACATCTATCAAATTGAAACAATTCCCCCTCACACCATCCATTCAAAATCCCACCCCAACTGCCTCTAACTTTGTGGCTCCGTGTTTCCTTTTATTTGTTCTTCTGAAACATTCTACCCTCCTGAGCTACATTGATTATAAAACTTGAACATAAATTGGCTGCATAAATTCAGGCAAATTCAGGGAGAAAGAAAGAAAGAAAGAATGAAATGGGCTTTCTGAGGATGTATTTCATAAGATATTGCAAACTGCAGCAGCGGATGTCATTGAGTGCCTGCTAGAAGCAAAACATCCACTCCATTCAACAGACATTTAAAAGTCCTAGTATGACTTTGTGTATGCTTGAGGGGGTTGTCTGTTCAAACTCCAATGACTGTTAAGTGTCATCCGCAGACTAGCAGAGCTACAAATGCTTATGGAAGGAATGCACATCATGCTGAAGGCTGCAGTACCTTGGTGAATTCTCCCTGCTCTAAGGTACAGCAAAACTCATAGGCAGTACACAAACAATGGGGGCCTAAGGTGGCGAAGCCTCTCCGCAAGGTTTTTAATTTACTTATTTTCTATACCACCTTGGGTCTCTCCTGAAAAGAGGCTACTAGCCTAGTGGGTCTAACCCAGTCAACAAAGGACAGATAGATAGATAGATAGATAGATAGATAGATAGATAGATAGATAGATAGATAGATAGATAGATAGATAGAGCTACAGACAGATGGATAAATAATTAATAATAATTAATCACAGCTTATTTTTCAAAGTTGCAGAACCCACAGTTTTTTATCTCACATTTGTGTTAAGGAACCAAGTAAGAGATCACTTGCAAAATTGGTACATACTGGGGTGGCACATGCGCAGTCGTCTCTATTTCCCCAACACAATTCCTCTCATTCTGTCAGGGATCTTGAAGTTAACTGGCAGTAGTGTCTGTTTGTGTGTGTGTGTGTGTGTGTGTGTGTGTGTGTGTGTGTGTGTGTGTGAGACAGGGGCTGCCCTGAGTTGTCAATTCACCTGTAAAAACATTTAAAAGTACCTGGAGTTTTTATAAGTATCATCTATGAAGAAGGATCTCTGCAAGTACACATTTTTTTAAATGCTTGCAGGTGCAGTTCAGTACTTAAAACTCCTAATTTATGTGCTGGAATCCAAGATCCGGCCCACCAAAACATTTTATCTTGTCCTCAGCATGTCCTGCAACAACCTGCTTTGAATGGATAGATACATGCTGGACATGGTAATTGGCCCCAAACCTTGCCAAGAATAGTAACTGGCCATTTGGATAGCCTTGTGCTGGATGATCTGATGGCATGGTCTGGACAAAGAATAAAGTGATCTTAAGATAAATAGCCTTGATCTCCTCTGTGCTGTCTTTAGTCAGCCTGACACACTATGAGTCATTTCAGTACACAGCTTTCAAAAAAGTGACTTGAGGAGTATTATTCACTCCTTAAGGCATCAAAGAAGTGCATAACACATAGCTGTACTCTTGTGTATAAAATAAAAAAAAAATACCAAAGTTACTTTTTGATGGCTTGTGAAAACAGAAATGAAAAAGGAAAATGTAATGCTAATTCTCCCTCTGCTAAAAGTACTACTGTTAGTTTGGTCAGTGCAGTTACAAAAAGATAGGACCCATTTTCTGCCCTATTACTTCAGGTACCAAAATCAAATTCACTGAAAAAGCTCCTGGCTGGAATGTGGAGGTCAACATCTAAGCTTGAAATCTGTATTATTTTATTAATTTGCTTGTGAAATTGGAAAGGGAAGACCAGAATGTAATATTAACCTACTCAAGGTGCAAGACACATTACTTGTTGAGATAAAAGAAGACTGTTAAAGAACACACATTATTGTGCATCTATCAACCTTCCTGGTACTCCAATCACAACAAACTACATGGAATAAACTCTATAAAGTGGCATGCATAAAAGAGTTTTAAATGAACTTGCTAGCCAGCTTGCTGCACAGACAACTGGCATATTGAACAATGGTCTACACAACATGACACAAAATACAGAAACACGACTTTCTCAGTCTAACAAACTAGTGGACAACTTGCTGAAGTTGTTTCTCAAACTAGCTTGGCTGTAAACATCTACATTGGAAAAATACTAAACTGCAACAAGTGCATAATTAAAACATCACTCACAAGTTAACAACCAATGTTTATTTATTTAATTTATTGATATCTAGAAAAAACAATTAAGTCACAAATGTAATTTCACAACATCAAACGGCAGCTCCTTACTACCTTCTGAATCAGTATAATCTCTTTGGGCTGCCATCCTAACCTGAAGCACAACAGGAAGATCATGGATAATTTAAGCCACTTCCTCCTGTGTCCCATATCCTGTATACTTAAATTACCCCACTAGTGTTTGGCCTCCATATGGGAAGGAGGCAGCCACAGGGAACATGACCAAAGTGCAGTTCCTGTAATTTTTTTTTCTGTACTGATCACCTTGGAATAATTAAAAAGTGATGTCCTAAAAATGGAGAACATCGATATCTGTGCAGTAACTGAGACCTGGTTCAAGGCTCCAGAGAGCACCGCTGCAATACCAGGCTACAACTCTTACCACACTTTTCGGCCACCAAACCAGGACCGAAACACTAAAGGTGGAGGAGTGTCAATATTCACACCACCAGGCTAGTTGGCCAACACAATGTGTCTGAAATTCTCCAAGTGCAACTAACACTAGGTAAGACTGCAATCCAAATTGTAGCTTGCTACAGACCCCCCACCATACCCCAAGATTCTCACTACACCTTTCTAAACATACTGGAAAATATTAAGATAGAACCAAACACCCTAATACTGGGTGATTTTACCTACCCTGCCATTAACTGGGAAAACTACTCATGTCCCAACAACTTTGCATAGCGGTTCTTGGAATTCATAAATTCCAACGCCCTGGATCAACTAATCCATAGTCCCACCAGGGGCTCCAATATCCTAGACCTGGTCATTACCAACATGGGAAATCAATGCTCCATACCTATGGTCACCCCTTGTTAGTCAGGTCTGACCATAAGCTAATCACCCTTAACATCCACATCCCACCCCACCCCCAGTAAAGAAACCACCATAAAAACTTCTCCAAAGCCAACTTCATGCTACTCAAGTCAGAAGTGACAAACTTCATGACACCCATGCAGACGGGAACTGAAAGTTCAACTGCTGAATCCTACACTAAGGCACTGTACGAGCACATCCACTCATGCATGAATCATGCCATCCCAAATAGAACCAAAATGCTCTCATCCAAAAAAGGAAGCCAATCTGGTGGTCCCCTGCCATAAACAAACTTTACAACAAAAGGAAGAAACTTTTGCAGAAAAGAGGAAAATCCCAGGATGCAAAAACTCCCTTACTAGCCTCAGTAAGAAACTGAGATGCCTCATAAAATCCTCCAAAGCTAGTTACGAAAATAAAATTGCCAAAGATTCCAAAGACAACCACAAAGCATTCTATAACTATGTCAAGAATCTAAATGGCAATGCTCAGATCTGCTCTGAGCTAAAACAGAATGGCATTAAATATACTGATCTGAAGGATATTGCCAATATCCTGGCAGATCGATTCAGTGCCAACTTCACCCCCTCTCACCCCTAAATGGCCCATCTCAATACCGGAAGATTGCCAAATTCCAGTAATAACGGCCACACAGGTACAAAACGCACTCTCTAAAGCCAAGAATACAGCATCCATGGGACCAGATGACATCCTGGGCTGTGTACTACATGAACTACAATATGAACTGGCACCTCACCTAAGTGTCATGTTTAATCATAGCCTCACCTCAGGTTTCGTGCCCACTGAGTGGCGCAGAGCTACAGTTATCCCAATCCACAAGGGGGGATCCACCGTGGATCCCGGAAACTACCGTCCCATCAGTCTGACAAGCCTTATTTGCAAGGCCATGGAGCGTATTATCATGGAACTTATAAACAAAGACATCGGCAACCTTCAAACACTGGACCCCACCCAGTTTGGGTTTGTGAAGGGCCGATCTTGTCTCCTGAACCTGATTGACTTCTTTGAATCAGTCTCCAGAGCCACGGACAAGGGTAAGGTGGTCCACACAGCCTATCTAGACCTTGCCAAGGCCTTTGACACCATCCCCCACTCTGGAATCATAGATAAACTTACTAAGTTGGGCATTAATCCCTATGTCACCCAATGGGTTGCTAAATGGCTTACTGATAGAACCCACACTGTAAAAGTAGCCGACTCCAAATCCAGCTCCAGACAAGTGACAAGTGGAGTACCTCTGGGTTCAGTCCTGGGGCCGCTCTTGTTTGGCATCTACTTCTCTAAAGTACAGGTCAACACTAAGGGACTCTGGCTAACAAAGTTTGCAGATGACTGCAAACTGGGAGCCATTATTGAATCCCCAAATGATGTGGATACTCTACAAAAGGGCCTTACAGAAACAGATGCTTGGTGCCAGAGCCATGGGCTCAAGCTCAATGCCAAGAAATGTATTGTTATCCCCTTTGGGAAAAAACATGTATCCATGAATTACCATATAGGTGGCAGTACACTAAACACAGAAAGTGTGATAAGAGACTTAGGGACACAGGTGGACAGTGGTCTCACCTTCAATAACCACATCGCCACAACAGTCAGGAAATCCTTCTATGTGGCACACCTCATCACGAAGGGCTTTTCATCCAGAAAAAAGGAGGTCATTGTCCCACTGTACTCATCCCTCATTAGACCCATTATAGAATACAACGCCCCATTTGGTATGTACCTCTCAAGACATCTGCAACAACTGGAAAGGCCTCAGAAATACCTCACTAAAAGAATCACAGGCCTAAAGCAGATGCCCTACGCTGACCGCCTTAAAAACTCCAGCTATACTCTGTCGCATATCGTCTACTCAGAGGCGATCTCTGCTTAACATACAAGGCCATGTCAAACCCAGAGCTGTTGGACATGCTACACTTAAAGAAATCCCAATACCTCAGAGCTACACGCTCCAGGGATCTAAACCTTGTCATCACAATAAACAAAACATGCTGGAGGGATAGGTTCCTGACCCAGAGACTCCCCAGACTCTGGAATAGATTGCCCATACATGTCAAGCAGAGTGCCTCTTTGGACCTCTTCAAGAGGAACCTTGACGATTGGATGGGAGAAAGGAAATTCACCCCAGGGATCACGTCAGTCGCCCTGCTAGCCAGGGGTCCAGGAAAGTAAATAATGTGGGAAGAAATAGCCAGGGAATTGTTATGGCTAGGCTTGTATAGGCCCTAGGGTTGATAGCGTAGTACCAACCTATGAAAAAAAATGTTTTATTTTCTCTTCACTTGAGGGGTTAGGGCACTATATCAGGGACTGTTAAAGCGTCCTGTTATGTGTTTACAATATCTTATTGTTGACAAGCCATGGTTTTACCAATGATTCTTACTTAATGTAAGACAAAGCGTTACTTAGAAAAGAGCAGGAACCTTCTGTGAAGACAAGGAAAGTATGCTAAGAAACAAACTGTTGTTAAGAGGTATGACGCCGAAATTTCATCTACTTTAAACTTAGCGATAAACCTGCCTCAGAAACAGTTCCCCATCAGAAACACTGTTTTTTTTAACTAGTAACTGTATAGGTATAGCAGTGTAACAATGAGCTGGTCTTACTGTTTACACACAATAATCGCTCTCAACCTTTTACCTCCAGTCCAGAGTCAGGGACTGATCCAGAAATAACCAGCAAAGTTTTTTTTTTAAGTATTAGCATTGCTGACCTTTAGTAATAACAGGCAGCTCTGTTTGGGTGTGAACTGAGAAGCGGGGATTATTAGTTTAGGAGGATTTGTTAGTGCTAGAGTGCTTAAAGGAAAAGTACCCGACTTTCTTTATGAGAAAACCGTTAATGAGGCCAAAAAAGATGTTGCTCCATTAACGGAAAAGTACCGAGAGATTCTTAACAGAGATGTTTAAGTTAAATGTTATGGGGGAATGTTCACTAGATGGGATGGAGAAGACAGACTGATGGCATATGGTGGGATTATTAGTAATGATGAGTTCAAGAAGGATTTCTTTACCCGATTTAAATATGGGCCAAGTGGAGTCTTTTAGTAATTACATGAGGTTTTGATTTGTGAGGAAATGGACATATGTGCTAGAAGGAGACAGCAAATTAAATTTAAAGTCCCAAGAATATTAATAATTTTGATAAGGGATAACTGTTGAATTATTATATTTATGAGTTGTTTGAACCTGTCATGGTTAGCAAGTGCACCCCACTTGCCTAACACCCATAGGCAACTGAAAGGTGAATGTGGTAGGAGGTACTCAGGAGAATACTGACAGCAAGCAGGTTAGGGTCATTGTGACTGAGGAGCTTTGTATCTTAAGTGTAGCTTTAAAGTTGTATTTCAGGAGGATTGCGATAGTTACAAGATGCATGTTAGCACTTGATGCTTAACTATATGTCTTCTGAATGTCTGAAGTTTAGGATCATATTATTTGATAGCTTTGTGTTTTTGTTTCATAAAAAGTCAAAGTTTAAACAAAATTAAATACTAGTAAACAGCAGATGATTTAGTAGTACTACCTATCTGCACATTACACCTTGAAAAATCTAACAGTCTTCTTGTCTAAGGGAACATTCTTCACATTGCTTTACTGTAATAATTGGTGATATTTTTAGGGTGTCTACATCTATTGAAGAGGAAATACAAGGAAAACCTACACACAGACACAGACACACACACACACACACACACACACACACTGAATTTGTTTATCCAGTGCTGGAGTACAGTCTGATGGAGAGACTGGGTGTCACTGCTGTCTCAGTTTTCTAGCAAATTACTTTCCTATTTTAACTTTTCATGAAGGCCCCACCACCTTATTTCAAATTACCTTCTTAATTTGTCTGCCAGCTGTTAAAATGTATAATAAATTAACTGCTTTATGTGAATTGCATCTGTGTACCATGTAAGTTTCACTTCACTGTAACATCAGTATAAGTTTCATGTAAGTTCTATGAAACTATTCACTTTGGGCGGCATCATTTTTTTCAGAAATGACAGAAAGTTGTGTAAGATAACACTTCTTTTCAGTGCTATTATATTTCAATGAAAACTACAGTTCAACCTAATTATGCAAAACAGATTAAAACTAGCTATAGGTGTGTGTGTGTGTGTGTGTGTGTGTGTGTGTGTGTGTGTGTGTGTGTGTGTGTGTGTGTGTGTGTAGGCAGGCACACAGACACACACATACTCATTTTTGGTGTCACATCAAGGATACTGCTTTGCCTTACATGTGTCACTTGTTAGGATAGGACTTCGCTTCCCCATGATCTCCACTCGTTCATTGTGTAGTCATTGTAAATAGTTATATAAAGTGATATTTTGGTTGATTTTGTTGCAACAGTATTGTTAGAACTGAATGACATTTTCTGTAAGTATTTTTGTGTCCTCAGCATTAGTTTTAGCAGATTAGCCTAAAGTATGTTGAAAATTTGATGGGTTGTAACTTGTTATGGGTCTTGTGTTGCTGGCTTTGTGCACTTTGATTTATTTTATTTTTATTTATTTATTTGAAGTTTGTTTGGGCCAAGTGAACCCATTTTCCATGGAGTCCTGGGGAGAAAAGCTCCATAGAGACAATATCAACTAACAATATATAAAAGTAATACAATAGCATAATGTCAGGAAAAGAATAAAATTAAAATAAAATAAAGTAAAAAGAAAATACAATACAATAATGCAATAAAATTAAAGTAAAATACAAAACAATATTGTAATAGTATGTAAGATTGAACAGAAGAATACATATAAGCATGTGGGAATGTTAATACAGCAGGAATGTGAAGCTTAGTGACAATTCATGTCAATTTATAATTTTCTTTTTTTTTTTAGGAATGTTAAGGAAGGAAATAGAAGTAAATGCAGAAGAATATAGACTTAAGAGATTATTTACAATGTGTGTATTCCCACAGGGATGTGATTATAGACTGGGGAGGTAAGGTAATTGTGTAGTCATTGTAAATAGTTATATAAAGTGATATTTTGGTTGATTTTGTTGCAACAGTCTTGTTAGAACTGTATGACATTTTCTGTAAGTATTTTTGTGTCCTCAGCATTAGTTTTAGCAAATTAAATTGTGACTCTGACTATAAAGACTTGTCTGTGGGACTTTGTAAACTGTAAAATGCTATTCATCATTATTGTAACACTGTGTATACAACTTTAATACACTTGTATTCATGTGCAGTAAGCATGTATTCCTCACACACAAGTACTGTTTGAGTTAATGTGAATATAAGAATTGATAAACTATACTTTTACTTTAGTTAGTAACTAGTAATAGTAATATATTAGTTTTTTAGAAAAGTAATAGTAATATATTACTTTCACTTAAAAGTAGTAATAGTAACTTAATACTTTTATAAATAACTAACACAACACAGCCAAGAAGAAACTCTGAAACAGCTCTGAAAACAATGCAAAGTGCAACATGGTGTGCTTGTTGTTTTTAAAACTGCTAATTCTACAGGTCACAGACCAGAAACTAAAACTGCAGGCTCTGCTCATGTTTATGAAGTCCATAATACATTAATGTAAAAGTACAGCTAACATTTCTGCAGCCTTAAAATAAAACAGTGTGAACTACAGATGCATTTTACAACAATGGACTGGTCTTCTCAATATCAACATACACACATTTCCTGCAAATCTACCCAGCAGAATCCAAAGCAGAAAATCTCCATGAATGGTAGGGAGGCAGAAGTCACTTGCTGGGGTGATTCCAAATAGCCATTCAAACAACAGACTAAATAACCTTGTACCTTGTCTTATTAAGCGACAAGGTAAACAATCTTGATTCATTATGATTGCAGAGCCCTGGAACATATGTATATAGAATGGTAATATAATTAGTGTTGCTCTACAAAAGTAGCTTCAGTATTAATTTTGTCACACAGTTCAATCAAAATCTGCAGGCATATTCACTTTTCATTTGCAGTCATATACTCTCTACGGCACCTGTCTATACCACAGGCTTTAATTTGTGAGGTCTTTTATCATTAACATTAATTTTAAGTGAATTCTCCTTCACACAAATCTTATTTTGTTATTCTCTGCAGTCATAAACACATCTGTTTTGATGCTTAGAAATGAAGTAGTTAACCTCTGGAATTAGTCTAGTCTGTTTTTTAAACATTTCAGCTATGAAACAGACATTTGCAGGGGTGGGGGTAGGTGAAAAAATACACTCAAAATACAGACTGTTCATATACCCATGTAAAACAAGGTTAGAATGACTGAAAGGGACATGTACACAAATACTGGTGACCTTGGAAAGATGTGGGCAAAAGATGACAAGAAAAGATATATCAAAGAAGAAACAAGGATAAGAAAAACAGAGGAAGATAACAAATGTAGGATTTGTTATGGGAATGCAAGTATACACTTAAGAAGTAACTTGGCTGCTTCACATAATGCATTGCAACAATACCCCATCCACTTATGTATATGTATTTACAATTCTCACACCCTGCCAAGTGATATTCCCTGCAAGCTACCTATAGACTTATAGAGTTGACATCAACTGCTTACCAAATAAAAATGAGACAAGAAATGGCATACAGTGTAACAGGATTTGTCCAGCCAATCAGTTTAAATAGGGTTTTCAACATATGCATTGACCACATGATCACACAGGAGTAAACTGCCAAAGTGTGGCAAAAAAAAAGGTTCACTTGGTTACCTCCACCAATCATCCTACTGTGAGAGTACAGAGACTGAAAGTAGGTACAAATGTTGGATTGTTGGGATTGACATACTTTTTAGCAAACCTACCTTTGAGGAAACGGTCTGAAAGTGTAAAGAAAAGTACAGCTGTATAAGTATACTTCCTGTAACAGTAGATGTGTGAGTGATCATAGCTGCAGTAGCCTTAGCTATACTGGTTACATCCTGCCAAGGACATAACAGCTGGCCAGCTTCCAAAGCTTCAGACACCTTCTACATGATCAAACTTTCAGGCAGCTGGAGATGAGTTGACTAAAAGACAAGTTAGGGTGCCAAGACCTTCAGAACTTTTCTGCTAAAAGAGAAAGAGAGACGGATGCTGAACCCTGAAAAGACAATGCTAGGAAGAATAAAAAATAAATAACCACACCCTGGCATAAACAATACACCCAAAAAACAAAAGGATGGAGGGAATGGAGTGACTACTGCAGCAGTGATTATTCAAACTTGTATTGTTATGCTATGTTTACTTACACAGCTGTATTATGTTCATCATATTGATCATTGCTGCAGTAGTGATTACCATAGCCAACTACATTTGGGAGGTGGAAAGAGAAGAGTCCAGAAACCCCTGGAAAATGGTTCTTGCAAAGCCTGATAAAGACGTAAAGAAGGAATCAGGCTTATAGTGCTTTGTAAAAGCGTATACTGAGGACCAAGCTGAAGCTTCTAGAATACTTCTAGAATCCAAGCCTTTCCAAAAAGCCATAGATGAAGCCAAGATGTGGCAAAGTAGGCCATGACCAGCTTGGAAAAATTCTGTTATGGTGGGAATAAGAAAAGGCAATAAGGCAATAGTCTTAGACAACCGATTGGAAATAGTCTGCTTTGACACAGGTTACTCTTCTTACCTTCAAAAGAAATGAAAAAATAATTCAAACATCTGAAAGATTTAGGTTTCTCAAGACAGTACTCGAGTTGTCTGTGGACATCGAAGGTATGGAGTATCCTTTCTCCCTTATTTTTGAGTTCAGGGAAGAAAATGTGGAGAGGGACAGTCTGGCTTAAAGTAAACTTTGACACCACTTTAGGCAAAAGAGAATGATTCGTTCTCAAAGAAACCTTGCCCCTGTGGAAAATGAAACAGAGATCATTCACCATAAAGGCAGCTCATATACCCTTCTTGCAGAGATTACATCAATCAATGAAACTGTTTTCCATGTTAAGAACCAAATGTCAGACAGGCTAGCTGGTTGAAATGGAGCAAATGTTAGCTTCTTTAACACAAACTTAAGACTCCTGGGACAGTTCACCTGTTTTCTTGGAGGTATCTTATGCAAAACTTTCCTTTTTGAAAACATCTTGACATGCGAATGCACTGAAAGAGGAGGATCCATGGGCAGACATGCTGAAATGGCTGATAAGAACCTTTATAGAGTAGTAAGAAAGGCCACAGGATATTAACTCACAAATATTCTAAAGCCAGAGAACAATTAGCCTTAGTGCTGGTTATATTTGTTGGGACCAAAAAGAAAATCTGTCTATTTGCTAATATATGAATTTATAGTAACAAGCTTTCTTGCATCCATTAGTACCTGCTAAAGTCCTCAGTAAATAGGTGTCTAAAAGGAATTAAGACCCTTTCATCCAGGCAATCAACTGAAGTTGATTGGTGTTTGGGTGCATCAAACATCCCTGTTCTTGTGTGAGTAGATACAGTCTGTGAGGAAGTTTGTGATAATCACAACTGGCCATTTGCAAATGAAGGGAAAACCATAGTTGCCTAGGCCATAAGGCAGTCATCACAATGATTTTGGGGATTCTTTCTGAATCTTCAGAAGTACCCTGGATATCTGTAGAAAGGATGGCAATGCATGCAGAAACATTCCTGTCCAAGAAAAGAAAAGGCATCTGTCTTACAGGTCTTCTTACATGTAATACTGGAGCAGAATTGTGCCAGCTGATTGCTCAGAGAAGAGGTAAACAGGTCTAGTTAAAGAACTCCCAACAGATGGATCATACCTTGAAAGACCTCTGATATAGTTTCCATCCGTGAGGGTCTGCCCTTGTCCTGCTCAGCTTGTCTGCCACACAATTTTGCTCTGACAGAAAGGATGCCTGTAGAGTAAGACTGTGCTGTGAAGCTATATCCCCAAGCTAACGTGGCTAGTCCGCACAGGAGATACAACCTGGTTTTTCCTTACTTGTTGATGAGCCACATGACTGTAGTATTGTATCTGCTTAAGTAATAGCTAGTGAATGGGATAACATGAAAATCGAGTTTAAAAACGGAGCAGAAATAACACAGAAAGAGAAATGGTTAAGAATGAATAGGAATTATTTAGATGGGCTGACAAAGCTTAAAGCATTGCAGAATAAGGGGAATCTCACAGAACAAGAAGAGGTACAAATGCAGAGTGCTAAAGAGAAATAAGGGAGTATCTGGATAATATGCAAGAGTTTTGAAAAACTGATGTTAAGCAACTACTTTTCAATAATAATTCCAGTGCACACAAACTTTTCACCCAATGAAAGTAGAAGGGGCTGTTGCCAAACTCAAGGAGCCTACAAGAAGAAAAATAACCCAAGATCCTGTAGCGGTGTTAAATATATTTTGGAATTTTTATATACATTTGTATAAAGTAAAAAAATATGGAAATCAAGAAAGAGCACAAATGAAAATATTTATGGAAGAATTAATTATGCCAAGCTTAGAGGCAGATGAGGCTCAACAAATAACAGTTAGGATAGGAGAGGATGGGATAAAAATGGTGATATATAATCAATCTTTAGGAAAGCCTCTAGGAACAGATGGAATTCTTGTGGAAGTTTAGAAGTTAGGAGACAAGAAAGTGATAAAGATCTGGAAGATTTTGGATAATAGTATTTCAAAGGATGGGAAGCAACAACATCTTGAAAGAAAGCTGTGATTGCTGAACTACCTAAGGATTGGAAAGACCCATCAGACCAAGTTTCATGTAGACCCATTTCAATTTTGAACCCTGATTAGAGTGTTTATGTCTATACTAGCTAAAAGAAAGGCAAATGTGTTGCCAAAATGTATAGATATGGATTGCTGTGGTTTTGTGGAATGGAGGTACATATTTGACAAAATTAATAGAACAATTATGATCCAGAGGGAAACAGAATGTAGAAAAAATATGACTGTTTTTGGTGGGTCCTGATGCAGAGAAAGCATTTCACAGAGAAAGCTGGGATTTAAGAGTACAGCAATGGAAGTATTTGCATTACTTGATACAAAGATGAGGTTAATTAGGGAGATAAATGAATGATCTGAGGTGAGAATTAAAATGGGAGGGTTCCTCTGACAAGTTGTGGTTGAACAAAGGAATCAGGCAGGGGTGTCCGATTGCCCTTTGCTATCTGCTTTAGATTTAGAGCCACTGGCAAAGAAAATAATGGACTCAGAAATAGAAGGATATAACTTTTATGCTAATCAAGACAAGTTCACTTAATTTGTAGATCATATTATTTTGTATCTGATAAATCCAATAAAGGGAATGTCAGTGTTGTGGAACATTTTGAGGCAGTTTCAAGTCTATTTGGGATTTAAAATGAATGAAGATAAAACAAATGTTATAGCCATAAATTCTATACCCACAGACAAATTGGTTCAGCAATGCCCATGTTTATGGGGAACCAATAAGCTGGAAGGATTTAGGAGTATGGATTAAAAAGGCTTCCATTATGGCAGCTAAGGATTAGTGGGAAGAGACTAGAAACAGAATACAAAATTTGGGAAAGTAAGATTCAAGCAGTGAAAATGTTTTGAGCCTCTTTAATTTTACATATGGGTCAGGCATATTTTATAAAGAAGAGGAGAAATTGTGGATAATAATTATAATGAATTGAAGGAATTTATCTCGGAGTGGAAGAGGACAAGAATTAAGTAGGATAAATTGATAATTCCAATAGAAAAAGGTGGTTTATGTTTATCTGATTTGAAGAGATACTTTGGAGCTTCACAGTTTAGGCTCATATACATAACACAAGCAGAAGGGTACATTTCAAAATGGAAATGGGATGATGATGAAGTGGGGTGAAGTTCAAGAAAAAAAAAGAGAATGTGAGTTTGGATGCAGATCCTTAAGGAGAACAATAACAACCATACAGACTATTATATTCAAAAAGTAGCAAAAAAAAACAGACTAAGAAGTATGCCGGTATGAGAATGGAGAAAGGAGATTTTGCCGATAGGGATGACTGCTAGAAGGGGTACAGAAAATAGGCAAGAGGGGCTGGAATTTACTGGAGAAAACTGGCAAGAGAACCAAGGTACTGTGATCAAATAACTACAAATGGAAAGGTAACAGAGTGAGATGAGACCAAAGAGAAGTTTGGACTGCAGGCTAAAAACTGCCTTCTCTGCCAAGTATTAATATCAGTAAATAGGCAAACAGAAAGGGAAAGAGGAATCTTAAGTGAAAGACCTGTTCTAGTGAAGTTTCTAGCTGAATCTAACATAAGCTGTTGTTAAAAAATGGATAATTAGTAGGGCATATAAAATATTGCATGATAACTATAGGAATCAATCAGAGGAGGACAGAAAAGATTGGGAAGAGAGACTAGAAAAGCAATTTACAACAGAACAATGGGAGGGCATATTTATGGCTATCAAGTATGCAATAAAGTCCATAAGGTTTAGAATCTTTTCTTGGAAGTGTTTGCATATGTATTTTTATACCCAGAGAAGACTTCAAATAATGTTTCTTCAGATAGATAGCAAATGTTAAAGGTATGATGGGGAAGAAAGAGGTGACTGGGATAATGAATTGGCAGATTTTAAAAATTCCCCACAGAGTAGTCTGGCAGAAATATTTGGTGAGCAAATGGCTGTAACTAAAGATATGATTTTTTTTTTTGAGCTGGGTCACCAGATCTGAATTTCTTAGACACAGTAAAGCCAAGTTAATTCTGTTGGTTGCCAAAAAATAAATTACAAGAAAATGGAAATCAAAGTATATAAACCAACTATAGTTGAAGTACTGAATATTATAAAAGAGATACAAGAACTTGAAGAGGGATTTTTGGAAAAATGGGAAGAGCAAACTGCATAGAAATGAATGGAAATTATGAGGACAATACATGCAGAATAATACTCAGGAGGAGGAGTGAGGTTTAGAGGAAGGCAGGACTTGAGCAATGTATGCAACATAGGACTGATAATAATTACAAAAAAGAAAACAATATGTAATCTATAATGTATATAAATAGAATAATGTTTATGTCATTTGTTTTCTACTAATGTATGTTTGCCTCTTTCCTAAGTGGTCATTTTATAAAGATGTTAAAAAAATCAAAGTGGATGTAACATGTGGGCATGCAGGCAGTCTGTGGATGAAAATGACTGATCACTGCTATAATCTGATTACAGTTAAGCAGTCAATAATCTATCTTGGAATAGCTAGTGTGTGTGTATATATTCAAATCAAACTGCTATGCAGGAAGAAATGTCCAAAAATCAAAGTGGATGTAACATGTGGGCATGCAGGCAGTCTGTGGATGAAAATGACTGATCACTGCTATAATCTGATTACAGTTAAGCAGTCAATAATCTATCTTGGAATAGCTAGTGTGTGTGTATATATATTCAAATCAAACTGCTATGCAGGAAGAAATGTCCAAAAATCAATAATCAAGAACAGATGTTGAGTAAGAACACTACTATTAAATTTTCCATATATGATAGATCACTAAAGAAACCAGGCAGATATTGGGCTGTTCCAGAGTTAAAAGGTACTGTAACAAACAGAAACTTGCAGTTATAAAAATGTGTTTGGATCTGTACAAAAAGCTTTGATTTTCTTCTCAACTTTCAAAATATACTGTCTGGAAAACACCAGGAATCTACAGAAGGAACCTTTTTGGTTAAAGGTAGTAGCTGGCCCTACTACTTCACAAGAGAAAAAGAGTAGGTATTCACAATTAACTAAATGTTCTTGACAATTCCTTCAGTTTGCTAACTTAGCAGTGAATAAAAATTCTGGAAATACACAGGATCAGCTGAGACTGTTGGTAAGGAAATGTATGAGGTAGAAACACCTGGTATGGGAGAATCTATTTTTCAATTACTATGTGACTAAAAGAAGAGTTCCAAAAGGCTACAAACTTTGAATTTTCCTACTGGTTTTTAAAAAGGCAGTCAACCATAGAGTGATCTCATTGATCTTTTCCACAATACTGGGTTAAGGTTGTTTTTTTTAAAACACTTTTATTAAATTACCACTTAGGAAATAGGAAAGCATACAGTAACAAAAAAGAAAACACACCATATTAACATTTTTTCCTTTTACATACATTATATATCACATATCTTTTTTTTTTTGTAATTTCATTAGTCCAACATTATATGAATTGTTGAGTTCCTGCCTTCCCTTAATCCTCACACCTCCTCCTGAACTGTATTCTACATGCATCATTCCCTCTTCCACTTCTATATTTTTTTATAATAGTCAATACTTCCAATGCAGTTGGTTTAGACTTTGATTTCCATTTTCTAGTAACTGCTTTTTGACAGCCAACAGAATTATACTTAATAAGGCCTTTTGTTGTCTAGGCAATTCAGATCTTTTGCCCAGGCTCAAAAATTACTTTTCTTAGTTACAGCCATTTGCTCACCCAATATATCTGATACAGTACTCTGTGGGGAATTCTTAAATTTTCCAACTGACTACACTCCCAATACATATGTTTCCAGATACTACTTTCTTCCCTGTTACACTTCCATCTGAGGACAAATTCTATGAAGTCTGCTAGGGGTAAAACTGGGTTATGGTTGTTATAAAATAAAGTGCTGCAGTGAGTTTACTGTTTGTTTTTTTTTTCATATTTTAATACACAGTAGTTCCATGTATGTGAGATTTTGTTAGATATTTTGTGTTTATGCCATCAGAAAGGAACTCTGTTCTTAGCAACGTGGATTGCTGCAGTGCCGAAGCTCAAAATTTTTTTTTATCTCAGCTTTCAACATATTCCCTGTAAAATACCAAGAGTCTGTGGAACGCACTTTTGTGATCACGGTTAGTAGACAGCCCTTATATTTTACCAGAAAAAAAAAAGGTATCCACAATTTATTAAATTTTCCTTACAATCTGTTCAGTTTGACTAATTTAGCATGAAAACAAAAATCAGGAAATGCATAGGATCATCCAAGACTGTAGGAAAAGAAATAAATGAAATATACAAAGCTGTCGTGGACAATTTATTTTTCTATTATACTGTGACTAACAGGAAAGTTCCCAAAGGGTTATGAATTTCAAATTTTCTAATGCTTTTGAGGAAGCAGTTAAACTACATAATGATCTCACTGATCTGTTCAAAACCACTGGTCTTAGGATAATGAGAATCCTAATGAATCACAACCTGGGGTTTCATCAGAGATCTTAAAATGGATTTGAAAATACATTCGAAACTTACTACTGGTGGTAAAGAGCTGTGATGAATAATGTTTCAACACCCACAAAGTACTTTAATCCATAAAACAGTACACACTTAGCACCTTGGCTAATGCCTTCATCAAGCAGAATAAAACACATGCCTTCATCAAGTAGAACAAAAACAGAAACCATCATCTTGAATAAATATAAAATAAATTAATCATGTGACTTAGGACATCCAATAAACATTAACAATGAAATATAAAAACTATTAAAGCAATACTCATTATTTAAACCCTTAGGCTTCAGGGAGTAAAAATTTAACATAGTTTTCTTATTATAATAATCCATCAGAGGAGGTTAGAAAATATTACATTTTGGGAGTGTAATGAGTTGGCAAATTTTAAAACATCCTTACAGAATACTCTGGCAGAAATATTGTGGTAGCAAATGGCTATAACTAAGAAAATTATTATTTTCAGCTGACACAGGATCTGAACTGCCTAGGTACAGTGAAGTCTTGTTATGTGTAATTCTGTTGGCTGCCAAAAAAAAAATAACTAGAAAATGGAAATCAAATTCTAAACCAACTGCATTTGAAGTACTGAATGCTATAAAAGAGATGTAAGAACTGGAAGATGGATCTTTAGAACATGAAAGGAGCACATTACATAGAAATAAATGAAAACTGAGGGAACAATACATGTAGTATAATGTTCAGGAGGAGGAAGAGGAGAAGGAGGTGTGAGGTTTAAGAGAAGGCAAACATTTAGCAAATTATATAATGCCGGACTGATGATAGTTATAAAGAAATAAAAGACGTGATATATAATTTATGTAGAATGAAAAATATTAATATGTTTTTTCTGTTAATGTATGTTTGCCTAGATCTTAAACAACAACTTAATAAAGGTGCTAAAAATGGTCTATTCTTTGGTACTTTTACATCCTGACCAACACCATTAATCTGTTTTTAAATTCTAAGCTTCAGGTTTTCCATTTTTTCACCATGTACTTCCTAGATGTGTTTAGCAATCAGGCACTCAATTTATTATTCCTAATATATGTTCTTGACTTCTCACCTTTTTTTGTCTGCCCTATTTTAAAAAGATCAAACAGTTTACAACATATATCACAGTTCTGTACCACAACTAAACTTATGGCTCACATCAGCCTTTTTATTATTAATTTCATTAAACATTTTCACTACATACAGACATATGGAACGTTTACCATGGCAATATGTTCCTACTAAACTCAAAGTATTCATATAAATAAATCTGTTTTGTCTCTTAAAATTATTCCTAGCTAAATTTTGTTTTAAATTTAATTTTTGTTTTGTTTTTATTGTGATGATTGATGTTGTTTTTTTTTTTTTTTAGTTATGTTGGATGCCATCACTTTATATTTAATCAGACCTCATGATGAAGGAACACTGACTGTAGAAAAGTAGGTGATAAAGCATGAAGGGATTGCTAAAGATAAAGTATGCACTTTGAACACTTTTTTGTTAACTCTAGTTTTAGAAAACAATTTCTTTACGTCTGATTAAGTACTTTACAAACAAGAAAGAGGAGTAGCTAAGGCACAGGGATATCCCCCAGTTATGCCAACATAGTTACGGCTGAAAGGGAAGACAGAATCGCTTTGCTGTCCCCTTTTTTCAGAAAATCAACTGTTATTGTTATTTTATAGACATGTTGCTTTTAAAATGACAAGGTAATAAGCATGAATTGAATTACTTTGCAATTAATGTAAAAGCTTCATGTTCCAGCTTGAAATTCAAGTGGAATACAAATGAATAATATTCAATGTTTAGATTTGTATCTTTATAAAGATAGCAACAGATTGTGTACTAAAATATTTAGGAAGCATGTATCAACTAGCAACTTTTTTTTTTACACTATCAACATTAACACACATAATGGTTGAAAGACAATACTGTTAAGAGTATCCTTACTAGACTGACAATAGATACAATTAAAAATAATTATGTTGACATGCTTTTAATCAGGGGTTACCTGAAAAGAGCAATCAACATGAAGTTAACTTAGGAAGAGGTAGAGAGAAGGGAAAGGTAAATGTACACAGGCTATTAGCAAAAAATAAACTTGTGATGCTTGTTGTATGGTTTTATATTATTCAACTAGGGTCTGGTCACTGTTGTGTGGACATCCTGACCCCATGTACATAATGTTGAAAAATGGGTTTGATAAGTCAGATTAAGGACATTATGAACAAAAGATGGATTAAACCAGCCTTTGTGGGTCAAAGCAGGTGCACAACTGAATCCACACATAATCAAACTGTTTCTTTTGATCTGTATTTGTCACTTTTGGAAGCATATTTGTTTTATTACTAATTTAATTTCCTGTAACACTGCTGTGGTTTTGCTAAAAAATGAAGATTATAGAGTATTTTGTTTGATTTTTTTTTTATTTTTATAGCTTAGTTTTTGTTGATAACCATGCCCACAGAATGATGCCATGGACAATAACTTACATACGACCGCAAAACATTATGGCTAAACAACAACTTGGCTCTTTAAAGAAGCAACATCTTATTATATGGTAGTTTTCGAACTATATCAACTCATGTTTAAGTTTCAATATGATGTGTTGCACCTGCAAGAGCTAGTTGACAAGTTGTTTTTCTAGGAAGTACAAATCTAGTAGTGATGCATTTAGCATGGAAATACAGTAACTTATACATTAACTTAGGTAGTAAGGCATTATGGGTTTAGCTTTTCATGATGTCATGGCAGGGATTTTCAATGCTTAGAAATAAATCAGGAGGTCTTCCTTAACAAACTAAAATGCAAAAACAACACACTTTTTGCATTAAAACTGTCTAATTTGGGGTTTCCAACAGAGTGCACCTCTAGTGAGCCACTCAATCCACCTCCCTCTCACAGAAAATGTTGCTGATAAGTTGGACTTCCCATTAGAAACTCACTAAATTGGATAGCAACCTTCAGAGTAGTGACATTTATATACCATTTGAATGTCTAAAAGATGAAAGAAAATGCTTAAAAAACAACAGATAAGTTCCCACTGTGAGTCACAATGATCATATATGGTAATGGCAGCTTCCACACTACAGAAAACTGATGAGAAAAAGACAGATGAGGAAGTTCCCTTCATGCTTATCTTAAGGGTAATCAAGCATTTAAAACAACCTGCTACAGATCATATTCAGAGCCAGAAAAATTATTTTCATCAAACTGATGATGCTTGAATGAGCATTCAACAATGATCCAAACCTTGGTGATTGAGAATACTGAGCTTAAGGCATGATTGAAAGTATTGGAATCCTGATCAAACTATGCAGAAGCTAAGTTTATTTATTTTGAAGACCGGGGTAGAAGGAAAAACTTGAGGATACTTAGGGTCCCAGAACAATGTGAAGGAGTGGACTTGTGTGTGATTTGTCAAGTAAACATTAGAAAAATTGGACCGGTACACCATGGCCGCTAGGAGAAAAAAGAGACAGACCCAGGCCACTGATGGTTTGTTTTTCATCATTTGGACTGGGAGAAAAGAGAATCTTCTCTCGTGGTTGTGGAAACTTGTGAAAGTTTTGAAAACTGAACAGCTGTGAGTATGTGTTGAGTTTGACTTTTTCTGCTGACACTAGGAGAAAGAAAGTAGCTTTTTATACCTATCAAAACATTTCAGTAAAAAGGCATTAAAAATCAAACGTTCTAGCCAGCACACTAATCCAGATTCCTAAATACTTCATTTTATCATGTCTCCATAAGTGTGGATATTGCTAAAGCAATTTGTATGTGGGTACATAATTTATAGCTATTGCCTTTGTTTTAGCTCCTCCAGGATGCGCGTACCCCCCCCCCTCTTTAAATACTGTCAAACAACCCCCCATCAGTTTTCTCCCTTACAGATTCCAAACCCCCAAAGGACACCATCTATTCATGGGGACTTCCTTGTAAATTGGTTATACATCATCACCTTTATCTCATCTCCTCCTATCCCAGCTGTTAGCAATGAGCCTCATCTACCTCTAAACTTGGCATATTTAATTCTTCAATAAACAATCCCATGTGTACCTTTTCTTGATTTTGATATTTCTCTGCTTTATAGAGACTAACAGAAATTCTGAAATATCTCTAATATTTCTACAGGATCTCTTATCTTCCTTGTTATAGACTCCCTAAGCTTGGTGACAGCCCTTTCTAATGCCTCAGCCATTGTGCTAAAAGTTTTTGTTCTCTAGATTTATCATCAAAAAACAGTTCTTTAACAGCAATCTTTCTACACTCATGCATATTATCGAGGTAATCCCTTATTTTCCATTTAGCATTCTGCAGTTGCTCCTCTTCTTGTTTCGTGGGATTCCCCCTATTTTGAAATACCTTAACATTTGTCAGTCCCTCTGAATAATTCATGTTACTTTAATCATATCTCCCTTTCTTTTATTTCCACTGTTTTTAAACTGCACTTTAATTTTATCCCACTCCCTAGCTATATTTTCAAAATAAATTTCTATCTTCTCCAATAGCTCCTGAATAATTTCCACTACCCATTACTTACATTCATCTCTTTTCAACAGATAGGTGGGAAAATGCCAAGTGTCTCATTTTTATTTCATTACCCTGTGTTTTTATTTTAGTTATTACTGGTGTATGATCTGAAATAGTTATTGGTGCATATCAAAACCTTCAAATAAATACAGATGCTCCTGTGGAATGTAAATTCTATCTAGCCTAGCCCAGTTTTTGTATCTTGGGGAATAATATGTAAATTCACTCCAAACTCCTAGCACTGAATTCACATCTTCCATGCCAAATATTTTCATACATTTCTTCAGAAATCTACCCTCCTCTGTTATATTTCCCATTCTGGGGCTCCCAGACACAGCTTCACTCTTTCAAATCAAATTCCACTCCCTACATATAGGTAATATTCCTTGCTGAAAGCCGATTATTTCTCCCACAATTTTCTTAAGCTCCATTATAGCAGTTTTTGGTGGAATATAAATCCAGTCTAATCATCCTCCCTTGCCAACAGCTCCTTAGTACTACAATTATTATTGTTTTTATCCTCTTGTATCACTTTTGGAGCACCTCTTTAATTAATATAAGTACTTCTCTTTTCCTTTTCCCCTAGTGTTCTACTGAATAACCACCCTGAAAACCTTTCTTTATCAAATTCACATGTTCAGTTTTTTCCAAGTGTGCCTCCTGTAGCATAGCTATATGCACTTTACATTTTTAGTGTAGTTCACTACCCTTTCTTTTTTGTATTTATCTGTGAGACCACTGATGTTTAAAGACATTACAGAAAGCATCATATTCTTAAAAAGTTATTATTCCCACCTTTTCTATAACAGCTTTTTTGTTAAATGTCTAGTTCCAGCTTTTGTGTTATATGCATATACGGTTTGGCAGGTTGATCTTTTCTAAAGTTGTTTCTTGTCATATCCATTTAAGCCTATGTCACATCTTACAAATGCTTTTATTTTATTGAAAGCCCTCAAACAAACAAAACAAACATGCCCCCCCAATATCCCCTAAAAACCTATTAACTTAACAATACACAAAACTATGTATATCTTCAAATATTGAAGATTTACCCTCCCAATAGGAACAAATGTTTCAACTGACTGCCACACATACACACACACACACACACACACACACACACACACACACACACACACACACACTTGAGATAACCTAAAAGAAAGGTTATCCATGATTAAGAAACATGGTACAGCCTGTGCTTGCCTTGTCTTATCTTTATAGCTCTCTTAGCTGTGAAAATACTTGAAATCTTTCAGAAAACATTTTCTCCAAGCGATTTGTCTTTATCAGATTGTCTCCTAGAGACATGAGAACTAGACAAAAACTGCTAAGCATACATTAGTTTAACAGAAAAAATGTATAATATTCAATATTCTTTTTAATTTACTTGTTTTATCTTAAAACTTGTTACTAGATTAAGCTAAGGGCCTTAACCCAGTCATTCTTATATGCAAGAATGAGGAAAAAGCACACTATTTTTTTTTCTTTTGTCATACTCTTTTAACCAGATTTTCTTCTTCTTTACATTATAGTGCCTAAATTTCTTAAAACTGAACAAGGAGAAAGAGAGAAGAAAGGAGAAAGAAAAAAGAACAAAAACAGGTGCATCTATTTACATTAGTACCCCAATTACACTTAAAAATAACTAAGAAAACTTTATAACAAGCAAAGAAAATCATACACTATTAAAAAAGTACTATATTACTTACAGTTAACTTTCTTGCTCTCCTCTTCCCCTCTCCTGAGTAGTTTTCTGAACATTAATGACATGAAGCAGGGCACATGCATTAGAGCCCCCTACAAGTTTAACAAAGTCCAAGAAAGTCAAATATTTCCAGATTTTCTTCTTCTGTCACAGGTTCACAGGTAGGTACTAGGCTATTGGCCCTAGGGCCTATATAAGCCTAGCCAAACAGTACCCTGGCTTTTGCCACCCAAGAAAATTATTTTCCTGTGCCCCTGTCAAGCAGAGCCACAGAAGTGATCCCCAGGGTGAATTTCCCATTTCCCATCCAATCATCAAGATTCTTCTTGAAGAGTGCTAATGAGGAGCTTTGTTTGATATAGATAGGTAGTTTATTCCAGAGTATGGGAAGTCTCTGGGACAGGAATCTATCCCTCCAGCATGTTCTGTTTATTGTGGTGACAAGTCTTAGGTCCCTAGCATGTAGCTCAAAGGGATTGGGATTTCTTTAAATGGAGCATGTCCAACAGCTCTGGGTTTGACATAGCTTTGTATGTTAGGCAGAGATCACCTCTGAGTAGGCGATATGCGACAGAGAAAAGCTGGAGTTTTTTTTGAGATGGTCTGCGTAGGGCATCTGTTTGAGGCTGGTAATACTCTTTGTGAGGTATTTCTGCGGCCTTTCCAGTTGTTGTAAATGTCTTGTGAGGTACATATCAAAAGGAGCATTGTACTCCATAATGGGTCTAATGAATGATGAGTAGAGGGGAACAATAACCTCTTTTTTCCTTGATGAGAAACCTTTTGTGATGAGGTGTGCCACATAGAAGGATTTCCTGACTACTGTTGTGATGTGATTATCAAAGGAAAGACTACTGTCCACCTGTGTCCCAAGGTCTCTTTGTCAATTTCCAAGTTATTTTATTCCTGTTCATCTTCATCTCCCAAATCCTGTCGCTGCTTCAGTTCCAACATACTCTTGATTCTTCTAGTCAACGCTTTACATTTTTTCCTTCTCTCAAGCATTTTTTGTTGAAACAATGGAAAAGATTTCACTGGCACAGTCTCTCTGTGGTCTTTATTACCAGAAGAACAAGAAGCAGAATCTCCTTCTGTTTCACAGCTAACTTTTTTTGGATAAGATTTTGTATTTCCTCCTTAGCATGTACTTCATCAAAAATGACTTTCTCCCTGCAAGGACAATATTTTGAAGATAGCTGGTTACAGCAGTTTGAATCTCATCCCTGCTTCCAGACATTCATGAATAATGGAATACATTTACTCCTCTTATGCCTGGTGTACAATTAGTAGTCACTCTCTACACAGAATTCTGTCTCCCACTTTTAGTACTTTGTCCTTCTGCCACAGTTTTATCAGAATCAACTCCTTATGCTGGTAAGATTGCATCTTTACTGCTCAGGGTCTAGGTTGCTGTCTCATAGTCAGGTTTGAAGCATGCAAGTGATGTGCCCTTTCAATTAACAATTCCTGTTGTGGAATACCAGTCCAGTTGCTTACTTGTGCTTTCATAAAATGTATACAGTCTGTTCCTTCCAGCTTCTCTGGTACAACGGAAAATTGGAGGATTTCCTATATGCTCTGCCTTCTAATTCTGTTATTTTTTGAAACATCTCTTCTTCTGCAGTCTCATATTCAGCTAGTCTTTTCTTCATTTTGACTTCTGAGTTTTGTAGTTTTATTACCTTATCTGAATATCTGTTTAAAGCTTCTTCCATTTTTTTCCAGTCTTTTATTGTTGACTTGATATACTTCATCAGTGTTTTACTTATTTTAATCTGCAGTGGAAAATACAAACTTGGTAACCACCAGGACTGTCAGCATACAAAAAACTTTTATTCAGAACATACAGAATAAGAGCTTTCACACAAACTGTGCTTCATCAGATCCGATCTGCCTGAAGGAACTTACATCCAACAAGGAACACAGGGTCATGCAACCTGATAAAGGGGGCGGTGTAGTCATAATGACAAACACAGATTACTCTTGGAACATGCAGAATATACTACATGACTCTGACACCTATGAATTGGTTTCTAAATTTGAAGCTCAGAGGGCATACACAAATTGACTGGCAACTTCATGAATTCCTTTGTGAAGGAATAATTAATTATGAAGAGTACAACTATATGTTAGTGGAACATCCAGTTATGCCCAGTCTATTCGGAATCCCCAAGATTCATAAAGACATCATTAATCCCCCTTTCAGACCAATTGTGGCAGCTAGGGGATCAAAAACAGAACCACTAGCAGCTTTTATAGACATTACTAGTAAGAATACCCTTGACAACATACCACACATATTAAAAGACTCCTGGCACTGTTTGGACTGTCTCAGGATCCTTTCTGACTTGAACCTAATGGAATTTTGGGTTGTAATCATTGATATAGTAAATTTGTTCTCAGTGATACCTCACGACATTGGTCTAGACTGGTTTGCCAGCAGTTTGACTTAACACAGTCACACACACCAGGTGAAGAGAAGTTTATTGGTTGACTTGATGCGGATTGTTCTAGAAAATAATTACATCTGCTTTGAAGGTGAATTTTACAAACAATCCACTGGAGTTGCAATGGGCGCTAGATGTGCGCCCATTTATGCCAACGTAGTACTAGCCGAATGGGAGGAACGACATGTCTTGACATCCGGGTACAGGTCCAAAATGATCATTTATTTAAGATTTTTGGATGACATACTGTTCCTTTGGAATGGAACCCGAGACGAGTTGGATGAATTTATATGTTACCTTAACACCACCACAACTTTTTTGAAATTCACCAGCAAGGCAGACAGAAACACCATTGACTATTTGGATTTACAGTTATACATTAAAGACGGGATGATACAATCCAAATTATTTGCAAAGAAGACATATAGCAACACAATTTTACACTATGAGAGTTGCCATCCTTATTATGTGAAGAATGTGGTAAAAGGCCAGATGATTAGGGTGTCACGTATAGTTAGTGAAGATAGTAGATTCCTGGAAGAACTGGAGGTATTAGTTGACCTGTTTGCTGAATGGGGTTATCCTATGGATTTACTAACCTCAGTCAAACAGGACATTATTGGAAGAAGGGACATAGACTTTAAGCCCATTTTGTCAGACAGCCAAAGGGACACAGAGAATAGTAACATTTATAGACACAAAGTTAAGGACACTCAGATAGGCATGGTTTTACAATACAATACCACAGCCATTAAAGTTAAAGATATTATTCAATCAACATGGCAAAATGTACTTCCCACAGACATGCAAGACACACTAGGAAAATACCCCAAATTTATTAACAGTAGAGGTCTGAATATCAAAGAACTTTTGGAGAGAATATCCACACCTACTAGTCAAAGGCCAGCTAGGATTGCCAAATGTGGCAATTGCAAAGCATGTAGATACATCAATGACAGCCAATATGTTCAAGTGGGCAATTACAAGAGGTCCTTGAAGAGCCCTGGTTACTGCAATTGCAACACCAACATGGTTATATATGTGGCAACATGTCTATCTTGTCCAGCTTTCTATATTGGCATGACCACAAGAAAGTTGAGACAAAGGATTATGGAACACAACAGGGGCATTAAAAACAGGAAATCAACTAATTTTTTATTCAACCACCGCAAAGATTGTATCAACTACAAAAAACATTTATTTTTTGTTATAAACAGATTATACACTAAAGATTTTGGTGGTGACTATAAAACCATTATAGAAGTCAGGGAATGCTTATGGCAAATATGATTAAACGTAAGCACTGCACCTGGCATTAATGACACCTTATCTCTAGCATGCATACTAAAACACAAGGCATCATGCATTTAACATTTTGAAACTAAAAACAACAAAGAATTATTCTGATTTTTTATATATATATTTTTTATATACATTTTATACTTTTTACACTTTTTACATTTCTAAATAATGTTTTTTTATATTTACAGAACTTAATTGTTGAAACTATTCACATTTAAAGTAAATACATTACTGATAACTCTTTGTAATTAGTGTTTTAAAAAATTTACAAAGTTAACTATATAAAAAAACTAAGGGTTAAATTACAAAGCATACACAACAGAATCATTGTATCCAATTAGTATTTGATGTCAGTGTTAACTGAAGTGTATATTTAAAGGTTGTGATGAGTTCTGACAAACTGACTCTGAAGATGCCCTGCATGGGTGAAAGCACTTAGTCAGTTAACGTTTAATGTTAATAAAGGCATGGTGGTTTTATTTTGGTACTACCAGTGTTTTTGTTTTACCAGTTATTAATTTCTACTCGCTTGGACGTTTAGACATCTGAAGTGTGCACATTAACTGATGGTTGCTTTTGTGCATGCACATGTAAGTGACAGTGTGTATGTGCTTGTGTGTGTGTGTGTGCACGCGCGCACGCACACACATGTGCATAGGGCAAATTCTGTAATTTTGCCCCATAGTTTGACCTTTTCTTCATAAAATGTGTTGTTTTTCAGGCAAACTGTTGCAGACTGCAATCACTATTGCAAACGCAAAACCTGTTTAACTAGCAAATTTTGTAGTATATAACAGCAAGAGTTACATTTTGTCCTTGATTCTTGAACTATGAAGTTGGGAGAGCATAGTGGGGGCTACATTAGGCTGCATTGTATGATTTAGACTAAAGTGAGCTCTGAGTCATTATTAATGCATGTATTAGTTCTTTTGCTCACAAGCAAACATATGTGGTATACATAGTCATACAAGTGACTGTAACTGAAGGTTGTGTGTGTGTGTGTGTGTGTGTGTGTGTGTGTGTGTGTGTGTGTGTGTGTGTGTGTGTGTGTGTGTGTGTGTGTGTGTGTGTTACTGTAAAACTTCTATAATTTTATGATGAACAAAAGAGATGGAGGTCTGTGGAAAATGCAAAGCATTTTGTGCACAACTGGAAGAATCTATAGGTAATATTTTAGATAGGTAGCAACAGAGTTCTGTAATATTGCTCTAACTGGATTTATGTATCATATAGAACTAAAATGAAGCAAACTTTTTTTTCTGCAGAATTAAAAAAATAGTCCAGATGGGCAAGAAAACATGAGGTTGTCAAAACAGTAAATTTTCACATTCATTCCCCCACCACCTAGAGGCAGGAATTTATTCATATGCAAATATTAAACTGTATTATTTCTAGACTTTAGAGGAGAAGCATATAGTGAGCAAAGCACAGAGCTGTCACCCCCTTCTGTGAGTGACACAGCTTCTCAGGCTGCCCCATCCTCCCATAGTGCTGTGAATATCTGCAGCTAGGTGGCTAATCTCCTCCTGAGATTCATTACTGGGGGATGCTGACCATAATACATGACCTCAACCTCCTCTTTGGTATAGGTGAGAAAGTACCACATCCTTAGTCCTTGTAGATCAATGTTTGTATGTACTTTTAAGAAGCTACCTGAGGACTTGCACGAGTGTATAAATATTGAGTACGTGCGAGCCTGACTGCCATTTTGTAGTTAGCTTTTGAAATGTAAGTATATATGTATGCAAAGTCTGTTAACCAGTTTGTTCGTATTTCATGATGCTGCTATCCATCCTGATGTGTTTCTATGTATTAAACCATCTAAGCAAAATATCCCACCTGCTTGTCATCTATGCTAGAGAGGGTCGAGTGACAGTCCTCTTCTTACTCAGATGCGTTTTTCAGCTCCAGGCTGCTACTAGAACCTGGGTCAGTTTGGTCATAGTCAATGCCCCATCCCTCTATACCACAGCTTGCTTGCCAAGAAAACCTTGGCTAATTTCTCTCATTTGTCTTAATGGAACAGGAGCAAAATCACAGTACTGACTGAGACTATTTGATAAAGGATTTGACAAACTACCAGATTAAAAACACCTACAAGTACTTTTTTTGCATTCTTATTGAGTTACTATGACTGCACTTTTATTTTTGGCATTTATTGTAATCTAAGTTAGAAATGTATTAACTCTAGTGAGAGCAGAGAAAGAACCAAACAATTTCTAGGCCTCTGATTGCTGTAGAACCTTGAATTGTGCTGTTTTGCTATTTGCCAGTGGGCTCGTTTGAATATTTTTACGTTTTCTGTGCCGTTATCAGTTGCTCACGTTTGTGCAGCTTTGGGCTCATTTGCTAAGCATCACTAAGAAACCACATTACTAATTCATACTGTTTTACTCCAGATCCAGATAAAAGATCTCCTGTTCAAAACTTAGATATGTTCCTGTACAGAACCAGACTAATTTCACCTGTTCCTGACTTTCAACATCCCTAGATCACAGGTGTACTGTGTAGTTTCACTTAGTGCACAGTACTGTGAACCGGGTGTTTAGGCCTCCTTTATAGTTATGATTTCCAGTTTATGACCCTCTTTGGCTATGGAAACTTATTTTTGAAGTTACGCTCAAGCAATTGTATATTTGTTGTATAATATCTTGTTGTTTCTTAATATTCTAACCACTGTATGCTGCGTTACTTGTAAAACTCTGATTTTACTCTTTTTACATGTTCCGTGCTCTTTGTACAATATAGCCATGTTTTTATAATTTTTTATTATTTTTTATATTTTTTTACTATGTATCTGGAGCTTTTCTCCCCTGGTCTCCTCTGAAAACTGTCACCTTGTGTCCAGTCGGACTAACCTGGTAAACAAATGGAAAATAAAAATAAATAAATAAATTTGACAAACTGCCAGCCTAGAAACACCTAGGATGAGTACTTTTTACATTCTTACTGAGTTGCTGTGATACCTCTGCACATACTTTTCACATTAATGGTAATATGGGTTAGAATTGCTTTGGTTTAAAGTCCATTGAGAGCAGAGAAAGAAACTATCCATTTTTAGTACTCTGCTGCAAAAACATGAATTGCACTGTTTTGCAACTGGCCTGTGGGCTGGTTTGATTATTTTACCTTTTCTGTGCTATTAGAAGTTGCCTGCATGGATTTAACCGTGCACTGTATGGATGCAGGCACTTAGAACCTTAAATTTCTCCACCTACCTTTCTCCACAAATTCCTACTGTACTTAATAGTCAGTAGTTGCATGAGAATTCCCTGGTTTATGATAAAAAGTACACTGCCCTTCATGTGTAGAGAGAGATTGCTCAGTTTAGGAAGACAGCACTTCAGTAAATCAACTTGAGCAGAGTTACTCCATAACCCAATTCAAGTGCAACTTGGACAACTGGATGGGAAACTGGAAATTCATCCCTGGTTTGGCACCTATGTCTCTAATAGACATAGGAAACTTGCAAATGGTTCATCTCCCAGGCCCATGCTTACAGGGTATCAGAACTTCAGAGATTTGGGATGCGTGGTTAGGCTTAAAAAAGCCCTTGTGGTTGTTAGCCTAGTAAACACCTATAAATCTACGAACCTATGAACCGCTAACTTTACAGGTACGACTCCCTCCTCCACCTTCAGTCCACCTTAGTAAGTAACTAGAGGCACGGATTTGGACTTTCCAGCTGTCACTGTCATCAGGTTGGTTGAAACGGGCACCCTGAGAAAATGCAGCAAGTATCTCATGTTTACTGCCAACTACCTCCTACTTAAACTGAAAGTGTGTGAGATATGTAGTTATATAATGTTGCTGGAGACCAAGCTTTCACACATATCCAAAAGCAGGTTATCAGTACCACATAATATCACACTAAATCAGTCACACATAGGTCAGACCAATCACATAGAACAACATATGCCAAAGCTCTTGAAAGTAATCTACCTAAATCACAAATGCCTACTAAATGCAATACACCAACCAAGTATCCTCAGAAATCTCATAGACACACAATAGAGGAAGTACCCACCATGAATCACACATCCAAGAAACACGCAGTTTCAAGTCAAAAGCCCATAAGGCAAACTTTCAAACAATCCAATATCCAAGTCACAGCTGAACCCATAGTTAAACACACTGATGCAACACAGACTGTACAAGACAGGGTCATGATCAGATGCCACGATTCACTACTTCATGCAAGCAATTGGATTCTTGCACCATAAGTAGACATATGAAACAGTCACTGTACATGGTATGAATAATTTGTGATGTACCTCTCCTGGGTTATATGAAGAGACATGATGAAGCTCTCTCAAAATATGTATGAAGGTATGAACCCAGCCTTGAGCAGTATTCTGCCATCACCAAGAATGATACCACGATAAGAACAAAAGATAATCAACTTCAACAATCGGCTTAGATTCTGGTGTCATTCAAATATATACCAGCATGGAAAGAGATGATAGATAGCCCAAACTGCTTCATCAGCGATGGTCTGTGCCTTTCCTCCAAGGCTTCCATATATTGGCTAAACCTTGTCAACCCTACAGTGACTTTTCAGGCAATGCCAGTTTTTAAAACTTCTAACATAACTAGAGAGACTGCAGGGTAGCATTAAGGTATTGATGTTCAACACTAGGAACCTTAACAAAAACTCCACATCCTACAAGTACTTCGTACCTTTGAACAAGTCAATATATACAGCATCACTGAGATCTGGTTAAAGACCAGTGAGAATACTCCTTCAGAGCACGGTTTCAATGCCTATCACTTGGGCAGGCCCACTGTATTAGAGAAAGGCATTAAAAGGCAGTGCTGTCTCTATACTTTTTAAAAACAATCTTATCTTCAGACTCATTAGGCAAGATAATGACCTGGAACATCTCCACGTCCAACTTACTATGAATAAAAATGCTTATCACATCATAGCTAACAAAAGGACCCCCTCAGCCCATACCTCCTGCCTAACCAATATGCAGTCCCCCTATGCATTAAGCCAAACAACATTCTCCTGGGAGATTTGTATGTCCTCAAACATGTATTCTCAGAGTTTTCTCGACTACATCAGTGCAAACTCTTTGGACATTTAGTCTGCACCCCAACTAGTGCAATAAAATCCACAAATTGCTTTTTACCTAACATAGTGCAGCTCTGCTCCCCATCAAATGTAACCTCTTCTCTGATTAGCCTTAAGGTGAATGTGACTGACATGTGGTCAGGTTTGACCAGGGAGAAGATTATAATACATGGGGAGCATCCTCAAACACCTCAGTATTCAGTGACTATTTGAAGGCTAGTCCACTAAAACAGAGTTGTGATCCTGCTAAATTCAATGCCCCATTCCCCCTTGATGACTCCACTGTCTATATGGAATTCTTTACTACGAAATTATTTTCACATGTAAATAGATGCAACTGTCACAGAAACAAATACAACACCAAATTTGGGATGGTAACAGTCATTTACTTAAACAAACGTGGGGTTACAATGGACACAGACAAATACACAGCATAGGCTTAACCAATTTCATCTATATGGCTATGTAAAGGATCATTATGGAACTAATAAACAGAAATATGGGTAACCCTTAGATCCTTGTCCCAGTGCAGTTTGGATCTGTGAAGGGCAGACCCTGCCTAATCAATTTGGTTGACTTCTTCAGGAAAGTTACTGAGACAAAGGACAAGGGCAAATCAGAGCAAACTGCATATATCTGGATCTCACAAACACATTCAATGCCATCTCACATTCAGGGATTGTATATAAACTCTCCCAGCTATACATTAACTCTTACTTAACTCCTTAAATAGACAACTGACTCACAAATATAACCTTGAAGTGTGGTTGAGGGCGAAAGTGGGTGGCTCTATCTATTCCAAAAGACCTGTCACTCGTGGTATAACCAAGGGTTCAGTTCTTGGGCCACTTCTCTTTGGCATTTACTTCTCAGAGGTCAAAGCTAATGTTAATGGTTTGTGGCTAAGTTTGTTGATGATTGCAAACTTAGTGCCATCATAAACTCATCAGAGGACACCGTTATCCTACAACAGAGTCTATCCCAAACAAACAGTTGGTGTCAAAACCATAGACTAAAACTAAAAATAAATGCCTACAAGCGTATAATTGTATTCTTTGGTAAGCACGACTCCGTATCACATTGACAACACCCCCTAAAAACTGATCCTTTCATTAGAGATCTGGGGACCTGTGTTGACAGTGAACTTTCTTTTAATCATCCTGCAACTATTGTAAGGGAATCCTTTTCAAAGCACAGCTTAAATATAAGGTTATAGCATCCAGATCCAGGAACACAGTTGTTCCGCTATATCCAACGCTAATTAGGCTGACTGTTGAGCATAAGGCACCTTTTGGTATGTACTTATCCAAACTCTTGCCACAAATGGAATAAATAAAATGTTTCCTCACAAAGAAAATCAACAGCTTAAATCATAAACACTAGGCAGGCTGACTCAAAGCTTGTCACTTTTGTCAATATCATACAGACTATTGAGAGGCATCCCCTGCCTTGCATATAGAGTCTCAGCAGACCATGTTCTATGAGCCCTATTACACATTTGCAAGTCCGCTGGTATCATAAACTCCCACTGAAGGGACCTCAATATTTTCTGCAAAATTAACAGAACATACTGGAGGGCTAAATATATATCACAGAGAATGCTGTTTATATGGAACTGTCCAACTCCACATAAAGCAGAGCACCTCTCTCACTTTATTCAAATCTGATTACAGTAAATGGGTGGGTAATAGTAAATACACCCCGGATTAGCACCACTAGCCCTCATGGAAAGGGGAACTGTAATTATGTCAACATATACTTGTTTGACCTGTCTTGGGATAGTTGTATCACAATCTATAAGGAAAAATAATTACCAAGAGAATTCAAGGTTAGGCTTCTTAAGATCCTAACAGGTCAACAGCCTAGTAAGTACCTGTGAATCTATGAATGTCACTCTAGCCTGCATTCTTGAATTACTGCTTGCTCTTTTACTGTTTTTATGGTTAATGTCAACACAGAAATTGCACTGTATCATTTTCAAAGTGTATCTGTGGATACAACAGACCATAGTTCTGACTGCAGTATGTGAATTCTGTACTATAAACAGTGACTGGTCATTGCATTGGTATATGTGCAAGGGGGCTCAGGAAGCATATAATGTTTGACTAATAAGTTAATCTTTTTAAAACAGAGTGAAAATAGGAACTTGCCAAGGTAGCTTTCCATAACCAGGATAGTTTTCACTTAAAAAAAATACACATAAAACTTACTTAATGGGCCCAAGTGTTCTAACCTTAAGGAGGTGTATGACTTGATTTTAAACCCCCAAGTAAATGCCAGTCATATGACCCTCATGACTACTATAGCCACACTAAAAAAAAAAAAGCAACCATGACTTTCTGTATACCCACTCGTGTGCCCTAATCAGAAGCATTACTATTCCATTCTTGTGTAACCACAATGATCTTTACACATTTTCTCTTTTTGCCTCTAAATCAAACTCTTTTCCAGAGCCTGAGTACTGTACTCTGATCCATTCCCACAGCATATTCATCCACTGAACTGTCTGTATTCTCTTTATTCTTCTTTCACCCAGCTTAGCATAATCCACCCCCCTGAAATCCTACAAAAAGATTTTGCCATCATTTATCATTTTCCTCCTTATAAACCACAAAGTGCATGATCACGATTGGTTAATCATACTTTTATTTGGAGATCTCAGAGCCCCCCCCCCCCCAGCACTGCATTTAGAAGCTTCTTAATTTTTTGGTAAAGTCCCACAGCAGACAGCCAAGCACATCATGGCATTAAGTTGTAAACCTCCTACCACTCTCTCTCTCTCTCTCTCCCTCTTCTGGAGTTCTAGATCTCACAGTATGATCGTGGTACACTCAGCTCCCCATATACCACCCTCACCTTCCTCCTGTTACTCCATTTCTTCATTCTCTTCCTCAGTCTCCTACACTCCATCCTTAATATGTAGGACTGCTGATGCAAGGGCATTGTTCTTTGGTATAAAGGATGTTATGGCCAGTCTTAATATGAAAAAAGATGATTAGATCAGATAACTCCAGCCAGATAAGGGAGCAAAGTGCCACAGACGGATGCATTTGGTTAATGTGATTCAATTAAAACTTTACAATTTTATTGTAAGATTGCTCAGTCTAGTTAGCTGAGAGGACTATAGGTTAGCAAAACGTGATGAGGAAGTGCTAGCAATTTGGTGGTATGAACCCACTGGTACTAGGTAGAGTTGGATCCAGCACTAGGCAACTAAGGCAGTTGTCTACAGCCAGCTGGTTGGGAAGGCCTGTTGGCCAGGGGGTTTGCTACAACATATTTTCAATAAAAAGAAAATTGCACATCTTCTTTAAGGGTGCTCTTTAAGAACACCCTCTGTGTCTGTGCATCAGTCAACACATGCACATATCTTGCTTCTTCTTTTCTGCGTCTGTGCATCCCTACACAAACCTTGCTTCCTTTTTTCTGCATCCACGCATGGAATTTGTACACAAGATTTTCCTGCTGCCTGGACTTGCTTCTCTCTGAAATAAATGTTCAGAGAGAAAGGGACCTGCTTTACTCTCTGCTTCTCTCTGAAAACATTCAGAAGTGTGTGTGTGTGTGTGTGTGTGTGTGTGTGTGTGTGTGTGTGTGTGTGTGTGTGTGCGCGCGCGCATGTGTTCACGTTTGTGTGTGTCTGGACCTGCTTTTGTCTGAACAAATATTCAGATATACTTGCATATTCGTAGACCTGCTTCTGTCTGAAATGAACATTCAGAGGTGTGTGTGTGCATGTGTTTTGGTGCATTTTCAAGGAACTGTGAGGTTTAATGCATTTTCACATAATTGTCAGCTTGAAGGAAAAATAAGTTTACTGCTGCTCATGCTAAGTCTGCTTTCAATGTGCAACTATTTTGTTTAGCAAATGGTTGTCGCTGTTTGAGCTACAGAATTTAAAAGCAGTGTTACTAGCACAAAAATATGAACCATGGAAAGAAGAAAGCATAATGTGTCTGAATGCCATTTTATTGTCATCTTACTATTTCTACTGTCTCTGAGTTGGCAAACAAAACTGTATCAGTACTAATAAATCAGAACCATAAAAATGAACTTTACTTACGAGTTTTGAAGTTGCACCTGTTTTATAGCATAATACTTGTTATCAAGCTTATGTTTTGCTTTTCTAACTGATCCAAATCCACCTCTTCCAAGATGACTTATGTCTTTAAAATCTTTCTCCAACCTGAAAATATAAATACAAAAAGTGTGTTTACTTTTTGGGGGATAAGCTTGGTCTGTAATGTAAAATAAACTGTCAAATGGCTGTCTTAAAACTAGGCATTCCTTCCCAAGCATTCACACCAGGAATATGAGCACCAGTCCTTTCAGCTATGGCTCCACGGGTTGTATTGTGTTATTTCATTTCAATTATAACATTAGCAGTGCTCCAGATCTAGGCACTTGTAAGCTGCGGACATCAGTAAAGTCACAATACCATGCTTCAGATCTGTATTTACAACATTAGAATACAATATGAAACTTACAACACAACACTTACCTACTGCGGTCTGGAAACTACTTTTAATTTGTCAGTGTCATCTAGATAACTATGTAGACACTGCCTTAGTTACATTACCATTTACATCTGATGACATGTCTGTAATACAGCTGTCAAGCTTAAAGAACTCAGACATAAGCAGGTGTCATATGAGACACAGTTATTATTTAATAACTGAGACATATGAGACTTAGTTATTAAATTTCATACCTGTAACAGCTAATTGATTTTATACATGCATACATAGAAATATTTCAAGCACGGGCGTTAAAGCCCTACTAGCCTGCCAATATACCATAACACTTGTTCCCATAATAAGTATTCAGGCTGTTCTTAAAAATATCTAAACTAGTACTTCCTTTAATGTAATTTGGTAGTCTGCTGCATGCATCAGCTGCTCTCTTAGAGTACCAATTAGTACACTTCTCATTCATACAGAATCTTTTTTTTAATTTCTTCAAGTCTTTTGTGTTTAACACCATGACGGGACTGGACCTCATTCCTAAGTCAAAGCATGATTAAAGTTCATGAAATTGGCATTGTTGCAATCTTTGATGTTAGCCTGAAGTGCTCTTTGCAGCACTCGTAATGTGCCCAGCAATGACTACTTCTGCAATTTGTACAGTTACATGTATCAATAACATATCTAAGTACAATTGTAGATTCTTTTTTATAACACCCGTTGCTCCTACTATTGGAACCGTCTGGGTATCTTTCTTCCACATTGTTCTCATTTCTGCCTGCAGATCCTGATATTTTATGACTGTGTCTCTTTGTATGCAAGACAATGTAGTCACTGGCTGTAGTGATTACAATGATCAATGCTACTTCTGTCTTCTTTTCATGGACCACTATATCTGGTTTTCTTGTATCCATCTTTTGAACTGTTGGTAATATGTGATCAGATGTGATGTAGACTTCATCATTTTCTATGATGCTTTGTGGCTCATATTTCCAGTGTTTTTCAGCTACTTCAATATTATAATGTTTCTACAATCCCCTGTGCAACAGTCTTGCCACATTATTATGCCTTTCAGTATACAGTCGTCTGCCATTTATATATCACAACCAGCAACAAGGTGTGCAACCGTTTCCAATTCTGTTTTACAAAACCCACATTTGTCCGTTTCTCCCACATGTTCATTCAATGGACTTTGTAAACCAAAGTGCACATAGTCCACTGTCTTGGGCCACTAATATTGCCCTTTCATCTTTTGGTTTGAATTCACCTCTCCTTAACCTCCTGCGTTCAGTCCTGATCAACATGAGGTTATTCCAGGTGTTTTCTATATTTGTGACTATATGCATTTTCCACATTTCTTGCCTTCTCATCTGATCCTTCACCTTATATTCTTTCTTTTGTTTTTTTGGCACATTCAGTTGCGGCCTGATTTTTATCTACTTCTGGTTTGATTTCCATTTCCGCTTGACGCCGATATGCTTCTGCTAGACTAAGCAGGGAAGTCATCTTAGATTTATTCTCCTTATGTTTCAAAACTTTCACTATGTTTGGGTCTTGTGAGAGCAGCAGATATGTATGCAGTCTCATGATTGCAGATCTATACATCTAATCAAGTTCAAGGAAGCCCATACCGCCTTCGGAATTGGTATGCACTGATTTTTATAAATCATTTGATGAGCATGAAGCATCCTGCTTGTTTTCCTGTCTAATCTATCCAACACCTTTTGGGGCCAGTCAATCACTCCAAAACTGTAAGTTAGGACAGGAAGAGCAATTTTGTTTATAGCCTGAACTTTGTTCCTAGATGTCAGCGCCATTTCAGGCTTAATTTAAGTCTTCTAACATTTCCTAAGTTTGATTTGCATTTGTTCATGTTTTACTGTTGATCCTTCATCAATTCCCAAATATTTATACACTCCCTCTTACTCAAGTTTTATTATATCATATTCTTGCCCCAAACTGATGTTTTCTTGGTGATGCAGCTTTCCTGCTTTAAAGGCTGCTTTTGCACATTTATCAAAACCAAATGATATTCTTATATCATCTGACAAAAGTTTTGACTACTTGCAGTTGTGCTTTCAGTTGTTCATCTTAAGAGCTATACAATTTTAAATCATCTAAAAATGAAAAAACAAAAACAGCTTAATAGGAAAATCCAGAAGTTATTTAATAGTCACAAAATAAAAACAATAAAATAACAAGTATCTTCAGAGTCGGAAGTCTCAAGGTTAGAAACAAAAGCTCTAACTGGATACTTGTTATTTTACTGTTTTTATTTTGTGATTATTAAATAAGTTCTGGGTTTTCCTATTCAGCTGTTTTCTGTTTTCCATGTTTTTAGTATAACAGCTTCATATCTGATGGAATTAGCTTTAAATCATCTACAAAGAGAAGATGAGAAGTCTTAACACTTTGTTGCTTTCTGGGAGCCAAATTATAGCCATGATCTAATCTGTTAAGCAGGCAGCTTAATGGGTTAAGGGTAATGCAAAAGAGCAGTGGTGACAGAGAGTCACCCTGAAATATCCCCATTTGAATTTTTATCCCTAGAATAATAATTTGACCTTTACCATGGCTTAATTGCAAAGTGGTTTGCCACTGTTTCATGGTCACTATGATGCAGTTTATCAGTGTAGGGTATATTTTACACATTTTTAAGCACTCTTATCGACGAATGTGGGATACTGTCAAATGCTTTTTTGTAGTCTATCCAAGCCATACATAGATTCTTCTCCTTTTTACAGTTTTCCACTGTGACTTTACTTAACAACAAATGATCCTTTGTTCCATATGACTTTCTTTTATTACCCTTTTGTTCTATTGGCACAATTGAGTTTTCTTCTAAATGACTATAAACTCTGTCCACATCAGTTCCTGTGTATAGTTTATACATCGTCGGAAGTGAAGTTATTGGTCTATAATTTTCAGAGTAGCTTACGGACTTGCTCTCAAGTAGGAGCATTATTTTTCCTGTTGTTAGGCAGGCTGGTGTCTGTTCACAGTGCACATATAGCTAGTTCTTACTCATGGCGAAATCTTCGTGCAAAGATGTTAATACTTTTAGCCAGAAGTTAGGTACTGCATCCCGGCCTGGGGTTTCCAATTACAGGCTTTTCTTAACTTTGTTTAAATCTCTCTGGCCGTTACTTCATTCCATTTCATATCCTGTACATAGGAACTTTTTATTCTTTCATTTACTTCTTCTATCCATTTAGCATCTTTCTTATGTTCCACAGGATCTTCATAGATAATTCTCCAAAATGTATCTATTTCTTTTTTGGTGGTCTTTCAAATCCTTTTACTTTGTTTCCCAATTCTCTATAAAACCTATTGGGTCATCAATAAATTGCATATCTTGTACTTTTCCTTTACATTTATCTACGTATCTTCTAAGTTTTTCTGCCTGTGGTGATATTTTTAATTTATTATTTGCGAGAGTGCACTATAAAGCCTGATCTGTTATAATACTGCTTATTGCATTGCATACATAAACATGTAGAATCTTCGACAGAGGTTGTCTCATGATCTCTAGTACTTTGTGATAACCCTAAACATTCTCAGAGACAGCTGTCCCTAAATGCCCTATACACCTGAATAAGATCTCATCTTAGATATCTGTAAGAGACACTGTACAAGTTCAGACATTTTAGTCTTTCATAATAACTTAAATTTCCACATCTGTGGATGCCCTTGGTATATTTCCACTGTACTCTTTCTAGTTTTTACTCATGCTCGTTTTCTTACAGGATTTCCATATTGTTATTCCATACTCAGGTTTGGGTCTAATGTAACTAACAAACAATGACCTTATCATTTCTGATTCCCTAGCCTAGACTTTAAAAATCTTTTTATACAGCCTATAGTTCTATAACTATCATTAACCAACTGGTTGACATGATTAGAAAAATTCAAAGCTGGATCTACCCAAGTACCCAGGTGTTTAAATGAATCTACAGTTTCAATCACTGTGTGCTGTATTAAATATTCACCTTTCAATTTATGTATGCCAAATCTCATATGCTTAGTTTTTGATGTATTTATCAGAATATTGTTCTCCTGTGCCAAATGGTCAATTTAGTCAAGTTGTTTTGCGGACATGCCTTAGCTGTGACACATGTAATCAGTTTACCCAGTTTCAGGTCATCTGCATATAGAATGTAGAACACTTCAGATGAAAATGTCAGGTCTGAAAGATACAATCTAAACAAGTAAGAGCCTAGGACAGAGACCAGTGGGACACCCTGACTGTAATCAAGAATTTCACCTGCCCAATTGCTGTAAGATACTTGCCATGTCCAATTTGTAATCAGTGCAGCTATCCATCTTATCAAGAGTACATCAATACGTACTTGTTCTAATTTATTGATCAGTGTTTTGTGTATGACACTGTCAAGTGCTGAAGTTAAATGCATAAATTACAATTCAGCACATTTTTTTCATTCATAGCTGTATATATATATATTGTTTAATGTCCAACCTATTCAATTCTAACAATAACCTATTCAAGATTACCTTCTCCATTATTTTTCCACAACATGAAAGTATACTTAAGGGTCTACATGACCCTGGGTTTGTCCTACTCCCCTTTCCCTTAAAGACAGGTTTAATAAGTTGATGCCTTGAATCTTGAGGAATTTACCCATATTTATATGATCTAGTAAATAATAGACATAATGGTACTGTAAGTTCTTGCTGAAGTGTTCTCAGAACATTGTTACTAATTCCGTCTCCTCCCTGTGCTTTGTTTGGATCCAGTTTGCACAGTTTTTTTTCAATATAATCTAATTTGATTCAAGTTTCTGCGGTTATCTGGGTGCCACTAGGGCAACTCAAACTCTTTTGCATAAGATTTTATAAATATATCTATACTCTGTTGTATTTGAGAATAAATGTTAGAATCTACGCACAGTTCATCAGTTTGTATGTCTTTACTCCTTCCACATATTATACATCTATAAAAAGGTTTCCTATTATGTTCTATATCTTTATATACAGTTTCTTCAAATTTTTCTTGATCTTGTCTCACACTTTGCTTAATTTGTTTGTCCAGCTAGTTTATTTGAGTTTTCAAAGTTGTAGTATGACCCCTCTTCAATTTCTTGTATTTTTTGTGTCTTATCTTAATCAGATATCTTGTTCTTATGGAAATATATCCCCCTGATTGTGTATGCCTAGATCCTGATGTTAAACATGTTTTTTTTGCATTCAGTTTCTGTTTCAAAACTTTCCACATTCCATCTGCAGTTTTTCCAATTAAACATCACTAGTTAGTTTTACATAGTGACTGTTTTGCTTCCACATAATCTGTAATTAATATTCTGTGCATTGGTTTAGATTTCAGTTTGGCAGAACCATCTAGCAACAAATTAAGTTTTATAACCCCATGATCACTGCACATCAACGGTGGTATAACTTGACTTGAAGTAGCAGCAATTTCTTTAGGACACAAACAATGTATGTTCCTATCCCTGGTAGTTTGTTTTTTTTTGTTTATAATCTAAAAGCTATTGTTGTTCCTGAACATATGTTGTGAATAATTTCCTTACTAATATTGTTGAATCAATATTATATAAATCTGTTTCTGGTAAATTTAAGTCCCCAGCTAATATTATTCTTCCCTCCTGTGTTTCATGCAAGAAATGTATGAGTTTCTCCAGGTCATCAGTACTTGACTTTGGTGGTCTATACACTCCAACAACTGTTAGATGTTCCAGGGATGTCTTTATTGTCACAGTTACACAGTCTATAGTATTAGTGTTATCATTGAACTTGTAATAATCACAGATCTCATAACTATCCTTAATCCCTACAAGAACACCTCCACCTGATTTTTTTGTTAGAATGTCTGTTACAGTAAAAACATTTATACCCTGCCAAAATTGGTTTCCAATCATTGTTCTTTAAACATGTTTCACATACAGTAACATCAATCTTGTTGAACCATAGCATATTTTCCAATTAAAAAAAACTTTATTATTAATGTTCCTTGCATTAACAACCATTAGAAATGCATCAAATGTTGCTATCTGTGAACTGTTAAATTTTTGACATAGCAAAAATCCTGCCTATTGTTTGTTAAATATTGCAAAATTTCTCTTCCCTGATCTTCCAGTTCTAGTGTTTGTTTCGGTGTTTAAGTTTATTTTCCCCGATCTTGACAAATGCACACCATCCTGTCTGAACACGTGTACCCAAAATCTAGGTTTGGATGCTCTAAACATTTCCATTTTTTAAAACAGGACATTTTTTCCATATAGGTATTTACCCAGAAAATCTTTTACTCACAGTGACCTGACTATCCTTTATATATATGATTTCTGGAAAATACAGCCTAACACCAGTACAAGCTATACTAGCTAAGAGGGCTTTAAGTTCTCTAACAGTCAGAGAGTCCTTACAGATGAGACCATTTGTACCAACTTGAATGAAAATAGATCCGTACTCCTTACAATAAGGCATTCCAAGGTCTGTCTCACATCTTCTATTTTTGTTCCTGATATAATACTATTCAATGTTCATTATCTTCTCTGCAAATGTAACAGAATCTCCAATTACAAGAATATATTTTCTGACCAGATCTGAAGAATTTTTGATTGCTAATACAGTAATATCTGCTCTATTAATTATTACAAAGGAATGATCTTTATCACAATTAGTTTTATTAATCATTAGTTTTGAATTACCTTTACAGGCAATAGACACTTCATTTCCTAAATGTGTTCTATTTGCTCTTTGCCTAACATTATTTATTTCACCAGTCCAATCATTAAAATATGTAACAACAGTTGTCCAAGCCATGCCAGTTGCACAAGTGTAATCATCATCAGTAAATCTAGATTATCTACTTCTAATAATGGTAAGCAAATCATCCAACTTTTTGCATAAGGAATACAGCTCACCAGTGTTATCAGGTGTTACCTTTAAATATACATAGCATTTACTACACTGTATAAGATATTTGTGCTTTAGCAAATCATTACTGGCATACTCATTTAAGGAACCCATATTCAGCATCAAATGAAAAAAATTATGAAAGAAAAGAATAATCATAATCAGTAACAACACAGGGGTACCCCCTCTCCCCATTACCCTTTGCCCTGGCTATTGAGCTTCTTGCAAATTATGTTAGAAATAATGATAGCATTAAAGGATATAAAATGTCAGACAAATTATCCGCCAAGATACAACTGTTTGCTGATAACCTACTAATAACTTCGAATGATATTGAAAATTCAATAGATCACCTATTACATAATCCAGACTTCTTTGCAAACTTCTCTGGTCTAAAATTCAATCACAACAAATTCAGACACTTCTAGTGAATAAAAATGTTACTACGAAACTTAGATCAAAAACAGACATAAACTGGGAGGGCGCGCATATTAAATATTTAGGTATCAATATTGAATCTAATTATAAAAAAAAATCACTCACATCTAATTACCACCAACTTATAAACTCAATTACTAGTCTAACAGACAGTTGGAACAGACTCTTCTTCACATATGAAGACAGACTAACTTTAATCAAAATGATAATGTTACCTAAAATCCTATTCATTGGCCAAGCTCTAACAATTCCCCCACCTGTCAAAATTAAGCAGAAAATTAATAACTTATTACTTAACTTCCTTTGGTATCCCAAAGAAAAACAAGAATTTCTCTTCTCTGGCACACCACAAGCTGGGATGAAGGAGGTATAGGGTTTCCAAATATTGATTTTTATTTAAACTTCATATTTATTAACATAGTGTTGTTGTGGAATACTACTTATTATACATCATATTGGAAATCAGTACATGAAACCTTACTTCTTAATAGTAATAGGACATTGCTTGAACCATATACTCAAATACATACAAACATCTTTATATGGATTTTAAAAATATGCATTCAAAGTGAAAGGTCAAAACTTATCACACCTCTTATAAACCAAATATTGCTGCTGCTTAAAAACCTCATCTTTTTAAATCAATAAAGAATTTATTAATAATTATGTTTGCTATTGCTTATACAACTTAATGTTTGATATCTTTTGACACTCAGAAAATGTTAGAATTTAAAGAAGGGTGACCTATTATACTGGAATCAATTTCTCTCAGCTAATAAAATAAGTTCTGCAGACTATTTGACCAGCAGATATAGTTTATAAAATTGCAATTGGCTAGACATCCAAACTTGTAAGGATTTTATACATACTAAGCTTGTACCCTCATTAAAGGTATACAATAAGAGTAACTTAAAACTCTTGGATTTTGTCTCAACAATTACTAACAGCTCACCATATTTGTTATTTATAAAATTCTCAGAAATGATTTTAGCAAAACAGATGTTTCTTTTTGGAATTATTCAAGTGAAATTAATAGACAAGTATTCTCAGAAAAAGATGAAAAAAACTTTGTTTACAGTCGGTGAAGGAATCCACATATTCCCTGTTCTGGCATGTATACACATGGACATTTTTACAGAGATGTTTTTTTCACTCCAATTAGACTAGCAATAATGTATAAGAAAGATGGAATGAAAAGATGGAGATGTGGACAACCTGATGCTGACTGGATACATATGGCTGTAAATTGCAAAATAATTTCCCCATTTTGGTTAGACTTTAAATATCTTTGCAAAGCTCTATGGAACGACAACTGTACAATTTCTGACTCCCTTATCCTTTTCAAGGGTCTATATTAGATCAGTGAACGCTTAAAAAAGCGAACGCTAATTGATCGAACTTATGTAAGCGAAAGCTTAAAATATCGAAGCAACAGAAACTCAATTTTTTTCCGAGGGAAAGAATGTGGTTGTCCGTTTCTGTTGCTTCGGTATTTTCAGTGCTGTGGTGGAAAGTTACGGGTCGGGTTCAGGTAAGTGTGCGATTGTGTGGATGTGAGTGTTAGGGCAGGTTAGATGAGTTAGGGTTAGGGTGCGGGTTATGTATGTGTGCGATTGTGTGGACGTGAGGGTTAGGGCGAGTTAGGTGAGTTAGGGTTAGGGAGTGGGTGAGGTGAGTGTGTGATAGTGACGGACCTTAGGGTTAGGGTTTGGGTTAAGGTAAGTGGATAGTTAGTGGTGTGTGTATAATTTAGTGTAGGGTTAGGTGTCAGATTTTAGGTGTATGTGTGTGGATTGCTGTTTGTTTGGTGTGCTTGTGTTGTGTGCATGTGTTTTGGATCGGTGATTTTTTTTCCCTAGGAAAAAAAATCGCTGTTCTGACAGTTCGAGATTGTAAGCTTTCACTTGCATAAGTTCGCTCAATCAGTGTTCGCTTTTTTAAACGTTCGCTGATCTAATACAGACCCCCTTTTCAATGTTCCTGATCCTGACGTTATTCCTAAAAAACAAGCATTTTTACTATAGCAAGGAAAATTATTACTAAATATTGAAAATCCCAATCTACTCTTGTCTTTAAAGTTGAGTTAATTCATCTTGTGAAATACATTTGTAAGAATGAGACTGCTACTATAAAAGCAAGGAACAACAACCCATTATTAAATTGCTGGACAAAACTGTCTAATCTGTTAGAGAAATACTAAGTGTTTTCCTATGTATATTGCATTTTTAGTTGCTATGGACATTGTATATCGTTTGTTTTTCTGTTACTATACTGTTAAGTTATCGTGTTATAAAATGTATAAAAACATTTTGGAAAAAAATCAGTAACCACAGAATTCAATGAGAACTTAAATCAAATTCTATGAGAAAAATCACACAAGCAATATATAGAACTAAATACTAAAGTAAGCACAGTAAAGTTGTTGTACTGACCATACAAGTTCTGAAATTCAGAAAAAAGCTGTAATTCCTTTACATCTTGCATGGTAGGTTCTGCTAACTATCACTTGCAGTCTCACTTCTTTTTAACAGTAAAAATCAATAAATCACAAACCAAGATAAGATTATTTACATAAGGCGCCACTTGGGATGGTTAGAGCTTGCCTGTCTAAAACATATCCCTTTCTAAGTTAAAACAAATCTTGTCTACAAGCTATCCCTTCCTTCCTACAAACAGTGATAAAATATAAAATATAAATTAAAATAAAACTTCTCTTATAGTCAACTCCACAGCAAATCACAAACCAAGATTGGATTGTTTAATAATCTGTCATTTTATGGTAAACCTGTGAGAATAAATAGGTATCTTGAAGCCCTGTGTATGAATAATGGACTGCTGAACCAAGAAAAGCTATTAACTCATTACATCTGAGTGACGCCTCCAGGTGCATTTGCAGTTAACTGCTACTGATGCCTCTAGGTGTCACATATTGCTTGTTCATATTGGCGTCAATAATTCCAAAACCATGCTATGTAGAAAGTTTTAAAAACTTTCACCTTGATGCTTACACAATGGCAAACTCAACTGCATTAACATTTGACCTCTGTATAGTGCAGATAAATACATATTAACTGTTGTTTTTATGATATAAATTTATATAGATATAATTTTCAAATTTTTCTAAATATGTCAATAACCAAGTAATACAGAGAGAACTCCTTAGCCTCATATGAAAGCTCTCAGCTAATGAATAAAATGCTGCTGACAGTATGTGTGTAACCCGAATGGTTACTGAGATATGGTAAGTTGTTTACAAAATATTACAAATGTGATTGTTGCTGTGTTTACTGTGACTTATAACACTCTGTTTACAACCTAGAACCTAAAGAATATTACCACCATAAAAATAGTTTGTTTTGAAGAGTTTGCCATTTATACTTCTTTCATAACTCCTGTAGTTCCAGAATTATGAACATTTGTTTGAAATTTGAGGACATCGTTTGATTCTGTGAAAAGGCTTAGGCTCCACCCACTGGAATTTAAAGTGCAAACTTTCTGAGCTCCAATAGAGTGAATGAGTTAAGAAAGAAATGCATCTAGGTCAGGGATGGCTGACATGTTTGATAACTCAAAGGATTACAAAGATAGCTATGTAAAAAGTAGCATGTTTCTGCTAAACTGAAACATGACAAGAATGTTGTGTCTTTCGGCTTTTCCCGGTTAGGGGTCGCCACAGCGGAACTCCGGTCTGCTAATGATTGGCAGTAGATTTTTATGTGCCGAGTTGCCAGCTCTGACGCACAACCTTCAACGAAGGTACGCCCATTCTATATCTGATTTATTGGAAGTGCCATAAATCCTCCACACATAGTGATAGCTGCAGTGTAACAAAATGCAATTCTTTTACACAACAACTTAAAACATAGAATATAATGGCACAGTGCAGCTATCATCACATGATCCAAGTCCATGACAGACACAATCATGTTGTGCAAGGTGTGGCTAATAAGATCTCATAATTCTGATTCACTGGTCACATAGTGCAATATTCTGTGTTGGATAGGGTTTAACTGACTGGAATGAATGTAGCAGCACCTTTTCCAAGGCTGTATTTGCACACTTGCAGCGCTCACTCTTTCATCTATTGTACAACACACCTATCTACTTGTCTACAGAGTACTTCTTATCCCACCTATTATTCAAAACCAATACAGAAATGATCCACCCCAACTCCATCATTTTTTATATTACATAGTGTTCCCCTGGAAAGCCCCTATGCTGACAACTATTTCCAAAACATATCACAAGCAAACTGCCCTTGTGCACCGACTCAACAACTGTTTCGGGGGCGTTTGCGGTATAATGAATTTCTCTGACATGAGACTCCTTCAAATTTAAGTTTATTAACTTGCTTACAACTAAACAATGGTGTGAAAAAATGTAGCAGAAGGTAAAATAAGAGCAAAAATTACAACAGTAAGTACAAATAAGTAAAATACAACAATTTAAATAAATTAAAACAGAATAATATGCAAGGAATAGCACTTGAGCAGGAAATGATCACTAAAATTGGCACAACAAAATTAAAACTGGTTACGTGTCAGCAGTAGGATAGCATAAGTAAGTTCAGAGACTTTTAAAGCCATTGTCTGTATGGAAATCCCACGGCCATTCAAGTAGCTATTCATAAGGAAAAACATACATATCTGGCCTTCCTCCAGGAGTGAACAAATTTATGATTTTATGTAAAACATTAACTTATTTGCTCAGAAATCATATGTTGGTTAAAAGTAGAAATCTAGCTGGCAGACCCAAGGGACAGAGATCAGCAAGTTAAATTTTAATTATTATGAATGAAGTATCTTCAGTTGGAGAGTTTACTACCATTTTCACACATTTAACCCTACACTTCAACAAACTTTGGCAGCATATGAAAAACCACATTCTGCAGAAATTAGAGAACTTTTAAAAAGGTATCAAATCAGACACTACTTAGGTTCATAGGTAGGTACTAGGCTATCTGCCCGAGGGCATTTATAAGACTAGCCAGAGTGTGCCGGCTTTTGCCGCCCCATTGATTAATTAACTGATCCTCTGTTAAGTACAGCCAATGAAGTGATCCCAGGAGTGTATTTTCTGTTACCCATCCACTCGTCAAGATTTCTCTTGAAGAGTGTTAGTGAGGGACTCTGCCTGATGTAATTTGGAATTTTGTTCCAAAGCATGGGGAGTCTCTGTGACAGGAATCTATCCCTCCAGCATGTTCTATTTATTGTTGTGGCGAGGTTTAGCTCACTAGAGCGCGTGGCTCGCAGTGACTTGGATTTCTTTAGGTGGAGCATGTCCATCAATTCTGAGTTGGACATGGCTTTGTAAGTCAGGCAGAGATCACCTCTGAGTAGATATGCCACTGAGTACAGCCGGAGTTTTTTCAGTCGGGCTGCATAGAACATATGTTTGAGGCCAGTAATCCTCTTGGTGAGGGACTTTTGTGGTCTTTCCAGCTGTTGAAAGTGTATTGTGAGGTACATCCCAAATGGGGCATTCTACTCTATGATGTAGAGGAGCACTATAACCTCTTTATTTCTAGATGCGAACCCTTTAGTAATTAGATGGGCCACATAGAAGGATTTCCTAACTACTTTGGCAATATGATTGTCAAAGGAAAGATAAATATCTACCTGGGTCCCCAGATCTCTTATTACCTCTTCTGTATTAAGGGGGCTGCCACCTATGTGGTAATTCGTGGGTGTTTTTTTTTTTTTCCCAAATGGATGACTATGCATTTTTTGGCATTTAGCTTGAGGCCATGACTTTGACTCTAGGTGTCCGTCTCAGTAAGACCCTTTTGGAAGATGTTTGTGTCAGCCGGAGAGTCAATTATGGCTCCCAGTTTGCAGTCATCGGCGAACTTGGTTAGCCATCGCCCTCCTGTGTTTGCCTGTACTTCTGAGAAGTATATGCCGAACAGTAGGGGTCCCAGAACCGAGCCTGCGGGACACCACTTGTGATTGGTTTAGAGTTGGACCTGGAGCCCGCTATTCTTACCGTGTGAGTTCTGTCTGTAAGCCAGTTGGCAACCCATCTCATGACATAGGGGTTTATGTTCAGGCTGGTGAGTTTTTCTGTAATACCAGAGTAAAGAATGGTGTTGAAAGCCTTGGCGAGGTCAAGGGAGGCTGTGTGAACCACCTTTCCCTCGTCTATGGCCTTGGTGACTCTCTCGAAGAAGTCAACCAGGATTAGTAGGCATGATCTGACCTTAACAAAGCCGAACTGGGTCAGGTCAAGTGTTTGGAGGTTCCCAATGTCTTTGTTAATGAGTTCCATGATGATGTACTCCATAGCCTTGCAGACCAAGCTAGTCAGGCTTATGGGGCGATAGTTACCAGGGTCAGTTGTGGCCCCTCCTTTGTGTAGAGGAATAAATGTTGCTGTGCGCCATTCTGTGGGCACGTAGCCTGTAAAGAGGCTGAGGTTGAACAACGTGTTTAGGTGGGGGGTTAGCTCGTTCTGCATTTCATGCAAGACACAGCCTGGGACACCATCTGGTCCCATTGACGCTGTGTTTTTGGCTTTTGAAAGGGCTGTTTTCACCTGTGCGTCTGTGATTTTTTGGGACAGTACACTTTTCCGGTATTGTTGTGGGCCCTTTTGCAGGTGAGGGGGGGGGGGGTGATGTTTCACTGAATCAGTCTGCCAGGATGTTGGGAATATCAGTAGGTTCAGTATATTTTGTGCTATTTTGCACTAGTTCAGTGCATATCTGCGAGTTGCCACTTAGATTCTTAGAAGGCTTCGTGGTTACCTTTTGAATCCTTGGCTATTTTTCTTTCGAAGTTAGCCTTGGATGATTTCATGAGGAACCTTAGTTTCTTACTGATACTGATCAGGGATGTCTTTCCTTCTTGGGATTTGCTTTTTTTCCTGAACTAGTTTCCTCCTTCTGTTGTATAGCCTGTTTATTGCAGGGGTCCACCAAACTGGTTTCCTTCGCTTAGAGGAGTGAGTCTTGGTTTTGCTAGGGATGGTACGATCCATGCATCCTTGTAGGTGCCCATAGAGTGCATTTGTAAAAGGTTCTTCATCTTGGGCACCGTTATCCTTTAGCGTGGGGGCTGTGAAACTTACCACCTCTGTCTTAACTAAGGTGAAGGTTGCTTTAGAAAAGTTTTTTTTACTGTGGTTTCCTTAGTTAAGGGTGGTGGAGGGGTGTGGACATCCAGAGTGATTAGTTTATGGTCTGATCTAACCAGTGACGGGTTGAACTCCGGTGTGGAACACCTGTTGGCCATGTTGGTGATGACAAGGTCCAATATGTTTTCACCTCTGGTAGGGGAGTTTACTAGCTGATCCAGGGCATTTGAGTTGATGAATTCCAGGAAGCGCTGGGCCTGTAAATTTGTACTCGAGTAATTTTCCCAGTGAATGGTAGGGTAATTGAAATTGCCCAATATCAGGGTGTTCGGTAGGACCTTCATGTTTTCCAGTGTCTCCAGAAAGGTGGAGTGGTGGTCCTGGGTCAAGGAGGGTGATCTGTAGCTAGCCACAATTTGCACTGCAAATTTGCCCGATGTTAGTTGCACATGGATGATCTCAGAGGTATCATGCTGTGCCACTAACCTGGAGGTGTAGGTATCCTCGATGAATATGGATACACCCCCTCCTTTTGTGTTTCAGTCCATGTTCTGTGGCCGAAACGTTGGGTATGAGTTGTAGCCTGGTAGTGCTGGGGTGCTCTCTGGAGCCTTGAACCAGGTTTCAGTTACTGCACAGATGTCGACGTTCTCTATACTGAGGAGTAATTCGAATACGTGCATTTTGAGATTTGAACTCCTGCCGTTGAGTAGCATAACCCTCAGTTTTTTGTTAATTGTGCTGTTTACAGAGGTGGGTTTGACTTTTGAGCCTTGCCTAAAAAAGGCACTATGGGGGCAGCAATAGCCTTGGCCAGTATTCGAAAGCCTAGGGGTGACAGGTGCAAGCTGTCTCTTGCGAAGCAACGCGGCTTATTGAGCATGTTGTCCCAGGCTGACAGCCACTGGATCCCCTTTGAATGACACCAGAAGCTTAGCCAATTGTTGAAATTGATATTTTTTTCTCTATACTGAGGTATCATTCTTGGTGAGGCAAAATACTCAACCTGTTTTCTGGTCAACTCACAGCACTGAAGCAATTTCACAGCAGGAAGTACGTGAGACTGAAGGTCAGTAGGGAAGTTGGCCTTGATATCATAAATCTTTTCAAAAAGATGCCATATGTGAGTATTTAAGAGGTGCTGAATGTTACTGATTTGCTCCTTAGCTGGCATAGTTCTATAGAACAATTACATTTTGTTTGGCAATGTACACTATCAACAACTCAAAACAGTGTTGCTAAGGGGACCATTATGGCTATCATTTGCTAACTTTATTTTGGCTAGCTGAGAAGATGCTCACCTATTTCTAAAAGGGCATTTGAAGTTTATAGATTTCTTTGTGAGATGCACAAGTGATATATTTTTGTAATGGAAAGGACGTGAACAGTGCTTACTGATTTTACACAATTCTTTATACTTCAAGAATTTTTTACATCTTTTTTTGGATGCTGAAATAGTCTGTTTTGACACCATGTGTCCCTTCTTACCTTCACAAGAAATAAACAATTATTCTGATGATCTGAAAGGTTTAGTTCTATCAAGATATCGCACACAGAATGAACCAGGAACTTGACGTGAAGTCAACAATGTTCACAAATACCAACCTTCTGGAACTAGCCACAAACAAAGAAAGCTCTCAACGTAAATGTATTTAATATGTACAAATCACTAAAAACATGGGATAAAAAATAAAAAAAACAGTGGTGCAAAAGGATTAAGTGCTTTCATCTGTCATCCAACAGAGTTCATCATAATCAACAAACAATCTACCAAAATCCTTTAAATATCCCTCCATATGGGTCACGTGACCAAATTCAACAAATCACAAATCCCCATGTATAAAAAGAGAACAGAAAGGAACATACAGAAATGCACCCACAACTAGATTGTTTACTGATGTAATGTAATGTAATGGAAACAAAACAGTCAGATCTGCAAATTAAGGAATAACTCCCTGGAAAGTAGGAATTTCCTCCGACTGCCATCTGTAAACCCTGATGAATGATTTTCAGAACCCATCTGTCTGAAACAATTTGTTGCCAAAGAAAAATGGAGAGTTAGATCTTCTGGTAGAGAAAAGGGGCCAGGATGGGAGGGGTTCACAAAGTCTCTTGAACAGTCACTCAGACTTGTTGGAGTGTCCTTGGTTTTGGGATGTTTGAGACTTCTTTTTGGAACCTCCTTGCCACTTCTTTTTAAATGTCTGTTTACTGAATTCTGCTGTGTTTACTCTGTTTTTTGTTTTTTTTGAAACTGGATGAGGACAAACAAAATCCCTTAGATAATTTAGAAAAGGAGGTCTGAAAAATCTTAGAGATTCCTTGGATTAGCTTGCCCCTTTCATCATAACCAAACAGTAAATCTCTATCCAAGGGAGAATTTAGTCTCATTTCCAACATTATCTGGGAGGTTCTAAGAATGCAGCCAAACAAACCTCCTATAAAGCCATACCAGTGGCCATAGCCCTGGAAGAAGTATCAACAGAGTCATACACACACTGCTAACAATGAATAGTGGCCTGTGCAACAGAAGAAACTAAATTATTCTATTGCACAGGTCACACTACTCACCGTATAATAGAAACTAAGGAATTTAAAGCAGATTTTTCTTCACAAAAAAACTAGAGATAAAACATTTACCATACTTTCACAACATATCAAAATAAACGTTAATATATGAACCTGACAATTTAAAATTCTGAAATTCAAAGTTGCAGAAGTATACACTTTTCCCCCATACCAATCAATAATTTCCCATCCTTATTAGAAAGGATAGGAGTGGAATTATCTAAGTGCTTAGCAGCAGAGGAGTCAATTAAAGCTATAGCTGCTGGATCAGGTTTGGGAATAGTCCATACAAATATAAACGAATTAACTTTATACATCTGATCTGCCTTTTTAGGGACAGCTGGCTGACAGTATCAGGAAAACTGCAGGCAGTAAAACACACATCCTCTAAAGCAGACAGCACAGGCAGAATGAGTGCAAGTTCTGGAAAATCCTTCTGTAACAACTCATAGTATTCTGAGGGAGTGAAAAACCTTAGTACTCTCCCACTGAAAACATTGGGACATTCTAGCAATAATCTCAGAGAAAGAGAAACCCCCACAGGGAGAATCAGACAGTGAGTTCTCCTCTGAATCAGAAATATGAGGAAAACCCCATAAATCTTTCCCTGCATCTTCCTGCTCAGATTCAGAATCTTGATTTTTTTTCAGGAAAGGTGGCATCCTTCTTTCTATTACTGGAAACTACACTAGAAGAATGATCAATATCCTGAATCAAACCCTGGGTCAGTCCCAGTAAACAACTTCTATCCAAAGAAATCTGAAGAGGTGTTGATACATGCTTGGTTTTCTGTTTCTTTCTGACAGGAAACAAATGAGGCCAACTGTGTTACTAATGGCAGAAGCTGCTTGTAATGTCAGCATTCTGAGACTACAGGGAAACCTTCCCTGTTTCTTCTCTCAAGACTGACAAAACTGGGTGTCTCTTGCCCACTGAAGGGAGCCCAACAGCCCCAGAGGAAGTAGCTAACCCCTGGTCCATAGAGGCTGCAGATACTACACCAGAGGGATCAGGGGTAAAAGATCAATAGTCTCAGCAGAGTCACCCGCCTGTGGCCGAGGCAAATTTCTTGCCTGCTCTAGTGGCAAAGGCTGTTTTCTTTTTGTGGCTGGAAGAAGAACAGACAAATGGAGTGACAATCTGTTCCACGGTCAAGCCGAAAATGGTACCTCTAGCCTGAAAAAAAAACAAGCAACAATGCCAGTAAAACTACCAGCCCAGGAAAGTTACTTCTTTGACAGAAAAAACATAGTAAAAACACTTTCAAATAATATGGCAGCCCCACAACATTGCAATAAATAAGAAGCTATGTCTTACCATAAAGTTCCATCTGTGCTGTAGATCTTCACTAATCCTTGACTGTGGGGACTTGGTCGTTATTCCAGCTTGCACATTCCAAAACTCTCAAGCTCAGCTCTACACATAATGCTCCTTCCCTTCCCAGATCTAACCCTAAAAAGAATCTTTAGTAAACCCTAGATCCTCTCTGGTCTGATGGGATTGCTTGGATAACTCTTGGCGAGCAGTTTTTGAATTTCTAAGACTGCTGCATCTGGGTGGATCATCATCATCATCATCTGCCCCCTTTTTCCCATTTTCCTACATGGGGTCGAGGTATTGTGCTAATTGTCGCCAACTCTCTTGATTCAGTGCCACACTCCTGCCTTCTTCAACACTCATGCCTGACTGTCGCAGATCTTCTTTCACACAATCCATCCACCTCTATGCTGGATGTCCTCGCTTCCTCTTAACTTCTTCCTGTCTGTCCCAAATCTTCTTCACCAGATTGTCTTCTGCTTTTCTATACATGTGCCCAAACCACCATAATCTTTTCTCTTTGATCTTTTCTGCAATTGGGGCTACTTTGGCTTCTGTTCTTATGTCCTCATTTCTTTGTCTGTCCCACAGTGTGCATCTTATCACCTTTCTCAGGCACTTAATTTCCATCATCTCTAGCTTCTTCAACTGTACTGCCTTTACTGACCATGTTTCTATAGCAGACAGTAGCACTGGTCGCACCACTGTCTTGTACACCTTACTTTTCAGCTTCTTTGGCATTCTTCTGTCATAAACTACACCTGATATTCTATGCCAGTTGGCTGCAGCCCCTCTGATTTTAGCTTTGACATCTTCATTCAGACTACTCCTCCCACATACTTGAAGCTGTTTACCTGTTGCACTATCTTCCCTTCTATCTCTGTTCTCAGCTTCTTCTGATTTCCCCAATTTGTGCCATTACCGCTGTCTTATCTATGCTTTAATTTAATCCCATGTGCCTTCAGATTTGCATTCCATTCTCCTATCCTCTGCTGAAGTTCTAGCTCAGAGTCTGCCTGTATTTCACATCATCTGCATACAGCAGCTTTGTAGATCTGTCCTCTCCAACCTGTTTGCTAATGTAGTCCATCACCAGTATGAACAGCAGTGGGCTAAGAGCTGAACCCTGATGTACACCCACACCCACTGGGAACCCCTCTGTGAGGCTGTACACTGTTCATACTTGAGTCATTGGGTCCTTGTACATAGCCTGCACTAATTCTACCAATGTTTCCGGGACTTCAAACCACCACAGTGCTGCCCAGATCAGCTATCTTGGGACTTTGTCATATGCTTTCTCCAAGTCTAGGAATGCCCAGTTGGACTCTCTCCTCATCTCTAGCTTCTTCTCAAGTATCTGTCTCAATGCAAACATCAGGTCAATTGTGTTGCATCCTGATCTGAATCCAAACTGCTCATCTCCCATCTTACATTCTACGACTCTGCATATCCGTTTATCTATTATGTGTATCCGTTTATCAATCACACTCTCCAGAACTTTCATGCAATGTGATAGGAGCTTGATGCCTCTGTACTGCCCACAGTTGTGGATGTCCCCTTTGTTCTTGTACACTGGCACAAGTAAGCTTACTCTCCAGCCATCTGGGATACACCTTTCTCTCCACACTGCTATTAGTACCCTCAGGAACCATTTCTCCCCTATCTCACCCAGCATCTTTATTATATCTGCTGTGACCTCATCTGAGCCTGCTGCTTTCCTTGACTTCATCTTCCTTAGTGCTGTTCTTACTTCTTCTAGGGTGGGCTCCTCCTTCTCTCATCATAGACCTGTTTCTGGGGCAGCACAGCTTCTGTGGAGTCATTCAGAAGCTGCTGGAAATACTCCTTCCATCTGCCTTTGATGTCCTCTGAGCTGGTGAGCAGGTTGTTGCTGGCATCCCCTATGAAGGGTGTCTAACTATCTTCTTTATCTTTCTGTCTTTGCCTTGCAACCTGATATAGCTTCTTTGTGCCCCTTATTGAGTCACTTTCCAGAAGTTGGTACAGTGCCTCTGATGCCCTATTCTTTGCTATTGCAACTTGTTTTTTAGCTTCTTTGTTAGCCAACCAGTAGTCTTCCTAGCCTGGTCAGTCTCTTCTGTCTCCCACTTCTTCCTACACTCCTTTTTTCTTTTGATGACTTCCTGGATTTCTGCATTCCACCACCAGCTTTCCTTATGTATCTTATTTCCATATCTGTTCTGTAGCCCTAACACATGCTGTTTTTAGGTGTTGCCATTCTTCTTCAACTCCACCTATTTCCTCCTCCTCTTCTTGGTGTGCTAGAGCACTGAGTAATTCCTTGAACTGTTGTACTTTCTCTCCAGTCAACTGCCAGGTCTTCAGCCTGGTCTCTGTTGACCTTAGAGCCTTCTTTGACCACTGCTTGCAGTTGATTGTGGCAACTAGTGGTTTATGCTGCGGGCCAACTGTTTCACTGGGGATGGCTTTGCAATTATGGATTCTGCCCCAGTGCCTTTTCCTTACTAGGAGGATGTCTAACTGAGTTGCATGTTGACTACTCTTGTATGTGATCTTGTGACTGTCTCTCTTTCTGAACCATGTGTAGGCTACTATCAAGCCATTTGCCTGACAGAAATCTAAACCGGCTTCTCCTTCTTTATTCCTGTTGACCCACCCACGTGGACCCAGGCAGTCCTCATATCCTGTTCTGTCTGTCCCGATATGTGCATTCAAGTCACTCATTATCAACACCAATTCATATTGTCCTGCTTTATCTATTAGGTCCTGCATCTGCTGTTTGAATGCACTCTTTTCCTCACTATCACAAGCCTGCTGTGGGGCATAGGCTGAGATTATGAACACTGCCCTGTCATTTCACTGGAGTCTGACTGCCATGAGTCTGTCATTAATTCTGAAAATATCCCTTACTGCCTTCTGAACCCTCTCTCTCACCACAATTCCTACACCATTTCTAGCCTGCTCTCCTCCTGAATAGTAGACTCTGGATCCCAAGCCAAGTGGCTTTGCTGCACTGCCCTTCCATCTCATCTCCTGGATACATAGGATGTCCAGCCTCCTTCGTATCATCATGTCATCCACTTCTAAGCTGAGTCCTGTCAGTGAACCTACATTAAGCATAGCAATTCTCAGTTCATGTCTGGCAGGTTGGTTGGTTTTACGTCCAGCTTTCGCTCAACAGAGCTATCCTAGGTACCCCAGGCTGGGCAACTAAACACTGGCCAACCAGTAGCTTATTGACCCAGAGCTGCTGGACTTTATGGCGGGCACACACTGGCCAATAGGGGCACATATACCCCTCCCACCATTAGCTCTGGTCCCTGGCGTGGGTCCGAGTAGGCCGGGTCCTCAACTCACTTATCACTCGTAACTACCCATGCCCATTTTTGGCGACATTAGTCAACATGACGGAATCATCTAGAGCCATATTTTACGCGCGCAGTCTGTGATCCATGTTCTTCTATCTTGAGGATATAGCGTACCACAGTAGATGCCCAAAGTGGTTGGTCTGTACAACTCTTCCCCTATGGGGCACCATGTAGAACTGTGCTGCTGCCCACAGCTGCATTCACTGGCGAGTTTGATATAGAAACACTCAGCATGTTTTTCCGACATGGGAGAAACCCCACAGAGACACAGGGAGAACATGCAACTCCATACAGGCATTGGTCGGAGGTCAGGATCGAACCTTGTACCTTTTGCATGGGTGGCAAAGACCTTAACTACTAAGCCATCTGGGTGGAACATCCGGGATTGTTTTTAGTCTTTTTGTTTTTTTTCTGAAAAGGGGATGTTGTAACCTCTGGTTATAGTCCTCTGCACATATTTGTCAGTTGCTATCCTTAACCAGGCATTTTGGTGCAGTGATATCATCCCCCGAACTCCCTCCACAGGAAGGCAATTGGGCCTCCTAACAGGAGCGCTGAAAGGAGTTGCTGGGGAAAGAATCACTGGAACCCTGATTCTGCTGGCCATTTCTGCCTCTTGAGCAGTGTCTTCCATTATTTCTTCCCCCTCTGCCCCAGAGGAAGTCATTGCCATATGAGTTCTGGAAAGGCCCTTGGGACTTTTTGAGCTCTAGCTTCCCACTTTTCTGGTTCCTGGAATAAGGTTGCTGAGGAGTGGAAAAGTGTATGCCCATGACAGATACAGTATTCCCATCTTTCTCATATCTGGTTAGAGTCTCCTTAACCTTAGTACCAAATAGGGAAGGTCTGTCAAATGTAGCATTGATGAAAGAAGACTTAACTGGTTCTGCAAAATCACACAAGTGTATCCAGGCATATCTCCTGATCTCTACACCTGAACCCACTGCTCATCATCCCTTCGGCAGCATGAGCAATTAGCCTCATGGATGAGATGGAGACAGATTCTAGGGTGGCAAGCTGAGAAGTCACTTTGTCTCGAACTCTATCCGCTACCACTCCCACAACAGCATCTGATAGCTCTTTAATCAGATCTCTTTGAAGCCTCGCAAAAATGTGCCATGTAATTCAAGGACCTGACAGCGAAGGTCGATTAAGCATATACCCGCTTCCCAAATCTATCTATTATCCTATACTCTTTGCTAGGAGATGAATAGTAGGACTTTTGTCCGCAAGTTCCTTCTTGGTGGTTGCAGCTACCATGGCGTCCACAAGAATTCCTTTGCCCAGTGTTGTTGATCCTGCAGCTACCTCGATGGCATCCACAAGAATTCCTTTGGCCCAGTGTTGCTGATCCTGAGGGATGGACAGAATATGGTCAGGTCTCCTTGGCATCAGCTCGATAGAATCTAGCAACTTCCAAGCCTGCTGAGCGATCAGCTTAACAAGATCTGCAATGGGAGGACAGATCCAAGACCTAGAGGGCTGGGCACAAAAAGCCTCTAGGTATACCGATTCCTCCAAGGAAGGCTGAAGGGTAGTCCAGCCAACCCTCTAAGAATTTCTAGGATGTCCCCAAAGGAAACATCTTCAGGGGGTGACTTAGGGGACCCTTCACCCTCATCGAAATCAGTATCTTCTGTGAAGGACTCTTAAGGGGAGCCCAAGCTTTGGTTGAAGTGATGGACAAGCAGTCTGGACCAACAGGGATGGCATAGACTGTTTGTCCACCATGGACAAGGCCCTCTCCATGGCCTGGAAGGCAGCCCACCCCCCATATAGGGATGAAAGCCCGGAACTGAAATAGACTCCTTCGGAACTGTGCTCCCACCCCACACCAAGGAAACCTGCACCTAAGCCAAAGTCAGAGTCAAGCTTACATATGCTGACACACCTAGGGGCATGGACGGCTCTGAAATGATCGAAGTCAAGCTCCACCCCTTGGAACCAGCAACAAAGCCTTGACTCCAGGAAGCCTCCAGGTCAGAGAGACCCAAAGAACTCAGGGTAGCTATCGGTGCTGGAGAAGAGGCTCTGACCGGCACCAATGCAGTTGAAGCCGGAAATACCATTACCATGGGCTCTGAAAAATCAGGTTGAGTTGAAAGACTAATAATCAGTGGTGTGGAAGATGGTAAGGTTCCACAGCTACCATTGCTAGGAACAGAGGAAGGGGTAATTCCCCTCGCCATAAGGAGCTGATCCACCAGTCTCATAATGTCAGATTTGGACAAACTCTTGGTGGATCGAACTGAGGAAGCTGATGGAGATTTTGGTGGACGTGTCTCCAAAAAAGGACTGGGAGGACGGTCCACAAAAGGATCCACTGTGGGAGAATATCTGGTATGTGGCACGAATATGAGTGAAGGATCATTCAGTTCCGGATGCTTGGTTGGAATTGAAGAAGTATCTTTAGTTGGCGTTGGCAGTGCAGACTTTGTTGCTGAAGTCGTCGGTGGAGAAACAGGCCCCACTGGCACAGAGGACTGAATATTTTGGCCCACCAGTTCAGAAGAAGCTGTCGGCACCAAGGGAGACTTGGCAATTTTAGTTGGTGGTTCTGATTAAGGTGTTGGAACCGAATGACATCTTTTCTTAGGTTTGGATGAAGAGGAAGAAGATGATGAGCTGGCTTCAGTTTTCGGACCAGATAAGACCTCTTTAAAGTCCGACTTAAGCAAACGTTTCAAAACTAGCTTATTTTTACATTTGATCAAAGTTCTGTGGCTAAAGTTGCGACAGACTGAACAGTCCTCTTGTAGATGGGCCACACCAAGACAATATACACAACGAGTGTGTCCATCCAAATTTGGCATTTTCTTGTCACATTTTTGACATCTCTTGATCCCAGAAGTGCCTCTGAAGGCTTTGTCAGCCATTATAAAACAAGACAAGACACAGTACACATGCGCGCGCATGCATACACACACACACACACACACACACACACACACACACACACACACACACACACACACACACACACACACAAACACACTCACACAAACAGCTGTACTAACAAGTGAGAGAGGAAAAGGCTTTTTTTTAAACAAATGTATGGCAAGCAGGGAAAAATACCGGCTATGGTATTTAAGAATACCCAAAGATAAAAAGGGAGAAAAGTACCAATGATGGTAACTTGAGAAAAACTACCTAACAGTAGATAAAACAAAAACCACATGCACATACAAGTTAAACAGTCAAAGGGAAGAGTGGGTAGTACAGATAAATGAGATAATAGTCAGAAAGAAGAAATTAAAATACTCTAACTTACAGTTTTACTTAATTAAAAGAATCTAGCTTACAATTTTACTTAAACAATAGCGTTTGCTTGAGAGCTCAGAGAGAATGTGTCTTGCCCTATAAAGTGGTAAATGAGATCTGTGGTGATTTGGGGAGGAGCATTATGGGTAGAGAGCTTTGGAAAGCACAAGCTGGAAAAATGGCCAAGTCGGTACTGAGGCTTGGAACTGAGCCCACAGTCAAGGATTACGTGAAGATTGACAACATCAGATTATAATTTCTCCACAGAAAATATTTTATCAGTTAGATAACTTTGCTTTTAAACTGACAGAAATGAGTGCTCCATTTAAAAGTACACTACAGTCTCCAGACAATCCATTAAAACACAACACTCCTAGATTTCCTGAAGAGGAAAGTAATAAAACATGAGTAAAATATAAGAAAAGGTAAGGTTTTTTTCCTCCTCAAAGGAATTTTTCTGCCCAGTTAAGAAAAGCACAAGTTCACCTTCGATCCTCAAAAGACTAAAGAGGAGCATACTCTTCAGCGGCAGAAAACACTAGAGGGCTTTGCACTCAAACTTGTCTTTCAGTCAGCTCAGCTCAAGCTGCTTGACAGTTTGGGTGCAGAGAAGATGCCTTGAAGCTTTGGAAGCTGGACGGCTGGATATAACCATTTAGCTAAGGCTACTGCAGCAGTGATCAATAAGAAAAACATACTTTTCCTAGTATCAGTATCGGTGCCAATGTTTCCTGATAGTACCTCTGAAATGAGAAATCTTTGGTGCATGGTTTAACGATGTAGTAGATCAAAAGTTGGAGACATTAGGATTTCCTCTAAAATAATATGCCTCTACATGGGCAAATGTAAAAAGTTGCAGTTTACTCTTAAATTTACTGACAACATCTGGAAGAGAAGGCAATGCTTGTTTATTAAAAGGATGAAACTGGAACAACTGTAGAGTAGGATGTTCATGGTGAAGGGAACCTAAAAAAGGATTTGCAAAAACTTAAGGACAAAACTGAAAATTTGATGGACTAGAAACTTCAAATATATACTAAGACTTTGAAAGGTAAGTATTTTTACAACTTTTCCAAAGTATCAGATGACTCTGACAATGCAATTACGGTAAAAGTACAGTTGTGTACCTACCATAAATGTAGATGTTCCAGTGTATTCACTGTTGCAGTCATTACACTTGGGTTATCCTGCTGGCAGGCTACCCGCAGTTGGTCTGAATTCCAAAGTCCTGGTCCGGCGTCGGTTGCTGTCGCCTCTTCCCTGACGTCAGTGCGCCAGGGGTATAGAAGATGCAGCCGACACCATTTTCTTCAGTTTTTCTTGCCCCAGATGTCAGGTGCCCCCAAGAAGGTAGGCAATACATATTGCTTATAAAAACATACAGTGAAATAAAAACAATACCTTCATCTACAAGCAAATACACCACATAGGTTGTATAGGATAGAGAAGTATAGATAAGTCCCAGCAAAGAAAGGGGGATGGAGGGTGGGTAACCTGGACTGCAACAGTGAATACACTCGAACATCTACATTTATGGTAGGTACACAACTCTACTATGTTCATCGTGTTTCACTGTTGCAGTTAGTCATTACACTTGGGTTGAATCCCAAAGCTGAGGTAGGGCGGCTGGGTCTAAATAGAATTAGGAGTGGCTATGAGGCCCTGCAGAACTGCAGTGGCAAAGCCTGCTCTGGATTTAGAGTAAAGAGGTAAGTGATAATGGTTGGTAAAAGTGTGCACTGAACTCCAAGTTGCAGCCTCCAAAATTTCCTTAGTTGGTACTCCTCTGAGAAAGGCTGCTGAAGTGGCTGCTGCCCTGGTAGAATGTGGCCTAATATTCTTAGGCACTGACTTGCCATGCTCTGCATAGCAGAAACGAATGCAGTGTCCTATCCATTTTGAAATAGTTTGCTTTGAGATCGCCTTTCCTTGTGATCCTGCAGCATATGCTACAAACAGTTGCTCAGTTTTTCTGAAAGCTTTTGTTTTGTCCAAGTAGAAGCCTGTGTATGTCCAAAGAGTGCAGAAGTCTCTCCCCTTTATTCTGGGGATTTGGATAAAATGTTGGCAAATGAATGGTTTGGTTAAGAGCCACACTGGATACTACCTTTGGCATAAATGTTGGGTTTGTCCTTAGAGAAACCCTGTCCGGATGAAAAATGATAAAAGGTTCCACTACCATTAATGCCTGTAATTCTGACACTCTTCTTGCTGAAGTTATTGCTAGGAGCAGAGCAGTTTTCCATGATAATAATTTTATATCAGCTGTACTGGCTGGCTCAAAAGGAGGCAGTGTGAGCTTTTCTAAGACAAAGTTGAGGTCCCATGTAGGTATCGGTGCTCTCCTTGGGGGTCTTATGTTTTTTGCCCCTCTGAGGTACTGTCTTAGTAGTGGATGAGAGAAAATAGGAGGTTCCCTATTGTAATGAGCTGAAATGGCCGAGGCATGGATCTTAATTGATGAGAAGGATAGGCCTTTGTCCAGCATCTCAGTTAGGTATTGTAAAATCTGAGGAATATTTGGAACAAGTGGTTCAAGTCCTTGTGCTTGGTTCCAAGCACAGAATCTCTTCCATTTTTCTGCATAAGATTTCCTGGTGCTGAGCCTCCTGGCTTCCAAAATGACATCCATAACAGCTTTAGAGAGAGGTGTGTTCTGAGTGACTATATTATCTGCCATGCAGCCAGATTTAAGGTTCTGAGTTGGCTGTGCAGGATCTGATTGTTTTGTTGAGTCAGAAGATGAGGAATTTGAGGCAAAGTCCAGGCTGGGCCTTGAGACAAGCTCTTTAGGATTGGGTACCAGTGCTGGCGTGGCCAGTCTGGGGCAATCAGAATAATTTTTGGCTTCTCTTGTCTGACTTTTAGGAGCACCTTGGGAAGGAGAGGCAGTGGTGGAAAGGCATAAACTGTTAGGGTTTTCCAGCTGAATGATAGAGCATCCACTTTCCATGCTTGTGAGTGATAAGTCCTTGTGCAGAATCTGTGTAGTTGGCAGTTGAGAGGGGAGGCAAAAAGATCTATGTCTGGGCATCCCCATTTCCTTGTTATCATGCTGAAGACCTGTGGATTTAGTTTCCACTCGTGAGGGTCCATGAGGTTTTTGCTTAGTTCGTCTGCCAGAGTATTTTTCTTTCCTGGCAGGAATTGTGCCTGCAGATGTACTTGACAGGTCAAGTGCTGTGTTCCACAAAGTCATGGCTTGCCTGCAGAGCAGGTAGGAATGTGTGCCCCCTTGCTTGTTTATGTACCACATAACTGTAGTATTGTCCGTCTTTAGTAATAGTTGTCCTGGAAGTAGTAGATCCTTGAAGGCTGTCAGGGCATTCTGTACAACTAGCATCTCTTTTTGATTGATGTGAAGATGCATTTGGTCTACGGGCCACATGCCCTGAATATATTTTCCTGCCATGTGTGCCCCCCAGGCATAATCCGATGCATCTGTTGTTAGTGTCTGCCTGGCTGTGGGTAAAGAGAAAGGCTGTCCCTTGTTATGGTGACAGGCCAGTGCCCATCAAAACTCCTGTTGCAGGCAGGGAATAAGTGTTATTATTGCTTCCAGGCTGTGGCAATGTTGAGTCCAAACACTTTTTAGATACCATTGTAGCTTCCTCATATGCAGTCTTGCATATGGAATTAGTAGGATGCCATGAAGCCCAAAGCCTGCAGAATTTTTCTTGCAGGTAGCTGGGTCTTTGTTGCCATCATTTGAAAGTAATGAGTTAGTTGCCTTTGCTTGTCTGGTGTGAGATAAGCCATCTGGGCAGTTGTATTTAAGCTTGCACCCAGGAATATTATCTCTTGAGAAGGCACTAGTTTTGATTTCTTTTCGTTTACCGTGTATCATAGGCAAATTAGTAATCTTTTTACAAACGCCAGATGCTGTAGTAGAATGTCCTTGCTCTCTGCTTGAATAAGGCAGTCGTCCAAGTAGGGATGTATCTGAATTCCTTTTTGTCTGCAAAATGCAATTACTGGTGCCAGGCATTTTGTGAAGACCCTGGGTGCAGTAGATAAGCCAAAGGGCAGTGCAGAGAATTGGTAATGTATTGAGCCGGCTATGAATCTGAGGTATCTTCTGCAAGACTGTCTGATTGGGACATGCAGGTATGCCTCTTTGAGGTTCAAAGTAACTAGCCAAGCCTTCTTGCCCAGCATGGGTAGAAGTTGCTGCCGTGTCAGCATTTTGAATTTTGGAACATCCAGGAAAGTATTTAGAATTGACAGGTCCAGTATTGGTCTCCAGGCTTTGTCCTTCCTAGGTACCAAGAAAAGTCTTGAGTAAAATCCTTGCCCCTGTTCTTGCTGTGGTACTTTTTGAATAGCTCTCATGTCCATGAGAGCAGAACTTTGTTTTTGTGCCTCTGCCCATTGATTTTATGGCAGGTCTGGCATACCTATTGACCTTGGTAGGGTGTGAAAGTGGAACCTGTAACCCTGAGAAACAATATTCAGTACCCATTTGTCCTGGGTGATCATGTGCCAATTTTGTGAGAAAAGTGCTAGTTTTCCCCCTAAGGGTGCTGCCAAAAGGTAAGTGCTTGGCATTTGCAGAGGGAAGTCATTGGGACTGTTTCCTATAAGGTTGTGATTTGTCTTCTCCGCCTTTGGGGGTTGAAGCACCCCATTGTTTAGGTCTGTATGAGCCTTGGGACTGAGATCTGCCTCTTTGTGGCCTGTCTGACACTGGAAAGGACCAATTTTTTGAAGGCCAGTTCCTGCTAAATCTAGGTGGCTGAACCTGTAAGAAATCCTTTACTGTCTGCATTGATTTTGCTTTATCCTCCATTTTCTTTAACACCTCTTCTGCCTTAACAGCTAACAAAGTATCATGCTGTAATGGAGCATCCAATAGTTTTGCTTTAACATGATCAGGTAAACTTTGTTCTTTTAACCAAGCATGCCTTCGAATGACAGAACCTGTAACTGCGGCTCTGCAAGAAGCCTCTAAAGAATCAAAACCACATTGCAAAGTATGCTTTCCCACTTGTTCAGCTGCATGCAATAAATCCTGCATTTCCTTATTGTCAGGACATTCTGAGCTTGTAAGCATTTTCTGTTTTAGCAAAGACATTAGGTATTGTTGATATTTAAGCATGTGAAACTGGCAGTTTAAAGCCCTTACAGCTAAAGTAGCAGAAGTGTAAACTTTTTTCCCCCATCTATCCAGTGCTCTAGAATCCCTATCAGAGGGAACAGGGTTTTTTGCAGTGGAAGCCTTGACCCCTTTGGGACCCTGAGAAATTATTTCTAGGTCAGCAGCAGGGTTTTTATAAAGAAATTTATGACAGTCTGGGACCCTGTAGTATCTATCTGGCTTGACTGGTGCAGGGGGTAAAGAATCGGGAGACAAACTGGATTCAGAAAAAACATAATCAACAATATCTAGTACAGGGGGGATAGCAAGGGACCTGTGCTGAGGCAGTAAAAGGAAGTTTCTGAGCCTTTTCTTGGATTCTGAATAATCCTGGTTCTCCCAATGGAAATGCTCCCTCATGGTGTGCAAGGTTTCCCCAAAAGAGTAATCCTCAGGAGGAGAGGCTGAAGGGATAGATTCTTCAGCGTCAGAGTCCTCATAGGGAGGAAGAGAATATCCCTGTTCTGAAGAGGAATCAGAGGAAATAGAAACCTGGTCAGAGGAGTCATAGTTAGTGTCTTGCCTAGGCCTTTTATCAGGAGGGGGATGGAAACCCGTGATCAAAGTAATTAGGTCCTCGGACATTTTAAGCATCTGTTTCTTTGGCATGGATGACTGTCCAGGAGAATGCTGTACTTGTTTCTTTGTCTTTAATGGTGTTTTAGACTTTGCCTTGACTGCTGAAGTGGACTTGATAGTAAGCTGTGTAGGTCTGAAAACACCCTCAGAAGCTGATGCCTGCTCAGCGGCTCTGGACCCATCTGAGGGAATAGTTTCCATAGGCCCAATACCTTGAGTTTCCAGAGGCCTAGTTGTCTCCACGTGGAAGTCGGAGGCGGCCTGTGGCGCTGAGGTAGCAGGTGTCAGGGGCTGCGAATGCGCCTCACTGAGAACTGGTGACTGGCCTAGAAGAGGCTTCGTCGTCGGTTTTGGACCTCGGATGCCTGTCCTTTTCTTTGTCTTTGTGTTTTTTATGAATTCCGGTAGTTGGTTGTTCCGACAGCATTATGTAGTTAAACCTTCGGCCAAAGTAATGTAAAGCAAAATCAAACAGACGCTTAATAGTACGTTGGTTGAATCTAGCACAAAACCGACAACTAGCAACGTCGTGGTCAGGGCTTAGGCAAGGAATACACAGTAAGAGTGAAAATCCTTATGAGGTATTTGCTTCCCACAAGAAATACAATTGTTAACTTTTACTGACATCGGTCTGGAGCAAGAATAAGTTTCCCCAACAGGGTACTTAGCTTTATTGAAGACTTCGGTTCTGAAATTCAATTTCGAAAATCTCAGGAGTCGGCCGACCAGCACTTGCAAGCTGCTTTTGCTTCGGGCACCGTGCAGCAAGAAATACTGAAGAAAATGGCATCGGTTGCATCTTATATACCCCTGGCGCACTGACGTCAGGGAAGAGGCGCAGCAACCAACGCCGGACCAGGACTTTGGAATTCTGGCCGACTGGAGGCAGAGGGCTGTGCCCCAAAGGCCTTCAGGAACACTGACTCCTCCTCGGAGGGAGCTTTGGAGGGCCAGTCACCCCTCTGCTTCAAAATCTCTAGGATATCAGAGAAAGAGACATCCTCAGAGGATGACTTGAGGGACCCCTCCGATTCCTCGAGGTCAGTGTCTGACGTGAGGGACTCATCTTGGGAGTCGATGTGCTTCCTCTTGTATGCTTTTTTTTTTCTGGGTGACATCTCAGGCAAACTCTGAGGGGCCCTCAGAAATATGGGAACCACTCATGGGGGTATCCTGAGGCCTTGGGTCTCCACTGTCGAAAGATAGAGGGTGATCAGAGACCAGCACCAGAGCTGGGGGGGACAGAGTGTCAGTGCCAAATGATGCTGCTGAGGACCTGGCCAGAGTGCTCCGCATGGCCTCGAAAGCTGGTCCTCCTGGCTCCGAAGATCGACCAGCCGTGGAAGACCTCAGAGCAGAAGGGACCAGGTTCAAAGCCGAAGCAGGGGTCAGGCTCACCCACGCCGAAGCACCGAGAGGGAGGCTAGGAGCCGAAAAGTGTCCTGAGGCCTCCACCTTGGGTCTGACCGAGGAACCATGAGTCCTGAACCCTGTGGATGGAGCCGACGGGGTCTGAGCTGAGGCCGGAGCAGATAAGCCACAATCGGCCATCGGAGCCGACCTAGGGACATCAGACGGCACCGACCACTCTGGCTCCGAAAGCTGAGATTCGCTTGAAGAAGGAAGTATCGACGCTGGCTGGGTGACAGGCTCCAGAGGCGACTGGGCTGGAGCCGAAAACAATTTAGCCAGTACCGGTGACTGGAGCAGTCTCTGTACCACTCTATCAACATCCACATCCGAAAGAGTCCTGGAGGACCTAGAAGATAAGGAAGGAGATCTAGACCTCCTCTCCGAAGGAGACCTGCCAGGAGGAGAGACCGGCCTAAAATTTGGAGACCGGCTCCGAACTAGTACCTCCGCAACTGGCTCCGAGGGACTTGGAGCCAAAGCAGATTCCGTTGATGCACTAATTTCCTTCGGCACCGAAGAGAGTCGAGCCAAGGATGCCACAGCACATTTTGCTACTTTCTCCGGAGGCTCCGAGGATACTGATGGAGCCAGAAATCACTTTTTAGCCTTAGAAATTTTACACTTAGAAGGAGAGGACTTGAAGCTAGAAGCCCTCTCCAAATTCTCCTCGAAGGAGGGTTTCAGAAGTCCTTTCAAAATTAGTTTGTTCTTCCTCTCCTGAATAACACGCGGGCTTAAAATCATGACAAAATGTACAAGATTCCTGAAGGTGAATCGCCCCCAGACAATAAACACACACAGAGTGTCCATCAGTGATTGACATTTTATAACCACATTTAGTAAATTTTTTAAAGCCCGAGGGCTTATACTCTTTCGTATCCTTAGACATAGTGAAGGACACTGAAAAGCCACCAACCGTTAATATAGAAGCCACAAGCGCGGGAACTAAAGAAAACAACATACACCACAAAAAGACCTCTAACTTAAGCGGTCCCAACAGGAACACAAGGAAAGGACTAGGTCCTCTAACTTAAACGGCCCTAGCCCGAAGGATAGGTACCTACTAACAAGAAACACAGAAAGAACGGGGGGGACTAGGTCCTCTAACTGAAACGGGCCGAGCCCGTTTGGAAACAGTTAGCGGGACACCACGAAAGAACAATACATAAGAAAAAACTGTACACCAGATTATCAAGCTAGTACACACACACAGCTATGAAAATAGCTTTTGAAGCAAGAATATCTCAACAAAAGACAAAAAGTTAGACTTAGCCACAGCCAAGAGCGAGACCACGTCTGAGCTATAAGAGCGGCAAACGAGATCTGGGAAAAGGGAGCAGTGCAGTATGGGATACCTTCTTAGCCCAGCCAACTGAAAGACTTCGGAGCTAGAGTATGGCCGAGTCGGAGCCGAGGTTCGGCTCCAAACCCACGGGTAAGAATGTAGGTGAGACTGGACTACATAACATCAGTAGTTATGTATTAATCAGAACACTACATCTAGTTTGTCAGTGTCAGTACACTAGAATGGATGCACAGGGTCACAGGTCATCAAAGGTGCCTCATCCCCACAGCAACAATGAGAACTCTTGCTGGCTCAAGCTCCTCCCCTCTCCTGTACTGTGCTGCCTCTCAGCTATTTCTCCAGACTGAATAAAACCATCATGGTATCTAAAAGGTACCAAAAAAAAGGATCTACACTAAGAGAAAGAAACTCCTGGGTGTGTGAACAATTTAGCAACTAGGTGCCAATTATAGGCATCTGGTGCTTTTGTAGTTTCTCTGGACAGGGCAATTTGGAGAAGGATAGATTTGTGGAATGTTTTCAGTGTATAGAGAGAACTAAATTAAATACATAAGTTATGCACTTGCCAGAACACTAGATTTAGTTGGTCTCTGTCCATTCACTGGAATGTATGGATAAAATTCCCAGTAGGTGTTTGATGGTATTAAGACAAGAGACCTTTGAGAATGAAAGCCCGAAAGGAGGCTCTAGACCTGAATAAAATATCAAAACTCTAACGTTTAGCAAATGTAAATAAAGTAGACCATACAGTAGCTGCACAAATTTCTTCCAAAGGTTGGTTTTGGAAGAAAGCTGTTGTGGTAACTGAAGGCCTGACACAGTGTGCTCTTAGTTTGAAAAACAGAGATTTATTGCTAGATAAACAGCAGCAACTGATGCAAGACAGGTGCTAGGCAAACAGCAACAAGATGCAAATCAGATGAACATTTAGTTAATAATGTTTTGCCATTTTATGACCTTTCATTGACTTTACACAAATAACTGGTCATCTTTCCTAATTCATTCTTTGAAAGTACAACCTGATCTGCCAAAGCACATGCAAACAGTATAGTCAATATTCACCTTTGTAAGAACAGTTTAGGAAAAAAACACATGTAGGTGGATAAATATAAATTAGATTGTGTTGCATCTCTAAACATAGAAGAGGTATTATTTCTAAGAGAAACCCTGTCTTTGTGGAATACATTGCAAAGGAATTTATACAACACGGACTGCAACTCTGACATTCTTCTAGCAGAGGTAATGGCCACCAGGAAAAGGGTTTACCAGTCACATGGAGGTCTGAGGAAGGGTGAATGCCGGACTGGCAACTAAACACCTTAAAATTCAACTGCCACTCGTTATGTAGACTGATGATCCATTGTGATGACCCCTTATGGCAGCAGCCAAAAGAAGTCGTCGTCACATGGAGGGGAAGGACAGGGCAATGGAGGCCTAAAATGGAAATCTCAATTTAGAATAGTTATATAAAGCTTGTGAAATGCTTATGAGGATGCTACAAAACCTTTAAGGTGGGAAGAAATTGCCACCACATGAACTTTGATGTAAGAGCAGCTGGCGCTGTATGAAAAGGTTCTGTCAAAAAGTCAGTATTTGAGAAATTGGGGCTAAAATGGATCAATGTTTTGTTTGTCTACCCATAAAGAAATTTTGAGTCATTTAACTCTCACAATTTTCCTTACTGAAGTTTTCTTAAAGTTTGTAATTGATTGTTAACTTGGGATGAATGTGTAGGATCCATGGCCATCACTGTAAGTAGAAAAAACAAGAGGTTAACAAAAGGGGTTGGATGTACAGATGAGGCTGCCTGTATGGTCAAAACCGTAGCTGAGGGTGTTGTGAAAAAAGGTTTCTTCTTAGATGCAACCAAAGTAGGAAGAACCAAACCTGGCTTTGTCAGAATGGGATTATGAGACTGACCTTGGCTCTGCACATCTCGTGTAATGAGTGGTACTGGGAAAAAGGCATAAAGGAGTACTAGGGTTGAATTATGGTCAAATGTTATCTCTTGGGGGATATCCCTCTTGGGGATGACAGAGAAAAACCTTTTGCATTTGGTGTTGGATGGTGAAGCAAAGGGACATCAAGGAGGGTTTCCCCACCTGTGAAAGAACTGATGATTTGTTTAGAGACCAACAGTGTAGAAGCAAAATCTGTCTGCCAAAACTGCCAGCAATCACACTGGATGCCCTGCAATGTGCACTGCTATTAGAAAGCAATGAGATGATACGGCCCGTATCCATAGAGCTTTTCAGCACAGAGGGCAAGGGCAAGGTCTGCACTGCTTATTTATGTATTACACCACAGCCAAACTGTCTCAGTTGATGGACACAGCACCTTGGAGAAGAAGGTCTTGAAAGGCCTGCAATGCAAGGACGATCACTCTCCTCTTCAAGGCACTGATGTACAATTTGACCTTATCTGTGGTCAATATTGTTTGGTTTGTCCTGATCAAACAATGCCCTTCCATACCAGCAAGGATGTGTCGGTGGTTAGATTGGATGCTGGAATAGGTTGAACAAAAGATGGTCCTGCACTGATGTTTTCTAGGTTTATCAACCAAGACATGTACTTCAAACAAGTCTTTGATATATACTTATGTGATTTATCATTGGTTGTATTCGCTGACACTAGTGAACTCAGTGTCAGTGAAGACCTCTCATGCATATTCTGGCATATGGAACCACTTGAATGGTAGCAACCATAAGGAAAAGGGCTTTGGAAACTGACACTGCATCCAGTCTTGGATTATGGGTGAGCTCCCTCACTACTTGAACTATTGCAGAAATCCTGTCTAGGAGTAAAATGGCCAGCTCTCTAATTGAGGCCACCTGACAGCCAATAAGCATCAGAAAATGGAATGGTTCCAATTGGAATTTTGAAAGACTGACTGTGATCCCCAGGGATAGGCAGAGCTAGACTAAGTATTGTCATGATGAGCTTTTCCACTTCAGGTGCAGCAATGAGCCAGTTATTTATGTATGGAACGATTTTTATTCCTAGACGTCACATACAGGCAGGAAAGTACAGTTGTGTACACTTACCATAAATGTAGATGTTCGAGTGTATTCACTATTGCAGTCATTACATTTGTGTAATCTGCTGGCAGGTTGCCCTCAGTCGGCCTGAATAACAAAGTCTTGGGTCCTGCGTCAGTTGCTGTCTCCTCTTCCATGACGTCAGGTCGTCAGGGGCATAAAACATGCAGCCAACGCCATTTTATTCAGTTTTTCTTGCCCCAAATGTCAGGTGCCCCCCAAAATGGAGAGCAAAATTATATATATATATATATATATATATATATATATATATATATATATATATATAACAGTAAATAAATATAAATGCACCTTTAGAAACATAAACTTTACTTTCATATAAAAGCAAATACACCACAAAGGCTTTTGAGTATAGTGAAGGAAAGAAAAGGTATAGAAAGGGGGATGGCAGGTGGGTAACCCGGACTGCAACAGTGAATACACTTGAGAATCTACATTTATGGTAAGTGTACACAACTGTACTATGTTCTTCGTGTTTCACTGTTGCAGTCATTACATTTGGGTAGAATTCCAAATCTATGGATGGGAGGATGGAACTAAACAGCATTAGGAGCGGTTATAAGGCCCTGCAGAACTGCGGTGGCAAAGCCTGCCCTGGATTTGGAGAAGACAGGCAAATGATAATGCTTTGTGAAGGTATGAACAGAGCTCCAAGTAGCAGCTTCTAGAATGTCTTTGGTTGGAACCCCTCTGAGAAAAGCTGCTGAAGTAGAGGCAGCCCTGGTGGAATGTGATCTGATCCCCTTGGGCACAGGTTTACCATGGTGCAAGTAGCAAAAACAAATGCAATGGCTTACCCACTTATAGATAGTCTGCTTTGATATAGCCTTCCCCTCTGACCCTGCAGCAAATGCTACCAGTAGTTGCTCAGACTTTCTTAGAGATCTGGTCCTGTTTAAGTAGAATCTTAGTTGTCTGTGTACATCCAATGAATGCAGAATCTGCTCCCCCTTGTTCTGTGGATTTGGGTAAAATGTTGACAGGTGAATAGTCTGGTTAAGAGCCACACTGGATACCACCTTAGGCATAAAAGAAGGATTGGTCCTGAGGGACACCCTGTCCAGATAAAATATAATAAAAGGCTCCACTGCCATGAGAGCCTGTAGTTCTTAAACCCTTCTAGCTGAATTGACTGCCAAGAGAAAAGCTGTTTTCCAAGATATAAATTTTATATTTGCAGTAGCTGATGGTTCAAAAGGAAGCAGTGTGAGTTTTTCCAGCACAAAATTGGGGTCCCATGCAGGAGTTGGTGATCTTCTGGGAGGCCTTAAATTTTTGTCCCCTCTAAGATACTGTTTAAGCAGAGGATGAGAAAAGAGGGGAGGCTCTGTATTGTAATGAGTCAAGATGGCAGAGGCATGAATTTTTATTGAAGAAAAGGATAGGCCCTTGTCAAGCATCTCAGTCAAATATTGTAAAAACTGAGGAATATTGGGCTTTGCTGTGCCTCTTCCTTGTGCTTGGTTCCAGGCATAGAATTACTTCCATTTATCTGCATAAGATTTTCTTGTACTAGGCCTTCTGGCTTCCAAAATGACATCCATCACAGATTTACTGAGAGGTGTTGTTTGAATAATTAGTTGATCAGCCATGCTGCAAGATTCAAAGTTTGGAGCTGAGTGTGCAGAATTTGACAGTTCTGCTGAGACAGTAGATGAGGTATTTGAGCAGCAAGAAAGACATTGTCCTGTTCGATTCTCAGATAGAGCATCTTCTGTGGAGACATGCGTGAATGGGCGTACCTTCGTTGAAGGTTGTGCGTTAGGGCCGGCAACTCAGCACGTAAAAATCAACTGCCAATCATTAGCGGACCGGAGTTCCGCTGTGGCGACCCCTAACCGGGAAAAGCCAAAAGACACAACAACAACAACCATGGAGGAAGCTGAGACATATTCCTTAGAAGTGGGTACCAGTGCTGGTGAGGCCAGTCCGGAGCCACTAAGATCATTTTTGTTTTTTCCTGTCTGACTTTTAGCAAGACTTTGGAGAGTAGAGGCAGAGGGGGAGAGGTATAGACTGATAGGTTTCTCCAGCTGAAGGACAGGGCGTTCACTTTCCATGATTTTTTGTGATGAGTTCTTGTGCAGAATTTGTCCAACTGATAATTTTGGGGAGAGGCAAATAGATCTATGTCTAGGCTCCCCCATTTCTGTGTTAACATGCTGAAGATTTGTGGATCCAGTTTCCATTTGTGCGGGTCCATAAGATTTCTGCTTAGGTCGTCTGCCAGAGTATTTTGCTTTCCTGGCAGGAATTGAGCTTGAAGATGTATTTGGTAAGTTAAGGCTGTGTTCCACAAGGCCATGGCTAGTCTGCAAAGGGGGCAGGAATGTGTACCCCCTGCTTGTTTATGTACCACATAACTGTGCTGTTGTCCATCTTTATCAGTAGTTGTCCTAGATGAAGTAAGTCCTTGAAGGCTGCCAGAGCATTCTGAACAGCTAGCATCTCTTTCTGGTTGATATGTAGATGCATTTGGTTTGGGCTCCATTCGCCCTGAAGGCATCTCCCTGCCAGGTGGGCCCCCCAAGCATAGACTGATGCATCTGTAGTTAGGGTTTGGGTGGCAGGGGGTACAGTGAATGACAGTCCCTTGTTTTGGTGGCATGTCTCTGCCCACCAAAGAAACATCTGTTGTAGGCAGGGAATGAGAGGAATCCATGTTTCCAGACTGTGACAATGTTGACTCCATAAACTTTTTAGGTACCACTGAAGTTTCCTCATATGCAGTCTCGCATATGGAATTAGCAGAATGCAGGATGCCATGAACCCCAAAGCCTGCAGAATTTGTCTTGCAGATAACTGTTTTTTGTTGCTATTTGTTTGAAGTATGTTGTTAGTTGCCTTTGTTTGTCTGGCATGAGGTAAGCCATCTGGGCAGTTGTATTCAAGCTTGCACCCAGGAATGTAATTATTTGAAAGGGTACCTGTTGTGATTTCTTTTTGTTTATGGTGTACCCTAGGCATGCTAGAAGCCTTTTTACAAATGCCAGATGTTGAAGAAGTGTCCTTGTCCTCTGCTTGAATGGGACAGTCTTCCAGATAAGGATAAATTTGAATGTTTCTTTGTCTGCAAAATGCAATTACTGGTGCCAGGCACTTTGTAAAGACCCTGGGTGCAGTAGATAAGCTAAAGGGCAGTGCAGAGCATTGGTAATGCAAAAAACCTGCCTTGAAGAGGAGGTATCTTCTGCATGATTCCCTTATTGGGATATGCAGGTATGCCTTTTTTAAGTCTAGAGTTACTAACCAAGCATTCCTGCCTAGCATATGCAGGAGCTGTTGTAAAGTCAGCATTTTGAAATGTCCAGGAACGTGTTCAAAATCGATAAGTCCAGTATTGGATGCCATGAATTGCCTTTTCTGGGTACCAGGAAAAGTCTTGAATAAAAACCTTGTCCTTTTTCCTTTTCTGCTACTGGTTGAATAGCCCCCATATCCATGAGGGACATGACTTGTTTCTGGGCCTCTGCCCGCTGGTTTTGTGGCAGATCCGGCCATCCGTTTAGAATTGGCAAAGTATGGAAATTAAATCTGTACCCCTGGGAAACTATGTTTAATACCCACTTGTCCTGGGTAATTAACTGACAATTTTGAGCAGGAAGTGCTAGTTTTTAAGTGCTTGGTGATGGCAGAGGAAAGTCATTGAGACTGTTTACTGTAGGGTTGTGCTTTGTTTCTCCCAGGTTTGGAGGTGGAGGCACCCCATTGCTTTGACCTATAAGAACCCTGTGATTGGTATCTGGAGCCTTTTGAGCGCCTGGATTTGCCCTGAGTGGCTCTGTTGAACACAGGAAAAAAACAATTTTTAGTAGGCCAGTGTCTACCGAACCTGGGTGGCTGCACTTGCAAGAAATCTTTTACAGTTTGCATAGATTTAGCTTTGTCTTCCATTTTCTTTAAAACCTCTTCTGCCTTATTATCAGAGTATCATGCTGCAAAGGGCATCCAACAATTTAGCTTTAACATGATCAGGCAGATTTTGCTCCTTGAGCCAGACATGCCTTCTAATCACAGATCCAGTAACGGCGGCCCTACAAGAGGCCTCCAAGGAATCAAAACCACATTGCAAAGTTTGCTTTCCAACTTGTTCTGCTGAATGCAGTAAGTCATGTAGCTCTTTTATTTTCCACACAATCAGAAATTAACATCATTTTCTGTTTCAGTAAGCCAATAACATGCTGTTGATATTTAAGCATATGGAACTGGCAGTTTAAAGCCAACTGCCAAGGTTGCAGACATATAAACCTTCTTACCCCATCTATCCAGTGCCTTGGAACCTCTATCAGAAGGGGTGGGATTCTTGGCTGTACAGGCCTTTACACCCTTGGGGCCCTGAGAAATAGTTTCAGGATCAGCAGCAGGATTTTTGAAAAGAAATTTGTGGGAGTCAGGAACCCTGTAATATGTCTGGCTTACTAGGAGCCGGAGGCAGGGAATCAGGAGCCATGCTTGATTCTGAGAACACATCATCAGCAATGTCTAATACAGGAGGTATTGTCAAAGGACTATGCTGAGGAAGAAGAAGGAGGAAATCCCTAAGCCTCTTTTTCGATTCAGAGAAGTCCTGACTCTCCCAGTGAAAATGTTCCCTTAAAGTATGCAAAGTCTCTCCAAAAGAGTAATCCTCAGAAGGAGATGCAGATGGGATGGATTCCTCTGCATCAGAATCCTCATAGGGTGGAATAGAAAATTCCTGATCAGAGGAGGAATCAGAAGAAATGGAAACCTGATCTGAAGATTCATAATCAGTGCCTTGCCTAGGCCTCTTAGCAGGGGGGGTGGGGTTGGGAACCCCTGATCAAGGTAATTAAATCCTCAGCCATTTTGATCATCTGTTTTTTTAGGCATACGAGCCTGAGCATGTGGCTCATGCGTCGGTTTTTTAGACATGGAAGTTGTTTTTGACCTTGTTTTTGTTGCAGGTGTCGGTTTAGTATAAAAATGTTGAGGGCCTGAAAACACCTCAGAAGCCGGTGCCTGCTCAGCGGCTCCGGACCCATCTAAGGGAGAGACATCCACAGGTTCTACTCTGTGAATCTTGCGGCATACCGGACTCTGAATGGGTCTCGGTAGAGGCCTGCGACTCAAAAGTAGCGGGTATCAAGGACTGCGAAAGCACCTCACTGAGTACTGGCGAACCGGCGACTGGCTTAGGAGAAGCTTCGTCATCAGTTTTGGACCTCGACAGTCTGCCTCTGTCTTTTTCTTTGCGTTTTTTGTGAACTCCGGTAGTCGGACTGCTAACCGACGACATTTCAGGATAGTTAAATCTTGAGCCAAAATATTTAGAAGCAAAAATATACAGATGCTTAATAGTGCATTGGTTAAATCTAGCACAAAACCAACAGCAAGGCACGTTGTGATCTGGGCCTAGGCAAGGAATACAGTACAAATGGAAATCCTTATGAGGTATTTGCTTCCCACAAGTAATGCAATTATTAACTTTTACGGACATCGGTAAGGAGCAACAGGGTACTTAGCTTTATTTTGAAGACTTCAGTTCTGAAACTCGAATACACAAATTTCAGGAGTCGACCGGCACTTGCAAACTGCTTCTGCTTCGGGCACCGCACAGCAAGAAAGACTGAATAAAATGGTGTCAGCTGCATGTTTTATACCCCTGACAACCTGACGTCATGGAAGAGGAGACAGCAACCGACGCAGGACCCAAGACTTTGTTATTCAGGCCGACTGAGGGTAACCTGCCAGCAGATTACCCAAATGTAATGACTGCAACAGTGAAACACGAAGAACAGCTGGAGCCATGCACTTGGTCAATAACCAGGAGGCCTGTGGTGAGACCAAAAGGCATGGCGCTTAACTGTTAATGACTGACTCTCACCTGAAAGTGTAAGAATTTGCTGGACAGTATGGGTATCCTGATGTGTACACATGCATCAAAACAGTACATCCAATCTCCTGCCTGCAAGCATGGCAGAATGGATTGCAATAAGACCATGCAGAAAAACAACTTTTTCTCCTTCGCATACTGATTCAGATGACTGAAGTCTAGAATCTGCCTGAGGTCCTCAGTTTGTTAGGCACCAAGAAAAATCTTGAGTAATATCCAGATAGTCTCTGGTCTGGTGGGACTTACTGGATGGCTTTTTTTGAGAGAAGATTTTTTATCTCCTTCTAAGACGCCCACCTCTGACAGGACAACATTGAAGGTGGATGGGAGGATGGCTGTATTAGTTTTAAAAATGAACATAATTTCCATGATTCAACTGTCTTGCTTAATAGCCAACTACACAAGGGGATGCAGGAAAAGTCATCCCTTGACTGCCTTCAGAGTAGGATAGCAGGGCAACTGTTTAGGATTTGTATTACCTGGATCCTGGAATGGGACCACAGAATCCTTGTTGGTGTGGTCCACCTCTGCCTTGTTGGCAGCAGTTATCAGAAAAATTCCTTTTACCCTGGGAACCTCTGTCAGACTGCTGCTGGACTGGTACTGAGGATGCTGGGAAATCATAGGTTCATAGGGGAACAGTGGCTATCCATTTGCAGACTATTACAAGCCTAGCCAATAACCAGAGGTCAGAATCAAACTCAGTACCTTGTATCTAGGAGGTAAAGAGCCTAACCATATGACAACCCCTACCCAGTAATTCAAACCCTGTACCCTTGGCAATCGTACATGCCATGATTGTCCTCTGTGCCACCACTAGACAATAAATTAATTAATATTACTACTACTACTACTAACAATAATGATAATACCAATTTATTAATCCAGTAGGCCAGTTGGGCACACAATCCCTTTTCAGGGGTGACCCAGAAGCAATGTCTGGTTCACTGCCTTGCTCAAGGTCACACAGTAGTCAAATGAGGGCTGAAGGAATCAAACCTTGTACCACAGGAACTAGAGCTCACATCCTTAACCTTAACCCTCTGTGCCAAGTGTCAGGTAAGAGTTCCCCATTCCCATACTGGGAGTCGAACCCTGGCTCCCTGGGTGAAAAACAGGAATCCTAATCAACAGACAATATGAGATATCTTCATTGAAAGTAAAAAAATTGGTGGAACATAGTCTTCTTCTCAAAGTGTAAATGTTATCGACTAACTGTACACATAAAATCTGCGTAGTAAGCTCATCCGGTCTGTTATTGTTTGATAATAAATATCATATTATTAACACTCTATCATATTCAGACCCATACCTACCTAACTCTAAAGTCTCAAGACTGTGTACTAACTTCTAACATCACAGAAGAAATCCGAAATATTAGCACTAAGTGGAATTGTACACATAAAATCTATGGAGTAACACCTTCCTGTCTGTTATCATTCTCTAATATAAATCATATTGCTAACACACTGTTGTATTCAAACTCATGCCTACCTAACTCTACAGTCGCTAGGCAGTGCACTAGCTTCTGACCCCACAGAAGAAGTATTTCTTTCGGAAATCAGATTATCTGGCACCCTTCTCGGTTCTTTGAAGTTATCTCTAGGGAGCTAAGAACTTAATCCCAACAGCTGTGAGCACGTTGCACCCCTACTCACGTTGCTGCAGTTTATCCTTGACTTTCTGCCCAAAAGGTAAGGTTCTGCCAAAGGAGATATGGACAAATGCTGCCTTGAAGTGTTCCACGAAACCTGTATGGCAAAGCCAAGCAGGCTTGACACGACACTATACCACACCACATTAGATTCCTGAGCTCGATGATCTAGCTGTGTCATTCACATTCTGATGATCTAGCTGTGTCATTCACATTGTTATGTAAATGATGCAATGGATAGTCCCGAGTGGGCAACAGTTTCAGATTCTCCAAGGATTCATCCGCCAGGTGTCTCTGAAATATCAGAATATACACCTAGCAGTTCATCACCCTGACAGAAAAAAATACTTGCTGCATAAACACGCTTTCTCAATTTATTCATCATCTAGGAATAACATTTTTCGGAGGATGGATAATCTGAGTGTTGTCCAAGACCTGGCATTTGGTGGCTGCTGATACCACAATGGAGTTGATAAGAAGTCCCTTACTGCAGTTAGGCCTTATCCTTGGGGGTCCACAACACACTGTTGGACATCTATGGACTTGGTTTTAGGACATCTGGCTCCTTCCAAGCCTTGGAACATGCCATGTCAATGAACTTGTCCTGCAGGGCTGCTGTGGATAAGGACCTGTAGGATTCTTGAAGGATCTCTTCTTCTGAAGAGGTGCTGTCTGTGTTATCATTTCAAGAATTTCACCAAACACAGCATCCTCTTGATGGGATTGGGGTGAAGTCTATTCCTCATCAAGGTCTGGTTTGGAGAGGGGGACTCTGATGGGAAGTCTATGCATTTCTTAATGCCTTTCGCAAGCCTTTTTCTAGGAGGAATTAAGGGTGAAAATCATCTGAGCTCTTCTGAGAAAAAGGCAACCTAGACCTGGGGCGCATCTAGTACCTCAGCAGTTTTTTGCACTATGAAGGCAAGATGGATGACTAACCTAAAGATTCTGCTTCAGAAGTGTGTGAGGGTGGAACCAGTTGAGTAGGTGCCTGTTCATGCAGAAAGATCCGATCTCCTTTGCACTGACAAATTTGCCAAAGTACCTGGTGCTGAAGCTACTGGTACTCACTACATCAGTGTTGAAAGAAAAAAACATCAGAGACAACCATTGGCCTCAATGACTCCAGAATCATGGCGACAAAGGCAGACATTGGCAAAGATAAATCGAACACCAAGAGTGAAGATATTAACAAAGACCATAAAAATTTGATAGTGGAATCAGTACCAAGCACTCAGAGCCAATCCTTTAATGCCTGGGGGGGTCAATGCCAACACTATTGGGAAAGTCACCTCCAAGAGTGCCACACACACTGAAGAAGTCAAATCCCGATGTGCACAAAACATCAGCATAGAATCACTGGACGGTTCCAATACTCCTGGTGCCAAAAATGGGCTCAGGGTAGAAATTGCAATAAAAGGGAACTGGATTTCTTTTTGCACTGCTCTGGACATCGGGGATGTGGAGCCTGACAGAACAACAAACTGAAAGTAAGTCTTTATAAAAACATTTGTTTTAACTGCATATTGTACCAGAAGGACTGAGAGGAGTAACAAGTCACAGCCAAAGTGGGATGGGGTGAAAGAAACCATGACAATGTCTGCTCCAAGGAGAAGTTTCTTGTTAGTGTTCTTGGAGGAGAAATGGGGCATAAAGGAGTGAGTGGTAGTAGAAAACGGCTCTGGACAGGGAGAAGATGATATCATTAGTTTAAGAAATTTAGCCCGGTAAAGTTACAGAGTGAGTGCTAGTGGAAAATGGCTCTGGGCAGGGTGAAGCTGATGTCATTAGTTTAAGAAATTTAGCCTGGGAAAGCTACATCAGAATGGAAGTTTCTTAATCTTTTTGTCTCCGTTTTTCTTTCCTTTTCTCAGGCCTGTTGGTTCTCTCCTTACTGCTGATGAACTTGCTTTCTTTCTCCGTGTCTTTAGGAGCATCTCCCTTCAAAATACCTTTTTTAAAAGCGGTTTGTTTCTTCTATCTAGAAATGTCATGATACAGCTTTTTATAAGGCAGAGACAGGCTGGGACAAAGTAGGAAATGAAAGCAAATGTCTCCCCTTTCTTGAAAAAATAAAGTTGTGAATGACCACATATGGTAATGAGCAAGTTAGTAGGATTTCACCTGTCCCTTACAGGTTATGTCAGGACAAACTGCAAGCTTCTAGGAATCATTTCATTAAATATGACCGACCAGAAGTGTCTTCATACTCCTAAATGTTTCTTGCCCGTTGTACTCCAAATTAAATTATAGTACAGTTTTGTACCTACCATAAATGTAGATGTTCGAGTGTATACACTGCTGCAGTCATTACACTTGAGTTATCCTGCCGTCAGGCGGTTCCCCAGTTGGCCTGAGTTCCAAAGTCTTGGTCTGGCGTCGGTTGCTGTCGCCTCCTCCCTGACGTCAGTGCGACAGGGGTATATAAGATGCAGCCGACGCCATTTTCTTCAGTTTTTCTTGCCCCAGATGTCAGGTGCCCCCAAATGGGTAGGCAATTCAGATTGCTAATAAAACACAGATAGGAAAAGCAAACAACAACTTTTAGTTACCAGCAAATACTCCCCATAGGTAGTAAAGGGTAGAAGATATAGGTACGTACTAGCAAGTAAGAGGGGAAGGAGGGAGGGTAACCTTGACTGCAGCAGTGTATACACTCGAACATCTACATTTATGGTAGGTACAAAACTGTACTATGTTCATCGTGTTACACTGCTGCAGTCATTACACTTGGGTAGAATCCCAAAGCTGAGGTAGAGTGGCTGGTTCTATAAGGCATTAGGTGTGGCTATAAGGCCCTGCAGCACAGCAGTGGCGAAGCCAGCTCTGGATTTAGAGTATAAAGGCAGATGGTAATGCTTGGTGAAGGTATGCACAGAACTCCATGTTGCTGCTTCCAAAATGTCCTTGGTAGGCACTCCTCTGAGGTAGGCAGTTGAAGTGGCTGTTGCCCTGGTGGAGTGAGATCTAATGCTGCTAGGTATAGGTTTCCCATGGTGTGTAGCAGAAACATATGCAATGTCCTATCCATTTTGAAATAGTCTGTTTTGAAATGGCTTTTCCCTGTGCTCCTGCAGCATATGCTACCAGTAATTGCTCAGATTTTCTGAAAGCTTTGGTTTTGTCCAGGCAGAAGCGTAACTGCCTGTGAATGTCCAAAGAATGCAGTAGTCTCTCCCCTTTATTCTGTGGTTTTGGATAAAAAGTTGGCAAATTAATAGTTTGGTTTAGAGCCACACTTGAAACCACCTTTGGCATAAACGTAGGGTTAGTTCTTAAGGACACCCTGTCCTAGTGGAACATGAAGAAAGGTTCCACTGCCATTAGTGCCTGTAATTCTGAAACTCTTCGAGCTGGTGTTATTGCCAGGAGCAGAGCAGTTTTCCAAGAAATATATTTTAATTCTGCTGTGTTAGCTGGCTCAAAGGGAGGTAAAGTTAATTTTTCCAAAACAAAGTTGAGGTCCCAAGTTGGAATAGGTGCTCTACAGGGCGGTCTTATGTTTTTAGCCCTACTGAGGTACTGTTTTAGCAAAGGATTAGAGAAATTGGAGGATCTGTGTTGTAATGAGCAGATATGGCTGAGGCGTGGATCTTGATGGATGAAAAAGAAAGGCCTTTGTCCAGCATCTCAGTTAAATATTGTAGAATCTGAGGAATGTTTGGGACAAGAGGGTCAAGGCTGTGAGCCTGGTTCCAGGCACAGAATCTCTTCCATTTATCCGAATAGGCTTTCCTGGTACTAGGCCTTCTGGCCTCCAGAATGACATCCATAACAGCTTTGGAGAGAGGCATTGCTTGCTTGACTAAGGAATTTTCCATGCAGCTAGGTTTAAGGTCTTTAGCTGACTGTGAAGTATCTGATTGTTGTGCTGAGTCAGCAGATGTGGGATTTGAGGCAATATCCAGGGTGGTTCTTGCGCTAAATTCTTTAAGATTGGGTAACAGTGCTGGCGTGGCCAGTCTGGAGCAATCAGGATCATCTTTGGCTCTTCTTGCCTGGCTTTTATGAGAACCTTTGGAAGGAGAGGTAGTGGAGGGAAAGCGTATACTTGTAGGTTTTTCCAGCTGAATGAGAGGGCATCCACTTTCCATGCTTGTGGATGGTAACTCCTTGTGCAGAATTTCTGTAGCTGGCAGTTCATTGGGGATGCAAACAGATCTATGTCCGGGCTCCACCATTTTTGTTATCATTCTGAATATTTGTGGATTCAATTCCCATTCATGGGGATCCATGATGTTTCTGCTTAAGTCATCTGCCAGTGTGTTTTTCTCTCCTGGCAGGAATTGTGCTTGCAGATAAACTTGATAGTTTAGAGCTGTATTCCACAAGGTCATGGCTTGTCTGCAGAGGCGGTAGGGGTGAGTGCCCCTTGCTTGTTTATGTACCACAACTGTGGTGTTGTCTGTTTGGATGCAGCAGGTCCTTGAAAGCTATAAGGGCATTTTGTACAGCTAACATCTCTTTTTGATTGATGTGAAGATGCCTTTGTTCTGCGGGCCACTTGCCCTGAATACATTTTCCTGCCATGTGTGCTCCCCAGGCATAATCCGATGCATCTGTTGTCAGTGTTTGCCTGGCTGTGGGTTGAGTAAAAGGCTGTCCCTTGTTGAGGTGACAAGCTTGAGCCCACCATCGAAACTCCTGCTGAATGCAAGGAATTAGTGGTATAACTGTTTCCAAACTTTGACAGTGTTGAGACCATACACTCTTTAGGTACCATTGTAGTTTCCTCATATGCAGTCTGGCATATGGAATTAGTAGTATGCAGGATGCCATGTAACCCAAGGCCTGCAGAATTTTTCTTGCAGGGAGTTGGGTTTTTGTTGCCATCAATTGAAAGTATTGAGTCAGTTGTCCTTGCTTGTCTGGCGTGAGATAAGCCATCTGGGCCGTTGTGTTCAAGCTGGCACCCAGGAATATTATCTCTTGTGAGGGCACTGGTTTTGATTTCTTTTTGTTTACTGTGTACCCCAGGCAACTTAACTGTTTTACAAACGCCAGATGCTCTAGAAGAATGTCCTTGCTCTCTACTTGAATCAGGCGGTCGTCCAGGTACGGATAAATTTGAATTCCTTTCTGTCTGCAAAATGCAATTACTGGTGCCAGGCACTTTGTGAAGACCCTGGGCGCAATAGATAAGCCAAAGGGCAGTGCAGAGAACTGATAGTGCATTGAACCTGCTATGAATCTGAGGTATCTTCTGCAGTTTTGTCTGATAGGGACATGCAGGTATGCCTCCTTGAGGTCCAAGGTCACGAGCCAAGCATTCTTGCCCAGCATGGGAAGAAGCTGCTGTAGTGTCAACATTTTGAATTTTGGAACATCCAGGTAAGTGTTTAGAGAAGAAAGATCCAGAATGGGCCTCCAGGCTTTGTCCTTTCTTGAATAAAATCCTTGTCCTTGCTCTTGTGGTGGTACCTCTTGAATAGCTCTCATTTTCATGAGTGCTGTAATTTGTTTTTGAGCCTCTGCCCATTGATTTAGTGGCAGATTTGGCATTCCTTTTAACCTTGGCAGAGTGTGAAAGTGGAACCTGTAACCTTGACATACAATGTTGAGAACCCATTTGTCATTGGTGATCCAATGCCAATTGTGATAGAAAAGTGCTAGTTTTCCTCCCAAGGGGGCTGCCAAGACAGAGTTGTTTGGCAGCTGTAATGTGAAGTCATTGAGGCTGCTTTTTATATGGTTGGGGCCTGTCTTCCCCTTCTTTCTGGCCTGGTGCACCCCATTGTCGAGGCCTGTAAGGACCTTGTGGTTGACCTCTACCTCTTGGACGTCTGTATCTGCTCCTTTGAGGTCTGTCTGTAGCCGGAAAGGACCATTTCTTTGTTGGCCAATTTCTGCTAAATCTTGGTGGCTAAACCTGTAAGAAATCCTTTACCGTTTGCAGAGATTTTGCATTATCCCCCATTTTCTTTAATACCTCTTCTGCCTTAACTCCAAATAACACATCCTGCTGTAAAGGTGCCTCCAATAATTTTGCTTTAACATGATCTGGTAACGTATGTTCTTTTAACCAAGCATGCCTTCTAATGACAGAGCCTGTAACTGCTGCTCTACAGGAGGCCTCCAAGGAATCAAAACCACATTGCAAAGTATGCTTTCCCACTTGTTCAGCTGCATGCAATAAATCCTGCATTTCTTTAAAATTAGGAGGATCTGAATCTGGAAGCATTTTTTGTTTTGACTGAGACATCAAAAATTGCTGATATTTTAGCATGTGAAAATGGCAATTTAAGGCTCTCATTGCTAAGGTTGCAGACGTATATACTTTCTTTCCCCATCTGTCCAATGCTCTGGAATCTCTGTCAGAGGGACTGGATTTTTTGCTGATGAGGCCTTAATCCCTTTGGGTCCCTGAGAAAGTGTTTCAGGGACAGCAACAGGGCTTTTATACAGAAATTTGTGTGAGTCAGGGACTCTGTAGTATCTGTCAGGTTTAACTGGGGCTGGAGGTAAGGAGTCAGGATTTAAGCTGGATTCAGTATACATATCATCCACAATGTCTAACACTGGCGGAATAGCAAGGGGTCTGTGTTGAGGTAATAAAAGGAAGTCTCTGGGCCTTTTCTTGGATTCAGAGTAATCCTGGCCTTCCCAATGGAAATGCTCCCTCATGGTATGCAAGGTTTCCCCAAAGGAGTAGTCCTCAGGCGGAGAGGCTGATGGAATTGATTCCTCAGCATCAGAGTCCTCATAAGGGGGTAAAGAATATCCTAGGTCTGAGGATGAATCTGAAGAAATGGACACCTGGTCGGATGAGTCATAGCCTGCATCCTGTCTGGGCCATTTATCAGGAGGGGGATGGGACCCCCTGATCAGAGTGATTAGGTCTTCGGCCGTTTTGAGCATTTGTTTCTTAGGCATGGAGGCCTGTCCTGGAGAATGCTGTATTAGTTTCTTTGTTTTTAAAGGAGGCTTAGACTTAGCAGGGGGTTTAATGGTTAACTGAGTAGGTCTGAAAACACCCTCTGAAGCTTCGGGTTGCTCAGCTACTCCAGATCCCTCTGAAGGGTTAGCCTCATTAGGCTGAAAAACTTGTGCGTCCGAAGGCCCAGCCATTTCCACGTGGGAGTCGTAGGCGGCCTGTGGTTCTGCAGAAGAGGTCATCAGAGGCTGTGAAGGCGCCTCGCTGAAAACCGGAATACCAGCGACTGGCCTAGAAGAGGCTTTGTTGTCAGGTTTGAGCCTCGGATGCCTGTCCTTGTCTTTGTGCTTTTTATGTATTCCGGTCATCGGAAGTTCCGATGGCATGGTGTAATTAAATTTTCTGCCAAAATAATGTCTGGCAAAATCAAACCGACGTTTAATAGTACGCTTGTTAAACCTAGCACAAAACCGACAACCAATGATGTCGTGGTCTGGGCCTAGGCATGGGATACAATAGGAATGGAAATCCTTATGAGGTATTTGCTTCCCACAAGAAATACAGTTATTAACTTTTACTGACATCGATCTGAGGCAAGAAAAAGTTTCCCCAAATGGGTACTTAGCTTTGTAGAACACTTCGGTTCTGGATTCGGAATGAAAATCTAAGGAGTCGGCCGACCGGCACTTGCGAACTGCTTTTGCTTCGGGCACCGCGTGGCAAGAAAGACTGAAGAAAATGGTGTTGGCTGCATCTTGCACTGACGTCAGGGAGGAGGCGACAGCAACCGATGCCGGACCAAGACTTTGGAACTCAGGCCGACTGGGGAACCGCCTGATGGCAGGATAACCCAATTGTAATGACTGCAGCAGTGTAACACAATGAACATCTAGTTTATCTTTGATTATATCATCCTTTCTGAATAATAAGACACAGACTGTTCTTTTTTTAAAAAAAGGACTTTATTCAAAAATGGATAAGCACAGTAGCCATGTAATAGCTTTTTGTAGTATGAGTACTACAGTCAACCATCATGAATTTTTATGGCCACTAAACAGTGGGTTATACTTTATTTGAACGAGCTACTGGTAGGATAAAACCATGGTATGTAACTGGTATAGTAGGTTTTACTCTAATTGAATATTATGGAAAAGTGACCAATAAAGTTCTAAGTATTGCCATTTAAAATATATATTTTTTTAAAATATCCAAGTGTTTTAACAACATACTTAAAAAAGAAGTTACGTCTTACTATAACGTTCCATCTGTGTTGTTCATCTTCTTTCATTCATCAATGATGGGTTCAGATCCGAGTCCTTGGAACCGAGTCGGCCTATTACAAAGCTCGTGCCAGCCAAAAAAACTCTTGAGCTAAGTCTCTACCCAGAATGCCCTTCTCCCCGTTACCTCAAATCAAGTTTGCTAAGAAAAGGAAGTAAAGCTGAGGCCACCCTAGGGCACCACTTAAACTCAAACCATACCCCAGGAGCCTTTGGAGGGGAAGGAGGGTGGGACGTGATGAATGAAAGAAGATGAACAACACAGATGGAACATTATGGTAAGACATTACTTCTTTATCTGATGTTGTTAATCTTCTTTCCATTCATCACTGATGGGACAGAATCCCAAGCTACCTTGAAGTCCATGGGCGGCCCTTATGGAAGAACATTCCTGAGTACCATTGAGCCGAAGGCAGCTCTCCCTTTGGAGACCAGGTCCAATTTGTAATGACTGATAAAGGTATGAGGCTTAGCCCAAGTAGCTGCTGCACAGATGTCATCCATGGATGCCCTGGAATGGAATATTATAGAAGCTGCCAATAGATCTAGTGGAGTGGGCTTTAACTTTTGGTATGGATTCATTACGGACAGAATAGGTGAAACGTATGCAGTCCACTAGCCATCTTGATAATATAACCTTGGAAACAGCCTCTCCCATTTTGGGTCTCGAAAAGGAAATGAAAAGCTGTTCAGATTTACGGATAAGTTTGGTCCTGTCCAGGTAAAATCTCAATTGTCTATGTACATCTAAGGAGTGAAGACAATACTCTCCTCTATTGGCCAAATTCAGAAAAAACACTGGCAGATCAATGGACTGGTTAACAGAGAATTCAGAAACAACTTTGGAAAGCAAGGATGGGTTCGTCCGAAGTGACACTCTGTCTTTATGAAAGACCAGATAGGGCCTCTTGATACACAATGCTTGCAGCTCCGAGACTCTTCTGGCAGAGGTAATGGCTACCAGAAACAAAGATTTCCAAGACAAAAACTTTAGGTCCCCCTTAGCAGCGGGCTCAAAGTGTTTTTGAGTCAAAGACTGGAGGACTAAAGTGAGGTTCCACGGGCTGTCTGAGAGGAGGCCTGAGATGAGAGGTCCCCTTAAGGAAAGCCTTGCAGAGGTGTAAAGAGATAAAGACTGGTGCCATCTATACCATTGAGGAAACTGGAAATTGCTGCTAGATGCACTCGCACTGCAGAGGCAGTGGCTCCATTATCAAAAAACTTAGCCAAGTATTGAAGCACTGCAGTAACTGGAGTTGAGTACAGGTCTAGCATGTTATCCTTGGACCAGAAGGAGAACCTTTTCCATTTATCCTGATATAGTCTTCTGGTGGATGGTTTGTGAGAGGCCAGAATGATGTCTCGAATAGAGGAGGACAGATTAGCTTGCCTGGTGACTAGTGGAAGTGAAGAAACCAAGCTGTCAGCTTGAGACTGGACAGGTTCGGGTGACTCAACCCTTGGGAGTGAGTAATCAGATCTGGTAGAGGGTCCAGAATCCATGGCAGGTATACTAGGTGAGGCTGAAGAAAGGGGAACCAAACCTGTCTTGGCCAGAATGGGGCTATGAGGATTACCTTGCATCTCAACCGAAGAGCTTTCTTTAGAAATTGTGGGATCAGAGGAATGGAAGGATAGGTGTAGAGAAGTCCCATGGGCCAATCGCGGAGAGTGTCCCTCGGTGACTCCCACTCCGAGGGAAGTAGGGCGAAGTAGCTGCTGCACTTGATGTTTGATGGGGAAGCGAAAAGATCACAGCAAAGCTAGCCCCAGAGACTGAAGATTAGACACCACCTCAGGGTTGAAAGACCACTCGTGGGGCATAATGATGCATCTGCTCAGTTTGTCCGCAATCACGCTGGAGCTCCCTGGGATATGTGTTGCTGTCAGAAAGTGGTTGGAAGCTATCTTCCACTGCCAGATTCTCATGGCTTCTCAACACAGGTGGTAGGACTTGGTTCCTCCTTGCTTGTTGATGTACCAGATGACTGACATATTGTCTGACTGAATTGCAATTGCCCCTGAAGGGAGAGCCAAATGGAAGGCCTGCAACGCTAACAGCACGGCTCTCAGTTCCAGAACATTGATATGCAGGTGGGCCTCTGAGGTGGACCATGTGCCATGGACAGTCTTTCCCTGTAAATGCCCCCCCCCCCAATCAGTGAAGCATCCATGGTCACAATGGCTGCGGGCTGGGAGGGTTGAAATGGGCAGCTTCAAAGTTCTACATCTGGCCTAATCCACCAAGGCAGATCCTGTTTGCAGGAGTTGGTTATTCGAATCTTGTAATCCAGGGGATGACAGTTTATGAACCATTGACACAGAAGGAGCCATTGCAGAATCCAGACTTGAAGCTTTGCTAGAGGCACTACTGAAATTGATGCAGCCATAGAACCTAGGGCCTGAAGAACTTCCCTTGCAGAGGCTGTTGTTTGAGAAAGAATCACCCGGAGTTGAAGCATCAATCGATGGAGTCTGTGAAATGGGAGTGATACCAGACAGGACTGAGTAGTGAACACTGCTCCAATGAACTCTATTTGTTGTGTAGGGATGAGGTTTGATTTCTCTCAATGTATCTTTATTCCCAACAATTTTGCCAGAGAGAGATTATGGTGTAGTGCTGTTACCAGAAGATGCTTGGTGGGGGCGGTAAGGAGTCAGTCCTCTAGATATGGAAACACCCGAAATCCTTTTAGTCTCAAATGAGCTGTTACCACTGCCATGCATTTCATGAACACTCTGAGGGCTGTAGAGAGACCGAACGGCAGGGCATGGAATTGATAATGACTGGCTCCTATCCAGAAGCGAAGCAGACTCCTAGAGCATTTGTCCATCTTGATGTGGTAATATGTATCCCGGAGATCTATAGAGCATATCCAATTGCCTTCTCTTAAAAAGGGAAGGATGGACTAATCCGTGACCATCTGGAATTTGGTTTGGGTGACAGACTTGCTTAAACTGCTGAGATCCAAAATGGGTCTCCAGTCCCCTGTCTTTTTTGGCACCAAAAAGAATCTAGAGTAAAATCCGGATCCATGCTGGTCTGATGGGACTGGTTGGATGACTCTTTTTTGAGACAGCTTTATAATCTCTGAAGCTGCTTCTTCCCTTTGACTGGGTGAAATGTCGGGAAGTTTTCTTAGAAATTTTGGCTGACTAAGAAAGGGGAATGGTGAAACCTCTAGTGGTAATGTTCTGCACCCAACAATCGGTGGTGACAGATTTCCAGGCAGCTTGGTGCAGAGAGAAACGACCCCCGACTGTTTCCAGAGGTATGTAATCGGGCCTCCCATCAGGAGCACTGATAAGGCTGTCCAGAGAAGGAGTCCATGGAGCCTTGGTTGCGAGGTCCCCCTCTGCCTCTATAGGGGCGTCTTCCAGAATTGTTACCCCCTCTGCCTCTGGGAGTATCATCACCATGTGTGGCACTGAAGGGACCCTGAGATTTCTTATACCACATTTTCCCACTCCTCTGATTCCTGGAGAAGGTACGTTGAGGGTTAGAAAACTGTGGGCCTATGGCAGACAGGGTTTTTCCATCTTGTTTGCACCTGGCTAGCATGTCCTTCACTTTGGGGCCAAAAAGGGACGAAGCTTTGACGGGAGCATTCAGAAAGGAACATTTGAAGGGATCTGTGATGTCACAAATGCACATCCAGGCATGACACCTCATAACAATGCCCGACCACACTGCTCTAGCTGCCCCTTTGGTCATGTGTGAGAGCGGAACTGAAGACCAAAGGGACAAACTCGAAGCCGGAGTTAGATGCATTGTAGGCACCAAGGTGATGTGTTCCAAAAAGTATGTCGGAGCAGAAGGCTTCGGAAACGAGATGGTTGAAGGAGGAGTGTAAGATGGAGTCTGTGGATAAGGCAACCCAAGTCATGCAGGTGGATGGGTCTTAGAAAGTGAGGGAATCCCCCTGGCTACCAACAGCTGGTCTACAAGATGCACCATGTCGTGCTCTGAAAGGCTCCTGGTGGATCTAATGGATATTCCAGACAGAGAGTCAGGACGATTGAGGAATGGGTTATACGCTTGGCCAAGAAACGGGTCTATGGAGGAGGAGTATTGTGGCCGTGGTGCAAGGTCTGCCAGCACCGAAGGCTCTAGTTTCAAGACCGGAAGTAAAGGGGTCAGATCCAGTGAGGTCGTTACAACGTTCGGTGCCGAAGTGGCACACGGACCCAAAACAGTCGGTTCCAAAATGGAAACTGATGGCATAGTCGAAGGTGTGCCCTGAGCCGAAGTAGCTACGGGTGCTGAAGTCGAAATAGCTGTAGTAAGATCTATATTCGGTGCCGGATGGTCGGAGCCGAAGAGGCAGATTTATGCTCCGATGATAACTTAGGGACCTTAGATTTCCCAGACTTGCTCTGATCACCCGATGGTGAAGAAGGAACAGAATGGGATCTCTTTTCGTCCTTAGAAGGAGGGGTTGAGACCTCAATCGCAGAAATGGCCTCTGAGAAGGGAGACTTGAGTAACCCCTTCAGAATGAGTTTATTTTTGCGTTCATTAAGGGTGCGTTGCCTGAAGCTCTGACAAATATCACATGGAGGCTGCACTGAAAGGTGGACCACTCCCAAAAAGTATACACAGTCATCATGAGAATCACTGTTAGGTAACTTGCCCTTACAAGATGTACAATGCTTAAAGCCTGAGGTACCCTTCTTATCTGTGGTAGAAAAAAATACTATAGCCAACTGTATAATCCAACTATAATGAAGTCAACTCCGTTCAAGAAATCACAAAAAAATCAGCAACATAACAATACACTGTATGAAGAGAAGAAAGGGAAACACCTGAATAAAGATAAAAGCTAACAGGTTAAACAGGAGAATCAATGCCAACTATGGTATTGAAGAAATAAGGGTAAGGAAAAAGGCCGTACCAACAATGGTACTTTAAGATTACCAATGGTAACAATGGGTAGAGTGGAAAAAATAAGGTTAGACAGAAGAAACAACACTAGCAATACTAAAGGTTTAGTAAAATATGAAGCTATCCAAAAATTTTACACAAATATCAAAAAAGATTTCACTTAGCTGAGAGCTCGGCTGAAACGCGGCTTTACGGCAATGCGGCAAATGAGATCTGAGGTAACAGGGAGAAGGCCATTCTGCATAGAGACTTAGCTCGAGAGTTTTTTGGCTGGTGCGATCTTGGTAATAGGCCGACTTGGTTCCGAGGGCTCAGAACTGAACCCATCAGTGATGAATGGAAAGAAGACTAACATCGGATCAAAGGGTTACCAACGTGTAAAAGAATGTGCTTTTGCATGATGTGCTTCCTCAGATCCATCTTTTTTTTTTTTTTTGTAAGAGTCTTCAGTAATATGTCAAGACAGATTTGAAGTGCTGATATACTTTTTAAAGCACGAAATTCTGCCTTTGTTGTTTGTGGCTCTACACTTTATTTCTAACTCAAAACATCCTTTTATTAGTAATGGCTTCTCTACATCATATGAAAACATGTTTATCTGTACTGTCTGCAGACATGGTGCACATTTTGACCATCCAAAGGGTGTTCATCTATAACAGTTGATGATGTTCTAAAAACTGAGAATGCTTTTATCATCCTGTCCCTTAACATTACATCCATATTCTTTCCTTTATGTGTTGTGCAGTTATACATCTCATCTTTATCTAGTATCATGATATAATGTGCAACTGTCTTCCAAACTTTCAGTTTTTTCTTTTACACTGTACCAAACTCAGTCCCTGGCAGAGGCCAGCTAAGCACACAGTGGCATTGTCCATTAGAGGAATAGCAAGTCGATACTGTCTGCATCACTGCAGAAGTAGGATGACTCATTATCACTTCCCCTTTGCATGTCCCCATCTGGAAATCACAAGTGCAAACACAGGTAGGGAATAGTTAGGGCATTAAGCAAAAATGATTCCTAGTAGCAATATGACCGGTATCCTCAATCTCCTCACTGGCCTTGGAAGTAGGTCAGGTATAGCCTGGGGAAGGTTAAGGCAGGTCTGTTACACTTAGTGAATAAGGAGAGGAACTGATTGCAATGATGATCAGTTGCAGGGAGCCAAAAAGAATTCAAGAAAAGTTTACTACCAACTTAATTGTTAACCTTTACACTCATCAGTGTTAATAGCTGTTGTTGAGAATTTTTCCTCTAATAATTTTTTCTTTAATTTTTAGGAAGTGCAAAGGATGGTCAAATTACAGCACAAAAAAGAGACAATATAGCAGTAGAAATAGCAGTCAGGAATTGCTACAATACACTGTGTCTCTCTAATTTGAGAAACACACAAAGCAATCACATTACATAAACAGGATTTAATATTAATGTGCAGCACAAATTTAAAACACTTTATGCTGAAAAACTGACACAAAATATATGAATACATCTTTATCTTACATCAGCAATTCCCTAGCTCAGAATAAAATAAAACGGTATACTCTGAAATGTGTTCTAAATCTAAAGCAGAACGCATTCAGCCTAACTGTACAGTCGCAACACATTTACTGGGGACTTAGAAATATTAATTAGTACATCTTATGGGTTACACTTGCGACTTTCATATTTAGTAACAACATAATCATCTGCCACAGGACCACTTGCAGGAAAGTGCTTCACTATCCACAGCAAGACTTAAAGTACACCACTCAGGGATACCTACAGGGTAGACTTGAATCTAACAGAGCGCTGATTAGATGCCCATCTGTCAAAAATTGTACAATACCAATCCCTCAAACAAACCAGGAAAACTTTATTTATTGTACATTACACAGCTAATTAATGCAGGTAGTATAAAAAGCTATCTTGAAAGACAAATAACTCATAGACAAACCAAAAGAAAATGGTCCTGAAGAAGTAAAAGCCCAGTAAATATATATCTTTTTCCAGAGGATGCATCAGTAATGAGACAATGGTGTGCAGAAGTCTTGACATGGTCACTGTTAAAGATGTGGCTATCAAAAACTCATGGCTAAACAGAGTACTATCATTAACAGAGTTATTTTTGTTATACAAGGAGCATGAAGTTTACAGTTTTGAAGAGTGGTGTCAAGTAAAAGGTTCAATAGAGAGAAAAGCATGAAGGTTCTCAATGGACTGAATCTTGTTATCAAAACTTACTTAACTATAGCTGGCACCTTGGCGTTTGTGAAAATCTACTGCCAATCATTAGCGGACAGGAGTTCCGCTGTGGCGACCCCTAACCGGGAAAAGCCGAAAGACAAAAACAACAACTTAACTATAGTCATTACTTCAACAAAACTGTATGAATTCATCTACTTTATCATTTAAAATGTGACTGGCAATAGACTAATAGTGGTTGCCATCATGACTTGCTGACAACTTAATAAATGGTCTCACCAACTCAGTAAAGAAGACAGATCATAAAGCTACACTTTGAGCGATTTCTTCTCTTGAAAAAAATGAGAATGTATGATGTTTAATGATGCATATTGGCATAATATACTTATTTAGCTTAAAAATATTTTATCCCATTTTTATATGCATTTATTTAATGCTTCGCTTATATGGTTGCTCTTCCTTATATTTGACTGTTTCTCTGATTATTTCCCTGTGAATATTTGAACTGCTCACTGGACTGAGTGACCGTGTGTTCCTGGAATTTTAAAACAAACTACAGTACACTCAAATTTACTATCAACACCAGTGCTGTGGAATAGAGGGATAAAGCCCTGAATATGACCCAGGCCACCCGGGGTCAACTGGTAGCTTAGGCATCTGTGGTACTGGTAGGGAAAGATGGGCGTGCTTATCCTGGGATCCACTGTCAATAAGAAGAATTTTGAATTCTCTTTTATATATTAAAATAACTATCCATTTAATTACATTCTAAATTATTTTGTTTCTGTCTTGAGGATACTTAAGAGCTCTCAGAAATTTTAAATGAACTTTTTATATGAAATCAGTCTTTTTTTCTCCAGGTCCATTACGACATTAAGCTGCTTCTTTTCAACTTGACAGAGAAATCGTGCCCCTCAAGCGTTATATAGCTCAGAAATGTTTATGCCGTAACTTCCCCTTCACTCATCTGGGGAGGCATCAGCATGCACTGCACATACAGTGATTCTGCCTATCATCCTGGCTATCTTTCTTTTATTCATTGTTAGTTCCTGACTTTATCAGGGCAATGTTCCTCATTAACAAAATCCTCTCCCTCTTCCTTCCCTCTAGAAAAAGATAACTGGCTTCCACCCACTCATTATTTTCCTTCCAAGTTGGCTGTGTGGCATTCAAACTGCTAAGTAAATCCATGTGACTAGCCCTTCAGCTAGAAACTTACCCTTTGTGTTAGTCAGCTGGATGGGACACAGGTCTTCCACTATTTTCTTTCTATAAATATATCTTACACTGCTGCTGGCTGCAACATATTTAAGACTTTTAACCAATACAGGACACATCATTAATATTATTTATTTTTTTATATTTCTAAATTACTGTTTGGAAGGGGAAACAAGAGGTCATATCCTTCTACCCTCTGACACTGCTTTCATAAGAAACTCCTTTTCAGCAATCCCGAAGGGATCTCTATCTCAACACTGTTATCCAAGCTTTTTGCATGTAGCTTCATTCTTAGAAATAAAATAATTATATGTAAAACGTATAAGCAAAAACAGAACCATAAGGCAATCCAAGATGATGACAGAATGAAATGTGCAGTTAGAAATTCAGCTATAAGCATGACGTGCTGCTGTACACAAAAGAAAATCATATAAGGCTTTAAGCATTCTTGTGTTCTCTACAGAAATGTAAATCATTTTGCAGAAGTTTGTAAATGAAGAAATAAATTTAAAAAAATGACAGCCAATTGAAAAAGTTTAAAGTAAAACCTGAAAGGTTCTTTGAGTGCATAACTATAACATAACTAACACAGATAACACCTGTTGATCAGATACATTGAAAATTGAATGCAGAAATGCTGCTTTCAAGTTGGACGCTAAGTGTTATGTAACACTATTTTTCAACCAACTGAAACATTAAACTTGCCTATGTCTGTTTTTCACTTTGGGGGCCTACTCATGTCAGAAGCTGAAACTATTAGGACAGCTTAGGCTGCTTTGTGACTGTAAGCATAGAACATACAAGTTTATGTTTCAAATAGTTCTAGTGCAAAATGCAATTAACCTATTACTTTGTCACACAGAACTTTTGAAAAGTTGGGCATGATAAAAAGAATTCTCAGTGTTCAGATACAACAGCAAAGCAAACATTCACAGAGGAGTCCTCTCAAAGTTTCCTTGTGAAGGTATAGTGTTACTGTTCCTGTTAGCCTGAAGTAAGGCTACGAGAATGAACCTGATGCAATGCAATATAATGCAGTGAGAGTGAATGCGAAAGAGACCACTGTAAAATCAATGAAGCAAAAAAAATGTAAATGTATGAAAGTAAAACTGTGAAAATGAACACTGATGTGGGATAGCAGTATTAAGGGCAAATCAAACAGACTGGGTATAAAGAAACACAGCATCACAGCCCTAACACACTTAGGTCTGTGACTCTGAAAATGACTATTACATGCCAAACCAATAACTAGTCAGTGACCCAAGGTGAGACTCAAACCCTATACCTTGTATCTATGAGGCAAGTACCTTAACAATATTGCCAACCCAAACCTGATAAGGGCATCCTGGGTGGCTCAGCCATCTGTGCTTCTGTCTTTGGGGGGGGGTTATTTATTTTAATTTTATTTTATTCTTTTATATGCCCTACCCACTCCCTTCCCCTGCTCCCCAATGCTCATAGACTATGTCTGAAGGTACCTTCCCTCTCTGGACCATGCCACCCTTTAGGGAGCATCATTGACAAGTGACCTTCCACCCAGAATAGGCACACCAATTTCTCCCTGCCAATCGGTCAATCACCTGAGCTACAATCGGAATCTGGGTCACCTAAGTTGTAGCTGGGGCTTTATCCTTCTATGCCACCAGATAGACTGAAGTACAATTAATTTCATAAAAAATATCCCAAAACTCAAACATGTTCACCCAGTACCATCTCTGGGAAGACATTTTCCCACTTTAACTCTGCACATTCAACATGCATTATTAAATCCATTTCCAACGCTGTGGTCTGAATATACATGCTAGAGTAAGAGTCAACTACATTGCTTGAAACTCATCCTTCAAACAGACCATTATATCATCATCTTTATTACTCTTATGTCTGTTACTTAAAAAAAGCTCTTGACATCTACTACTATCAGGAAATATTAGATGCCTTTGTCTTGTCATTTCACTTCTACAATGTGCTATTATCTGCTACTGACAATTACATGCACACCAAATAAAGACCGTTCTTGATACTAAGTACAAGTGCATAAGAAAGTGAATTCATGTAAACTACTGATTATTAGCTATGTGTATACATGTTGTATACACCATTATTGTTATGACTATTGCAGTCCGTATGGCCCTGGCTGAAAATGGTTATTACATCAGTATATCCATCCAGTTAACAAAGCAATTCATTAATTAATAAAAACATACATGCATAAAATCAATATATAAATATAAAAATACATACATGCATAAATACATACACAAATAAATAAATAATGTCTATTTCTGTATCCAAAAAACGGTTTTCAGCATTACCACACGATACAAAGTTGATTTCATTTAATACTCATCTTCATAGTGTTCATTACGGTTTTCTAGTGTTTGCATAAAAATTACAAAAAGATGCCAGCATTAACTCTGGACTAATAGAAGTTATATTAAAAAATACACAGTATTCGTCATTTCTTTTACAAGTGCGTTCTAACCCAGTCATTCAGAAGCACACTAATGTTCACAAAAATATGATTATTTTCTCAAAACAATAACAATGTACCCAAAATAAAAATTCCTCTAAGTAGGATCTGCATTTTGGAACCCTAGTAGTTCTTTAAGCCCATTGGTTAATACTTAAAACTAACCTGGGTCAAAAGATTGAAATAACTAGTTTTATTTGGAGCAAGATGGACAGATAAATTATCATACCAAAATTCTTTAGAATATCTTCATTCCCTGTAATGCCTAAAGTCATTCTATAAAGCAATATATAAATGTAGGAAATCTTCAGCACATTACGAAGCTTAGAAGTAACCAGAAATTTTCCAATGGCACCTCCTTCTCTGACCACATCTAATTCACAATCATTCTCAGTTTTACTTGCATTTGTAGAAATAAGTGTGTAATGAATAGACAGTTCAAGCAGACTTAATGTAATTATTTGCTGGAATTTCTAATGCTGGAATTTCTAATGCTGTTATTACACAGTCTAAAATATTGCTTACTTGAACATTCTGAGTACATCACAAACTATAGAATTTGTACTGAGTTTTATTTAACTGTAAAATATTTTCAGTGGATACTGCATTTGAGGAAGACAATGCAGCAAACATGGTTTTGAGACTCATGACTTAACAAGGCACTGCCACTGCAGTAACAGTTAAACACTGTTTATATTTATATTTACACCTACAAATATTTTGTTAAATATAGAATAAATGTAATATTGTATGAAGGAGGAATATATTTAAAATTTTTTTTTGGTTAATACATAGGCTGAGACTCAAAAGGGGTTAATATGAGTGACAAGCCTTACCACAGGTGTTCAACTTCTCATGGTAACCGTTTCTGTTTCAAAATACATTCTACCACAATGATTTTCCTCAAGAGGAAGCATCACCACAGAGGCAGTTCCACTAGCTATGGTAGGGGGTAATGTTAATTACCCATATGCTCCCACCCAGAAATGCCTGCAGCAAATTAGTTATGCTGCTGAACAATTCCGACATTCACTTGGCTGCATAAATTACCACAGCTGAATGAGAAACTTAACTCAGTCAAAAGGCTGCAGTCACCAAGTGACTTCTGGGAGATGTCACCGTGCAGGTAAGTTCAGCAGAGATATGGGGAGGTTAAGTGTGTGTGTGTAGCAGTGTGTGCACATGTCTGCAGGGGTATGACTGTATTAGGCTAATTTTGTGTGTGTTTGCCTGCCTAGTCACAATAGGCGGGTTATGTAAGGGATTGTGTATTTGTAGATGTGGATGAAAATGTGTTCATGAGTCCAGTCAAGTGACTGTGTGTGTGTGCCTCTCTCTGCATGTGTGCATGCCACTGCTGCAACAGGTAGCGTGCTTGTCCTTGGTCAGAAGGCTCTAAGTTCTATTTCCACACCTGGTAGATTGATTGCTGACACTGCACAGCAGCCTAAGGAAGAAGGGGTGCTGAACTCCTGAGTGTGCCATCTTTTGGATGAGATGTTAAACCAGGGCTCCATCTGCTTGAGTTGGTGGTATCTCAGGTGGATGCAAAAGATCCCATGCACCTATCAAAAAGAGTAAGGGTCCTTTATTATACAACTATATACAATTTACATATTTATATACTTACAAAAAATTACATTAACTTTATATTCCTTCACCAGTAACAAAACTTTCCATTTGTATAGAACCCTACTCCTTTTTTCTATGACCATCATTTGATTTTGTGAATTATGTTTGGTAATATCCACTTTCCATTAAAAATACTCTCATTCAGTCTTTCATTCCAAATTATCTATAAAATATAAAACATTTTTTATCCAAATTACTAACATATTATTTACTATATTTCACAAAAAAACTGAAAGTTAATCATATCCATTTATAATCTCATCATTTCTCATAATTTTTAACCATTTTACAAGTTAAGAAAACATACTCTGCTCTTTCTAATTCACCACAAAAATGGTGTGTCCTTTCATTTACGTTTTTATAAGGCATATTTCATTTTTCTGACAACTTATTAATTTGTAACCTCCTTAAAAATCTTGACATACAACATTCTTCATACACCATTTGTTTCTTTCTTTTATGGCTTTTTCTTTTTCTTATGTCCCCATGGATTCACATAACAGTTTTACATCATTACATTTTTATATCATAGTTTCCTATTTTCTTCTATTCCCTCAGTACATAATTTCACCATTTCTATTTTTCTTGATACATTCTTATTTAATTTCTCCATTCTCTCTCCCTGTTACTCGCTTTTATTAATTTCCATTCTCTTTCATATTTCTTCTTAAATATTCTTTTTTTAAACAAGAAACACCTTTATTAAACCATCCCTTATGACACAGGTAATCATATATTTATATAAATGAAAACAATACTAGTTGCAAGCATTTTACATCACAGACCATACGGACAAACTTCCAGCTGCAGACATTATACATCACTTACAATCTAGCCAATCATTTTCAGTCAAACATTACACAGCTCATTTAAATTCTGCCTTCTCTTAAACCTCATTCCTCGCCTGTACGAATTGTTCACACAATTCCCAATTTTTGCTATGTAGTTTGCTCCTACCCTTTTCTAAATATCTAATTCCAGTTGTTTTAACTCTGTTACTATATTCAGTACTTCTAGTATAGTTGGTTTAGATTCTGATTTTTATTTTCTAGTAATTGCTTTTTTGGCAGCCATCATAATTAGATACAACAAGGCCTTACCATATCAATGCAATTTCAATTCTGTATTATACCTCAAAAACATCATCTCCTCGACGCACCAATCTGCCCACCATGCATCTTAGACAGTGCATCCAACATGGAATCCTTAAATTCCAACTTATCGCACTCCCAGAAAATATGTTCCCAATTACTACTTTCTTCCCTGTCACACTTCCAACATTTGCTGTCTACTTGATGAAAAATTCTCTTGACTCTACTTGGGGTATAAAAATATCTATGTAAACATTTCCAAGCAAAAATCCTAAATCTTCTAGATTTTGTTGTGTATTTGGGAGACATACATATATCCTCCCACTGTTTCTTTGTGAATTGCTTACCCAGTCTCTCTTCCCAATCCTTTCTAATTTCCTCTGATTGATTCTTATAGTTATCATGCAATATTTTATATGCTCTACTAATTATTCCTTTTTTAATGGCAACTACTGTTCTAGATTCTACTAAAAACAATACCAGTGCTGGTCTTTCATTTAGGATCACCCTATTTCTTTCTCTTTGCATATACTCTGATTTCAATTCTTGATAGGGAAGGCAATCTCTAACCTGTAGTCCAAATAAATTCTTAACAATGATTCTTCCTTTCCCTTTATCCATTTTAATACCTTATGTAGCGCTATATACTATCGAACATAGTAAAACCAAACCCCCATCCTCTGTATTCATATACAATGCTCTCTTTTAACTGTATTTAACCTAGATCCCTATATAAATCTAAATATAATATCAAGAAATTGCTTCTTCAATTCTTTTATCATATATACACCAGCTAAGCATGATACTTTTCCCATCCATACTTTATTCATTAGATATACTTTTTTGTAAAAGACAACCTACAGTGGATATAAAAAGTGACACACACCCCTGTAAAAATGCCAGTTTTTTGTGATACAAAAAATGAGACCATAATTTCCCACCTTTAATGTGACCTATAACCTGTACAATTCAATTGAAAAACAAACAAATCGGTTAGGGGAAAAATATAAAAAATACAAAACATACAATAAGCTGGTTGCATAACTGTGCACACCCTTAAATTAATACTTTGTTGAAGCATCTTTTGATTTAATTACAGGATTCAGTCTTCTTGGGTAGGAGTCTATCAGCATGGCACATCTTGACTTGGCAATATTTTCCCACTCTTCCTTCCAAAAGCGGTCCAAATCTGTCAGATTGTGAGGGCATCTCTTGTGTACAGCCCTCTTCAGGTCACCCCACAGATTTTCTATTAGATTTAGGTCTGGGCTCTGGCTGGGCCATTCCAAAACTTTAATTTTCTTCTGGTGAACCCATTCTTTTATTGATTTGGATGTATGCTTGGGGTCATTGTCGTGTTGAAAGGTGAAATTCCTCTTCTTCTTCAGTTTTCTAGCAGATGCCCGAAGGTTTTAGGCCAAAAGTGACTGGTATTTGGAACTGTTTATACTTCCCTCCACCTTGACTAAAGCCCCAGTTCAAGCTGAAGAAAAGCAATCCCAAAGCATAATACTGCCACCACCGTGCTTCACAGTGGGGAAGGTGTTCTTTTGGTGATACAAAGTCTTGTTTTAGGGCCAAAGATACCTTTTGGAATTGTGGCCAAAAGGTTCAACATTGGTCTTCTCAGACCATAACACATTTTCCCATATGATTTTGGGAGACTTGATGTATTGTTCTGCAAATTTCAGCCAGGCCTGGGTGTTTTTTTCTGTATAAGAAAAGGCTTCCGTCTTGCAACCCTACCCTATAGTCCAGACATATGGAGAATACGGGAGACAGTTGTCAAATGTAGTACACAACCAGTACTTGCAAGAAATTCCTGCAGCTCCTTCAGTGTTGCTATAGGTCTCTTGGCAGCCCCCCTGACCAATTTTCATCTTGTCTTTTCATCAATTTTGGAGGGATATCCAGTTCTTTTCAACATCACTGTTGTCCCATATTTTCTCTACTTTTTGATGACTGTCTTCACTGTGTTCTATGGTATATCCAATGCTTTGGAAATTTTTTGTGCCCTTCTCCTGACTGATAACTTTCAACAATGAGATCCCTTTGATGATTTGTAAGCTCTCTACGAACCATGGCTTTTGCTGTAGCAGACAACTGAGTAAATGTCAGGAAAATCCTACTAGGACAGCTGAACTTTATTTGGGGTTAATCAGAGTTTCTTTAATTGATGGCAGCTGTGTACCCAAGAAGACTGAATGATGTAATTAAATCAAAAGGTGCTTCAACAAAGTATTAGTTTAAGGGTATGCACACTTATGCAGCCAGCTTATTGTACGTTTTTTATTTTTTTACATCTTTTCCCCTAACAGATTTGTTTGTTTTTCAATTGACTTGTACCGGTTATAGGTCACATTAAAGTGGGAAAAGTTTTCAAATGATTTATTGTGGTTTCATTTTTATATCACAAAAACATGGCATTTTAACAGGAGTGTGGACACTTTTTATATCCACTGTATACCCATGACACTAAGGAGCTTTAATTTTCTCAAAATTGTTTCCCCATTGTTCATTTAATATAGTACATTCACAGAAATCAACTCCTAATACTGATATCATTTTTCTTCCAAATTTATTCTTTCCAGCTGTTTATCACCTGCAAAACCCTTACACTTTTTCCTATTAACTTTTAATCCAGCTTCTTGGAATTATTTTATGCATGCATATAATTACTTCTTTCATTTCCTCTCTGTTATAGCCATTAACATTATATCATCAGCATAACATATAATAATAGGATATGAAACACTCATTTCCTGTACATATTTACTTTTTTTTTCATTTCTTCATTTTTCCTTTTTACTACACAATTCATGACCATTACAAACAGAACACTACTCACTGGACATCCTTGTTTTAAATCTCTATTCATATCAATTAATTCACTTAACCAACCATTTATTAAGATTCTAATTTCAGTATTTTCATATACTGACTCACATACTATTTTATTTGTATAATAAAATTATATTCTTCCATTATTTGCCATAAAGTTTCATGTTCTGTTGAACAAAATGCTTTGTTTACATCAGCCACCAGTAGCTTTGCTTCCTTTTATCCTTTCTTAATATCATTCACCATTTTCCTAATTATTATTAATAGTTATGGGCTTTTTCTTCCTTTGACCCCATAAATACCTTCTTACATTACATAATTCCATTTATGTTCTTATCTTTTTAGTATTCTCTTCATAAATAGCTTATAATCATTACTGTTCAACATTACTTGCCTCCAATTTTTAATTTCATTCTTCTCCCCTTTTTTCCATATAAATCTCATAACACCCCTACATATTTCGACATAACAAATGCCATTATTTAACCATACATTGAGTACTTCTACCAAAATTTCTTTCTGCCACTGCATCATATTCCTATATTAACTGGTCGAGCTGCTGAACTTATATTAATTTCCTTCATTATCTTTTAAAAATCTAAAATTGTAATTTGTTTTTCCAATTCTTAATTCATTTCTTTGGTAAACTGCTTTACTATCCATTGATTTTGTACTTTTGTTTCTCTCTTTTTTACCATCTCTTTAACATACTTCACTACACTATTCATAATGTTTGTTCTCTTTCAATGTTTCTATTTTCACTCCTCTCACTATTTTTTTACTCAAATATGGCAATACTTCTTTCTTTTTTCCTTGTAAAAATATTTTATTTATATAAAAGATCTTTATTTTTCTTGATTTTTTTTGACAATTTTCTTCTTCTTTTCTAAAATATCACCTTTCATTCCTATCAAACATCTATAAAAAAGATTTTTGTATTTTTCTATATTCCTTTTTGTCTCTCTTTTTCTATTCTCCCAAGTTAGATATATTTTTATATTTCTCATTAATCATCCACCATTCTGACCAATTTTTATAAAAAATCTTTCATAGTCAAATGACCTGTCCATAACATTATAACTTCTCAACCTTTCTCACTCTACTCCTTTTCATTCACTCTCTTTATTCCTTTCCCAATTTTTATATGTTCTTTATTCTCATCTATTTCTATCCATATAGCCAAATGATCCACAAAACCTGTCTCTACTGCATCTTCCATCACTGTTCTTATTTTTTAGATATCAAAAACAAGTTATCTCTGTTTCAATTTTCCTCCTCTATATGTACTTCTACTCAATTTCCATTAACTATATATTCCCACATTTTATTTATTTCATTACTTTCTCATCTGATCTATCTTTATGTCTCAAATCAGAATTAAAAATCTCCTGTTATTATTATATCAATATTTATAAAGCAAAGCAGATCCACAACCTGGAAGCTGGCTCTGGAAGCCCAGAATAAAAAGTTGATGAAATGCTGATGTTCCTTCTTCCGCAAGGCAGAAAATGAAAGGCTGCAACTTACAAAAAACGTTCTTGCTTTAATAACAAACAAAAATCTCCTCAAGCGCTTTCGCTCAGCCTGGTGCTGAGCTTTTTCAAGATTTTGTGGGTATCTTGAAAAAGTTCAGCACCAGGCTGAGCGAAAGCGCTTGAGGAGATTTTTGTTTGTTATTAAAGCAAGAAAGTTTTTGTAAGTTGCAGCCTTTCATTCTGCCTTTATGAAGAACATCAGCATTTCATCAACTTTTTATTCTGGGCTTCCAGAGCCAGCTTCCAGGTTGTGGATCTGCTTTGCTTTATTGGTGCTTTTCACTTGTTCTTGGTTTTCTGATTATATCAGTATTTACTATAACAAAGTGCAGTATTTCTTGAAATAATTTATCTCTTTCTTTACATATCACATAAGCATATATTGCTATAAGTCTATAAACGTTTCCTTCCTAACTAAAGTCCACTACTATAAATCTTTCCAATTTAACTAAGGTATAATCCAGAACTTTTATTCCTATCCTATGTAATACAGCAACCCGTGAACATGTTTCTTTACCCCAATTCCATAGTATGCCTCCTAACCATAAAGTACTTGTCTGTTCTCCTTCTTCTTTATTTAAACCTTTAATATCCTCCAATACAATTAAATCTACCTCACATGTATTACACCATTCTATCACCGCAATCCTTCCTACTACATTTGTATACTATTAACATTGATAGAATTCTAGGATTATTTGCTTCCCTTCTCTTTAATTTGCAATAAATGTATTTATCAATTTGCTTTCTTTTTTGCTTTCAGTCCTAAATTCTGAAATTTTCTTTCCTGTCTTTAACCCTTTTTCCAACTGAACTTCTCTTTTAACAATTTTCCAATCTATATCTTCTCCATCACTAACTTCTGTCCCATTTCCAACCCCTACCCAACCCCTACCCCCTTTTGTACATTACTCAAATTTTTTCTTGATTTGTATAATTACTCTCCCCTTTATCTTTTTTGTTGTTCATCCTGTTGTAATTGCTCTTTATTATGTACCTCTTCTTTATTCTGTCCTTCTGCATCATTTTCTAAACTTTCCCCTTCTCATAATCCATCTATAAATTTCCTGTTTGTTTGCATTTATATAATTTTTTTACATTTTCTAGCATCATGACCAATCTCCCCACATAAATATCTCTTTTTATCACAGTTGCTTACAAAACATTCCTCCTTCCCACAGAAAAAAAAACATGTTTTTGGTTGTTCCCAATGCTTAACAACTCTATGACCACTGACATTAAATAGGACAGGAATGTGTACAATTTTATAATTTTCATTTCAAAAATCACATTACAGTCCCAACAGCCTATCCAAAGTAATCTATTATCAAGTACTTTAGAAGTGTCCTTCACTTCTTTAGAAAAGTTCTTTAATAAATATTTTTAACAGTTGCTCTTTCAGTTTCTGTCCAAAATTGTATATTATTTTTTTTTTTTGTGTTTCATGGAAAAAGTTTTTACAATATATTTATTCAACGGGTACATATCTTTTCTCTTTTCATACTCTCCCAAAAATACTTCTAATATTTCTGCAGTCTCAAAGAAAATTTCACTATAAGGCTCTTTTTTAATCAAAATAAAAGCTGTTACCTCTTGTGTGTCTTAATTCCTAAAGGCACAACAATCTTCTCCCATATTTCATACCTGACCATTTCCGAGTCCCCTTTACTCTGAATTCTTACTACATACTTCTTTCTTTCCATTTCTTCTGTTTTTTCCCTTTCAACCTTCCTTCCATTCACTGACCACTTCTTCAAATGACCTTTTTTTCAATTCCTGTCGCTCTTCCCTGTTGATTCTTTCCATCATATTTCCTCATGCTCTAAGCTTCCTTGTCTCCATCTTGTTCTGGTCTACAAGTTCTTCTAATATAACATCCTGCAACCCTCAACTGGAGGGTTCTAAAAATAACTTCTACTTTTTGTTGCTCCGCACCCCTCAATTCTCCAAACAAATTTCTTTGAAATACATTTTCCATATCCTCGATTCAGTCTCCTTCTCACTTCTCTGGATCACATCTCTTCTCCTCTGCTTCAACAAACAATTCCAAGGAGTCACCATTCACCTTTACCCCATACTCCTCCATCACCATGTTTTGCGTGCTGTTCTCCCAGCTGCCACTGCACAAGGAAGAGATGCACACACGTATTGGCCACATACACCACAAGTGTTATAGCGGTAGGGGAATTTCTGCAATGCTTTGGCTAAATTTTCACTAGTAGTTTAAATATTACCTTAGATCTCCTCTGAAAAGAGGATGATAGCCTAGTGGGACTAGCCCAGTCAAAAAGGATAGACAGATAGATAGATAGATAGATAAGCAGGTAAATAAATACACATGCTCATGTTTGTGGGGTTGTGCCAGTCAACCTCTCAACACCTTAGTTCCAGACAAAGCCAAAAATAATCAGGGACAATTTTTTTTTTAAATATTACACTAATTCACTTAAAAGTTAAAAGAATGACAGGTGTTATATTATTTTGCATTTTCTAAATGGTAAGAAGTATAAACCCTAACCACTGGTAATAGTGACTGACTGTAAGCCTCAGTGATTTACTGGTGAATGTAAACCTTTACAAAAAAACATGGTAAATACAAAAAGCAACTTTAGGGACATTCTGCAAACTTCTGGACAGGTAAGAGTTAGAGTACCTTTGCCAACATGATGAATGGGCTGCCAGAGGACACTACGTCCTCAATGTGATTTTAGCATGAGTGGTACAAACCTGCGATTCACAGACATGCAAATTAGCTAGTAATGAGGTCTTCCTCAATACCTAAAGTTATCTCTGAATCACTTTTTCTGTAATCGTGTAAAGCAACCTACCTATAGTAGGCCATTTACACAACTTCAGACCATTCTTTTTGAATCCCAACCACAGTCCTTATTATACAGACAGAATCTTTCAAAAACATACTGCAAACTAAAGTTATGCACGTACAATAACAGAGCTGGATGAACAGGTCTATCCCTGTCAAGCAACAGGACTGACCTGCAGACTTTCCGTCAACTTGGCATCTAACATTTTCCCAATCTACTAGACCTCACCCTTCACTCACAATACTTTGCCAACTAACTTCCTCTCCAGATCTCAGTTGTGCTTACTGAAAGTGTAGCACACAAGAAACAACATTATCAACGATACTCCAGACCAAGCCTGCCATGAGGCAAGGGAAAGGACGGTAGATAAACTGCTGAGTGTGGAAAGACCTGCATATCCAGATCTGTCATTACACTAAGTATATAACATTCATATCTGATGTAAGGAGGGACATCCTTGTCAATCAGCACAACACATTCCCAAGCTTGCCCGCCTAGGTGGCCATTACAGTAACATTCTTATACTTGCTGTTGCTACAGAGGTAGACTGACAGATGCAGATAACATCCAGTATATGTTGTTTTGCAAAAGTATTCAGTGAAGCTCATGTAGTAGCTCTGCAAATGTCACCTAAGGATGACTTTCTGGAAAATGCCTCAGGGTACCATTGGGCTCACTAAATGTAGTGCAGACATACAAGGGAGCATGTTACTTGACTTCTGTAACAAAATCTGATCTGATAGAATCAAAAAGCTATTCCGATAAAGTAGCTTTTTTTAACTTTGGAACCCAATTTTCTATTGCAAAAAGAGAGAAAAATTCTTAGTTTTTCTGTCTGATTTTATTCTGCTACATACAAACTCAAGATTTCAGTGGACACCCATGTAAATGTAACAGATATTCACCACTGTTGAAGTAGTAATGAATGCATGCAGGCAAACTGGGTGATTAAGATTTGTTTCACTAGCTTTTAGGCATAAAGGTAAGACTGGTTTACATTGACAGTCTATCCTTGGGGAAGACCACTTAGGGAGGATTTACACATAAGGTCTAAAAAGTTATATTATTTGCGCATAAGGGACGGCCACTAAAAGACATCTTCCAACACAGACACTTCAATCCAGCTTTAGAAGCAGGCACAAAAGCAGAAAGGTTTATCTACACTAACATGAAACAAAATCACATGGAAGGCTGAGATCCTTGAAAGGACAGAACTAGAATGTATTTCTCAAGAAATCTTTGCAGACCTTTAAGGAACGCAAAAGAAGTGCTGGAGCACTGACAGAATGTGGTACAAGATGTACCTGTATGGAAGAATAACTTAGACCTATATCAAAAATTTGAGAGATGTAATTTAAAACTGCAGACACCAGAAACCTCTGTAAGTAGTACAAAGAGAAAATTATATTATTTTTACTTTTTTTTAGTATCATGTTTCTTGGCAGAAGTAAGGATATAGACCACCCTAGGTGAGCATGAACTGTCCCCGGACATTATGAATTTGCAGTAACCATGCAATTAGACAGATAATGAAGGTCCAGATGAAACATTTCAGATGGCTGAATCAACAGTCTGACTTCTAACACAGAGGCTACTTCAGGACACAAGGCCACAGCAGAGGGGGATCAGAACTGCTAAGGCTAGAACTTAGTACTGACTTTAGATATGCCCGAGGAAGTAATTTTGTGCTGAAAGAGATATGAGAATGACTCTATTAGTTTTGTCTAGCTTTCTGAATGAACTGTGAAACAAGATGAAATGGAGAAAACCACAGGTGAGTTCTGGGGGACATTTCTTAATGTCATCATCCCTGAGACACCCTCCTAGTACAGGGATGAAGGAACAGAAGTTGAGGCATTTGGCAATGGGTTTGGGATACAAAGCATTTACAGCAAGGGTTATCCCAGTACCAGAATAGCTTTGGCAGTATGGAAAGAATGACGGATCACCCATGAGGAATTAATAAGTAATGACTTAATTATGTATGACACAGAACTGACCACCACAGGAATAGTACCGGTTATGAAAAAGCAGCCTGATAATAGAATTCATTTCCATACCCTCATCATTTCTTGGCAAAGAGGATAGAAAGGAACGCACCCCCACCAGCTGAGGTTTATGTATCAAATCACAGCCATACTGCTGGTGTGAATGGCAAATGCCCTGTAAAATAAGAAGTGCTGGTATACTTGCTGAATGAGTAGAAATGCAACTATAAACATAATAATGATGTGCCAACTGGCCATTATCTGTGACAGACCACTTAGATTGTATGGCCTTCCCAACACCCCCCACAACTTGTAACACAGGCATCCATGCAAGTCAGCAACCCCTACTGGGGCTTGAATCTGAAACTGGCTGATCAAAGTAAAATTCAGTGTGTGCAGCCATCACTGTAAATTAATCTTTCATGCCTTGGAAATATTTAGTTGATAAGGCATAGAAACTTTTAGTTGAGACAACGGTACTATCAAAGTCCACTGAGAATTTTCATGAAAAACTGTGAGTAAGGGTTCATGCAAATATTGCCCACCATGAGGCCCAGACTCCTTGGAGATCATGATATGTAGACAGGTATCTTAGTGGTCCAAAGAAGAAATCCAGTCTCCTTTGTGGAAATATGGAAGGAATGACTGCATTCTGCCCACCTGGGAAGACTGAGAATAAACCCATTTAGACCACTCAGACTGAGAGCCCTTTGTCTTTTTTAAGAACTAAAAAGAATCTGTAGTAATAAACAGATTATTTTTTGTGGGCTGGGACAACTTAATAGCTCTTTTGTTAAAAGGACTTTTTTAATCAGGTGAGACATCTCTGCATAGGAGACAGTCAGAAGAGTGGGATGAGGAAGAGAGCAATGTAGGCTCAGGATATTACTGACTGACTCTACATGTCCTGTGTGACTGTCAAGCACTCATCCAACTGGAAAGACAAAGGGGTCCCAACTACCTCCAGAAAAACATAGCCACTGTCTCAGGGTTACACTGCTGTTCTTCCAAAGGAGAACTACAGTACACATTATCAGTGGCTGTTCTTGCCTATGGGCTGGCATATGTCTTGGAAGTTTTCACAGGCACAGTAGTTCTTTGCAGACCTCTAATTTGTCACTGTTGGTCATACAAGTACCATTACTGATATGGTCTCTTTAGTGTCTTTGAAAAAGGGCTTTGAGAAGTCTGATATTTAATCCCACTAGCTGCGACGATCTTGAAACCCTTCTCTTTGTCCTCCAGTTTTTCCTTCTTGGTGGAACTGAACAGGACATACCCAACCAAGGGCATATTAAATAAGGAAAATCTTCAACAAAGTATATAAGGCACTGACAGGCATGACAGAAAAGAGCTATGCTGTTGCCTTCAATCCTATATATACCACTTGCTGAGTTATGTGAAGCTGCATGGTGAGATTTGAAATACATGAAACAGTTCCCATCTGTGACTGAAACTTAGTTTTAAGCTGTCCATCAGGTAACCCTTCCACTGGCTTAGCTATCTTATCAGCTAGCTTCTGCTGGAAGCATACTATATGTGACAGCTTACAGCCTCCAATGTAATCAAGGAAAGAAACACCTTTCCCAAATCTATCCATTCATCCATGACCCTTAACCAGGAGAACAGAAAGCAAGACCCTACAGAACAGAAGCTTTTCATGAGCAGCCATAATCACAACAGACTCTCTTGGGAGTCTCAACTCATTAAGTCCAATCCCTCGGAAGTTAAACGATCTTGTCTGGTCTCCTTTGGAATGAATGCCATAACACAAGGCTCTTCCAGTGTGCAGATGTTTCACCCCATTAAAAGAGTACTGCAAAAATGAGGTTTCTGACTACAAGGTGCACCATCTTGTTCACTGAAGGCATCACACAAGAAGATGACACGGGGACCAAAGGCTTTCCTGAAGGACCTTCTGTGGAAATTACATTAAGGTCTGTGGGCCAACCTGACCACTACTTCATCAATTCAAAAGCTTCCCTGAAATTGACTTCGTCTGGGGAAATGGTGGAGAAAAATACCTTCTCCATTATCAGTACGCGTGGAAGGAAAATCTGACAGGGGGTTCAGATTTCTCCTGTTGCACCTGTGCTTCTTACCTGACCATGGAGGAGAAAAGAAAGAAAGAAAGAAGAAAAAAAGAAAGATCCAAGGAGGATACAGAGGCACATATTTGTCCAGATATGTCAGACTGATTCTGCAATAGCCCTTGGTCCCTATGTCTTGCTGAAGAGAAGAATGAATGCCCAAAGGAACAGAAAGAAAAAGTTTCTATTGAAAGCTGTGGTTGTTGCAGGAACAGGCTAGGTGGACAGGAAATCTAGAACTGTCTGCAATGTTGATGTTAAGATTAATGGCAATATAACATTCCAGACCAAGAGCACTGACCTTAAATGGCCAAGACTCAAGCTCATCAAGGTCAGTTTCAATAAGATCAGCATAGAGCCCAACCCAATGGCTTGATCCAGAGCAAAGGACCCGATGGGCCCATCAAGCTCAAGCCTAATATCAAAACTGAAGGCAAATCCAATTGAAGACCAACTCTGCTTGGTTGGCCGTTAATTTAGTGACCAAGAAACTCCCAACTCTGACAAAATGGTATTGACACCATCAACATTAGTAGCACTGCCAATGCAGATGGTGTCAGCCCAAAGGCTGCAGTCCTAAAGTAAAGACCACAACCAGTGCTGATAGTGATGCCTGAAGGTTTGTGCCTGGCCTCACCAGAACCAGCACCGAAACTGCTGCAAGTGAGAACTACACAGAAAAGGCAGAAAAAGAAGACAATGAAGAACAGGTTCTATCTGTCCTGGTACCAGATGAAAAAAAGCAATAAATCTTTTCTGCTGAGCCTTCAGAGGTACCCTCATCATCTTTTTGCAATCTGCATCAACAGAGATTGGATGGCTTCTTAAAAGCTGTGGCAGCCCTGAAAAACCTAGTAGGGGTGGTTTGGAGGGGAAAATTGCTCTAAGTCAAAAACAAAAAAATGTGTCCAGTCTAAGGCTTGGGTGGTAGCACTTCTGTTCATGATGTACCTTTTGCTGCAGACTGGAACTCACTTCAAACACAGAACTATGACAGTAATTTGTGAGGTAGTAAGTGTAGGATGGAGAAGGGCAAGTTTAGGACCGAGAGTGTTATAGTAGGTTGGGGGTGCCAGATTTCGGACAGTATGCAACAGCATTCAGTATGGATCAAAGCAGGAGAGTGATTAATAGGAAGATCTTGGGTGTAATGTAAATGTATAGAACACAGAGGGCAAAATATGGTTAAAAATCTGGAAAAAGCAACATATAAGGACATTCACAGATGCCTAAGTCATAAAGTTAAGGCAGATGGAAAAATAGCTACTTAACAACATAAACATGCTGATTTAATCAAATCCAGCACTACATAACATTCCAAACCCTAGCTATCCAGCACTACAGTGTCTAATATAATATTTAAAATGCGTGAACTTTCACTACTTTACTTCAAAGCTGTCTTGTCAAACCAAGTGTTGCAGGTATTGCAAAATATTGCCATAAAACATTCTATCCTATATCTCAAATGAATTAAAATGCCCAAACACATTTATAAACCACTGTAGCATACTACTTACCTATCACTAACTACAGCCACCATTCCATATGCATGGAAATATACATCAATAGTTCTAATTCCCCAAAGTTAAAAATCCATCATCAGGAACTGATTATAGTCCAAATGCCATTTTATGTCCTCTTGCAAATATCCTAGAAAAGTTATTATACAATCAACTAATGGGCTATAGCTCCAAACGTGACCTACTATCAAGCAGACAGCAAGGGTTTCATAACAAATTCCTTATACAAACACTAATTACAATCACCAGCACAATATTTAAAACCATAGAAAAAAAGGACAAATAACTGCTGCCTTCTCTTTTGACCTGAAGTAACCATCTGAATCAATGAACCATACTGCTCAAAACACTAGCAATTTTCAGTATAGATGATACAGCTCTAAACTGGTTCTCTGAAAACCTACATAGCAGAAGATTTACAAACAAACATGGCCCTACTACATCAGATAAAGTAAATTTCACAGCCTGGATACCAGGTTCAACCCTGTGGCCATTTCTATTTTCAAAAGTCATTAACAACATGCCACATTTGATTTACCACATCTCGAATGTACCCTCTCAGCAGATTATACTACAATACATCAGTGTGTCAATTCTCTTCTCAGACTACACAGTAAAAAAAATGCAACATGTTTTCAGTTCAGTGTAGAACTAGTTGACTGAAATACAGCTGGGGATTAACTGTAAAAAATAACCTCTATGCTGCCTGGTACCAACCAAACACTGAAATCAAACCAATCTCTAACAATTATAGACTCAAATGGCATACTTTTACTTAAAATCATACTTCAGCCATACCCAAAAATTACTCTTGAGGGAGAACTAACATTTGCCATGCATGTAAAAAAATAATCATAAAGGAAGACAACAATCAGCTACCCACCACTGATTCAACAAAATTCTGGCACTACAAATTATAATGCAAAAATAAGAATACAATATACCTCTGTGCACAGTAAACTAAGCCAATAATACCCACACCCTAAAAGTAGCAGTTACCAGAATCCATCGCTTCATACGTCTAAGTGGCCCAATATTAATGCCAATCACTGGAAAAGTACAAATTGGATGCCAGTAACTGCCACAGCTACACTCCTAATAAACTGCCTTACATTCAAACTGCATCCATGCTTTAGTTGCCTCAGAAAAGCACATAAAACTCCTCTTGCTCATCTACAAACAATGCAGTGTTGCCTGCATGCCCAATCTTCTCCAGATTAACAAGAGAAAAAGCCTTCTCAAAGCTTGCTCCAGCAACACTGAACTCTACCACATAACATCAGGGAAATTTAAAACCAAACTACTTTGAAAAGGAAGTTAGCTGAATCCCTTACTAAGAAATATGTGTCAAATGTTTTGATAAAGGCTAATGGTCCGAAAGACGCAACACATTCACTTTCATGTGGGAATGTTAGAAACGGGGTACAGCTAATTACAAAGAAAAAATGGAATTTGTGGGAATAATACATGCAGAATAATGTTTCAGGAAAGGAGTGAGGTTTATGGGAAGGCAGGGGCTAAGTAATTTATGTAATGTTGGACTGATAATTGTGTAAAAGAATGTGTGTGTGCGATATATAATGTTTTTAACTGTACACATGTTTACATGGTTTGTTTTCTTTTACATAAATGCATGTTTGCCTATATCTTAAGTGATAATTAAACAAAGGTGTTAAAAAAGAATATAAAAGGTGTTGGCTTAAAGGGGAGGACTGGTTGGTGTGGTGAGCAGTTAGTGTAGAGCAGTGTGGAATGGAGAGGTTACTTTAGGTCAATTTGGGGATATTTATATGAGATGGATGATCATGTATGACATTCTAAAAATGAACAGCTAATGGATGAGAAAGGAATGATGAGCAGAATATGTAGACAGCTGAGAGATTTGTTTACCAGTTTGTTTACCAGGGTAGTACACTGAACACTACAGACCACTTGAAGACACAGCCTGACTGAAGAGATTCACAAAACATTTTAAATAGAACAGATTCACAAATACAGAGTAGTCATAGAAGGTAGATAATCCCATACATAGTTGATACAATATGTAAATAATTTTAGCAGAGTAGAAAATCAAAAGAGAATTTTACAAGTAAATGTGAGAAGGAAGCAGCAGCTGAGAAGGGAGGATCAAAGTAGAAGGGTGAGGAGGGAGTTAGGTTATGTGTCCAGTGGAAAAGCACTTTCAGTCAGATTTTTGATGAAGGTGTCTTCTGAGATGAGCTTTGAAGGTGAGAAAAGAACACACTTCTTAAATGTGAAGCGGGAAGGACTGCCAGAGTTTGGGTGCAAGAATGGAGACAAAATGATCAATACAGTGTACTTTAGTTTGGGATGTCTGGAGTGAGGTTAATTGGGACAGGTTGCGGAGGATTTATTATGGAGTTTGGCTACATGATATGGAAAGGCACCAAGCTGAAGTAGGTTGAAAACAAGAGACTCTAGAAGTAGCTCAACTCTGTAGGAGATTAGTAGCCATTTGACCTTGGGGGGATGATTCAGTGGAGTTCCTGAGGGAAGGAACTGGAAATGGATCTGCAGATTTTGTTTTCAATGGACTATAGAGTGGATACGTTTTTTTAGAGGCTGTTGCTATGATGGAGAGCCTGTATTCAAACTGAGCATGGAGGACTACTTTGCCTACTGCTGCTCTAGCTGGTCCAGAGAGAAAGAGAGATATTTTCCAGGACCAGAATAAAAGAGAATTGATCTTTGTCCTGGTGTTTGCATTATGGCTGTGGAAGTTAAGTGACTGGTCTAGCTATAAACCTAAGTATTTTAAGGATGTGGTTGTTTCTATTGGGCAGCCATTGAGATCTGCGATGTTTAGACTCTTTAGGAGTCTCTTTCAAATTTTGTGAGGTTCCAAATATCATACTTTTTCGTTTTAAAGGGGTTTAAGAGTAGCTTATGGTTGTATAGCCAAGAATTAAGGGAGTGAAGGTCAGATTGAAGCTGGGTTTGAATAGCTGAATGTGAGGGACTGGACCGAAGAATAACCATGTCATCTGCATGAAGAGTGATAGGAAGGTTAGGGAGTTCAGAGGGCAGCTTAAAGACTGAAACAAAAGTGGGGCTGATATGGATCCCTGGGGCACTCCCCTGGTAAACGGGTGCTGGCAGCAAGAGTGATGGGCCTAATTTGACTCTGAAATACCTATTTGTTAAGAAATGTTGGAACCAAATGATAAGTGTTGGGGCTAACCCCAAATTCTTGGAGAGAGTGAAGGAGCAGGAATTGGTCAATTAGCTCAAATGTTTTGGTAAGGCCACTGAAGATAGCTCCTGAAAATTTTCCTTTATCCAAGTCGAGAAGGATCTCTTCTGTAAGTCACCATAGTGCTGTCACTGTACACTGGCCAGCCCAGAATTCATGCAGTTTAAGAGATACAGTGCTGTACAGAGCTATGTCAGATTATGCTGTCAATGGATTGCAGAAAATGTCAAATGACATGAGAATACGGTGTGGGAAGAAAGCTTGCTGACTGTCAGCAGTTTAGAAACACAGGGGCTGATGTATAAGCTGCAGATGAAATTAATTCAAAAGAAGTAGATAATATGAAGGATGATGCAGGCTGAACGTTTAACCTCTTGTCTTAACTGTTGGAGATGTGGGAGAGGCAATGTGGATTACACGTACAGGTGATGGAATTATAGGTGTGTAGAAAGACTGTGGAAAATATCTGCAAGTCTGTAGGATCACATGTATAAGCATCCACCCCCCCCCCCCCGAGTCTATTTGATTGTTCTTGTTGCCTTGAGTCAGAGGGGTAACTAAAGACTCCAGTAGAGGTATCAGAGTAGAGGCACCAGTTGTAGCTAAGGTAGTAAAATAAAAGAGACATCAACACTGGAAGATGGTAATGATGTAAGTAAGTGATGAGCATAAGAAGTGGGAAGTCATTACTGTCTAGGGATAAGGGGGTGTTTTTAGGAATAATGGGACTAGGTGTATTAGATGAGTCAATCACAGCAATTAAGTTTTCTTTTATTCTTTCCCATTCTTGTGCTCGAACCCTCTCCTTCACACCTCAAAGAAGCAGAAGCCCCAGAAAAGCAGCTTAAGTCTGTGTTTAGCCTATAAATGTACCACACTGTCACACTTGGTTCTACAATGACAATCCTGACAGTGTACCAACTTGCCACCCTTATTGTCCTTCACAAAAATGATAGTGCCTTGTAATGTCATCTTTATCATAATCAGCGCCCTTCTTTGCTTCCTGCCATTCAGCTTACTCATGCCTACTATTCCACACCTTCTCTTAAGCTTAGTATCCTTAAACAATATCCATCTTTTCTCCAGAGCTGCGGTGAGGGAATTTGAGGCCTTTGCCTAAGCAAATGTAACGGTGATCACTTAATCACAGCACAATTTCTGATGTGCCTTTTCAAATGTCGAGTTATAGAAAGCTTTTGTCAATTCACATTAACTCAGGTGTTTGAGATTGGCATTCAGTAGGGAAAGGGAAATTCTCCGTTTTCCCACTGCTATGTGATCCCCGAGTTCGGAATATAAATAGCGGGCCCCCTGCAAAAAAAGTGTTTGTGTGTGTGTGTGTGTGTGTGTGTGTGTGTGTGTGTGTGTGTGTGTATATATATATATAAATAATATATATATATATATATATACATATACATATACATATACACACACACACACACACACATATATATATATATATATATATATATGTATATATATATATATATATATATATATATATATATATATATGCATTGATTTTGGATTTTATTGAATTGCGATACCAGAGTTTGTTCAGTGTTTCTTTTTTTTTTCATGTTTGATGTATTTTCATTTGATTTAATGAACTCAATCCTTTCTGATATGCATGTGACACTCTGAATGAACCAGCAGATGAGCATGTCAGGGATCCACGCACAGATGGTTGCTATACATAGCACTGTAAAGATGGTGAGCAGGCTATATGACTTACAGGACACGCACCAACTGTACACTGACAAAGACTATTGTGCAAAGGAAGCAACAGTGTTTCTGAGGTCACTGGTGACAAACACTGCCTGCATAGGCGCATATGTGCATTCATAAGACACAATGCAACCACCACTTAGTCTGCCTCTACAAACAATGCAGTTCACGGCTTGGGACTCTCTGGATGTCAGGCAGAGGCTATTCCACTTCAGGCTACAGACTGTTGGTAAAATGGCATCAGTATTATGTGTGGACATACAGCCTCTTCCAGCCCTAGTCCTTAGCACCTTCCAGGTTGTGGTCAGCATCATTCGTCACAATAAAAAAAGGAATGTCTCTTCATGCACCTGCATAGTCCAGAAGGTTAACCACCTCCCTACCTTAGAACTGATCCAGCCCCGAAACTGCAAGCCAGCACAGTAGATATTGGTAAAGGTCATGTCATGGCAATCAAACAAAACCACTGAAGGACATGATCCCTGATTCATTGCAACCACCCACAATACATGGTTGCTCTGTTAATTTCTCATGCTCTGCTCCATTTTGCAATGATGCAGTCACCTGCTACTTTGTCTTCCTTACTTCTGCAAAGTGATGATGACTGGGCCCTGGCCACCACTAACCTGTCTGGGTATGCTAATGCCTGATGCAAGCTCTAACCAGTCTATGCAGTGTCCTGCATAGTATGGGTGTGGTACTGCATGGAACACGTTATTCTGTAATGTCTGTGTCATGGCCCATAACTGTGAATCAGATACCACCTTTTTGTCAGTTATGTAATGTACTGTACCCACTTCTGCATCAGCTGTGGGTTTGCTGTTGAATGTTCCTCCCTGACTCTTCATCCTGCTCATGCATTGCTGCTGCTGGTGCTGCTACTTGTATGGAAAGTCCTACCATGATGTTCTCTTGCTCCTCTATTAGTTTATGAACAAACATGTCATGGAGCATGCCAGATACACAATTATTTTGCTGCATATTACAGTCTATATAGCAGTGTCCCTCTGCAAGTGTCTAAACAGTGGAAAAGTCCCATCTTTAGTCTGAATACACACTCCAATATGTTTTGGGCTTCAGTGTGAGCTGTATTTTAAGACATTTCGTAAGGTCTGAGGGCTGCATATTAGGATCATCAAACAACACTCTGAAGTATTTCTGGCAATGACTGCAACACACAACACAGAATATATTATATGTGGCCTGCTCTAAGAATGTGTGTGCATAGGCTTGTCAATCTGCCATGTGTTCTGTCCGCAGGAATGAGCATACTTCACATTCCCATCAATTCCACTTGTTTGCTTCACAGTTTGACAAGGTCTCTTATGGAATCTCTATCCACTTGAAAATGCTCAACAATCGGTAATGGTAAGTCAGATAATGTTTGTACAACACTACATGCAACAAATACAATAGCATTTGCTATCACATACTGCTGTAGTACAGGTGTTGCATTTCATAACAAAGCTCCCATTAAATGTGTCACAAATCTGGGTGTTCAAAAACAGTAAGCATGGCCATGCACTTCAGCCTTTTTACACATCTGTGAATCAGGCCACCATTTTGGGGTCCTTTATTTGTATGTGGCTCATATGCATGACTTTTATTATATACATACCATTATGCACTTATTGGAATGCACTGTATTTCATACTATTTCATCTACTGTGCAGTTGAGCAATCTGTGTCTTTGAATTGCCCACACCCTTCACAGGGCCACTATCTGTGCTACTTTGTACTGCACTGACCCTCCATGAATCCCAGCTTTTATGTCATTCAGATCCTCAGCTACAAAGAAAATGCTTTACCACTTCTGAATTTCTCAATTATTGGTCAAGGCCTGCTGAATGTATATGGACTATTGTCATGTGTTAGTATAACTATGTCTTTTGATTGTACGATTATTTTACAATCTGTAACAGAGAAAATAATAAAAAAGTAATCCATAAAAGCACCATGTAACTTAATTTTATGTTAACATATAAAAGCGACATTTACAAAGTTACTGTTCTGGTTTTATTTAGCCACTTGTATGCTGAAGGTTTGGCGTCGGGCTGGCAACTCGGCACCATAAAAATCTACTGCCAATCATTAGCGGACTGGAGTTCCGCTGTGGCGACCCCTTACCGGGAAAAGCCGAAAAGACAAACAAACTTGTATGCAATTAAGGTCCCTTGCTCTTAACCTTTAATTTGGTGACTAATCATATTCTCTGTCCTTTTCTTACATATGGGTTTCTTCTTGACATTTTATCTACCTCTCTTCTGCTAAATATCTATACTTTTGCCCCTTTGTAACTTTTACATAATACATTATGTTCTTCACTTAATAAGAATGCTACTGACTATCTGAAAAGGAGGCTTACTTATAGGTTCATAGGTTGGTGGTACTAGGCTATCGGCCCTAGGGCCTATACAAGCCTAGCCATAACAATTCCCTGGATGTTTCTTCCCACAATATTTACTTCCCTGGACCCCTGTCTAGCAGGGCAATTGACGTGATCCCTGGGGTGAATTTCCTATTTCCCATCCAATTGTTAAGGTTACTTTTGAAGAGGGCCAAGGAGGTGCTCTGCTTGCCATGTATGGGCAGTCTATTCCAGAGTATGGGGAGTCTCTGGGTCAGGAAACTATCCCTCCAGCATGTTTTGTTCATTGTGATGACAAGGTTTAGATCCCTAGAGCGTGTGGCTCTAAGGGATTGGGATTTCTTTAAGTGTAGCATGTCCAACAGCTCTGGGATTGATGTGGCCTTGTATGTTAAGCAGAGATCGCCTCTGAGTAGATGATATGCGACAGAGTATAGCTGGAGTTTTTTTTAGATGGTCAGCATAGGGCATCTGCTTTAGGCCTGTGATTCTTTTAGTGAGGTATTTCTGTGGCCTTCCAGCTGTTGCAGATGTCTTGTGAGGTACATACCAAACGGGGAGCTGTACTCTATAATGGGTTTAATGAGGGATGAGTACAGTGGGACAATGACCTCCTTTTTTCTGGGTGAAAAGCCCTTAGTGATGAGGTGTGCCAGATAGAAGGATTTCCTGACTGTTGTGGTGATGTGGTTATCGAAGGTGAGACCACTGTCCACCTGTGTCCCTAAGTCTCTCATCAAACTTTTGATGTTTAGTGTACTGCAGAAGATCTGAATGATTGTTTTCAATAACATCCACATAAAAACAGATATCAGGAAATAATCTTGATATGTTTGTTTATAAAAAAACCTTCATCAGAAAGTTCAAAATGTTTGTGTTAACTGCACCTCTACAGATTGCTATTTTGTGCAATATAATATGCTACATTGAGATTACATTCTGTATTCCATCTTATTGTGTGTACACAAGTTTATTAAACTATCTTTGAATATTTTTAGAAATTGCTTAATACAGGATATGACTTACTGGACACATTTATTTTAGGTATGATTTTATAGTTGCACCTATCTGAAATTGAAAAATGAGAATGTTGTATTCAAGGACACTAAAAGTGCTGGGATTTGAAATGTCAGGAAACTTTCATTCATACATTTTCCAATGCCCAGTTTATAATCCTATTTATGGTCATAGTTAAACTACAGCCTATCTGTGCAAACAGTGCAACACACACACACACACACACACACACACACACACACACACACACACACACAAGCCAAAAGCCAGTGAAAACCCATGCAGATATAAGAAGGACATGCAGATTTTGTACTGAAGGCACCTCAAATGGGAACAGAACCAGAAAACTAAGCACTGTCTGTGACACAGTAATGTTTAACTGAGGTACCAATGTGCTTATGAGCAAATAAATGCTGCTGGTGTTGGACAACACTTTTTTCTGCTTTATGGGGTGAGTTGTCTTCTTATTTTATTTAATATGAAAACAAACCAACAGTTACAGAGTTTTTGTCTACCTAGAAAATAAAATACCTCTGCTCGTAAACCCACTGCCTACAGAAGCACATATATCAGCTTCTGATGAAAGTAGGGCCATTACCTTGTAATATGTGGAGTACTTGAGCTGTCTACATGGCCTGTCTTCATCAAAGAAAAGTTAGCAGCCAGTGGTATGGACTTTCTAAAACACAGAATCAAAGATATTGCTCAAATTTAGTTAAAACATGAAAGTATCACTTTTAAACTAAAAAAAAAATCTTATACTTTATTTTTTATTTTCCATTCAAATAATTACCTTACATACAAACCCAAAGTAGGTCACGGAAAGTCTTACCCTCATCAAGTATCTTGCTTTTCTACTATATAGGCTATGTCACAAATTTTGAACCAGAAACTGGCATCATCCCAATTCGTTTGAGAAGGACACATGCTCATAATATGCAAAATGGCGACATGATGAAAACAACAAGAAAAGTAGTATTGCTGGAAATGAATTCATCCTCAAATCTTTGTGATTACCTTCACAAGGTGGCCTCATTTTTTTTACAAAGACAACACTGATACTGTATTTTATATAGCATATACCATGGACAGAAGCCGGTTAAAAAATAAAAAAAGGCAGTTGGGTACACAAGTCGCAGGATAAAAAAAGTGTAAAATCTTGGTAGGCATGCTGGTGCCAGGACTGGAAAAAATGACAATGTGGAATCCTTAAGAAACGGAAACCTTCCTACAATGGGGTTAGGTCAGGCTCAAGGGGAGGATGGTTCACCTTGTTGTAGAAGGAAGTAGTCCACAAACAATACAAAAACTGACAGGCCAAAAAAGAGCCATAAAGATGTTAGAGTGGACTATCGAGGATAAGAAAGAAATTATGTAATTATGTAGATGACTGCAAACTAGGAGCCATAGTCAAGTCCCCAAATGATGAGGACATCTTACAGAAGGGCCTCACTGAGACAGATGCCTGGTGTCAGAGCCATGGCCTCAAGCTCAATGCCAAAAAGTGCACTGTCATCCCCTTTGGTAAAAACTCTGTACCCATGAACAACCACATAGGCAGCAATCTACTTAACACCGAATGCGTGATAAGAGACCTTGGGACCCAGGTGGACTGTAGTCTCTCCTTTGATAGTCACATCGCCACAGTAGTCAGGAAGTCTTTCTATGTAGCACACCTCATCATAAAATGGTTCTCATCCAGGAAAAAATAGTTCATTGTTCCCCTCTACTCGTCACTCATTAGACCCATTATACAGTACAATGCCCCCTTTTGGAGTGTACCTCACAAGACATCTGCAGCAGCTGGAAAGGCCACAGAAGTACCTCACAAAGAGGATTACTGGCCTCAAACAAATGCCCTACACTGACCTCAAAAAACTCCAGCTTTACTCCGTAGCATATCGCCTACTCCAAGGTGATCTCTGCCTAACATATAAAGCTATGTCAAACCCAGACCTGTTGGACATGCTACACCTAAAGAAATCCCAATCCCTCCAAGCTACACGCTCTAGGGACCTCAACCTTGTCACTATAATAAACAGGACACCCTCGCGGGATAGATTCTTGTCCCAGAGACTTCCTATACTCTGGAACAAGCTACCCATCTATGTCAAGCAAAGTTCTTTGTTAGCACTCTTCAAGAAAAATCTTGATGAGTGGATGGGAAATAGGAAATACACCCCGGGGATCACTTCTGTGTCTCTGTTGGACAGTGGCACAGGAAAATAACTTTCTTGGTTGGCGTAAGCTATGTAACCTTGCTGGCTAGGCTTATATAGGTCCTTGGGCCGATAACCTAGTACCTACCTATGAACCTATGTACTGTTACTAATAAGCAAGGAGCCCAGGATATATGGATAGAAGATATTCAAAAAGATTAAGACAGAAATTAGAGGAAAGAAAAATACTTCCACAAAAGTCAAATGCAAATTTGTGTTCATTAATAGAACAGTTTCGTGCTAGAACAATTTGAACCCACCTCCTATACACTTGGCCTTACTCCCCTTCCATCTGGTCTCTTGCACACACCAACCTTCCTTCTTCTCCATCAAATCAGCTAGCTCTCTGCCTATACTAGTCATACTGCCAACATTCAAAGTTCCTACCCTCACTACTACACTCATAACCTTCCTTCACTCTTTCTGCTTTCAGGCATGCCTTCCCCCTCTTCTTTTCCTTCGGCCAACAGTAGCCCAATTTCCGCCAGCACCCTGTTGGCTAACAGTACTGGTGGCAGTCGTCGTTAACCCGAGCCTTGACCGATCTGGTATGGAAATCTGTATTGTTGTCCGCATATGTTACAAATTGTTCTATTATGGTGTGAATGGGAGGAGACATGGGGCAGGGGTTATCCTGAAGGAACAGTATGCCAAGAGTGTTTTGGAGGTGAAAAGAGTGTCGGATAGAATGATGTTTATGAAGCTGGAAATTGATGGTGTAATCATGAATGTTGTTAGTGCATACACTCTGCAAGATGGGTGTGTGATGGATGAGAAAGAAAAATGTTGGAGTGAGTTGGATGAAGTGGTGGTGGAGTGTACCCAAGAGACTGGTGATTGGAGTGGATTTCAATGGGCATCTTGTTGAAGGGAACAGAGGGGATGAGGAAGTGATGGGCAGGTATGATGTTAAGGAGAGGAATGCAGAAGGTCAGATGGTAGTGTATTTTGCAAAAAGGATGGACATGGCTGTGGTGAATACGTATTTTAAGAAGAGGGAGGAGCATAGGGTGACATACAAGAGTGGAGGAAGATGCACACAGGTGGATTATATCCTATGCAGGAAGGCCAGTCTGAAGGAGACTGGAGACTGTAAAGTGGTGACAGGGGAAAGTATAGTTAGGCAGCATAGAATGGTGGTCTGTAAGCTAGTGATCAAGAAGAGGAGTACAAGTGTGAGAGCAGTGCTAAGGATCAAATGGTGGAAGATGAAAAAGGGTGATTGTGAGGTGGAGTTCAGGGAAGAGTTAAAACAGGCACTGGGGGGCAGTGAAGAGTTACCGAATAGCTGGGTAACTACAGCAGAAATGGTAAGGGAGACAGCTAGAAAGGTGCTTGGTGTGACATCTGGAAAGAGGAAGTAGGACAAGGAGAGCTGGTGGTGGAATGAGGAAGTACAGGAGAGTATACAGAGGAAGAGGCTGGTGAAGAAGAAGTGGGGCTGTCAGAGAGATGAAGAACGTAGACATAAGGAGATGAGGAGCACAGCAAAGAGAGATGTGGCAAAGGCTAAGGATAAGGCATATGGAGAGCTGTAAGAAAGGTTGGACACTAAAGAGGGAAAAAAGGATCTATACCGATTGGCTAGACGGACCGAGCTGGGAAAGATGTGCAGCAGGTAAGGGTGATAAAGGATAGTGAGGGAAACGTACTCACAAGTGAGAAGTGTGTGTTGAGCAGATGGAAAAAGTACTTTGAAGGGCTGATGAATGAAGAGAATGAGAGAGAGAGAAGGTTAGATAATGTGGGTATAGTGAATCAGAAAGTGAAACAGATTAGCAAGGAGGAAGTAAGGACAGCTATGAAAAGGGTGATTTGTGAGAGACGGGTACCAGTATGAGTGAAAGGGAGGTCTAGAAGAGGGTAGTGAGACCAGCTATGTTATATGGGTTGGAGACAGTGGCATTGACAAAAAGACAGGAGTCAGAGCTGGAAGTGGCAGAGTTAAAGATGTTAAGATTTGCACTGGGTGTGACAAGGGTGGACAGGATTAGGAATAAGTATATTTGAGGGTCAGCCCAGGTTGCAAGGTTTGGAAACAAAGCCAGAGAGGTGAGATTGTGTTGGTTTGGACATGTGCTGAAGAGGGATGCTGGGTATATTGGGAAAAGGATGCTAAGGATGAAGTTGCCAGGTAACATGAAAAGAGGAAGGCCTAAGATAAGTTTTATGGATGTGGTGAGAGAGGACATGCAGGTGTGGTTGGTGTGACAGAGCAATATGCAGAGGACAGGAGGAAATGGAAACAGATGATCTGCTGTGGCAACCCCTAACGGGAACAGACAAAAGAGAAGAAGAAGAATACAACAGTTTCATGAAAAACATTAAATAGACCAAGAAACCTTGGGCAGTTTGGAAAAAGAAGCGACTGAGGAAGTGTGAAAATATAAACAAAACACAGAGATTTTTGAAAGGTATAAAAAAGAAATATGGACATGGGAAAGAAAGAGAGATCTGATATGGTGTAATATTTATGCAAAGAAGAAAGACAAACTAATCAATACAAAAAAGCAGCTTGAAGAATATTTGAAGAAAAATACAGACAAAGGTAACCAGATATGGAAAATTTCACAATACAAAAAATAAAATCACAAAGTGGAACTTAGAAAAGAAGACTAGTAAAATAGAAATTAAACAAATATAAGCTGAAGTTAAGGATAACCTGTGAAGTGAAGGATTTAGTGTAGAAAGTGTAACACAGGTTGTCACAGCATGATGGTACAATGAGTTCCCAAAGTAAGACAATACAGATCGAGCAGGAGACATCTGAAGAAGAAATACAGACATGGGAATGAAAAAGAGATTTAATGTGGTGCAATATTTATGCAAAGGAGAAAGCAAAACTAATCAATACAAAAAAGCAGCACCAAAGATATTTGAAGATAAATACAGGAAAGGCATCTGGATATGGAAAATTTTACAATACAAAAAAATAAAAGAACAAAGTGGGGAAGTAGAAAAGAAGACTGTTAACAGCGAAGTTAAAGAAATAGAAACTTAAGTTACAGGTCACCTGCTATGTAAAGGATTTAGTGTTGAAAATCCAATTCTGGTAATGCCATAGCATGATGGAACAGTGACTCCCCAGAATTAAAAGAAACAGATGAAATGGGAAGCATCTGTTCAGTTGCCACATGAAGATGCTCTGGTACTTTTAGTAGGGAACCAGTACAAAAGTCCAGGTTGGAGTTGCACAGCAAGGGAAAGAATGGGGAAGGATGGCAACCCTGATACATTCAATGTTGTGAAGTGATAGGCAATTGAGTTCCCATATGAAAGAGCAATGGGTGAAGCAGGATGCAGCTGAAGAGAATATGTCACAGGAGGATGTTCTGGAACCTTCTGCAGAATGACCATAGGAAACGGTAAATAAAGAATGTGCCCTCAGTTTAGAAGAGAAAGATATAAGGGAAGAATTGCTTGATTTAATAGAGATGGATAGACATATTAAGACTGATGACAGAAATAGTTCACAGAAAGTCAATAAGACCCAAAATGTTAGAAGTCTGATAAAACAAATGACCACTATAATCTAGACCATCAACAGAAATTCACCTGATAAAAGAGAAGTAAATAGGATATATTAATATGAAGCAAAATTAATAACAGATAAAGCCTTGCCACAAAAAAAATGCAATAAGGGAAAGGAAGAGAAGAAATCAAATGTCATCTTGGAAGTATCAAACAGAGAAAATTATAACGCGTTTAAGGCAAGAAATGTCATGTTAGAAGAATACAGAAGAAAGAACAGATCAACAAAAATACTTAGAAAGACAGAAGTGATAAAAGCAATGAATGCACAGTATTACAACAGACCTGATCTACTGTGCACTATTGCAAATTAAAGAGATCAGCATATGCAGAAAAACTAGAAAATAGGCAGATAAATATAAAAGAAAAATACAAAACAAGCAATTCATTGGCAATCCAAAAAAGTTTTATAGAGAATTAGGAAACAAAGCAAAATGAATAGAAATGCCACCAAAAAAAGGAGAAACAGACAAATTCTGGAGAAAAGAAGACCCTGTGGAATGTAACAAAAGATGATAAATGGATAGAAAAAGTAAAAGAAACATTAAGAATTTCAAATGAACAGGATATGAACTGGGATGAAGTAACGACCAGAGAAACTGGAACAAAATTAAGTAAAGCTCCTAAATGGAAAACCCCAGACCAAGATGAAGTACTTAACTTCTGGATAAAAGTATTAACATCTTTACATGAAGATTTAGCCATGAGTAAGTACTATTTATATGCACACCCTGACCAGATACCAGCCTGGTTAACAATAGGAAAAGCAATACTCCTACTTAAGAGTGAAACTGCAAGCTATCCTAAAACTATAAACCAAATAACTTGCCTTCCGAAAATGTATAAACTATACACTGATAATGATGCTGACAGAATTTATAGCATTTAGAAGAAAACTCAATCAAAGCAATATAACAAAATGGTAACAAAAGAAAGTCATATGAAACAAATGATCATTTACTGTTAAATAAAGCTATAGTGGGGAATTGTAAAAAGGGGAAGAATTAAAGTACGGCACGAACAGATTACAAAAAAGCATTTGACAACATCTCACACTCATGGATAAATGAGTGCTTACAGATGTATAAAATACAGCCTACACTGATCAATTCCATTACAGTGACTATGAAACAATGGCATACTACTTTGAAGCTATGCCATGATAAAGGACAAATTATATCCTAGGGATCAAAACTCAAAGAGGGATATTCCAGGGTGACCCTTTGTCACACTGCTCTTTTGTCTTACCCTTAACCCATTAAGATGTCTACTTAACAGATTAGGTCATGGTTACAATTTGGCTCCCAGACAACTACAAGACGTAAAGACTCCTCACCTTCTTTTTGTGAAAGATTTCAAACTGTATAGTTCATCAGATGAGGAGCTAAAAGCACAGCTGGAAGTGGTCAAAACTTTAGAAGATAATACAAGAATGTCATTTGGTCTTGACAAATGTGCAAAAGCAAAATTTAAAGCAGGAAAGCTGCAGCACCAAGAAACTATCAATCTGGGAAAGGAAACTGATATAAAGGAACTTGAGCAGGAGGGAGCATATACATATTTGGGAACTGATGAAGGATCAACAATAAAAGCATGAACAAATGTGGACAAAACAGTACAGAACATTTTAGAAGACGAAAATTAATACTGAAAACAGCCCTGACATCTAGGAACAAAGTCCAAGGTATAATCCAATTGGGTCTTCCTGTTCTAACTTGCAGTTTTGGGGTGACTGGCCCCAAAAGGTATTGGATCAGTTGGACAGGTAAACAAAAAAAATGCTTCACGCTTATCGAATGAAACATAAAAATCAGTGTATACTAAGATTATATATTCCTCATTCTGAAGGAGGTATGGGCCTCCTAAAATTGATTACACGTACTGGTCAGCAATCATAGGTCTGCATATATATCTGCTGACCACATTAGATACAAACATAGTGAAAGTTCTGAAACATGAGAAGAACAAATCTAAGATAGCTTCCCTACTTAGTTTAGCAGAAGCATGTCGGTGTTAAGCAAGAATGGAAACCAAACCAGAAGTGGACAAAAATGTGCTAAAAAACAAAAGAAAGAATATACGGACAAGGATCAGAGGAGAAGGCAAGAACTTTTGAAAAGGCAAAAATATAGTTTCAATTACAGAAAACTCCTGAAAGAACCTCATGTCGATCAGGATCTGATGCAGGAATGGTTAAGGAGAAGTGAATTTAAATAGGTTCATAGGTAGGTACTAGGCTATCTGCCCGAATGCATTTATAGGCCTAGTCGGAATGTGTTGGCTTTTGCAGCCCCCACAGATTAGTTCTCTGTGCCTCTGTCCATCAGAGCCATTTAAGTGATTCCTGGGGTAAACTTTCTGTTTCCGATCCACTCGTCAAGGTTTCTCTTGAAGAGGGTTAGCAAGGAACTCTGTCTAATGTAGACTGGAATCTTGTTCCAGAGCATGGGAAGTCTCTGGGACAGGAATCTATCCCTCCAGCACGTCCTATTTATTGTTGTGGTGAGGTTTAGATCCCTGGAGCGTGTGGCTCGAGGGGATATGGTTTTCTTTAGGTGGAGCATATCCATCAATTCTGGGTTGGACATGGCCTTCTATGTCAGGCAGAGATTACCTCTGAGTAGGCGGTATGCAACCGAGTACAGCTGGAGTTTCTTCAGTCGAGCTGCATAGGGCATCTGCTTGAAGCCAATGATCCTCTTGGTGAGGTACTTCTGTGGTCTTTCCAGTTGTTGGAGGTATCTTGTAAGGTACATCCCAAACGGGGCATTGTACTCTATGATGGGTCTGATGAGTGATGTACAGAGGGGCCCAATGACCTCTTTCGATCTGGATGCAAACTCTTTTGTGATTAGGTGGGCCACAAAGAAGGATTTTCTAACCACTTTGGCAATGTGATTATCAAAGGAGAGGTTACTATCTACTTGGGTCCCCAGATCCATTATTACATCTTCCGTATTTAGGGGGCGACCGCCTACGTGGTAGTTTGTGGGTACTTTGTTTTTTCCAAAGGGGATGACTGCACTTTTTGGCATTTAGCTTGAGGCCATGGTTTTGACACCAGGTATCTGTCTCAATGAGACCCTTTTGGAGGATGTCTGTGTCAGCCGGAGAGTCAATTATAGCCCCTAGTTTGCAGTCGTCTGCGAACTTGGTCAGCTATAGTCCTCCTGTGCTTGCCTGCACTTCTGAGAAGTATATGCCGAACAGGAGGGGTCCAGGACTGAGCCCTGGGGAATGCCACTTGTAACCGGTTTAGAGTCAGATCTAGCTCCCGCAACTCTTACCATGCGGGTTCTGTCCGTGAGCCAGGCGGCAACCCATCTCGTGACGTAGGGGTTTATGTTCAGGCTAGTAAGCTTGTCTATAATACCTGAGTGGGGAATGGTGTTGAAGGTCTAGGTAGGCTGTGTGGACTACCTTTCTCTCGTCTATAGCCTTGGTAACTGTCTCAAAGAAGTCCACCAGGTTTAGGAGGCATGATCTGCCCTTAACAAAGCCGAACTGGGTAGGGCCCAGTGTTTGGAGGTTTCCAATGTCTCTGTTAATGAGATCCATGATGATGCGCTCCATAGCTTTGCAGACCAAGCTAGTCAGGCTTATAGGATGATAGTTCCCGGGGTCCGTTGTGGCTGCACCTTTGTGCAGTGGAATAACCGTTGCTGTGCGCCACTCTATAGGCACGTAGCCTGTGGAGAGGCTGAGTATGAACAGTGTGTTTAGGTGAGGGGTTAGTTCATCTTTGAGCTCGCGTAGGATGCAGCCTGGGACACACAGTCCGGTCCCATTGATGCTGTGTTTTTGGCTTTGGAGAGGGCTGTTTTAACCTGTCTATGATTTCAGGGGCACTACATTCTTCCGGTATAGTTATGGGCCCTTTTGGGGGTGAGAGGGGGGTGAAATTTGCATTGAACCTGTCTGCCAGGATGTTGGCTATATCAGTGTATTTTGTGCCATTTTGCACCAACTCCGAGCAGATCTGAGAATTGCCACTTAGATTCTTGGCATAGATAAAGAATGCCTTTTGGTTATCTTTGGAGTCCATGGCAATTTTTCATTTGAAGCTAGTCTTGGATGATTTTATGAGGGAACCTAGTTTCTTGCTGATACTGATCAGGGATGTCTTCCCTTCTTGGGATTTTACTCTTTTCTGTACTAGTTTCCTCCTTCTATTGTACAGCTTGTTTATGGCAGGGGTCCACCAGACTGGTTTCCTTTTCTTGGAGGAGCGAGTCTTGGTTTTGTTTGGGATAGCACGATCCATGCATTCTTGTAGATGACCATAGAGTGCATTAGTAAAGGATTTTGCAGCTTGGACAGTGTTATCCTTTAGCATGGGGGCTTTGAAACTTCTCACCTCGGTCTTAAGTAACGTGAAGTTTGCTTTTGAAAAGTTTTTCACGGTGGTTTCTTTGACTGGGGGTGGTGGCGGAATGTGGATATCCAGAGTGATTAGTTTATGGTTAGATCTAACCAGCGAGGGATTGACCTCCGGTGTAGAACACTGGTCGCCCATGTGGTGATGACCAGGTCCAATATGCTGTCACCTCTGGTGGGGGTATTGACCAGTTGATCCAGGGCATTTGAGTTTATAAATTCTAGGAAATGTTGGGCAAGGGAGTTTGTACTTGAGTAGTTCTCCCAGTTAACGTTTGGGTAATTGAAATCACTCAATATCAGGGTGTTTGGTAGGACCTTTATGTTGTTTCCCAGTTTTTCCAGAAATGTGGAGTGGCGGTCCTGGGACATGGTGGGTGATCTGTAGAAAGCTGTAATTTGAATAGCAGTTTTGCCCATTGTTAGTTGCACGTGGATGATCTCTGAAGCATCGTGCTGTGCCACTAACCTGGAGGTGTGGGTATCCTTGATGAATATGGATACTCCCCCGCCTTTTGTATTTCAGTCCGGGTTTTGTGGCCAAAATGCATGGTATGAGTTGTAGCCTGGTAGTGCTGGGGTGCTCTCTGGAGCCTTAAACCAGGTTTATGTTACTGCACATATATTGATTTTCTCCATACTGAGGAGGGCCTCGAGTGCGTGCATTTTGAGGTTTAGACTTCTGGCACTGAGTAGCATTACCCTCAGTTTTTTGTTACTTGTGCTATTTATGGCGGTGGGTTTGTCTTTTGAGCCTTGCCTAAAAAAGACACTATGGGGGTGGCAAGAGCCTTGGCCAGTATTCGAAAGCCTAAGGGTGACAGGTGCAAGCCATCTCTAGCGAAGCAGCGTGGCTTGTCGAGCATGTCATCCCAGGCTGACAGACACTGGATCCCCTTTGAATGACACCAGAAGCTAAGCCAATTGTTAAAATTGATATTTCTTTCTCTATACTGCGGTATCATTCTTGGTGAGGTAGGATGATACTCAGGGTCAGGGTCATACCGGCCTGGGCTACGTGATCAGAGAGCTCCTCCATGTCTCTTTTCATGTAGTCCAGGGAGGTATGGCTCAGATCCTTCACACCAACATGGACAATGACAGCGTCATATTTGTACTTGTTCTGGAGTGACCTGAGTGCTTGTGTTATGTGGCGGATCCTGGCACCCGACAGGCAGCTAACAGTGAGTGGGAGTGTGCCTGACTACAGAGTCACCTATTACTAGTGTGTTGGGTATGTTATTTTGCCTTAAGGGCTGTGATTGTGTGGCACACTGGTTTTGTGAAGTATGTGTTTCATGGTTTGTGTTGGGGGGTGGAGGTTGCTTGGATGTCTGCTTTGGAGGTCTCTGTTGCTTCTGCAGATTTTTATTTAGAGCCTCCGAGTATGTTTTCATGTATTTGTGTGTGTTTTTTGCCGGTACTGGTTTCATAGGTCTATGTGTGACTGGTGGTATGATGCAAGTAATTCCCTTCTCCTCTTGACTGCCTGGTCCAGTCTTGGGTTGAGAGAGCTTAGCCTCCAGTTTGGCTGCATAATTGCATCTCTTGCATGTATTAGTGTTTGGTGGAAGGAGGAGAGGGTTGCCTGTGTACATGAGGCAATTGTAACACTGCCTCAAAATGCCCGGATTCACCATTTGGACTGGAGAGAGTACACCTGAAACTGTCCTTTGGACATGCCTGAATATGTACAGTGAACTGTATTACCGACTGGCTGGTAAGGTCAAATAGAGAGCCTTGTCATTCTCTACAGTATAGGGGGGTTCTAGTGCTAATGTTTATTAGTGCTTGCTATGAGTTTTGAGCAAGTGCCCGTATGACAAGTGAGTGGTTTGAGTGCTTAAGTTGAAAGTTTGTCTAGTTCCAAGGGAAAAATTGAAGAACAGACTTTGTGGGGCTGGGAATAGTTATACCCTAGCTAAATGGCGCTGCCCGGCGTGCAAATACGGGTTTTATACCAGGGAAATGAAAGAGAGAAATTAGCCGAAAATGGCCAATAAACTACTAATTTCTGGGCTGAAACCACTCCTCCAGGGATAGATAGGATGCTCAAAGCTCCCTCTCTCACAGTGAACAGAGAAACTTCCTTCTATCCAAGTAAGGTATGGGCAAACACAGAAACTTGTAACACAGCCCTGAATTCAGAACTAACCTGAAAAAGTACAGTTGTGTACACTTACCATAAATGTAGATGTTCGAGTGTCTTCACTGTTGCAGTCATCACTGTAGGGTTCTTCCTGCCGGCAGGCAGCCCTCGGTCGGCCAGAATCCCAAAGTCTGGGTCCGGCGTCGGCTGTGTACTCACCCTCCCTGACGTCAGTGCGCCAGGGGTACAAAGCTCCCAGCCGACGCCATGTTCTCCAGTTTTTCTTGCCCCAGATGTCAGGTGCCCAAAAGTAAAGGATAAAAGCAAAACAAAAATGTAACATACAGCAAACCCCATACCCTGTAGCAAATACACCTCAGAAGAAGGGTGAAGCAGGGAACCACACCAATAAAAGTATAAGAGGGGACAGGAGGGTGGGTAATCCAGACTGCAACAGTGAAGACACTCGAACATCTACATTTACGGTAAGTGTACACAACTGTACTATGTTCATCGTGTTTCACTGTTGCAGTCATCACTGTAGGGTTGAATCCCAAAGCTGAAATAAAGGGAGGTGGTTATTGAGTAGAAGGGGCGGCTAGAAGGCCTTATAAGACTGCAGAAACAAAGCCCGCCCTAGACTTAGAATAAAGAGGAAGATTATAGTGCTTAGAGAAAGTATGCACTGAACTCCAAGTTGCAGCTTCCAAAATATCTTTGGTAGAGACTCCCCTGAGAAAGACAGCTGAAGTAGCAGCAGCTCTGGTAGAGTGTGTCCTAATTTTTCCTGGGATTTGCTTTCCATGATGAGAGTAACAAAATCTGATTCCATGAGCAATCCATTTAGAAATGGTCTGTTTTGAAATAGCTTTGCCTTGGGAATTTGCTGCATAAGAAACAAACAGTTGTTCAGTTTTCCTGATATCCTTGGTTCTGTCCAGGTAAAAGTGAAGCTGCCTGTGCACTTCCAAAGAATGCAAGATCCTCTCCCCCTTATTTTGTAGATTAGGGAAAAAGGTTGGCAGGTGAATAGTTTGGTTTAAAGTCACATTAGAAACAACTAGGCATGAAAGTAGGGTTAGTCCTCAATGAAACCCTGTCTTGATGAAAAATAATGTAAGGTTCCAAGGCCATGAGCGCTTGTAACTCCGAGACTCTCCTGGCTGAAGTTAAAGCCAGTAGGATAACAGTCTTCCATGATAAATACTTTATATCAGATGTGGCAGCAGGCTCAAAAGGAGGCAGAGTAAGTTTTTCCAGGACATAATTGAGGTCCCAGGCAGGAATGGGTGGCATCCTAGGGGGCCTTAAATTCTTTGCTCCTCTGAGATATTGTTTCAGAAGTGGATGTGAAAAAATTGGAGGGTCTGCATTATAATGTGCAGAGATAGCTGAGGCATGTATTTTTACGGAGGAAAAAGATAAACCCTTATGCAACATATCTGTTAGGTAATGTAAAATCAATGGAATATTTGGAATGTGAGGATCTGATTCCTGAGCATGCATCCAGGTGCAAAATCTCTTCCTTTTACCTTCATAAGATTTCCTAGTGCTAGGCCTTCTGGCTTCTAAGATAACATCCATGACCTGTTTGGAAAGGGTAGGATTAATCATAGACCCTGAATACGCCAGGCTGCCAGACTGAGAGTTTTGATATGAGAGTGCAGGACATGGCCCTGATGTTGAGACAAAAGATTTGGAATCTGAGGTAGAATCCAAGGAGGTTCCTGGGATAGATTTATCAGTGTTGAGTACCAAAATTGTTGAGGCCAATTCGGGGCTAGTAAGATCAGCTTTGGTTTGTCCTGTTTTATTTTTAATAACACCCTTGGTAGAAGAGGTAGTGGTGGAAAGGCATACCCCGAGAGGTTCCTCCAACTGAATGAGAGAGCATCCACTTTCCATGCTAGCTTGTGATATGTCCTTGTGCAAAAAGTCTGTAACTGGTAGTTGTGGGGAGATGCAAATAGATCTATGTCCGGGCAGCCCCAGGCTTCTGTAATCATCTTGAATATTTGGGTGTCTAGCATCCACTCGTGTGGGTCTGACAGGTTATTGCTCAGGCTGTCTGCCAGAGTGTTTTGTTTCCCTGGCAGGAATTGAGCTTGTAGGTCCACTTTCCAAGCTAGTGCTGTGTTCCATAGAGTCATGGCTAGTCTGCAAAGGGGGTAGGAGTGTGAACCCCCTTGCTTGTTTATGTACCACATAACTGTGGTGTTGTCTGGCCATATCAGTAGCTGCCCTGGCTGTAAAAGATCCCTGAAAGCCAAGAGGGCACTCTGCACAGCTAACATCTCTTTTAAATTGATATGAAGATGCTTCTGATCCTCTGTCCAAAAACCTTGCAGGCCTTTCCCCTGCAAGTGGGCTCCCCATGCATAATCCAAGGCGTCCGTGGTTATCACTTGGTAGGCTGGAGGTAGACTGAAGGCTTTCCCTTTGTTTTGAAGACATGCCATGGCCCACCAATGGAATTCCTTTTGCAGGCAAGGCAAGACAGCAATCAGTGTTTCCAGACTGTGACAATGCTGGGACCATACGCTTTTTAGGTACCATTGTATCTTCCTCATATGCAGTCTTGCATATGGTATGAGTAGGATGCAGGAAGCCATGTAACCCAAAGCCTGCAGGAATTTCCTTGCAGTTAGATGAGACATCAACGCCAGGCTTTTGAAAGTTGAAGCCAGCTGTAGTTGTTTTTCTGATGTCAGGAATGCCATCTGGGTTGTTGTGTTTAAAAGAGCACCCAGGAAAGTTATCTCTTGAGTGGGTGTCAAATTTGACTTTTTTACGTTCACAGTGAATCCCAGGTACTTGAGTAGATTCTGAACAAATTCCAGGTGCTAGAGTAAAATGTCCTTGCTGTCTGCTTGAATAAGGCAGTCGTCCAGATAAGGGTAAATTTGAATTCCCTTGAGTCTGCAGTAAGCTACTACTGGTGCCAGGCACTTGGTAACCCTGGGCGCAGTAGACAAGCCAAAGGGCAGCGCAGAGAATTGGTAATGTTTCGAGTCTGCCTTGAACCCGAGGTATTTTCTGCACTCCTGTCTGATAGGAATGTGTAGGTAAGCCTCCTTTAAATCCAATGTCACCATCATTGCATTTTTGCTCAACATTGGCAGGAGCTGCTGCAGAGTAAGCATCTTGAACTTTGGTATCTCCAGGAAAGTATTTAAGACTGACAGATCCAGGATGGGTCTCCAACTATTTTGCTTTCTGGGAACTAGAAAGAGTCTTGAATAAAAGCCTTGTCCCGTCTCTGAATTTGGAACCAGTTCTATGGCCCTCATAGCCATGAGGGACCTCACCTGTTTTAATGCCTCTGCCCATTGAGTTTTTGGTAGGTCTGGCCATCCGTTTGGTTTTGGTAAGGTGTGAAAGTGGAATTTGTAACCTCTTAAAACTACATCCAGAACCCACTTGTCTTGGGTTATGTAAGTCCAATTTCGGTGAAAAAGAAAAAGTTTTCCTTCCAGAGAAGCTTCCAGGAGAGAGGTTCCTGGAGCCATGCAGGGGGAGTCATTGAGCCTGTTTCCTATAAGGTTGAGACCTATCTTCCCCACCCCTGGGGGGTGGAAGTACTCCACCGTCTAGGTCTATAAGAGGTCTGTGCTTGGGCCCTCCCTCTGGAACGCCTATATCTACCCCTCTGAGGCCTGTCCGAGCTGGGAAAGGACCAATTTTTAGCTGGCCAATTTCTGCTAAATCTAGGAGGCTGAACTTGTAAGAAATCCTTAACCGTTTGCATGGATTTTGCCTTATCCTCCATTTTCTTTATAACCTCTTCAGCCTTAGACCCAAACAAGACATTATGTTGAACAGGAGCATCCAGAAATTTTGCTTTCACTTGATCAGGCAAATTTTGTTCCTTTAACCAAGCATGCCTTCTAATGACCATGCCAGTGGCAGCCGCCCTGCAAGAGACCTCCAAAGCATCAAAACCACAGTGTAAGGTATGTTTTCCCACCTGCTCAGTAGCATGCATCAAATCTTGTAATTCCTTATTGTCTGCACATGCAGAAATGGTACACAGTTTTTGTTTCATAACGGACAAAAGGTATTGCTGATATTTCAACATATGAAATTGACAATTTAAAGCCCTAATAGATAAAGTAGCAGAAGTGTACACTTTTTTGCCCCATCTCTCCAAAGCTATAGAATCCTTATCTGACAGAATAGGTTCTTAGCAGTGGCGGCCTTAGCACCCTTAGGACCCTGAGAAATGGTTTCTGGATCAGCAGTTGGGTTTTTAAATAGAAACTGGTGGGAGTCAGGGACTCTGTAATATCTATCAGGCTTAGCAAGGGCCAGAGGAAAGGAGTTAAATTAGACTCAGAAAAGACATCATCCACAATATCCAAAATAGGAGGAATAGCCAGGGGTCTGTGTTGGGGAAGAAGACGGAAATCCCTAAGCCTTCTCTTAGATTCAGAGTACTCCTGTCCTTCCCAGTGAAAATGTTCCCTCATGTCATGTAAAGTTTCCCCAAAAGAATAATCCTCAGGAGGAGAAGCTGAAGGAATGGATTCCTCAGCATCAGAATCCTCATAAGGAGGGAAAGTATAATCCTGTTCGGAGGAAGACACTGAAGAGATAGATGCCTGATCAGAGGATTCATAATCCAATTCTTGTCTTGGCCTTTTGTCTGGAGGGGGATGTGAACCCCTAATCATAGTTAGCAAGTCCTCCGCCATTTTAAGCATTTGTTTTTGAGATTTAGGTCCCAGATCAGAGGAGGCCTGGGCTTGAGTCTTTGTTTTAGAAGGAGTCTTTGCCTTTGTCTTTGCCTGAAGCTGCGTAGGCCTGAAATTCCCCTCAGAAGCCGGTACCTGCACAGCGACTCCGGACCCATCCGAGGGAGCATTATCGAAGGTCCTGCACCTGGAGTATTCGAAGGCCTAGGTGGCTCCTCGTGGGAGTCCGTTTCGGCAAGCAGTTCTGTAATGGCCGACGACAGGGGCTGCAAAAGCGCCTCACTTGACGACGGCCGAACCCGCAACTGGCTCTGATTGCAAACTTTCGTCTGATTTGGACCTCGAAGGCCTATCCTTATCCTTGCGCCTTTTATGAACTCCGATAGTCGGAAGCGTGTCCGATGACATGTTATAATTAAATCGCCTCCCAAAGTAATGAAAGGCAAAATCGTATCTCCGTTTAATAGTATGTTGATTAAATCAAGTGCAAAACCGACAACTAGCTACATCATGGTCAGGGCCTAGACAAGGAATACAGTAAGAGTGAAAATCCTTATGAGGTATTTGCTTCCCACATGAAATACAATTATTAACTTTTTCTGACATCGGTGTGCAGCAAGAAAAAAAGTTTCCCCAACGGGGTACTTAGCTTTGAAAAGAAGAATGTCTTCGGAATGAAGCACCAAAAATAACAGGAGTCAGCCGACCGGCACTTGCGAACTGCTTCCACTGCGCGGCAAGAAAGACTGGAGAACATGGCGTTGGCTGGGAGCTTTGTACCCCTGGTGCACTGACGCCAGGGAGGGTGAGTACACAGCCGACGCCGGACCCAGACTTTGGGATTCTGGCCGACCGAGGGCTGCCTGCCGGCAGGAAGAACCTGCAGTGATGACTGCAACAGTGAAACACGATGAACATCTGGACTATACTAGCTTAGAAAGGCGGGAAAACAAGTGTTTTTTTTTTTTTTTTTTTTTTTCAGAAAATAAAGTAGATACAATCAAAAAAAACACTTTAAATGCACATAAATGGCTATCACACTTGAGTGTGTAGCCTACAACAGTTAAACAGGTAATTTAAACACAAAAACAACTTTGTTAAAGTGCAGGCAGTAAAATAAGTATAATATGTAGCTGAAACAAGCTTTTTAAATCGTAGAAACTCTAGAAAATGGGCATTTTAGGCAGAATAAGCTAAAGGCAGCAAGAAAATGCAGAAAAATGATACATAATCACTCCAAAGTCTCTCTTTTGTCTCTCTGCTGCTGTAGAACTCTGCAGGGCACCAGGCAGGAGCTTGCTGACCTGTATACTAGCACAAAAACCTTGCAAAAAGAGATAGAAATTAGCCCAAAATGGCCAATAAACTACTAATTTCTGGGCTGAAACCACTCTTCCAGGGACAGATAAGTTGCTCAAAGCTCTCTCTCTCACAGTGAAGAGAGTAAATTCCATCAATCCAAGTAAGGTATGGGCAAACACAGAAACTTGTAATACAGCCCTGAATTCAGCACTAACCTGAAAACTGGACTATACTAGCTTAGAAAGGTGGGAAAACAAGTATATATATATTTTTTTTCCCCAGAAAATAAAGCAGATAACAATAAAAAAAAACCCACTTTAAATGCACAGAAATGGCTATCACATCAAAAGATGAAAGGTTAATATTAGCGGCCCAGGATAGTGGACTACATACACGGTTTGAAAAAGTCCAATGAACATGTGGGAGAAGCTGACAAATACAGATTCTGTAAAAAAGAACTGGAAATAGTCACACATCTTGTTACTGGGTATGATACACCAATGGCAGAAGGCCTGTATACTGAAAGGCATAAAAATGTGGCAAGACTGCTGCATTCGGATTGTGCAAACATTACAATATTAAAGTAGCCGAGAAGCACTGGAAACATGAGCCACAAAGCATTACAGAGAATGATGAAGTTTATATGGCATGGGATCACCCATTACCAGCAGTTCAAAAAAACAGATGAGAGAAAATCAGATATATTAGTCCATGAAAAGAAGACAACAGTAGCACTGAACATGAAAATTGCTATACCCAGTGATTCTAGTCTCTTGTGTACTGAGAGAGACAAAGTTATAAAATACCAGGATTTGCAGACAGAAACAAGGAAAATGTGAAAGAAGGATGCCAAGACAGTTCCAATAATAGCATGTACAATGGAGCTTATAAAAAAGAATTTACAGTCATATTTAAATATCGAACCAAAACATGTAACACCACACAAATTGCAGGAGGAGTCACTTCTGGGCACACCGCGGGAGCGGCGAAAAACGCTTTTGGCTAACATCAAAGACTGAAACAATATTAATTTCATGAACTTTCATCATACTTTGACTTAGGAATGAGGTCCCTTCCCATCGTAGCATTAGAAATCCAAAAGACTTGGATAAATTAAACCAAGTACCTTTCAACTCATCCAGCTATCAGTTAATGTGGGTTGTTACACACATCCTCACTCCTCAAGACACCAACATCATACGTTTAATTCAAACCTTACTGCAACTACTCTCACGCCAAGGTTCCTGAAGTCCACCAAGTACCTCACAAAGTAATAAGCCCAACTCGGCTCAATTAATCAGGAACCACGAAGCACTGCAGTAAAATTCTTTTATTGTAAAACCATGCACCAAATAGAGACGGTGTTAGTTGTTGAGCGCTTTCATCTAGTAACTCTAGATTTCTTCAGAACATCAAACAAGATGTGTCATCCACTTTAAATACCTTATTTGCCCGCCTTTTTCCAAATCAATACCCAATTACATACATTTAACCCTGAGTATACCATTTACAATGAAAAATACATCTCTGGCTTATTTAACCTACAATTCTGCCTTCAATCTAACACAAGCTGCTATATAATAAAACTTTAAAAATACATGAATTTGGACGACTAATTAATGTTGGTACTCTGTATATATCTACTACTGTATACTTTAAAAAAGAAATATATATTGCACATACTAGAAAATTTGATTCGTGAATAATAATATAAAACTACTCTAACAATGAAACTAATTCATAATTACAACTTCTAAATGGTTGGTATAACCCTATTGTGTATGCTGTCTAGCAATATTGATTTGCCTCCAAATATCAACAAAGCCTATATTTAAACCCTCAATAAAGGTTTTGTAGGGATTACTTCATTAAGGCCTGGTGGTGTAGCAGCGTCTAATCGCAGCTGCCATTTAATTTCTTTTTCCCCCACAATAGCCTTTATATTTCCTCCTCTGGGGTTTGGACTAACCACATCCAATATACCAAATTTAAAACCCCTACATGACTCACTATTTAGTATATGTCTCGATAATGCATTGTTGGTGTCATTTCTCTTAATGCAATAGATATGGTCATACATTCTATTCTTAAGAAGTCGATCAGTCATCCCTACGTAATAATATTCACATGTGTCGCAAATAGCTAAATATACCACATGTCTTGTTAGACAATTGCCATATTTGAAATAGACCTTAGTTCTATTTCTATCCTTTAATACTATATTTTTACCTTCATATATATACTTGCAATAGTTGCAACATCCGCACTTTGTAGTACCCCTACTGAGGCTCTTAGTATCTTTCCTAGAACTCTGTCTTATTTCAATAAGTCTTTGAAGACTATTGCCTGTTTTGTATACAAAGTTGGGCATAGAAGGGATTTTATCTTTAACCCCTAAATCACTTGTCAAAATGTGCCAATGTTTTGCAATTATTTGCTTTATCTGATGTGTATGATAACCATACTTCACGATACAGGCTCTCTTATAAAAATTACCCTCTATGTTATTTTGTCTATTATTCGTTAATATTCCTATACCTAATAGTGGGGGGTATTTCTTACCCCATTCCTGGGTTACATATTCTGTTAAATCATCCAACATCTTGTCAGGGTATCCCTTTTCTCTGAACATTCCCACCATAAATCTGACCTCCTTTAACATATTGTCCTTTTCGGATGTCATCCTTGCTGCCCTTATTAGCTGCCCTTTCACTATGTTGTACTTAACTTTATATGAATGGGCACTAGAATAATGCAAATAACCATTACTATAGGTCTCCTTTCTATGTATCATGGACTGAAATGTCTTCCCATCATTATAGACATAAACATCTAGGTAATTTATTCCTTTACTATCAAATTGATGAGTAAATCTTAGGTAACTAGTAGTACCGTTAATATATTTGATAAATTCTTCTAATTCCTGAATATTTCCTGTCCATAGCAGGAACATATCGTCCAGGTATCTTACATAAGTTTTAATTTTATGCATCCAATTTGTATTTAAAATATATGTTGTTTCCCAATCTAGGAGAACCATGTTGGCATACATGGGGGCACATGCTGCCCCCATTGCCACCCCTGACATTTGTTTATAGTATTCTCCTTCGAAAAAGATATAGTTGTGGTCTAGTACTATTTCCATAAAAGAAGTGAGAAGGGCAATCTCATCCTTTTGTAGCCCACTAAAGTTTTTTAGGCTCTGTATGAAGCTATCTATTCCTTCCTTTTTAGGAATGCAAGAGAACAATTCTTTGACATCAATGGTGACAAATATAGTATCAAGAGACCACAATTCCTGTTTAAATATTCCCAAAAATTCCCAGGAATCCTTCATTATATGGGGTATATACTTGTACATATGTTTCAACCTATTGTCCACTACTTTACCATACGGGAATGTCTTGCTCGCACTCCCTGATATGATAGGTCTAAAGGGAGGTTCGATAAGATCTTTATGTATCTTGGGTATGCCTCTTATTGTTGCCAAGATGGGATACTCAACTTTCAAAAATTTATAGAGTTCATCGTCCACTCTATTATCTAATAAAAATTCCTCCAGGTAAGAGTCTATTCTATTATACGCAATATTAACTTGATTTAATGAAGATACTTCATACTGGTTCGAGTCATTTAATATTTCAAATATCTTGTTGCTATACTTTTCTTGGTCGTACAAAACTATACCCCCCCCCCTTATCAGCCACCATAATCCTGACGTTTTCCGAACAGAGCTAATCAATCACTGAATAGATATTATTAATCATAATTTGGTCCTTTTTCTGATATTTACTTTTCTTATATAACCTACAAATGTCACCCTGAATCACTTTCTCAAACGTCTCCAATGTTTTCGCCATGGGAGGTGTAAAAGAACTCTTTTTCCTAAGGTCAGTATTTGTAGGTACTTGCTGTGACCTATTCTGGAAAAATATCCCTAGGTTTAATTTTCTGAGAAAAAGCTTTGCTTCAACCAGAACGTCTACCAAATCTAATGATTTGTCCGGTATGAACTTCATACCTTTAGAAAATATTTGTACCAAGTCTGATTGTACTACATAAGAACTATAGTTGTAGATTTTAACATCACCTTCATTAAATACAATAGGGGAGCCTATTACATTTCCCATATTTTCATAGTATACGGTGTTACTTGTACTTGTATTGTTGTAAACAATGTCATTATTTGGCACTTGTATTATCTGTGTTTGTTCCACCTGGGGAACCCCTTCCTCTTTCGATGTACTGTGAACCACTTGTCGTGCTCTTCGTCTTCTAAAAAAACCTCTTCATTCTGATATTGAGGTGCATCATCCTGAGGTATATCCCTAGTATCACCCTTATATGTTTCCCTCTGTCTCACTCTATCCTTGTTGTTCCACCTATATGCTACCCCTTGCTCATACTGCTGCATGTCTCGCTCCAATTTTTTACATTTTTTGGCAAACATATTCTTGCTAGCATGTTCTGCATAGTCATACTGTTTAAAAAATAGTTTTTCCCATTGTGGAAATAACTTGTCTTCACGTATTGCGCTATCCATATTTTCCACTTCGGTAATCAATACAGTCAATTGTGTATCATTATTGTCTATAATGAACTGCATAAACTGTTCCCCAAATACATTAAACATATCATTGCATTTTCTTATGTTACAAACATTCATCTCTACACCCATTGGTCTTTTAAAAAAACGAAGTCCCATTGGGACTACATGACAATTCAAACATCGCCTTAAATACATGTTTTCAACCTGCAATGCTTTTATTTTGGTCAATTTGTTACCAAAGCCAAAAATCATTTGTTTTAAGGAATTGTAATGGTCATGTACCCCCTGTCCTTTACTGTTCGCATTACTACTAGTTTCAAAGTCAAATGGCATTTGCAACAATATTGTATTGGAAAAAGGCGGGCAAATAAGGTATTTAAAGTGGATGACTCATCTTGTTTGATGTTCTGAAGAAATCTAGAGTTACTAGATGAAAGCGCTCAACAACTAACACCGTCTCTATTTGGTGCATGGTTTTACAATAAAAGAATTTTACTGCAGTGCTTCATGGTTCCTGATTAATTGAGCCGAGTTGGGCTTATTACTTTGTGAGGTACTTACTGCAACTACAGCAGAACACTTTATAGGTTCATAGGGTCACAGGTACATAAGTAAGTATTAGGCAATCAGTCTGAAGACCATTACAAGTGTAGCCAAAAAATATTCAAAAGTTCCCTCTAATCTGGAGGGTAAGGCAAGATAAACCAGGGGAAAAGTTAAGGCTGCCCATCCAATTATCTAGGTTTACCTTAAAGGTAGCAAGGGTGCTCTCTTTTTGACATGGAGTGGAAGTCTGTTCCAGAGTTGAAGGATGTTATATTTTAATTTATTATGCTAATGTGTGTTATTTATCTATATCATGCTAATGTGTTTTATTTATCTGTTGATGAAGGTTAAGTTTTTTTAACGGGTATCTGAGGTACCATTTGTTCTCTGAAGCAATAGGAGGTCATGGCTTGAAAGTTAAGACACAGAGGTCTATGGATGAGTCTATATGAGACTGAATAAAGAGAATAAGCTACCAGTCTGTCCTGTCAACTAAGACTGCTGAGGCCACTAATCTTTTTAGTTATGAATCTCTGAGGTCTTTCAAGTTTAGTGATATGTCTGGACAAATACATGCCAAAAGGTGCATTACATTCAATACTGAGTCTGATGAGATACAAGTAAAAGGGGAATTAAGACTTCTTTGCATCTACTGAAGATGCCTTGGAAAATCAGAAGAGTTAGATAGAAGGTTTTCTGAAATATTGGAGATATGATGGTTAAACAATAAGGAATCATCAAAAGTGGCTCAATCTCCTTATGACAGTGTCTGATTGGTTTGGTGTCTCACCTCTATGGTACATGAAAATGTTTGTTTACATTTATTTTGAGACCATTGTCATTGCACCTCCTGTTAACATGCCCCAACCCATGCTACAGTAATTGTGAGTCAGTGGAAGATTGAATAACAACACCCAATTTACAGTCATCTGCAAACTTGGATAACCATAGGCTAGGAGTGTTGGTCTGATGGTTTGAGAAATAGATCTCAAACATAACAGGGCCCAGCACTGGGCCCTCTAGTACACCACTGGTAAATGTTTTGCTTTCAGAAATGGCACCTACAACTCCAACTACATGCTTTCTGTTAGACAACCAATTAACATTTCACCAAACAACATAAGAATTTATAGTCAGATTTACAAGTCTGACAATAATGCCTGTATGGGTAAATAGTGTTGAAGGCCTTGGCCACGTCCAGATATGCTGTTTTACTGCATTACTATTGCCCACTGCTTTGGTTACTTTTTCAAAGAAATTAATGAGGTAGCAGGACCTTTTTTGGCAAGGCCAAATTGAGATTTTCAATGTACAGATTAATGAGGTCTGAGATAATATTCATGGCTTTACATATGAGGCTAGTGAGACTAATAGGTTTACAGGTACCAGAGTCCATGGTTGTATAATGTCATTACAATGGCTGTTTTTCAAGCTTCAGGAATGTAGAGAGGCAAAGATTAAAGGAGTTAAGTATGGGTTCAGATAGGCTTATAGTTATCACAGATAATCAGACAGCCCGGTATATTATCAGGCACCAAGGAAGAAGTTTTCTTAGCTTTTCACAGGGCTGACAGAATTTGTTCCACATTAATTAAAGGGGGTCACTGGGATTGTGGAACCTGTGGAATGGCTATAACTGTGGGTGGAGTAAAAATTGCACTAAATTTATCAGACAGGATATTAACTATTTTCTTTGGGTCAGAGTGTGCAGTATTATTGTGGACAAGCTCCAAACACTGTTAGGCATTAGTTCTTAAATTCCAGACATAGCTGAAGACTGATTTGCAGTTATTTTTTGTTTCAGTGGCAATATTCAGTTCATACTCAACTCTGAACTTCCTAATTTTTCCTTAAGCTTTTTACTACATTGCTTAAGAGTGCTCTTAAAGGGACAGTCACACTGATTTTTTTATTTTGAGTAAGCCTTTATTTACATTTCAGGTTTGCCTTTCCGAGCATGCTCACCTTCGGCTGAGGGGAGGTGGGAGTGCCTGAAAGAAATTTCAAAGGTGTTAGCCAAATTCCATCTCAAACTGCAGTTGTACTCACATCAGCTCTCCCTGTGAGCCATTCTTTAGTTTAATCTGCACATTTTACCCATTGAGAAAAGCAGCCTTTTGGGCATTTCATAACCTGACTGCTGCTGCAAAGAAAGCACATCAGTAATGCAAGGCTTTTAAAACATTAGAAAACAGAGTTTTTTGTTTCTTTCATTTCATATTTTGTCTGAGGTGATAGTGAATCCTGGTCATCTACAACAATGTTATGACATGGCTTCTACCTATACAAAGCATCTGATTCAGGCAAACAATAGTGGAAACCATTTTTCTTTTTCTTTCATGTTTTACTGTATTCTGATTTTTGAATACTAGCCTGGTGTAGTGACTTTCTGATCTGCTAGTAATTCCGAAGAAAGCAAGTGTGTGACAGAAGGTTGGAACATTAGTAGACACACTCTTCTGTTCCTTTTTCAGCTTTTGTTTTGATATGTGCTGATTTCTGAATAATACTAGACAAATGCACTATTTTTAGGAGCGAGCTGCTTGTACATCTGTAGAAGCATGAGTGATGCAAAATTTAAAAATTAGTATATACACTGATGCCCTTTTTCCATGGCACAGCTTTCTTTACTTTAAATATGAGCCAGGAGCTGGGGACATAGTTCCCCAATCCAATGTAAACCTGAGAGGAACACAAATCCAAAGATTAGTTCATCCTGGGAGCTGAAACAAGACTGGAACTGTGGATTTACAGGATATTTAAAAGTAAAATGACACTGTTGGTGGGAATGAAAATGACATGTTGAAGTGGGTGTGATGTCTGTAAGCTTAACTCAGACCCTAATTTTAAACACTGGGATTGTTCCTTTAAGGTAGATACAATGAAACCTCTTATAAGCATTAAGCAGTTTCTTTCTCATTACATAATTTATTTATATGGGTATTCCATCCCCCGGTGGGTGGTATTTTTAAACTTCTTATTATATTTGGTGCAGGCAGTGAGTGCCTTATGAATACAACTATTTGTGTGGCAGGAGAAGTCAAAAGTCAGAGGCATAGGCGTAGATTTAGCAATGGGGTGAATTACAATGGAATTTTTTAGGTCATCAAGTAAATGAAGATTTGCTTTTGAAAAGACCCTAAACACAAAGGTATTTATAAGAAAAGTACACCAATTACACAGGGAAAAATACTAATTTATGGTTTGATTTAACATTGCAGGGTGATACCTATGGGAGATCTGCAAGAAATGACCATATTTGTGAGGACTAGATCAAAGACTTTGGGGCATCTAGTAGGATTGTTAAATTATATAAAAGACAGTTAACATTTATAACATCAAAGAAGTGATGAGCATGCCAACCACTGACAATGTAAGGTCACCCAGTTTACCGATGGGTATATGATTCCTCCAAAAGAAAGTTTTTGGGTTTAATGGGGATTTCAGCTGATGTGTTACAATACCTATTGTTCTCAGAAGGGGACATAAAGGATGTACTATAACTAATTAAATAGAAGCAGTAGTCGAGTATATGGTGACTTGAATATGTACACGTTCAAATGCGGTGTCCTGAGGAATCTGACATGAGGTGATGGATGTCCTTAACAAATACTGATATTCCCTATAATTACCATGAACTGCACTATATACAGAAACAGAGGGAGTGCTTTCATTGCTCTAACACCATGTCTCTGTAACTAGACATATTTGAATGTGTTCAAGTTGCTCAGGTTTGGGCATTTTTTCATTAAGACTCCCAGTGCTGCACAGAGGCACATTGATGTGCTCCAAATTAGAACTTACTATGTTTGAATGTCCATCAGATGGACACTACTTAGGAAATGCACTATGAAAGCAGCAAAGGTTTTCAACAGAATGGGAAAGCCTTAAGCGCAGGCCATCCCTAGCAAAGCACGAAGGCTTGTCAACCTTGTGCAACTAAAGAAAATAAACATATTGACAAAATACTTTTTTAATACATTACATGTCTGTCTTTGTCAAAATAGTAGTAAGAAGCCTGTCTGGAGGATGAGAGAACCTAGTACACTTTTTTCCTTCTGCCATTTCTCTATGATCTACATGCCAAAAGCATAAACAAAAACATGTGAGCAGTCCCTGTTGTGCAACTCAGTTTCATTGTATGCATCTAATGCACCTCAGCTCACGCCTCCTGTAAATACTGCTCTATTCCCCAAAGAATCAATTTAAGGGACTGGTGCAGCTGGTGCTTTGCCTAAAGAATGTTTTATAATGTTTCAGGTGCAGCAATACATGAAATGTGCTGAGTGGGACTACAAAAAGTGACACTCATTCAGTTAAATTGTCATCAATAATCATGTCTGAAATAGAAAAAAGTAAACTAGTAAAGTATCTTGTACAACAGGTACCTTTATGTTGGCTCCTACTGTGAGTGACAGATAATGCATTCCTAGGAATCTCAAAAAGGACATAAAACAATCAAAGTAATTAATAGTTACCTTGAAACAAACTTTGTTGTGGCCTCTTTTTCAGCTGCACAACTCTAAGCACAAAAAAAAAAAAAAAAGATGTTACAAAAATCTTTAAATGGTACTGTTGATTCACCTTTTAACTAAATGAGCTTCTTTCTTCGACTTAAAATTTATCTCATTTACAGTTCACAGCATGCCTTGTTATACCTTACAAGCACAACACAATAATAAAAATTCAATAAATACATTATTTTTCTTGATTTAGTTAGCAGTGGCTATCAGAGACAAGTATGATCCACATTTATTTACGTTTATCAGCCAAGGCTGGTTCTGCTGAGAGTCTATTTGCAGTGCAGGACTGGGTAGAAAACTGTCTACACAGCTGCGCAAGGAAAAAGTTTTTGAAATTATACACAGTTGTGGTCATGTGATTAAATAGTAAAACTACTGAGCAGGAATTAAACTTATTTGTTAATAAAAGCAGGTCATATACAAAGCAAACTTATGGAACAGTGGAAGTGACCAATGGTCTTTTAGATAAGAAAACAGAACCAGATAAAAGCCTACAAACACCAGAAGCCTATACAGCGCACATATGAGGACTTTAAAAACAATCTAAGATGCACATTTTTACTGCATCAATTGACCCATGAGTGGGCCCTTTCTGACAGATACTTATGGGGGATTTTCCTCTCCAGCAATCGCATTTGTCATTGTTTGTCTGCAAAAAATCTCACAATCAGAGACAACCACAAACTCACAGCTGAGCATTGTATGGTGTAATACAGTAATGCATAACAGCATGCATCTCTAGAGTCCACTTTGCCTTTACGCCACCACTGATCATCCTTCATAAATCAGAGAAATACAGATCTGATACTATGTTATTTAACAAGTAATATACAAATATGCTCTTACATTACTGACAGGGATCTCCAAAAACTAGAAGCTGTCTGAAGACCTCTAGTCTGCAGAATGAGGGAGGGAGGGATGGTATTTCTGATCCACAAAGGAGAATCCACTCATAAATCAGCTGATATAAAAAACATATCTGCTACATCAATTGTTGAGGACCATGCTTGACCATCTTTGGTCAGGCTGGATCCAAAGAACTGACCGTCAAAGTGGATGGAGCAGTAGGATCACAAATGTGCAGAGATGTGGAATACTCACTTTCTAAAAGGTGTTTCAACTCCCTGAGGCATGGCTGAGGCAATAATGCTTGAAGAAGGTCTCCACTGATGACCAAGTGGTCATGACATAAATGAATGTAACAGATATATTTTTGAGACAAGCTCTGGAAACAGCTGTTCCTCTACTGGAGTGGAGGATGACAGCAGAATTTGGCAAAAGGCAGTTAACTGACTTTTGGCAAATAATAATGCAGCCAGCAGTCCACTTGAAAAGTGTCTACTCAACATCTGTATGCTCTTATTTTACTGGACTAAATGAGATGAAAAACTGGTTCATCTTCTTAAACTCATGCATATTCCCCACATAACGTCAGAGATGTTGATATACATATCAGGTAACAAAACAGACACCCCTGCCTTGATTTCTGCTACAGGAAAGAAAACATGGAAGTTCACAAACTGGTCTAAACCATCTTCAAAATGAAATGCAGGAACATTCTAAGGGGCACCCTATCCTTAAGGAAGTCTAGATATGGTTCCTTGAATATTGGGGCCTGATGCCTCGAGATTTAATTCACCAAGATGAAGATCACCAGACACAGGGTTTTCCAAGAAACAAACTTGCCACAAAGGTTCAAATACTGGACTGGGAAACTATCTACCAAGAAGTTCAGAGCCAACAAATAGGATGAGTTCCTTAAAAGGTGAGAGAGATTATTTATTTATTTATTTATTATTTGTTAACCAGCTTGGTGGGCTGCTCCAGAGACCCATTTCAACCACGTCCCAGAAGACAAAAACGGTGAGTACAGCAAATGATTCATGGCAGACAAATTACACATGCACTGTACAACTACATACAATACAAAACAATATGTACATTTTCAACTGACACAGGAGTAGTCATTTGTGTAATTAGAAGGTAGAATCTATGCAGGCATGTGTTGGCATCTAGGATAATAATGCTTGAATCTGTGTCCCTGAAGCATTTGAAGCTGCTGGATTCCTTTGAAGAACTGCTTTATCAGCTAGAGATGAGACAATTCTGCTCTCCACAAGTTCATGATGACCAAAAATATCTAACACACACGCACACACACAGGCACACACACATACACACTCGCGCACACACATACACACTCGCGCACACACACACACTTACACACTCACTCTGATTATGGAATAACTGAGGTCCAAGCTCTGCTGGTGTAAGGGATACAATACAATCACATACAAATTACTTGACTTGTATGGTGTGAGTCAGCACATCTACCAGACTGAGAAGTATTTGTTTGTTGGCACATGCCTGCTGAGTGGAAGCTTTCCTGGCAGTCAAGATCATGTCTGAAAGCTCTGTCTGCAGTCTAGGTGGAATAAGGGATAGTACATCAGCAGCTAGATCTTGTAATGGAACTGGCTGTCTTTGCAGTCATGGGAATGTCCCTGGCTAAAACTAGAGGGATCACCTGTAGTGCCACTGATCTAAGAGATTGCAACTATGTTCTAATTAACCACCATGGGATAATGGCAATGAGTTGTGGTCTACCTTACCTGAACTTTCTGACCAGATGCAGAATAAGCAGAAGTGGTGGAAATGCATGTCCTGCTGCAGAAAAGGAAAATAAACATATTCTTTAGTGGCAATGAGGTCACTCTCCAGAATGCCCCACTTTTGGAAGACCCTGGCCAGGTTCGGCATCTCAATCTAGAGGTCCACAACAAGACTGGAGACCCAACTCAAAATGTCAGGTTGTTAGACTCATATATAATGTGAATTGGTGACAGAGAGAAGCCTCTATTTGCAGCTCAATAAGGGTCAAACACTGCCTTCCTGCACAAGGGGTAAAAACTTATGCATTCTCATTTGTTTAGCTATAAAATGGTGAAATGGTCTTCTGAAAGGCTAAGGGAACATATGTCTCCTCAAGGTATTTAAATTACCCTTAGCTCTAAATGACTGAGGAGAGGGATTCCTCCTTGTACAATGTAGTGGTTTAGGTTGGGCTGGTGTTCAAATGGCAACAAGAAGACTATGACAGCTATTAAGCCCATAAGGTACAACAGAGTCTTAGTCTGGACTCCACCATGAGTCCTCATCCAGTTGGCAAAGGCCATGACCTCCTGGGCTCTAGCCATGGCCACAAATTACTAGCAATGAAGACTTTCCACTTCTGCCTTGGTGAAAGACCTCTTCTGAACTTGGTTCATGGAGGACTTCCACCAGTTTAAGATGGCTTCTAGAGCCTATGAACACGGGGACAAACAAATGAAAATACCTCCAAGGTAGTCCATGAAATGGGCAACCAGCAGCTGATCAATCAGGTAAGGGAGCACCAGGTAACCGTTCTCTTTAAAGGCCTCAACTACCAAGGCCAACACCTTGGTAAAAGACTCTGGGTGCTGAAGAAAGCCCACACAGCAGGACCTTGTACTAGAGTGGATGCCCACCCAGGGGAAACCAGAATAATTTCTTGTGTAGATTCCAAATGTGCTGACATGCCAAATAGTGCCCATGATGCCCATCATCATCATTATCCAGGAGTCCTGCAACAGCAAAGATGTGATCTCTGCAGGGCAACCATCAACAACCAAATGTAACAGCTGTTTGAAGCCAGTGAGATCCAGAAAGAGGCAAAATTTGTCCATCACTTTCAGGCCAGGAAGAGATGAAAGCAGGTCACCTCTGTCTGCTTCATCAAGACAGCCTCTACAGCCTGCCTTATGAGTTATGTTGAGAGAGCCTAGCCTGCTAGTTGCACTACTTTTGTGGCATTTAAGACTTTAAAATGTACTTGCTCACTCATGTTAGAGAAAGGACACTGTGCACTTGAGAATATGCTGCACTGTTTTTATTAACTCTTCTCCCTTCCCCAAATGTTGTTTGACTGAGGATGTGTGGGAAGTGCAGGGTAGCTTGTCCCCTGAAAAGAACATTTATTCTGAATTTTTTTGATACTTTATTTACAACAAGTAGCCTTTGATGTTAGGTTTAAGCTGTTGGCATCCAAGCAATCAAGATTTGAATTTTCTTAGTGTAACCAATCTGTGCCTGTAATTCTTTCTGGGGAGGATCTGTACTGTCAAAGGTGAAGGTGACAATGTGTAGAAAAGTAGAGTTGTGTAAAATCTTAACAACAATAGCAGATATTCCTCTTTTCACTTTTGCAGTATTCATAACATGTAGGATTTCCTGCCAAGGATAGTCCAATGTCCGGCCAGTATACTAAATCCTTTACATTCACCCAGCGTCATATGTCAGACATGTACTCTTTAGACAGGTGTCAGGCATAAAGAAGATTTACACACATTCAATACTCAGAATTGAAGTTTCTCAGAAGAACTAGAGCAACCCCAGGATAAAGAAGAATGTGTGCATCCAAGAGGGAAGAGGAATGGGACAAGAAAAGGAAAAAAAAACTCTGCCAGTAGAGTATACCTAATAGAAAAAAAGAGAAAAAAAATATTGTTTTTAATAAAGAATTCTTTTTTATTGAGTCACTCAAAGTGAAAAATAAGGGAGAGTAAATACTTTGCAACAGAAACACAGACAAGCTGATTTCAGAAAAGCATTTGACGTTGGTTTTACTGATTCTGTTAATGAGGTAGCAGAAAAAGTAGCAGGAATCAACAAAACCAACGACAGATGCTTTTCTGAAATCAGCTTCTCTGTGTTCCTTTTGCAAAGTTTTCACTTTTCTTCCTTATTTTTCACTTTTTAGAGTGACTCAGTAAAAAGCATTCTTTATTTAAAAAAAGTTTTTTTTATATTTTTATTTTTTACTTTTTAATTTTTAAGTAAAATATAACAGTAATTCTTTAATTATCTATACAAAATTATTGTTGTATTCTACTTAAAAACTAAAAGAGTGGTTGAGGAATGTACATTTTAAGTAACTACAACAGTAATTCTGTACTTATGTTGATTTATCAAGATTTGTTAGAATCCTTGATGTATCTTCATTGTCTTGCCTATGCACCATTGTGACCTGTCCAGGGTTCTGAAGTGCTGTCTATTGCATAAAGTTTGGTTCCCAGTGGATGTAGGTGAAAGCTGGCATCTCCACTGTCTTGTCTATTCATCACTGTGAGTTGCCCAGGGTGCTGAAGTGCTGTGTATTGCATAATGATTGGTTCCCACTGGATGTAGGTGAGAGATGATTGATCGTGGAACGTGACAGAACCACAGACAGACACAACCATCAAGCCAATTTCAATAAAAAGCATACTACTACTACTACTAATAATAATAGTAATAAGGTAATAATACATAATAATAATAACAATAATAAATAAAAAGGAGCAGAAGGGAGGGACTGAATATTGCAACCATGAAAAGAATAAGAAGTTATGTACTCACCATAACGTTCCATCCGAGTAGGTAAACTTCATTTGTCTGCAACCTGTGGGATACGGATCCGACCTCGGATCCGAGCCGGCAACTTTACAAAGCTTAGATCCAAGCTCCTAGCTCTTCCCCTTACCCATAATCCCCTGCCAACCTTGACTGACTTCAGATCAAGTTTGCCTGCAAGCACTATAATGGATAACTAACTACATTATCAGAATGGTACATCACTATATGACATGAAAACACATCTGAAGGGGACGGAGGGGGGGAACGGTTGCAGACAAATGAAGTTTACCTACTCAGATGGAACGTTATGGTGAGTACATAACTTCTTAATCTGAAGTAGTTAACTTCATTTGGTCTGCAACCTGTGGGACAGAGTCCCCAGCTACCTAAACCTTGGGCGGCCTTCATGGAAGGATGTTCCGGAGCACTGCGGAGCCAAAAGAAGTTCTCCCTCTGGAGGTAATGTCCAATTTATAATGATTGATGAAGGTATGAGATGAGGCCCAAGTGTCTGCTGAACAGATATCATCCAAGGAAACCCTGGATTTAAAGGCGGCAGATGTAGCCATAGCCCTAGTTGAATGGGCACAAACTCCTTGAGGTGCGGGCCTGCCGGAATTTTGATACGCTGTAATGATACACTGTGAAATCCATCTCGATAAGGAAACTTTCGAGATCGGTTTACCTAGATTAAATTTGGCAAAGGAGACGAACAACTGGTTGGATTGTCTATGACCAGATGTCCTATGAATGTAAAATCTAAGTTGTCTGTGTACGTCCAAAGAATGTAGTTTGTACTCCCCTTTGTTCTTGTAGTTAGGAAAGAAGACCGGCAAGTTGATAGATTGGTTAATATTAGATTCAGAAACTACCTTCGGGAGGAAGGAGGGATTGGTCCTGAGGTAAACCCTATCCTTGTGGAAGGCTAAATATGGGGGTTTCACAGAAAGAGCTTGCAATTCAGATACTCTCCCGGCTAAGTAATAGCCACAAGAAAGGCTGTTTTCCAAGACAAATATTTGAGGTCTACTGAAGACGCCGGTTCAAAGGGAGGGGCTGTCAGGGCTTGTAATACCAAGGTCAAATCCCATGGAGGTACCACTTCCTTTATTGGAGGTCTAAGAAGAAAGGTGCCTTTTAGGAACGTTTTGCACAATTTTGTAGAAATCAAAGGGCCCATTTCAGTACCTACGTGGTAATGAGAGATAGCTGCCAACTGAACCTTAACTGTAGAACAGCTCTCTCCATCATTAAAAAGACCTGAAAGAAAGTCCAGCACCGCAGGCAAGGGGGCTGTAAAAGGGTCCAAATTATGGCGTTCTGCCGAGATAGAGAAACGCTTCCATTTACTACCATAGACCTGCCTAGTAGAGGGCTTGTGCGCTGCTACTAGGATAGTTTTAACTGGAGAAGAGATACTGGGAGTCCTAGCTACAAGTGGAACTGGAGCAGCCAAGCCGTAAGCTTGAGGCTGGCCAGGTCGGGAAGTGGGAGCCCCTGGGGGTGGGAGATTAGATCAGGAAGGGGATCTAGAATCCAGGGCGGATTCACTCGATGAGACCAGAGGTAAGGGAACCAAGCTTGGCGATTCCAGAATGGGGCAATGAGGATCATCCTGCTCCCCAACCGACTGGCTTTCTGAAGAAGTTTCAGCATGAGGGGAAGAGGAGGGTAGGCATAGAGAAGACCTGGTGGCCAAGCATGCACCAAGGCATCCCTCGGGGCTTCCCCGGCAGGGGGAATGAGAGCGAAGTAATTGTTGCACTTCGTGTTTGAGGGAGATGTGAAAAGATCGCAACAGGGCTGCCCCCAAACGGCAAATACTCGACTCGCTACTCGAGGATTGAGGGACCACTCGTAAGGTGAAAGGATGGTGCGACTCAGTCTGTCCGCTAGGATGTTGGTCCGTCCCGGTATGTGCGTTGCAATGAGAAAGCAGTTGGTGGAGATCGCCCATTCCCACACTCTCATGGCTTCTCGACAGAGTGGGTAAGACCTGGTTCCCCCTTGTTTGTTGATATACCATACCACAGACATACTGTCTGTCTGGACTGCAATTGTTCCTACAGGCAGAAGGCTCTGAAGTGCTTGCAACGACAACAGCACTGCCCTCATCTCTAGAACATTTATGTGCAATAAGGTCTTCCACGTGCCTTGGACCGTCCTGCTCGAATAACGCCCCCCCCCACCCAAGACGAGAGGTGTCTGTGGTCACCGTGGCAAGAGGGGGGGGGCGTGGCAAAGGGGCGTCCCGCCTGGAGATCCGGCGATTGAAGCCACCAAATGAGAGCCCTCTTGCAGGCCCTGCTGAGAGAAATGGGGTGACTCAAGGGATAATAAAGAAGGGACCACTGGACTTGGAGAGTCCACTGTAAAATCCTCATGTTCAGACGCGCCATGGGAAGAAGGTTTATAGCGGCTGCCATGGACCCCAGGGCCCTCAGAACCAATCCCGACGGAGGTTTTGAAGATTGAAAGATGGCCCGCACATGTGCCCTCAAAGTGTACAACCGGTCGGAAGTTAAGAAGACTAGTTGTCTGTTGGTGTCCAGTCTGGCCCCGATAAAGTCTATCACCTGAGTCGGGGTGAGAGAGGACTTGTCCGAGTTTATAGTGATCCCTAGTTGTGGAGCAAGGTTGAGAAAGTAGTCCCTGGCTAAGCATAGTAGATGCCTTGTCAGGGCAGTGAGGAGCCAGTCATCCAGGTAAGGGAAGACCTGCGCATTCCCTGGAGTCTCAGGTGGGCCGCTATCACTGATAATACCTTGGTGAACACCCTGGGGGCTGAGGTGAGACCAAAGGGGAGGACCCTGAATTGATAATGACTGGCTCCCAGCCGGAAGCGGAGAAACCTCCTGGACCGTTCGTCCATTAATATGTGGTAGTACGCGTCGTTGAGGTCTATGGAGCACATCCAGTCGTTCTCCCGCAAGAGGGGGAGAATAGATTGAAGAGTGACCATCCGGAACTTTTCTCTGGTTACTGACAGATTTAGTAGGGAAAGATCGAGGATGGGCCTCAGGTTCCCCCATCTTTTTTGGCACCAAAAAGAACCTTTGGCACCAAAAAGAACCTGGAGTAGTAACCCGATCCGGACTGGCCTGGGGGGACGTGCTGGATTGCTCCTTTTCCTAAAAGCAGCCAAATTTCCGCAGCCGCTGCCTCCCTCTGATTGGGTGGAACATCAGGAAAGTGTCCGGGGGTGTCAGGAATGTAAGAAAAGGGAATTCTGTATCCTCTGGATATGATATGAAGCACCCAGCGGTCTGTTGTAATGGACTCCCAAGCTGCCAGGTGCTTCGAGAAATGCCCCCCGACTGCCTCCAGAGTGGAGCAGTCGGGCAACCCTTCAGGGTTGCTGCGTGGGCCAATCAGAGAAGGTTTCTCTGGACCCAAAGTTCTTCGGGCCCCCTCTGCCTCTAGGGCGGCATCCACCCTGTCCTCCTCTGCCGCGGAAGGACTGGGAGTCCGAAGCGGACTGGGATTGTTGCGACTTTCGGAACCACATTTTCTTCTGTCCCTTTTGGTTCTTGGAGAAGGACCTCTGGGGAGCAGAGAAGCGGACTCCGACGGCAGACAATGTCTTCCCGTCCTTTTCGCTCTGGACCAAAGTCTCGCGAACTGTCTTGCCAAATAGGGCAGAACCATCGAAGGGGGCATTCACAAAGGACGCCTTGAAGGGTTCCGCGAAATCACAATGTCGGAGCCAGGCCTGGCGTCTCATAACTAGGCCTGCTCCACTGGCTCTAGCAGCCCCCTCTGTAGCATGGGATAAAAGCCGAATAGAGGTGTTGGATATAGACCTAAGAGTGGCCATGCGAGTGGAGTACAACTGTTTGTCCTCCCCTGACGACTCCGGGGGCGATGCAGAGTACTCTTTGATAAGGTCTCGCTGCAGTCGAATGATATGTGCCATGTAGTTCAGGGACCTTACAGAGAAGGTCGCTGAACTAAAGACCCGCTTCCCGAGACGGTCCATCGAGCGAGACTCCTTGCTCGGGGGATGGACCGAGGGACTCTCTTGGGCTAACTCCCTCTTGGTGGCTGCCGCCACCAACATGGCATCTACGGGGGGTCCCTTGCTCCAATGGGATTTCTCTGCTGGAGGGCTCAGGATCTTGTCGGGACGTTTGGGGACTGGCTCCACAGTGTCCAGCTCCTTCCACGCCCTAGTGGTGATAAGGTCCACTAAGGGGTCGGCCGGAGGGGACACCCAAGAGGTAGATGGGCCTGCTTCGAACGCCTCCAGGAACACGTATTCGTCCGAGGAAGCCTTGGGGGCAGACCACCCCCCTCTTATCCTAAGCATTTCCATGATGTCTCCGAAGGAGACATCCTCGGGGGGTGACCTTGGGCAGCCTTCCCCCTCATCCAAATCCGTGTCTTCTGTCAAGGACTCGGGGGAGTCCACGTGCCTCCTCTTACACTTCCGCTTGTGAGGAACATCCTCGGGGGGACTGTCCGAGGACGACTCACCAGCAACGTCTTGTTCCAGGGGAACGACCTGAGAAGTCAAAGCAGGCTGTCCCTGTGGCCGGGTGACGGAAGCCCTACCCAAACGAGAGGGAGTGCGGGATGGAACCGTAGCAGGGAGCGGGGGCCTGGATGCACTCAACAGAGCCCTCTCAACCACATCGAATGCCGAGGGAGAGCCACTCTCTCTAGGATCCGAGAGCCGACCCTCACTCGGATCCGATGGATGGATCGGAGCTGGCGCCGAGACCATCGGATCCGAAGGGCCAGTGTGCTCCGACCTGGACGGAGCCGAAGACACACCAAATCCCTCGGATCCGAAGCTCAGAGCACGGCTCCGAGAGCTCGGATCCGACAAGGACGGATCCGGAAAATTCGAAGGAAGAGTCGGAGCCAAAGTACCAGATACTGTCGGCGCCGACCCACCCCCGGCTCCAACGCTGCCCGGCTCAGAGCCCTCCGAACCCGGGAAGCGGGTCGGAGAAGGAGCTATCAGGGCAAAGAAGGGTGTTGAGCTCCCCCCCCGGAGGGGGGGGGGGAGGCAGGAGCACTCCCATCTGCATTTGGGCCTGGATGAACCTTTGCATCACCCGGTCCAAATCAGCTTCAGAAAGGCTACGCGTTGATCTCGACGATGCCACCGAGGCTGGCCGGGAGTGCCGCCTCGATGACCTCGACAGAGATCGGGTCTCCTCCTCCTCGGGTCCCGGTGAGAAGCATGGAGACTGGCGCCGAGAAGGAGGAGACCTGGAAGCCGTAGAGGGAGAAGCCTGCTTAGCAGGGGGGGCCGAAGCGGAGGCCTCGGCCCGCCGCTTGTGGTGCTTCTCCCTCCGTTTTTCTCTCCTGTCCTCCCTCTCCTCCGGCGCCGAAGCGGGAGATTGAGTCCCGGCCGGGGGGAGGGAGGCAGGAGTGGCTGCCGCCGAAGGCTGGGAGGAGGCCACAGAAGTACCGGAGGCCGAAGCCGAATCCGGGGGCAAAAGTCCCGCCAGGATCAGCTTAGACCTCCAGTCCTTCTGTGCCCTGGGGTTGAATGCCGCACAGGTAGTGCATCCAGAGGAAAGGTGTTCAACCCCAAGGCACCGGGTGTGGCCATCCGCCGGGGAGAGCTTATGGCCACACTCGGTGCACTTAGAAAAGATTGGCTTTCGGGCCTCCGACATTATAAAGGAAACACCCTCGCTAGGCCCCAAACACACTACACACAGAACTACGTACCAGCGAAGGGGAGGGGGGGGGTAAAATTAACTAAAAGATTCAACTACGAGTATTAAACCAAAGGGAAACCTAACCACAACACACTCGTACACTTAAAGGTAAAAGAAAACAAAGTTTTAAAACTTCTCACAACTCTGTGAAGACCCTAGAACCAGGAGCTCAAAACCTAGCTGCTGACCAGAAGCACGGCAAACTAGATCTGAGGTCAGTCAGGGTTGGCAGGGGATTGTGGGTAAGGGGAGGGGCTAGGAGCTCGGATCTAAGCTTTGTAAAGTTGCCGGCTTGGATCCGTATCCCACACGTTGCAGACCAAATGAAGTTAACTACTTCAGATGTACATTTACTGTTATGGTAAGCTCTTACACAACTGTACTATGTCTTTCCTTATCTCTGTTGCAGAATTCATAACATGAAGGAGATTACCAAAACTAACGTCAAGGATGGAAACAGGATTGCACAGAGCAGCCCACTACAAACCCATGAAGGATAGCCCTGGCAAATCTTGCCCGATCTCTGGAAAAGTACAGTTTTGTACCTACCATAAATGTAGATGTTCGAAGATCCACATTGCTGCAGTCCTAACACTTGGGTAGTCCGCTGTCCCAGTCGGCCCGAATACCAAAGTATAAGGCTGACGTCGGTCAAGGCGCATCTGACGTCAGGACGTCAGGGTACAAATGCGCATGACCGACGTCATTTCCTCAGTCTTTTCTTGCCCCAGATGTCAGAAGACCCTAAAAAGATAAGGCCAAAACCCAAAAACACCAAACACTCCTGTACCAAATATATATGCAATATATACAAATTTACAAAAGTACAACCCCACCCACACAACCACCCCTAAACACAGAGGGGAAGGAGGGAGGGTAAATTGGACTGCAGCAATGTGGATCTTCGAACATCTACATTTATGGTAGGTACAAAACTGTACTATGTTCTTCATCTCACATTGCTGCAGTCCTAACACTTGGGTAGAATCCCAAAGCAGAGGTAAGGGAGGCTGGCAAATCACAAAGAAGCTGGAGCTGTCAACATGCCCTGCAAAATAGCCGTGGCAAAACCAGCCCTAGATTTAGAGTAGAGAGGAAGGTGGTAATGCTTAGAGAAAGTATGCACTGAACTCCAAGTAGCTGCCTCCAAAATATCCTTAGTTGCCACCCCCCTTAGAAATGCTGTTGAAGTGGCAGTAGCCCTAGTGGAATGAGGCCTAATCCCAGCTGGAATCTCCTTGCCATGATGGGAATAACAAAATGCAATGCAAAACCCAATCCACTTAGAAATAGTTTGTTTTGACACAGGCTTGCCCTGAGAACTCAAAGCAAAAGAAACAAACAACTGCTGAGACTGCCTAAACTCCTTAGTCCTGCTTAAATAATAACGCAACTGCCTGTGTACATCTAAAGTGTGCAAAATCTTTTCCCCCTTATTTTGGGGATCTGCATAAAAAGTAGGCAAATGAATAGTTTGGTTTAAAGCCACACTAGAAACCACCTTAGGCATAAAGGAAGGATTAGTACGTAATGATACCCTATCCTTATGGAAAATCAAAAAGGCTCAACCGCCATAAGGGCCTGCAATTCAGAAACCCTTCTTGCAGAAGTAATGGCCAACAAAAAAGCAGTCTTCCATGACAAGTATTTCAATTCAGCAGTAGCCGCAGGCTCAAAAGGTTGTAGAGTAAGTTTCTCCAACACAAAATTGAGGTCCCAAGCAGGAGTAGGAGCTCTACGTGGGGGTCTTATATTCTTTGCCCCTCTAAGAAATTGCTTGAACAAAGGATGAGAAAACAATGGTGGGTCACAATCATAGTGAGCTGAAATTGCTGCAGCATGAATCTTAATGGAAGAGAAAGACAAACCTTTGTTCAATAACTCAGTAAGATATTGAAGAGCCACACTCAAATTAGGCTCAGAAACCTCCAAGTCCTTTGCTGCACTCCAAAATAAAAATCTCTTCCATTTTTCTGCGTACACTTTTCTTGTACTAGGTCTTCTGGCTTCCATAATCACATTCAAAACTTGTTGAGGAAGTTGAGACCTGCTGTGGTTCAAAACAGAATATGCCAGGCTGTTAGATGAAGAGAGTGAAGCTTGACATTGAGTAGATGACCGTCCCTCTGAGACAATAGGTGTGGAATCAAAGGTAAAGGCCATGGAGGCATCCTTACCAGACTCCTCAGTAATGGGTACCAGTGTTGCCGAGGCCAATCTGGAGCTATTAAAATCATCCTTGGCTTGTCTTGTCTGACCTTTACGAGTACCTTTGGGAGGAGAGGCAGAGGTGGAAAGGCATACACATGAAGATTTTTCCAACTGAAAGAAAGAGCATCCACTTTCCAAGCTGTGTGATGAAACCTTTTTGTGCAAAACTTTGGCAGCTGGTGGTTTAGTGGAGAAGTGAACAGATCTATGTCTGGAGTTCCCCATGACACTGTCAATTTCCGAAATACATGAAGATCCAGTTTCCACTCGTGGGGATCCATGATTTGCCTGCTTAACACATCTGCTAAGGAGTTCTGTGCTCCTGGCAGAAACCTTGCCTGAAGATTTAGTTGCAAGCTGAGCGCAGTCTCCCACAAAATCATTGCTTGCCTGCATAGAGGATAAGAATGTGTTCCCCCTTGTTTGTTGATGTACCACATGACAGTTGTGTTGTCTGTTAGAATCAACACCTGCCCTGGAAGAAGTAACTCCTTGAAAGCCATTAATGCAAACTGGACTGCTAACATCTCCTTCATGTTGATATGTAGATGCTGTAGTCTGGCAGGCCACTTGTCTTGTATCCACTTTCCATTCAGATGAGCTCCCCAAGCTATGTCTGAGGCATCTGTCGTTAGAATCTGACTCGCCTCTGGCCGGGTCACAGAGAGTCCCTTGTTGAGGTGACATTCCTGAGCCCACCACAAAAATTCCTTTTGGATGCAAGGTATTATTTGAATGACAGTGTCCAAATCCTGGCAGTGCTGTGTCCATACATTTTTGAGATACCATTGCAGCTTCCTCATATGCAGTTTGGCATTGGGAAGCACCAGAATACAAGATGCCATGAACCCTAAGGCTTGAAGGACTGTCCTTGCAGTCAGCCCGGACTGAAGAGATAGTTGATGGAAGTAAAGGGAAAGATTCTTTTGTTTGTCCGGGGTTAAAAAGGCCATCTGGGTTGCTGTATTCAGTCTCACACCCAGAAAGCACATGTCTTGAGAGGGTACTAGACTGGACTTTATTTCGCTCACAGAATACCCCAGGCATCTTAGCACTGCTATCACATAATCCAAATGCTGAAAAGGTCTTCCTTTTCTTGAGCCAGAATCAGGCAGTCGTCCAAGTAAGGATAGATTTGTATTCCTTTTAGCCTGAAGTAAGCTATCACTGGAGCCAGAACTTTGTGAATACTCTGGGCAGTAGATAAGCCAAAGGGCAATGCAGAGAACTGATAATGGGAATTCCCAGCTCGAAAACGCAGATACTTCCTGCAACTCAGTCTGATAGGCACATGAAGGTAAGCCTCCTTGAGATCTAAAGTTACCATCCAGTGATCTTTTCCCAGCAGAGGTAAAAGCTGTTGTAACGCCAACATTTTGAACTTGGGAATGTCCAGATAAGTGTTGAGGATAGATAAATCCAAAATTGGTCTCCACGTGTTCCCCTTTTTGGTACTAGGAACAGGCGAGAATAAAATCCTAGGCCCCTTTCTGGCACAGGAACCGGCTGAATGGCTCCTATTTGGAGTAACAGAGAAATTTGCTTGTGTGCCTCTTTTCTTTGTAGAGGAGGAATGTCTGGCATGCCTTTGAAAGGAGGCAAGGTATGGAAATAAAACCTGTAACCGTGGTGAATGATATCCAATACCCATCTGTCTTGGGTAATTAAATTCCAATTTTCTTTGAAAAGTGCCAGCCTTCCTCCCAAAGGTGCTGCCAGACGAGAAGGCTCTGGCAGCTGAAAAGGCAGGTCATTGGGTCTGCTTACGAAAGGACTGACCCCTGCCCTCACCAGAAGACTGAGCAGGTGAACTACCTGTTCTAGGCCTAAAAGAACCTTGAGCTCTGCCCCTACCACGTCTAGACCTACCCCTAGACTGGGAATCATAAGAAGGATATGTCCACCCCTTAGTAGGCCAATTCCTACTAAACTTCGGAGGCTGAACCTGCAAAAAATCTTTAACAGTCTGCATAGACTTAGCCTTGTCCTCCATTTTCTTTAAAATTGCTTCCACAGGCGAACCAAACAACACATCAGATTGTAACGGAGCATCTAAAATCCTTGTCTTGACATGCTCAGCCAAATTCTGATCCCTCAACCAGGCGTGCCTGCGAAGAACAGAACCAGTGGCAGCCACCCTCAAGAGGCCTGTACAGCATCAAAACCACATTGCAAAGAATGCTTACCCACCTGTTCAGAAACATGAACTAAATCCTGCAACTCTTTACACTCAATACCTTCCGCCAGAGCATCCACCTTAGACTTCAATTGTGAAAGGAGATAATTTTGGTATTTTAACATGTGGAACTGGCAATTCAAAGCCCTCATGGCTAAAGTGGAAGAAGTATACACCTTCTTTCCCCATCTATCCAAAGCCCTTGCCTCTTTATCAGGAGGAACAGGATTTTTAACCACAGAAGCCTTAACACCTTTAGGCCCCTGAGAAACAGTTTCTGGGTCTGCCCTAGGACTCTTAAAAAGATACTTATGAGCTTCAGGCACCCTATAATACCTATCCGGTTTAACTGGGGCAGGAGGCAAAGAATCAGGGTTCAGGGAAGCCTCTGCAAAAACATCTTCCACCACATCCAGTACAGGAGGTATAGCCAAAGGCCTATGCTGGGGTAAAAACAAAAACTCCCTAAGCCTTTTCCTGGAATCAGAGAAATCTTGACCTTCCCATTTAAAATGCTCCCTCATGGAATGAAGTGTCTCTGAAAAAGAAAAATCCTCAGGAGGAGAAGCCGAAGGAGTAGAATCATCTACATCAGAATCAGAATAAGGAGGATACTCCTGTAAGTCTTCAGCTGAAGACTCAGAAGCCTCCGAACACTGCTCAAAACTCTCAAGCTCAGGTTCCACCCTAGGCCTCTTATCAGGAGGGGGCATAGAACCTCTAATCATAGTAATCAAATCTTCTGCCATTTTAAGCATATGTTTCTTAGGCAGAGACCCTGAAGAACTAGGAGAGACACCCACTGAAGCTAAACCTTGCCTGCCTCTCGAAGAAGCCTTGGAAACAGAAGGGGAGGGCCTAACCACCTTAGGAAGGGAGGGGAGAACAGCTACCTGAGAAGCCCCCTCAGCCAGGCCTACCTCCTGAGAGGACACCTCTTGTAACAGTAAAGTCTCTCCCTGAGACTCCAAGGAAACTTCTGGCAGAACCTCCGGCTCCACCGAGCCCTCTAAAGAACCGACGTCCGGGACAGACGGTTCTTCCAACCTAGGCTTTACTGCTTTGTCCTTGCGCTTTTTAGACGAAGCGGGCGTCGGAGCATCCGACGGCATTTTATAATTACAACGCTTCCCAAAAACTAACCTGGCACAGTCTAATCTTCTCTTTATAGTGCGTTTGTTAAATCTAGCACAAGAGCGACATCCAACAACGTCGTGCTCAGGCCCTAAGCAAGGTATACACAAGGTATGGTAATCCCTATGAGGTATCTGTTTCCCACAAGAAATACAGTTATTCACTTTTTCTGACATCCGGTTAAATACTGAGGCAAGAAAAACCAAAATATTCCCAACGGGTACTTAGCCAACTTTGATTCGGTCTGAAACTCCGACTTCAGAAAATTTCAGAACGCCAACCTGCACTCGCAATACTGCTTCTGCATCAGACCATGCGGCAAAAAAGACTGAGGAAATGACGTCGGTCATGCGCATTTGTACCCTGACGTCCTGACGTCAGACTAATGCGCCTTGACCGACGTCAGCCTTATACTTTGGTATTCGGGCCAACTGGGACAGCGGACTACCCAAGTGTTAGGACTGCAGCAATGTGAGATGAAGAACATTTACATCAAATTTGTAATGAAAAGTGTGGACAGAGGATCAAGTAGCAGCTTCTGGGTGGATCTACTATCCAAACCTTGGAAGAAAGCTCCAAAAGAGGCTACTGCCCTCACAGAATGAGCTTGAATTAAAACAGAAAGCTGTTTGCCATGGAAAGAATAACAAAAAGAAATGGCCTTATAAATCTAGGAGGAGATGGTTTGCTTAGAAACTACCAAACACAAATTCCTGCTATGAAACAAAAACCTGGCTCAGGTTTGCAGATAGCTTTTGTCTTATCCAAATAATATCTGAGCTGTCTGTGTAGATCCAAGGTGTGATGAACTTTCCCACTAGCAGATCGCACAGAAAGAAAATGGAAGGAAGCTGGACAGACTAATTAAGAGATAACACAATGATCACATTGGGCATAAAAGAAGGATTAGTATGCAGAGACACCCTATCCCTTTGAAAAACCAAAAAGGGAGGAACTGCTATTATAACCTGCAGTACAAAAGCTGTCTTCGCTGAAGTAAGAGCAAATAGCAAAACAGTCTTCCAGGTACAGTGTTGCATAGAGGAAGAAGAAGCAGGCTGAAAAGGAGCAGAAGTCTAAATTTCATGGACAAAAATAAAGTCCCAAGAGGGAGGTATTAGTTTTCTTGGGGGCTGACATGAAGGGCACCTTTAAGGAACTGTTTGACCTCAAAATGTAAGATCAACAGTGGGTTCAATAGCAGACAAGCAGAGATTGCTGACAAGTGAGCTTTAACAGAAGAATATGCTAAGCCAGCATGGAGCAGTTCACATAAGTAAGAAAGGACCAAAAGGATCCCCACTGAGAAGGGATCCTGGTGATAGCTGAGACACCAAAAAGAAAATATATTCAATTTAGCCATATAAGATTTTCTGGTCCTGGGTTTCCTAGTCTCCTTCAGAACCCTAAACACATCCTTAGGAAAGTGGTGTCTAAAAAGGATCAAAACCCTATCACTCAAAATGTTAACTGAAAAGTGCACAAGTGAGGGTAAATGAGAGACCCCTTGTCTTGTGAGAGAAAATCATTCAGGTGAGGTAACTTGTGATGACTGCCACTGGTCAAGTGAAAGAGAAGGGGAGAAAATGCTGTCCGAACCAAAGGGAGTCACCAGCAAGGTTCTGGGGGAGTCCTTTCGGATCCTAAGTAGGACCCTGGGAAGCAGAGGAAGAACAGGGTAATCATATAAAAACATTACCTTCCATGAACAGGACATAGACTTGGGACACTGGAACACATGTTAGTAAGCTGCCTGTTCAGAAGGAAGGCAAAAGATCCACTTGAGGAATACCCCACTCATGTACTGTGTATCATAACTACATTTGACAGAGTGATGGGCTGCCTGTGAAGTAGAACTCAGTAAAGTCTACCCCCCAAGTTGGGACAAAACATACCTGGTCATACGTGTTTGATAATTTATGGCCCCTGAAGGTCAGATTAGCAGAAGTATAAACCTTTTCCCCCAACCTCTCCATAACCTGTCTGTTATCAGATGTGGAAAGTTTGGAAGATGGTAAAAGCTTGTCAGCAGAAACAGAGACCAACAACAGGGTCTAAAGAAGAACACTCAAGCACCTTATAAAAATGGTCAGGCTTCTTAGGAGCCAAAGTTTGAGAGTCAGAAGCCAAAGAGAAATCTGCAAATGTATCCAACACAGGGGGAACAGCAGAAAGTTTAGAAGATTCCATTTGTAACAGCTCATAACACCTCTTTTGAATATCAGAGACGTGGAAGCAATCCCAGTTAAAATACTCCATCATGCAAACTACAGTGTCCTCAAAGGACAACTCCTCAAAGGGAGTACCAAGACTTAACTAATCCTCTTCCTCAGACCCACAGTCTAAATGTGAGGTAGTTTATGAGAAGTAGGCCACAGATTCATCTCTTGAATCCACTTCCTCATCCAAAGAATCCAATTCTCTAGTCTTTTAGACTGGGGTACACAACCACAGAGATACAGGACCAGATAACCCCTGAAGGAGCCTCAAGGTCATCAGGGCATTAAACAAACCCTGGTAAAGTCCTGCCATTCCTGCTGAATAGGGTCAGTGAGGAGCTGTGTTTTACGTGACTAGGGAGTCTATTCCAAAGAAGTGTCAGTCTCTGGGAGACATACCTCTCTCTCTCTAGCATGATCTGTTAAAGTAACAAGCTAAGTTGAGATCCCTAGAGTGAATGACTCTTGAGCTATCTGACTTGTGGATGTGCAGCACATGATAAAGATCATGGGTCAAGGAGACACACATGTAGCCTCAAAAACAACTGGATGAAGAAATCATGCCCTGATGGGAAAGAAGCCTATGCCTGTCTGGAGAGGTGTCACTAACAACTGATGCAGCAAAGTAAAAAAATGTCTTTCTGAGTCAGAATGAGGCTACTAAGATTATTCTGAGATGCTTCTTTTTACATTATACATGGAATTTCTGAATCAGGCAATGCATCATGAGAGGGAGCTGCAAGTTCTAGCCTTATGGGGTAGAAGACTAACATAGTAAAAGCTGATCCATTTACAAAAAAAGTCTATTTTTGGAACATGCCATTCCTAAAGGATGGCATGAGTGATATCCTTCAGGAGCTCCCAATCTCATTCATGGATGATGTGGAGACTGAATGACTCAGTTGCTACACTAGATGGCTCTGGGAAATGTTGGCCTTCCAAGAACAACCCACAACTCAATGAGTCATAATGCAAGGACCAGGACTTACTTCTTCTCTACTTCTTTGTGTAACATATAATTATTCTGCTGACTGTCTGAGTCAGAAATGTAAATGTTGGAAAGCACAAACAGCTAGGTACACTGTCTACAGAGCCAGGACGCTGATATGAGTTTCTTCTCTTGAGAAAGCATTCTGTTATGTGTCTTGTTGGATGAAAACATTGTTAAAAAAAACATGAAAGAGGCATCTGTCTTAACTGTCTGTTTTTAATGAAGCTAGAATTACTACTTGGAGCATAGTATCTCTGGTTGAAGCCATCACTGTAAATCCCTGCAAGCAAACTGAACCACTGAGATAGGTTTTCCCACAGAACCAGTGGCTTGAGACCAGTGGACTTGAAAACTGCATTGAATCTGTATTATGTGCATGTGACCAAGAGGACTACCACTATGGTGACCAAAATTCAACTAAAAAGTTGTAATTATATGAGTTGTGGCATCCGTCCTGCAAATTATCCTAAGGATTTCACATCCCTGCATCTTAATTACTTCCCCACTTTTCATCGTTGTATCTAACATCAACGACTAATCTGTCACAAGTAATAATCCTTCTCTCCTTTTCCTTCCAACCCACTTTTTATCCTAAATTTCTTGTAACTGTTACCTAAATTTACAAGTCAAATGTGGAACCAGCAAAAAACAGCACTAATAACCAAAAAATATTCCCAGGGGAAACGATCTGCTCAAGAGCCATAAACCAAGGGTGAAATGTTTATTTAAGTTTTAAGTGAATACAAATCAGCTTTTCATCAGTAAGACTTCTTCAGAATACAATAGACCCACTGAATCAGTCCCCATATATACATGGGTCTACTTTGTTTCTTTGAATCTCATTTCATTGAATTTCATTTCACCCCGACCACATCGCTGAAAACACAAATTACTGAAAACTCAATTCACTGAATCTCATTTCACTGAAATGAACTTAGCATATATGGCACTGTGTAGAGTAATGTAAGGCAAGTAAAAGTTATATGCCCTTTTCCCCACTGTATCTCCACCTTGTTTGTTTTACATTGTATTTTACCAAAAACGTCAAAACAATACATTTTAAACAATAGATATGCATAGTTGCAACACCAATGACTAATTCTCTCCAGAAGACAATATGTACTCAAACTACACCCCCCACCTATATATACTAACTTCAGGATCGCACTACAGCGGGGAAAAGGGCATATACCTTTTACTTACCTTACAGCAGTCTGCACGCTGCCACTACTGCTGGGAACACGCAAAACATCCGCCACACTTCCCATAAAAATGTAAACAGACATACCCACATTTAGAAATACTATAACACTACTTTCTACATGACTATCGGTATTCTGAAAATCAGGACTGTAAGTTACAGTAATTGTTTTTATCACAAGCAAATCACAGAAGGGGAACCAAATCAAGTCTATAGCTTACAATTCAGTATAAAGAGATTCAGTCAAAGGAGTTTTCAGTATTCTGAAAATTCGGTATTATGGTCTTGGTCAAATGAAATTCAGCCAAATGAGATTTCAGTCATGTGAAGTAGACCCATATATATATGTGTGTGTGTGTGTGTGTGTGTGTGTGTGTGTGTGTGTGTGTGTGTACTGATCAGCTGACAGTCTTAATCAAGTTTAACTGTGACAAAATGAAAACACCTGAAATGAAGTTTAAAAAACACACCACTAATACATTTTCTCTCTGAAATGAAAAACACTGAATATAATATAAAAACCTCAATACATATGAGAAATAGTGTTATTTCTGCTGAGATTAGTGAGACAGTGACAAAAACTCTTGGTATTTCATAGAATGGTAAGGAAAAGAAAGAGATTCCTGACTGGAATAGCACTGTTGCTGCAAAGTTTCTTTTGTTTGTTTAGTTTCTTCACAAACTGTGACTTGCTTCTTTTTCATCAAATACACAACATGCTTACGGTAATGTTCTCATTTTTAACCCATGAATGAATACAAAAAAATCTCTTCATCTAGCTCCATGGCAGAATCATCACATAATTGTACATCCTTTTACAGAAACTGGATCAGAGATGGAAAGAAACTCTAAGGAGTGCCCTGCTGGACTGGTTGAAGGAACTCTGCATTTTCTGTGATGTTCCTACAGTCTCCAGTGGTGTACATCAATAGAGAACTGCTCCCCAGATCCGATTTGGACCAGAGAACGCAGAGGTCCTGCATGCTGCTAAACTGCAAGGGGAGGCACCACAAAATCCACTGAAGATTAAGAAAGGCCCAACTTGCTTGATCAGGTACAAGCAAAGAGACCTCGAGGAAAGGGAGGCTGGAAGTCATATTTTGGCCCCTTTTTTATAGGGGAAAAGGAGAAGTCATTTGCTTCTTCTAAAATCTAGAAACTTGTAGGCAGACTTGATTTCTTTCTGATATTTCTCATCAAAGACTGTTTTGTTTCACAGCCTAGGCGATGACATTGGGCTCATAAAAGGAACATAAAGGGCACTCCTCTAAGTCCTAAGACTCAAAAACAAGTAGGTCTCCTAAGGATTCCTGCCACTGCTGCTGTCCTCACATGTGCATTTGTGAGATTATAAATGGTCCTGAAGACTGAGCTACTGGTCTGAAACAGCTAATCACCATCTCTCTTTCTCAGGCACAAATGTGGCTATTCATCCTGACAAGGTGTCTAACACCGAGGTTACTTCCTTAATCATATGGAAGTGGTAGTTTACCACATGCTCCAGACAAGATGATGATACAGACTCTAAGGGTAAAAGAGGAATACACACTTCTACCCCAGTAATCCAGTCACTGGAACTCCATGTGTGAAGACAGATCTTGTTGTGAGTTTTTCTCAGTAATTTTCTTTATACTTGACAGCTCTGGAGACAAACAAAGTAGCACATGGTTGTCTTTCAAAAAGGAAAAAACCCTTCTGGGGAAAATATCTGCCACTGAGAATGACAGGGAGTGCAGGACGTTTTCTGGAGTTGTCCTGTGCATGCTGTTTAAAGCCTGATTCAGGATAGGCAACAAGGAGGTAAAGCCCACACACAAGTTGCAAGTAAACACACTTTTCAAGAGAAATGGCTTGGTTTTGCCTATACCCATGTGTGTACTCTCCATTACTTCTTCAGCAGTCTGATACAAGGACTCAAACTCATCATTACCAGGAGGTGACCTATGAAGAAATGAACATAAAAGATGGAAGAGTGTTCATAAAAGTCTGAAAACATGGCAAATGCCAGTGAACAGTTCACAACCCACTGGCCTCTACTTTTAGGACATCATCCCCACAGCAGGAATAGGTACAGTTCCAAGGAATCTTGACTTTTTTATTCTTCTTCCAAGAAGGCCTTCTGAGGACTGGTTTGCTTCATTTTTGATACACAATTAATGCAGTATGGCAATAAACTTGGAGATGTGTGAAGGTCATATTCCACCCTTAATGTCGGACTCCTGGAAGTCACAAATATGAGCTTCTGTTTTAGCATAAAGGAACACAATGAAGCAATTGACTTAACCATTGAGGGATCATCATGGGGGGGATGCAAGGCAGCACAGACAGATCATCAGAGTTCCCACTATGCTTGTTTGTTAGGAGATCATCAGCAAAGATCTGGGCCAGCAAGGATGGTGCTTTATGAGGCTATCACTTTCCTTATGATTAAAATGTTTGATTAGTTTTCTCTTTTTCTAGTATGTATTATATAGATAATAATCAGTTGTCATGCATAATTTTTGCCCCGCTTACCTACCTACCATCAAGCCTCCCCTCAATCAGACACTATGATGTCCGAGTTAGGCCATCAGTGAAACAGCCATGAGGGTGCTTTATACTCTCACCAACATAAGGGTAATGAGAGAATGTTTCATTTTACGGTCTACCCCTGCCCCTTGTAGCAATTTGAAAACCTGCATTATTGAAGGGCCGTGTATGCCCCCTCTGTCTGCACATGCATGGTCTCTAAACTGTGCCGCCACCAGTTGGGTGGCAATCCCCTCATCTCCCAGCACCAGCACTCCACAATATAACTGCCTTCTGTTCTTCAGAAGGCTCTGTCATTAGGGAGGTTGTGCAAGCTAGGTGGGAACCAGTATCCCTCTCACGAGGGGTAGGCATGCAGATCCTCCTTACCAGCACATCCAAGCTGCAAGACAAACTCAGGTCGCCTTGGCAATAATCAGGGCTTCATCCCTCTACACCATCAATGCAGGTTGAAGGTTGAAGAATCAGGTTTTAACATTCTGAGAAAAAGTATCTGCACAACTGGTATTACTTTGAAAACAACAGGTTCATAGGTGTGTACTAGGCTAATGGCCCTGGAGCCTGTACAAGTCTTGCCCATAGAAGTGCCCTGGCATCGTGCCGCCCAACGTCAGTTTCCAGTGCCTCTATCAAGTAGAGCCACTGGAGTGATTCCCAGGATGAACTTTCTATTACCCATCCACTCATCAAGATTTCTCTTGAAGAGGGACAATGAGGTGCTCTGGCTGACATGTATGGGAAGTCTATTCCAGAGCATGGGCAGTCTCTGGGTGAGGAACCTGTCCCACCCAGCATGTTCTGTTAATTGTGGTAATGAGGCTGAGGTCTCTGGAGCATGTGGTGCAGAGGGATTGGGATTTCTTTAGATGTAGCAATTTCTAACAGAATTGGGTCAGACATGGCTTTGTAAGACAAGCAGAGATCGCCTCTAAGTAGGCGATATGAGACAGAGAATAGCTGAAGTCTTTTGAGTCTGTCCGTGCAGGACATGTGTTTAATGCCTAGGATCCTCTTCGTCAGGTACTTCTGTGGTCTCTCCAGCTCCTGCAGGTATCTAGTGAGGTACATGCCAAACGGGGCATTATACTTGATGATTAGTCTAATGAGGGAAGAGTAGAGAGAGAGAGAGAGACAGAGACAATGACCTCCTTTCTTCTTGTTTGCAAAAACCCTTGGTAATGAGATGTGCCACATAGAATTTTTGACCACAGTGGCAATGTGGTGGTCGAAGGAGAGGTTGCTGTGAATCTGCATCCCTAGATCTTTTATAACATTTTATAACACTTTCAGTGTTCAGTGGATTCCCGTAAATGTGGTAATTAGTGGAAACTGAGTTTTTACCAAAGGGGATGATGATGCATTGTTTGGCGTTAAGCTTAAGGCCATGGTTTCGACACCGGCCATTGGTCACAGTGAGGCCTTTCTGTAGGATGTCTGCATCACTTGGGAAGTTAATAAAGGCTCCCACTTTGCAGTCAACTGCGAACTTGGTCAGCCAAAGTCCCTTTGTGTTGGCCTGGACTTCTGAGAAGTAGATGTCAAATAGGAGAGGACCCAGGACCGATCCCTGTGGACGCCATTCGTGACTGGCCGGCAGTGTGACTTGGAGTCCGCTACTTTCACACTGTGTGTTCTATCTGTGAGCCAATTTGCAACCCACCTAGTGATATAGGGTTTGATGCCTAGTTTGGTGAGTTTATCAATAATTCCCTAGTGAGGAATGGTATCAAAGGCCTTGGCCAGATCGAGGTAGGCTGTATGCACTGCCTTACCTTCATCCACAGCCCTGGTGACTGACTCAAAGAAGTCAACCAGGTTGAGCAGGCACGATCTCCCTTTCACAAAGCCAAATTGCGTGGGGCCTAGAGTCTGGAGATTTCCTATATCTTTGTCGATCAGGTCCATGATGATGTGCTCCATAGCTTTACATATCAGACTAGTCCGGCTAATGGGGCAATAATTCCCAGGGTCTGTGGTCACTCCCCCTTTATGGAGAGGGGTGACTGTAGCAGTGCACCATTCGGTAGGGACAAAGCCTGAGGTGAGGCTGTGACTGAACAGGGCTCTCAGGTCTGGTGCCAGTTCATTTTATAGTTCATGTAGAACACAGCCAGGGATATTATCAGGTCTCATGGATGCTGTATTCTTGGCCTTGGACAATGTAGCTTTTACCTGTGCTGCAGTAATGCTGGATGCCTGGCCATCTACTGGTATTGTGAGTCGTCCTTTGGAGGGAGGAGGGGTAAAGTTAGCACTGAATCTTTCCGCCAGTATGTTGGCAATATCTGTTGGCTCAGTATAGGAGGTACCATTGTGCAGTAACTCAGAGCAAACCTGGGTACTGCTGTGGAGGTTCTTGATATAACCATAGAAGGCTTTGTGATTGTTTTTAGTGTCTGCCCCAATTCTGCCTTCATAGCTGGCTTTGGAGGATTCGATGAGGGATCTCAACTTTTTGTTGTACCTAATAAGGGAGTTTTTCCAGTTTTGGGATTTCACCTTTTTCTGCAACAGTTTTTTCCTTCTATTGAAGAGTTTATTAATGGCAGGGGACCAGCAGACTGGCTTCCTTTTTTTGGAGGAGAGCATCTTGGTTCTGTTGGGTATGGCTAGTTCCATGCATTTATGTACATGTTCGTACAGTGCCCTGGTGTATGATTCGGCAGTCATGCTGCTATTTTCCATTTGCATGGGTGCCGTGAAGTCAGCCACCTCTGTTTTTAGGAGCCCAAAGTCAGCTTTGGAGAAGTTTTTCAAGGTGGTTACCTTTGTGGGGGGTATGGCTGAGATGCAGATTTCCATGGTGATTAGTTTATGGCTGGATCTGACCAGGGAGGGATTGACTTGGTGTAGCACAATGGTCGCCCATGTTTGTAATAACCAGGTTAAGGATGTTGCTTCCTCTAGTGGGGGTCAGAATAAGCTGGTCCAGGGGAATTGAACTGATGAATTTCAGGAAACGTTGGGCTAGAGTATTGGTGCTTGAGTAGTTTTCTCAGTTGATGGAGGGGTAGTTGACGTATCTTAGTATGACAGTGTTGGGTTGGACCTTGATAGATTCCAGGGTGCTTAGGAACGTGGAGTGAGAGTCTAGGGACATGGCTGGGGAACTACAGCAGCCTATGACCTGGATTGCCATCTTACCCAATGTTAGCTGTACCTGAAGTATCTCAGATGCAATATGCTGAGCTACTAGTCTGGAGGTGTGCATATTCTTTATGAATATGGAGACACCACCACCTTTGGAGCTTCGGTCCATGTTTCGGGGCCGAAAGGTGTGGAATAAGTTATAGCCTGATGGCGCAGGGGTGGTTTCTCCCGCTTTAAACCAGGTCTCTGTTACAGCACAAATGTAGATGTTCTCCATTTTGAAGAGTGCTTCGAGTGAGTGCATCTTGAGATTTAGACTTCTAGTGTTCAGCAGCATGATCCTTGGAGTGCATTTATTTATAGCTGTTATGGTGGTAATTTGGTCTTTGGAAAACCGCCTAAAAAAGGCACTATAGGGGTGGCAAGAGCCTTAGTCAGTTCCTGGAAACCCAGGGGGTGACAGATGCAGGCCATCTATGGCAAAGCATCGAGGTGAGTCAATCATGTCATCCCAAGCAGACATATACTGGATCCCCTTAGAATGACACCAGAACCTTAGCCAATTGTTGAAGTCAATAATTTTTTGTTTGTACTGCGGTATCATTCTGGGTGACAGTAAGAAACTGCTCAGGGCTAGGGTCATACCTACTGGGTCACATAATCTGAGAGCTCCACCACGTCTCTTTTCATGTAGTCCAGGGAGGTGCATCTCAGGTCATTCACACCCACATGGACAATGACAGAGTCATACTTGTACTTGTTATGGAGTGACCTGAGTGCGTGTGTTATGTGTCTGATTCTGGCACCTCATAGACAACTGACTGTTATCTTTTCCTTATTCAACCTAGTGAGTGGGACATCTGTGTGCCTCACTATTGAGTCACCTATGATTACTGTATTCTGCAAGGTGTTTAGCCATAGGGCTTAGGTTGAGGGGCACACTGTGGAGATGAGTTCTATCTCCTGTGGTTTGTGCTGTGTTGTGGTGGTCATGTGCTTTTCTGCCTTGGACATCTCTGCTGTTTGGGTAAATTTCTATTGAGAGCCTCCGCAAAGGTGGGTCTGTGGTTTGTGTTTTTATGTGAGAGCTGTGATGGTGGGTGTTCTGGAGGGCTATGTGTTCCATGTGGTGTGGTGCAAGTGTTGACCTTCTCCTCTTCACCAGCTAGTGTGGTTTTGGCTGGAGAGTGCATAGCTACCAATTTGGTGATATAAGTGCATCTCTCACAAGTCTGACTGTTGGGAGGTAAGAGGAGAGGACTGTCTGCGTAAATGAGGCAGTTGCTACACTGCCTCAGAATGCACAAGTTTACCATATTAATAGGAGAAAGTACAGGGAACTGCCCTTTAATCATGCCAGGAGGGGTGGTCATAACTAATAAGCACTGGAGCTATTTTCGTGAAGGACAACTAGTGCTGATGGCACTTACATGTGCTACAACAATTGCTACAAAACCTGTAGAAGTGCAAAGCGATTAATGTGTCTGAAGTATGAGAAAGAGAAAGAACAAGCAAGATCTAAGGGAAAAACTGAAGAGCAGACTTTATGGCACCAATAACAGTTTACCTTAGTTCGGCGCTGCTGCGCAGAGCTTAAACAAGTGCAGACCTGCGCAAACGTGGCCATTTAAACCAGAAAGTTGAAATGGATGGAAAAATTCCCTAAATGCCAATAAACCACAATTTCTGGGCCAGAAACCACTCCTCTTGTGGTAGATAGGCTACCTAGTGCTTACCGCTCCCCTACTGATAAGCTAGAAGGCTTCCCTCCAACACAGAAAGGCTTGGAGGACTCAGAAGCTTACAAATGGTCCTGGATACAGCAAATCTGTATCTGGACTAGATTAGTTATAGGAAAGTGGGAAACAAGCTTAGAACGTTTTTTTCTTGTTGTTTTTATACAGAAAAGCAGCTAAAACAGCAGTAAAACAATTCAAATACAGAGAAAGCTGGCACACTTGAGTGTGTAGCAATATTAAAGCAAATCAAGTTTAAATAAATGCAATTAAATTAAAAATTACTAAAAACAAGTGCAGAAAGCAGTACATCAGGAAAAAAAACAAAATGGAGGCACTTAAAATATAAGAAAACAATGCCAGCAAATATATAAATAATCCAGTGATGCAAAAATTAAGACAGTGCAGAAGTTAAAACGTGCAAAAAAATATATACTTGTCAGCTCTATATTTCCAGATTGAGAAGCACACGCAGTCAGAAAGTACAGTTTTGTACCTACCATAAATGTAGATGTTCGAGTGCTAATACAGCTGCAGTAATCACAGAGGGGTTTTCAGCCGTCAGGCGGTCCCTCGGTCGGCCGAATTCCAAAGTCTTGGTCCGGCGTCGGTTGTCGTCGCTTACTCTTCTGACGGCAGGAAGGCCAGAGTATATAAGACACAGCCGACGCCATGTTCTTCAGTCTTTCTTGCCCCAAATGTCAGGTGCCCCCAAAAGGAAGGCAATACATAAGTAAAACTTATCTACATATGCATGCAATGCAATGTAATGCAAAAACAGTGTAAGTAAGCAAATAAAACATAGCAGGATAACCCAGTCAAGTGGTATGAAGAGGTTGTTAGGCCCCATGCCTTTACCAAGTGGGGAAGGAGGGAGGGAAACCTGTACTGCAGCTGTATTAGCACTCGAACATCTACATTTATGGTAGGTACAAAACTGTACTATGTTCATCGTGCATACAGCTGCAGTAATCACAGATGGGTAGAGTCCCAAAGCTATGCATAGGGTGGTAGGTACTATGAGGAACTGGGTTGAGCCAGAATGCCCTGCAAAACAGCAGTGGCAAAGCCTGCTCTTGTTCTGGAATATAAGGGCAGTTGGTAGTGTTTTGTGAAGGTATGTACAGAACTCCAAGTGGCTGCCTCCAAAATATCTTTAGTAGGAACACCTCTGAGGAAGGCTGTAGAGGTGGCTGTGGCCCTGGTGGAGTGAGATCTGATACCAGTAGGGACAGATTTCCCATGATAGGAATAGCAAAACCGTATGCAGTGGCCAATCCACTTGGAAATGGTCTGTTTTGTAACTGGTTTCCCTTGAGCCCCTACGGCATAGGACACAAAAAGTTGTTCTGATTTCCTGAAGGACTTTGTTCTGTCCAAATAATAACGTAGCTGCCTATGAATGTCTAAAGAGTGTAGCAGCCTTTCCCCTTTGTTTTGAGGGTTAGGAAAAAATGTAGGCAGGTGTATGGCTTGATTTAAGGCTACCCGGGATACCACTTTTGGCATAAAAGATGGGTTGGTACGAAGGGAAACCCTGTCCTGATGGAAGATGAGGAAGGGCTGCACCACCATGAGGGCCTGTAGTTCAGAAACCCTACGATCTGAAGTGATGGCCAGAAGGAAAGCAGTTTTCCAGGACAAATATTGCAAATCTGTTGAGGCAGTGGGTTCAAAAGGAGGCAATGTTAATTTTTCTAACATGTAATTAAGGTCCCAGGCTGGTATTGGTTGCTTAATTGGAGGTCTTATATTCTTAGCCCCTCTGAGGAACTGTCGTAAGAGCGGGTGAGAGAATAAAGGAGGATCCGTGTTGAATTCTGCAGAAATGGCTGAGGCATGAATTTTTATGGAAGAAAATGAGAGCCCACTGTTCAGTAGTTCAGCTAGGTACTGTAAAACCTGAGGCAAGTTCAATTTTCTAGGGTCCTGGCCTCTTTTCTCATTCCAACAGCAAAACCGCTTCCATTTTGCGGAGTAAGCTTTTCTAGTAGATGGTCTTCTGGCCTCCAAAATGACATCCTGCACCTCCTTGGAGAGTAGGGTCTGTTGTGGTGTTAAGGAATTTTCCATGCAGCGAGGTTGAGTGTTTTCAGCTGACTGTGAAGAGTTTTGTAGTTGTTCTGAGTCAGCAGAAGAGGTATTAGAGGCAGGGACCACGAAGGAGTATGCGTTAAGCTCCTCAGGAGTGGATACCAGTGTTGCCTTGGCCAATCTGGAGCAATCAGTATCATCCTCGGTTTGTCTGTTCTTGCTTTCAAAAGTACCTTGGGCAGAAGAGGCAGAGGTGGGAATGCATAAACTGTCCATGCTGTCCAACAGAATGAAAGGGCGTCCACTTTCCAGGCCTTTGGATGCAAGGTCCTTGAACAAAACTTTTTCATTTGATGGTTCCTGTGGGAGGCAAAAAGATCTATGTCTGGCCTCCCCCACGCTTGGATTATCTCTGTAAACACCAGAGGATGTAACTTCCATTCATGTGGATCTGTCATATTTCTGCTTAGAGTGTCTGCCAGTGTGTTTTCCAGCCCTGGCACGTACTGTGCTTGAAGTTCGATTTGTCTTTCCAGAGCCAAGTTCCAAAGAGTCATGGCTAGTCTGCACAAGGGGTATGAATGTGATGTCCTTCATGGATGCATCTGCAGTCATAACAACTGGGTTGTCCTGTCGTCAGGCAGCCCTTCAGTCGGCCGGATTCCAAAGACCGGGTCCGGCTTCGGCTGATGTCGCACTCCACCCGACGTCATCTCTGTTGGTCTTCGGGTATAAAACCATCAGCCAACGCCATTTTCCTCAGTCTTTCTTGCCGCGTGGCGCCCGAAGCAGAAGCTGTTCGCAAGTGCCGGTCGGTCGGATCCAGAGATTACTTCTACCGAATACTACTCAAGACTTCTAAAGCTAAGTACCCGCTGGGGACTCTCTTGCCTCAGCCGATGTCAGAAAAAGTTAACAATTGTTTAACCTGTGGGAAACAAATACCTCATAAAGATTTCCACTCTTACTGTCTGCCTTGTTTAGGCCCAGCCCACCACGTAGCAGCCTGTTCGGCCTGTGCTTCTTTCAACCGACGAACGCTTAGGCGCCGGTCGGAGTTTGCAGAACAGTTTTTCGGTTCTGATTTTGCGTACATTATGCCGCCGGATCCTCCGACTACCCAATCTACCAAAAACGCAAAGATAAAGACCGACACTGCGGTCCGCGGTTTCGCCGAAACCATGGTTAAGCAAATCATAGTGTCTCGGTTTCGCCGAAACCGAGAAAACTGATCTAAGTACAGCTGAACCTATTCCTACAACTGAGGCCCCTGCTACAACTCTTGAATCGACCTCAGAAATTTTACCCACTACGGTGGTTGACTTATCAGACACCATCCCCTTGGATGTCTCTACCCCAGCACGTGGTGCTGCTAGGCCTCCAGCAGCCATGTCCATTAAGGCCTTCGCCAGGGCTAAAGCAGCCAAGACTACTAAAACAGTGCCTGTTAAACCCCCACATCCAGGCCCTCTTCTAGTTCCCAAATGCTTACTTTGGCAGAAGATTTAATTTCTTTAATCAGAGGATCTCAATCTCACCCAGATAGGGCCTCTCAGCCCCCAGAGAAGAGACCTAGGGCAGAGCCCCCTGAGCCAGTGTCCTCTGATGAATCTGCTGATGAATCAGACATAACTGACCAGCCAGAGGCTCCTTCTCCAATTTTGAAGATTCTGATGCTGAAGAATCCATTCCAGCTGCTTCCCCACCAGAAGAATTCTCCTTTGGGGAAACCTTGCATGCCATGCGAGAACAGTTCCAATGGCAGCAACAGGATTTTTCAGACTCCAGAAAAAGACTTAGGACCTTTCTGCACCTCCCACAGCACAGGCCCTTAGCTATACCGCCTGTTCTCTCTGTGGTGGATGATGCTTTCAATGATGTTTGCTCTGCTCCAGATTCTTACCCCCAGCCCCTGCCAAACCAGACAGATTTTACAGGGTGCCAGATACTCATCACCACCTTTACAAGGCCCCACTTGCAGACCCAGAAACTATATCCCAGGGTCCCAAGGCAGTAGCGACCATAGCTAAAACCCTACTCCTTCTGAAAGGGAAGCAAGGTCATTAGACAGATGGGGTAAAAGGTCTACACTTCAGCTACTCTCTCAGCTAGAGCTTTAAACTGTCAGTTTCACATGATACAATACCAAGAGTTTATGCTTGATCAGTTAACTAAAAAACTCACCACTGATGAATCTCTTGATAAGAAATATGTATTAGAGATGGTAAATAACATACAACAGGTTAGCAACCATTCCTTAAAATGTGGCTATGATGCACTGGAGGCTTCATTTAGATCAGCCATGACAGGCACAGTGATAAGAAGGCATGCATGGCTAAAGGAACAAGCTTTACCGGATCATGTTAAAGCTAAGCTGCTAGATGCTCCTATGGACAAGACAAGTTTGTTTGGTACACCTGCCCAGCAGGTTATAAAGAAAATGGAAGAAAAGGCAAAATCTGTTCAAACTGTTAAAGATTTCTTGCAGGTTCAACCCCCAAGGTTTAGCAGGAACTGGCCTGCCAAAATTGGTCCTTTCCTGACTCCACAAAATTTCAAAGGGGCAGGAATAGACGCTCCAGAGGCAGAAACCAATCCAGAGGAGGTGCCTACAGAGGACGACAGTGGCAAGGTAACAACAGAGGCACAGACACAGCCACTGCCACTACATCAGCACAACCACAGTGACTTAACCCTAAATCCGCCTACCAGGGAACAAATAGCAGCTCCTCTAGGCGGAAAGTTAACCTTATTTTCAAGGAACTGGCACTGCATAACAAAAGACAAGTGGATTTTACAAACCATAGATCAAGGTTACCGGTTTCACTTCCACACTTTACCAGTCAAAAGAGGAATGCCAAATCTACCTCCAAATCAAAAAACAGAGGCTCTACGCCAGATAATGGAGTTAGCAAACATGAGAGCTGTGGAAAGAGTGCCAACAGCAGAGCAAGGAAAGGGGTTCTATTCCAGACTATTCCTAGTTCCAAGAAAGGAAAAAGTTGGAGACCAATTCTCGACCTGTCCACCTTAAATACATACATCATTGTCCCAAAATTCAAAATGCTGACCCTACAGCAGCTTCTTCCCATGCTGGGCAAGGAGTCTTGGCTGGTAACTCTAGATCTCAAGGAGGCATACCTGCACGTCCCCATTTGACCAATCTGCAGAAGATACCTCAGATTTCTTGCAGGATCAGAGCACTATCAATTCTCAGCATTGCCCTTTGGCTTATCTACTGCCCAGAGTATTCACAAAATGCCTGGCATCAGTAATCGCCCATTGCAGACTACAGGGAATTCAAATTTACCCATACCTGGACGACTGCCTGCTACAAGGGGACAACAAAAGCAAGCTGACAACAGATTTACAAAGGGTCATTTACTTGCTACAAGCACTGGGATACACAGTCAATTTACAAAAGTCAAGGCTGATACCATCCCAAACAAGGACATTCTTGGGCGCGAAATTGGACACAGTAAAACAAATGGCATTCCTGACTACAGAAAAACAAAAAGAACTTCCTCTTTACTTCTTGGCACTAACAAAACTGAACAAGTTAACAGCAAGAAAAGTACTGCAGGCCTTGGGCTTCATGGCATCATGCATAATTTTGGTTCCATTTGCCAGACTACATATGAGAAAACTACAGTGGTACCTAAAGAATTTATGGTCCCAACACAGACACAGTCTAGAAACAGAAATCCCACTAATTCCATGCTTAAAACAGGAGTTCCTATGGTGGGCTCAGGCATGCCAGTCAAACCCAGGCCTACCCTTTCGCAGATGTCAAGCAAGCCAGACCATCACAACAGACGCTTCAGACCTAGGATGGGGCCCACATGCTGGACAAATGCGCAAGGATTGTGGACACAGGATCAACTTCACCTGCACATCAACCTAAAAGAAATGCTGGCAGTAAAACTGGCAATCCAAAAGTTCAAACCATTTCTCAAGGAGGGCCAGTTGATGATAAGGACAGACAACACCACAGTCATGTGGTACATCAACAAACAGGGAGGCACTCGTTCATACCCCTATGCAGAATGACCTTGGAGCTGTGGACCCTGGCACTCAGCTACAACATCCAGTTACAGGCAATATTTGTACCGGGAAAGACAATACTCTAGCAGACATATTAAGCAGAACCACTTCGATGCCCACGAATGGAAGCTGCACCCGGACATCTTCAAGACCATCTCAAAGAAATGGGGAATGCCACAGATAGACCTATTCGCATCACCTCTCAATCACCAGCTCAAAAAATTCTGCACAAGGACATTCCACCCACTAGCATGGAAAGTGGATTCGCTCTCCTTCAACTGGAAAGGCCTAACAGCATATGCATTCCCACCTCTTCCTTTGATACACAAGGTACTACTGAAAATCAAGGAAGAACGCCCAAGGATAATCCTGATAGCTCAACTGGCCAAGACGACACTGGTACCCACTACTGAGGAGCATGTCTCGAACAATATGTGGCCAATACCCTGATGCCTTTGATGTTAACTCAGAACAACTACAGCATCATACATCCAAACCTAAAAACGTTGCAACTAACTGCATGGAACATCACATAGCAGCAGCTAATCCAGAACTTTCCCAAAGAGTAAAAGACATTATTCTTGAAGCACGCAGACCTTCAACAAGAAGGAACTATGCTGGAAAATGGAAAAGGTTTGTCATTTGGAGTACAGAAAGAGGAAAAGATGTGTCAAACATAGATATGCCTAACATTCTGGAGTATCTGGCCGAACTTCTTCATTCAGGCCTGTCCTACTCCTCCATCAAGATACATGCCATCAGCTATTTCAGCAGAATACAGCTTTGATCCACCTGTTTTTTCGCACCCTTTGCTCAGGCAGTTCCTCAGAGGAATCAAGAATGTAAAACCTCCAAGGAAACCACCATTACCAGCTTGGGATTTGAACTTTGTGCTAGAAAAATTGACACTATCACCCTTTGAACCAGCAGCAACAGCAGACCTACAACACCTGTCATGGAAAACTGCTTTCCTACTGGCAATTACTTCAGCAAGGAGGGTTTCAGAACTACAGGCCTTAATGGCAGTGCAACCCTTCCTAATCTTCCACCAAGATAGAGTGTCCATGAGGACTAATCCTACATTTATGCCCAAGGTGGTATCCAGAGTGTCTTTAAACCAGGCAATCCACCTACCTACCTTCTTTCCCAACCCACAAAACAGAGGGAAAGAATACTGCATACCTTGGATGTACATAGACAGCTACGCTACTACTTGGACAGAACAAAAATAGCAGAAAGACTGACCAACTTTTTGTAGCCTATGCAACAGGAAGGGAAGGAAAAGCTATTTCCAAACAGACAATCTCCAAATGGATAGGAAATTGCATACGATTCTGTTACTCCTTCCATGGAAAACCAATTCCACAGAACATAAGACCTCATTCTACAAGGGCAACAGCCACTACCACAGCCTTCTTACGAGGAGTGGCAACCAAAGACATTATTGAGGCGGCTACTTGGACCTCCGTGCATACATTTGCCAAGCATTATAATTTGCCTCTATATTCCAGATCCCGAGCAGGGTTTGCCACTGCTGTACTGCAAGGGATCCTAAACACACCATAATCTACCTTTATCCTCCTCACCTAGTTGGCTATGGTATTCTACCCAGTTGTTATGACTGCAGATGCATCCATGAATGACATAGTACAGTTTTGTACCTACCATAAATGTAGATGTCCGAACTGGATAGCATCTGCAGTCAGGATTACCCTCCCTCCTTCCCCTCTGTGGTACTCCTAGGGTGTTTACCCTCCTAATAGCTAGCTGTTGGGGAGTCTTTATGGTGTATTTGTTTGTATATATGTACATACATGCTTATTGTTGTGTTTACCTCTATCTATTTGGAAACATTGGCATCTATCCAAATTTTAGCCTGCAAGAGGGCTTCTGGCATCTGGGGCAAGAAACACTGAGGAAAATGGCGTCGGCTGATGCTTTTATACCCGAAGACCAACAGAGATGATGTCGGGTGGAGTGCGACATCAGCCGAAGCCGGACCCGGTCTTTGGAATCCGGCCGACTGAAGGGCTGCCTGACGACAGGACAACCCAGTTGTTATGACTGCAGATGCTATCCAGTTCGGACATCTACATTTATGGTAGGTACAAAACTGTACTTTCCTCCTTGTTTGTTTATGTACCACATTACTGTGGTGTTGTCTGTTCTTATCAGTAATTGTCCTGGATGCAGGAAGTCCTTGAAAGCTGTGATTGCATTTATTACTGCCAGCATTTCTTTTTGATTGATGTGCAGGTGCTTTTCCTTTTGGGACCATCTGCCCTGAATGCACTTGTCCTTCATGTGCGCCCCCCAGGCGTAATCTGAGGCGTCTGTGGTTATGACTTGCTTTGCTTGAGGCTTGCAGAATGGAAGGCCTGTGTTTACTTGACATGCTTGGGCCCACCATAGAAATTCCTTTTGCAAGCATGGAATTATTGGTATAATTGCTTCCAAACTGTGACTGTGTTGAGACCATAGATTTTTTAGGTACCATTGAAGTTTCCTCATATGCAACTTTGCACATGGGATTAGAAGAATGCAAGATGCCATGAATCCCAGAGCCTGCAGGATTTTCCTTGCAGTAAGCCTGGTACTTTTTGCTAGTGTTTTGAAGTACTGAGATAGTTGTCCTTGTTTTTCTGGCGTAAGATATGCCATCTGGGTGTTTGTGTTCCAAGCTGGCACCCAGGAGGGTTATTTTCTGAGATGGTGTTAGCCTTGATTTCTCCTTGTTGATGGTATATCCAGAGAAAGCAGTAACCATGTCACATATGCCAGATGTTCCAGTAGAATGTGTTTGCTGTCCGCTTGGATCAGGCAGTCGTCCAGATAAGGGTAAATTTGTATCCCTTGAAGTCTGCAGTAGGCAATCACTGATGCCAGGCACTTTGTGAATACTCTGGGTGCAGTAGATAAGCCAAAGGGCAATGCAGAGAATTGATAGTGGATTGAACCTGCAAGAAATCTGAGGTATCTTCTGCAGCTTTGCCTGATTGGGACATGCAGGTATGCCTCCTTGAGGTCCAATGTTACCAGCCAAAACTCCTTGCCCATCATGGGAAGAAGTTGCTGTAATGTGAGCATCTTGAATTTTGGTACGAGTAGAAATGTGTTTAGGATGGATAAGTCCAGAATGGGTCTCCAGTCGGTTCCTTTTCTTGGTACCAGGAAAAGTCTTGAATAAAAACCTTGACCTTGTTGGTGTGTAGGTACCTTTTGTATAGCTCTCATGTTTAGGAGCTTTGAAATTTGTAATTGTGCCTCTGCCCTTTGATTTTGTGGCAGGTTTGGCATGCCTCTCATTTTTGGAAGTGTGTGAAATTGAAATTTGTAGCCTCTGTTTATAATGTCCAGTATCCATTTGTCTGTTGTGACAATATGCCAATTGCTTGCAAATAATGCTAGTTTCCCTCCCAAAGGTGCTGCCAGCTGAGACTTGCTTGGCATGGAAATGAGGGAGTCAATGGGTTTGCTTCCTGTATTGTTGTGCACTGTCTTCACCACCACTTGGTGCTGTAGATTGCCATTGTCTGCCTCTGTATGATCCTTGTGATTGCCCTCTGCCCCTTGTGCGTCTGTATCTACCTCTTTGGGGCTTGTCAGAGGCTGGAAAGGACCAGTTTTTTGAAGGCCAATTTCTACTAAAACGTGGTGGTTGGACCTGCAATAAAGCTTTAACAGTTTGCATAGATTTGGCTTTTTCTTCCATTTTCCGTAGTATATCCTCAGCATTAGTACCAAATAGTACATCCTTTTGTAAAGGAGCATCAAGAAGTTTAGCTTTCACATGACCAGGTAAATTTTGTTCCCTAAGCCAGGCATGTCTGCGAATGACTGATCCTGTAGCAGCCGCTCTACTGGAAGCCTCTAGTGCATCATAACCACATTGTAAGGTGTGTTTACCCACTTGCTCCGCACTATGCATCATATCCTGTAACTCTTTTAAATCTGGTTGTTCAGGTTGAGACATTTTGTTCCTTAATTGTGATAACAGGTACTGTTGATATTTAATCATATGAAACTGACAGTTTAAGGCCCTCATGGCTAGGGTGGCCGAGGTATATACCTTTTTACCCCACCTTTCTAGAGATCTGGATTCCCTTTCTGCAGGAAGTGGATTCTTGGCAGTGGAGGCCTTTAATCCCTTGGGGCCTTGTGAAATGGTTTCAGGGTCAGCATTATGGCCTTTGAAGAGAAATTGGTGAGAACTGGGTACTCTGTAATACCTATCAGGTTTTACTGGTGCAGGAGGCAGAGAATCAGGGTTAAGGCAAGCCTCCGAGTAGACATCATCTAGTACATCCAAAACAGGGGGTATAGCCAGAGGCCTGTGCTGAGGTAACCAAAGAAATTCCCTAAGTCTTTTCTTGGAATCTGAAAAGTCTTGGCCTTCCCAATGGAAATGTTCCCTCAAGGTGTGCAAGGTTTCCCCAAAAGAAAAATCCTCAGGAGGGGATACAGAAGGGATGGACTGTTCTGCATCAGAATCCTCAAAAGGGGAGTAAGACTGTTCCTCTGCATCAGAATGTTCTGATAAAATGGATCCCTGATCAGATGAGTGAGATTCTTCCTCCACTCTGGGTCTCTTGTCAGGAGGGGGCTGAGAACCTCTGATAAGAGTAATTAGATCCTCAGCCATTTTAAGCATCTGTTTCTTAGGCATGTGTCCAGGAGATGGGCCCTGTGGAACAGGCCTCGTGGGATGCCTGGCTGCTTTGGATTTAGTAAAGGCCTTAATTGAAAAAGCAGATGAGGGCCTAAATACACCATGGGTGGAAGTGGACCTGTCCACATTAGTAGGCTCGACATTAGCAGGGGCTTCGGTTGTAGTCTGGGAAAGGGCCGAGGACCCAGCGGTCTCGGGTACAGAGGACACCGCCAAAGGAGTGTCGTCGGTAGTCAGGGACTGCAAAGGCGTCTCGCTGAGTACCGGACCACGTGTAGCCTGTTTTGGCATGGTGTCGGCGGGGACCGAGGGCCTCGCGTGTCGGTCCTTTTCCTTGCGTTTTTTGGACAAAACGGTAGTCGGAGTGTCCGACGACATTTTATAGTCAAAAGCTTTACCAAAGTAGTGTTGGGTGAACTCCGCACGACGCTTGATAGTGCGTTTATTGAAGGTAGCGCAAAAGCGACAGCCCGAGACGTTGTGGTCTGGGCCCAAACAAGGTATGCAAAGGGAATGGAAATCCTTATGCGGTATTTGCTTCCCACAAGAAATACAATTATTAACTTTTTCTGACATCGGTCTGAGGCAAGAAAAGGTTCCCCAACGGGGTACTTAGCTTTAATGAAGACTTTGGTTCCAATTATTTTTGTAATTCAGGAGCTGGCCGACCGGCACTTGCGAACTGCTTCTGCTTCGGGCACCGCGCGGCAAAAAAGACTGAAGAACATGGCGTCGGCTGTGTCTTATATACTCTGGCCTTCCTGACGTCAGAAGAGTAAGCGACGACAACCGACGCCGGACCAAGACTTTGGAATTCGGCCGACCGAGGGACCGCCTGACGGCTGAAAACCCCTCTGTGATTACTGCAGCTGTATGCACGATGAACATCACAAGGAGAGTCTAGCAATGGTATGCAAGACTTTATGGAGAAAGTTTTGTTAAAGGTTTGTCCACAAGAGTGTAGACCACAAGAACCTTCTTAAATGTAAAGTAACTCACCTGAAGTGCAAAGAACAAAGTTTAAAATGCTTAGAATAACATAAATATAATTAGGCTACTAACAAGCAGTATTAAATGCAGCCATATAAAAGCACTCAAGCACTTAAGAGCACATAGCAAAAATAAGGTAATAACATATGAAGAACACAATTAAAGTAAAAGCAGATGAATAAAGTGTACAATTTTTAAGTGGGAGGGAGGAAACAGAAGTGTTCAAAGTCAAATAAGCAAGGGGGTAGTCCTGCACAAATAATCTCACTGTACTATGTTGAGTCATCAGATGAGACTGGACTGGAAGCAATGACCAAGATCAGATTTACAGCAGGGGCAGGCAAATCCAAAGCCACTAAGTTTAAGACTACAAGAACACTTAAGAGAGAAGGTGGGGAAAAAACAGTGCAGACAACAACAAAGGACAGACACAATACAACAAATATATACATAATAAAGCAAATATATAAATACAGCACAGTGCAAACTGAATTGCAAAAAGTATACTTATCAGGTTGGAATATCAGCTGGGAAAAGATTCCAACTCTGCTCGCAGTCAGGAGAATTTAGCTTTCTGCTATATCAGCTTTACACAAATTCACAGAAATGCAGTTTGTAATGGAAGTACAACACAGAAAATACACCTCAGGCAATGACTAACAGCTAAGATGGGCTAGCCCAACAACTCCCACCTGAAGCTAGCTTCTGAGCTACCCTGAGAAACAAAGTGCAGAGACAACAAAGGACAGAAACAATAAAACAAATATATAAATAATAAAGCAAATATATAAATACAGCACAGTGCAAACTTAGTTGCAAAAAGTGTACTTATCAGCTTGGAATATCAGATGGGAAAAGATTCCAACTCTGCTCACAGTCAGAAGAATTTAGCTTTCTGCTATATCAGCTCTGCACAAATTGTTTGTAATGGAAGTACAATACAGAAAATACACCTAAGACAATGACTAACAGTTAAGATGGGCTGGCTCAACAAGCCCCATCTGAAACTAGCTTCTGAACTACCCTGAGAAACAAAGTGCAGACAACAACAAAGGGCAGAAACATAAATAATAAAGCAAATATATAAATACAGCACAGTGCAAACTGAGTTACAAAAACTGTACTTATCAGCTTGGAATATCAGATGGGAAAAGTTTCCAACTCTGCTCACAGTCAGGAGAATTTAGCATGCTGCTATATCGGGTCTATATTATAGTATCGAAGTTTTTAAACTTTGAATGTTATAATATCAACCAGTTTTTGTCAAAAACTCAAAATAACGAAGCCACGGAACTTAGAAATCTTACCTAGGGTAAGATTTCGGTTGTCCGTTCCATGGCTTCGCTATTTACTCTACTATGGTGGGAAGGTTACGGACCAGGGTAAGGTAAGTATGCGAACGGAGGTTACGGACCCAGTTAAGGTAAGTGTGGGAATGGATCGGGGTAAGGTGAGTGTGCCATAGTTAGGGACTTTAGGGTTAGGGAGCGGGTAAGGTGAGTGTGCGGTAGTAAGGGGCTTTAGGACAGGTAAGGTGAGTGTGCGGTAGTTATGGACTTTAGGGTTGGGGAGTGGGTAAGGTGAGTGTGCGGTAATTTGGGACTTTAGGGTTAGGGAGAGGGTAAGGTGAGTGTGCGGTAGTTAGGGACTTTAGGGTTAGGGTCGGGTTAAGGTGACTGGATAGGTAGTAGTGTAGGGTTAGAATTATGGTTTTGTTAAGTGTATGTGTGTGGTTTATTTATTTTGGTGTGCTTGTGTTGTGTGTTTGTGTTTCGGACCAGCAAATTTTTTCCCTGGGAAAAAATCTGCTGATTTGTATGTTCGATATTTTGTAGTTTACATATTTTAGGTACGATGAAATAGTGTTCGCTATTTAAATCGTATGATAGGGTAATATAAACCCGCTATATCAGCTCTGCACAAATTCACAGAAATGCAGTTTGTAATGTAAGTACAACATAGAAAATACACCTCATGCAATAACTAACAGCTAAGATGGGCTGGCTCAACAACCCCCACCTGAAACTAGCTTCTGAGCTACCCTGAGAAACAAAAAGTGCAGACAACAGCAAAGGACATACACAATACAGCAAATACATAAATAATAAAGCAAATATAAAAATACAGCACAGTGCAAACTGAGTAGCAAAAAGTGTACTTATCAGCTTGGAATATCAGATGGGAAAAGATTCCAACTCTGCTCATAATCAGGTTTTATCATTCTGAGAGAAAGAATCTGCACAACTGGTATTACTTTGAAAACAACAGGTTTTAACATGCAGTTTCAGTTGTGTTATTTTCACCACTGGTCCAGACTCACATGATTTGATACACTTCTCATAGGAAAAAACTCAGAAAATATAACTAGATGGGTATTCTCTGCAAATGGTATGAGTAAACAAGACTAGCATATACCAGCCTCTGTTGTACTGTTAATGAAAGGACTGGCCAAAGTAGAGGAAACATGTTTTCAGTCAAGTCATACGATACAACCTTTCTTTTTTCAGCAGCTGTACAAGTATACGATTTCTGCTTCCGCTTGTTTTTGTTCATAAATTCATAAGTTATTACTACATTTAAAACGATGGAGGTCATCAAGAGGTTCATACTCATCACCAGTACTAATGGGGGAATAATAATGTCCCCCATTAAGTACACCTTTTCTACTTATCCCTCACGAAAAATATTTTCTGTTACATATTTTGCTACTATAAGAAGTATATCTGAACAGGGGAAGGGGTTGAATTCTGATCAGCTGAATGTAAGAACACATTCATATGTAGCCAAGATATCACTGCTTAGTGGGCCTATTAAAATTACTTACTGTGGTGCAGTGGTTAGCGTTGTCGCCTCACAGCAAGATGCTCTCCAGTTTGATTCCCGGCTGAAGCTCCTTCTGTGTGGAGTCTGCATGTCACCCCACAGTTGAGTGAATTTAAAGACATGCAGGTAGGTGCGAGCTTGTGTGCCTTCTTTGAAGGTTGGCTGGCAACTCGACAATGTAAAAATTCACTACCAGTCATTAGCGGACCGGAGTTCCGCTGTGGCGACCCCTAACTGGGAAAAGACAAAAGAGAGTTAATGAAATACCTCATCTTGGAAGTGAACATAAGTCAATTATTGGCATGTGCTGCTGTTACCAAAGACCCCTTGATAAAGTCACACTATGAGAAGCCAGTTTTGGATGAGGAAGAATCATAATTTACCAAACAGTAATTTGAAAGCTGTTTGTGTTTGAGAAATATCTGGCTTTGGGCACTTTGTCTAAAACGACCCACCCAGTTTAGGAAATGTGATTTTCTAAAACACTGTGGGGATATTATATTAACTAATTTAGTGAATATGTTTTTAACACCTATATTAAATTATCAAGACACACACACATATGTTAATAGAAAATAAAAAAAAAGATGTATTAACATACATTATGCATTGCCAGTTTTCTTCTTTATAACAATTTTATTTCAGTTAAACACTGTATAATTACCCAATTCTTGCCTTCCCTTATACCTTTCTCCTTCTCCTGAGCATTATTCTGCATGTATTTTTCCCACAAATTCCATTTATTCTATGTAATTTGCTCCTTCCCTTTTCTGAAGATCCCTCGTCCAGTTCTACGTTTTACAATATTTAGTACTTCAAATACAGTTGGATTAGATTTTGATTTCTATTTTCAAGTGACTGCTTTTTCAACAGACAACAGAATTAAACTTTTCATAAGGCCTTACTATACCTAGGCAATTCAGATCCTGTGTCCTGGTTGAAAATAATAATTTCCTTAGTTACAGCTATTTGCTCTCCCAATATTTCTGACACAGTACTCTATAGGGAATTTTCAAAATATGCCAACTCATGTCACTCCCAATAAACAGGCTTCCAGTTACCCATTTCCTCCACATCACACCACCAAAATTTGTTATCTAGAAAGTATTTCAAGTTATAGCTAGCAAGTGGGATAAATAAAAGTGGAGCTTAAAAATAGGTTAGAAATAAAGAGATCTGGTTACGAAGTGATACAAATTTTTTTAGAGGGGTTGACAAATGATAAAATATTACAAAATAAGGGAAATCTCACAGAGCAAGAAGAGGTGCAACTGCAGATTGCTAAACAGAAAATAAGGGAGCACTTGAATAATATACATAAGTTTAAAAAGATTGCTGTTAAGCAATTGTTTTTGATAACTCCAGAGTACAAAATCTTTTGACACAAAGACGTGGGCAACAGAAAGTAGAAAGGGTTGTTGCCAAACTTAGGGAGACTATAACAAGAACAAATAACCAGAGATCCTGTAGATGTATTAGAGATATTTTCGAAATGTTATAAAACTTTGCATAAAGCAGAGAAGTGGGGACATCAAGAAAAAAGCACAAATGGAAATATTTATGGAAGACTTAAATATGCTAGGGTTAGAGGCTCAACAACTAACAGTTAAGACAGAAGAAGATGAGTAAAAATTGTAATGTATAACCAATCTGCAGGAAAGTCACCAGGAAGAGATGGTATTGTAGTGGAAGATTTGAAGCTGGGAGAGAAGAAAGTGATAAAGATGTGGAAGAGTTTAACATTTTAAAAGGAAGGGAGGCCAGTATTTCTTACAACTAAAAGAAAAAAAACCTCTTTGTTTACTTTATTATCTTTAACACATACAACCGCATACACCAGTAACTGAAAAGACTCCCCCACATTTATAATACCACTGACTACAAAATACTGTATTACTATATATAACATACAGCTTATATCAATACAAAACTAATAAGAACAAAAATTGTTTTATTTAATTACTTTTTCCCCTTTAGTGTCCTTCTAAACATTAATGACAAAGTGGGGTACATGCTTTACAGTCCACCCACATGTTTAACAGAGTCAACCAAAGTCCAGTCATTCTCAGACGCATTTTCCTGAAATGGCCATATTTCACAAATGTGATCGATTCTTTATAGTCTCCCATTTATTAAACAGTTTCATTGTTACTGGCCTTCTTCCTGTTCATCTCCATCTCCCAAACCAAGACTCTCATTTAAGTCTAAAGTACCCTTGATTCTTCTATTCAACCCTGGGGCTTTTTATGTCTATCAAGCATCCTCCTTTGAAACACTGGAAAAGGTTTCAGTGGCAAAGTCTCTGTATGAGTTTTATTGTCAGAAGAATGAGCAGAATCCCCTTCTGTTTGCTGCCTCACTTTTTGTTGAATAAACTTAATTTTGTCCTTAGCCTGTTCTGCATCCAAAAATGTCTGATTCCCCAGGAAGAAATATTCTGCAGACAGCTGGATACAGCAGCTTAAACATCACACCTGCCACTCAACATTCCCTGATTGCTGGGATAAAGTTGCCTCACTTCTGCTTAGTGCACAGCCATAACAATTTTCCACAAAGACTCTGCTCTCTTCAGTTTTTATTATTTATCTTATCTGACACAGTTTTGTCAGGATCAACTCTTTCTGTTGGTATGATTGCATTTTTACTACTAGAGGTATTGGCTGCTTTCTCATGGGTGATGCACCCTTTCAAATAATAAATCCTGCTGTGGAATACCTGTCCAGTTGCTTATTTGTGCCGTCATAAAATGAATACAGTCTGTTCCTTCCAGTTTCTCTGGTAAAGCAGAAAATCTCAGGTTCTCTCTGCGCACTCTGTCTTCTAACTCTAACATTTTTTTAAAACAGCTCTTCTTCAGCACTCTTTGATCTTTTCTTCATTTCAGCATCTGATTTTTGCAGTTTTAGCAGTTCATCTGAATAACTAGATGAAGCTTCTTTTATTTTCCAGCTTTTTGTTATCTGAGTTGATATACCCCTTCAATGTTTCATTTATTTTAATCTCCTCTAAGTACATTTTCTTTATTTTTTCGGGTAAAGTACTGGAAGACATCTTGTGTGCCAAAGCTGAAACGTGAACTGCTTTTTTACTGCACAGCTGCAAGATTCTTCTCAGTCAATGCTTTATCCTCATCTGCTCTGGTTGATTTCCTTTCAGGTTCTCTAAAGTCTTCTTTGCTGGCATCCACGCAGTGTACTTACTAACCATTAACTTAATTTTATCCAAGGTGACAGCTGTACTGGCACTTTTTTCTCACTTTTTGTTTTCACACTGGAATAGATGAAATTAAGCTGTTGATCAGTGTGCAGCCATCTTGGAAGCCCAATGTGTATATGTTTTCATCATTTTACAATATAAAATAACTAAAAATTCACATTCTAAGGTGCATTTTTCTTCTAACAGAGTGGTGTAACAATGATTTATTTGTTAAGTTCTGCAGTAGGAACACAGAATAAGAGGAGGTCAGAATTAGAAATTGATTAATTAGACCATCATCCCTGGAATTACAGTTTGTATTTAAAAGTATTATTATGTAATCTGCAAGACTTGGAGACACTTTATTTTAGATAAATGCCTTTCAATGAAATGTTCAGCTGTATGTGAGAGAAAAAGAAAGCTATCTGTAGGATTTCCAAAATGGCTTTAAGTTGAGCAATAAGTCAATTAAAGCTCTCCCAGTGTGAAAATTATGACACTGCTACAAAAAAACAGTACATGCTACAAAGTTGTGTAAAATTCATTTACTGGATAATAACTACACTGCAGAGAAGACATTTGGTGAAAATAAGTAAAATCAGCCAGAACTGGAAAAGAAAAAGCTGTGGTTGGGAAGACACTTTCAGCAGATGAACAAGAATCATTTCAACTTCAACCAGAGTACAGGAGATGCTTGCCAGTAATTTACAGGGGAAAATAAATCAAATGCATTCAGTGGTGTTTAAAATATGTGAGATACTGGAGGAATATATCAAGCCAAAAATGAAATGATGGAAAATAGAAGAACTTTAGGTAAATATTTTAAAAAGCTGATAAAACTGCAGACTGGCTAAATACAAGGTTTCTCAAGAAAGTACAGTTGTGAACACTTACCATAAATGTAGATGTTCGAGTGTATTCACTGTTGCAGTCATTACATTTGGGTTATCTGCTTGCAGTAGCCCTCAGTCGGCCTGATTAACAAAGTCTTGGGTCCTGTGTTGGTTGCTGTCCCTTCTTCCATTATGTCAGGTCGTCATGGGTATAAAACATGCAGCCGACGCCATTACATCAGTTTTTCTTGCCCCAGATATCAGGTGCCCCCCTAATGGGAAGCAGTTAAATCTATAATACAAGGATATACCTCCAACAAAAAAGCAAATACACCAAAAATTGTTTGAGCATAGTAAGTGAGAGTAGAGGTACAGCCAAAAGAAAAGGGGGCTGGAGGGAGGGTAACCAGGACTGCAACAGTGAATACACTCGAACATCTACATTTATGGTAAGTGTACACAACTGTACTATGTTCTTCGTGTTTCACTGTTGCGGTCATTACATTTGGGTAGATTTCCAAAGCTAAGGTTGGGAGGAGGAATTTAAATAGAATTAGGACCAGCTATAAGGAGCAAGAAAAAGTTTCCCCAACGGGGTACTTAGCTTTAGTTGAAGACTTCGGTTCTGAAACTCAAAAATGAAAATTTCAGGAGTCGGCCAACCGGCACTTGCGAACTGCTTCTGCTTCGGGCACCGTATGGCAAGAAAGACTGATGTAATGGCATCAGCTGCATGTTTTATACCCCTGACGTCATGGAAGAAGGGACAGCAACCGACGCAGGACCCAAGACTTTGTTAATCAGGCCGACTGAGGGCTACTGCAAGCAGATAACCCAAATGTAATGACTGCAACAGTGAAACACAAAGAACATCAGCGTTTTGTAAGAATAGTATTTAAAAGACACACCGCACAAAGAAAACCTAAGATTTTTTGCTGTAGCAGTGAAAATGGAAAAAACATACTGCATTAATTTTATGAATGTATAAATAAGCAAATGAAAGTTATGTACTTACCATAACAGTAGATCTGGTTGCTCCTTCCCCATATACTGTAATCCTTCGATTGATCGCCACAGTTGCCCTTTCTCAGCAGCTTTCACAATCTTCTGAAAACTCAAACTCCTCCCTTTTCTTTCCCAGAATGTACTGCCTTCACCCTACAAATCGAGTTAGGCTGCTACAGTTTACTAAAAGCAAGTTTTATGAATTAGACTTTTATGAAATACACTGAACTATACTGAAAAGGAACAATTATGGCTTGCATGCCTCTGAACTGCATAAAAAGAAAAGTATTTCCTGTTTAGCAAAATACTACCTATTAACCTCTGGCTATACTCAAGGCTGATGAATAGGTGACAGTTTAGTAGGGGAGACAAGTGGGCTGCTGCATTACACTGTATGGACAAGGGTCAACTAACTCATCACTTCATTAAGTACATAACTATCGTATCTATGGTAGTCCAGTCCATATACTGTAATCTTTAGATTGAGTCCCCAGCAGAAGAGAATGTGTGCTCTCATGACAAGATGTCTTGAGCTGTTCTTGACAATCAAATAACATCAAATTTGTAATATTAAACTTATGAAAGGAAGTCCATGTTACTGCTGCATAAATGACATCCACAAAAAGCTTCTTGAAGAATGGTACTCAATTCACTACTAATCTGGAAGAATGAGCTTTTACTTTTATTTACTGTTTTTTATCACTTGAAGAATAGCAGAAGGCAATACATATAACCACCCAGACATGTTACCTTTGCAACAATCTTTCTCAGTCTTTTAGAAACAAAGGATGCAAAAAAAGTGATCATCTTGCATTGTGTTCTTGCTGCAATAAAAGCAACATATTTATCTGGGTCCCCTTCAGATCATCAAACTTTTAAAAGATTGACTTTCATATGGCCGAGACCATATGATCAAACTTTTAGAAGTTCGAACGGTCTGAATGGAGAGGTCCATACAGCGCGGAACGGGAAGATTTCTCTTTTCCGCAATGTAGTGTGATCTCGGAGTTGGTATATTGAAATAGCAAGGGGGGGGTGCAGAGTGGCTCCCCCAAGGAACGTGTAGTTTTTTTTTTTTTTTATGTATTCGAACTTTTAAATGTTCGATCATATGGTCTGGGCCACATGAAATTCGAACATTTGAAAGTTTGATCATGTAAAGTAGACCCATTTATCTATTGACATTCAAGCAATGCAATTTGAATATTCTTCTCTTACAGCACTGTGGGGAAAAATGCAAGAAGATTTTTTGTCTGATTTAGACTGAAATCTGATGTTGCTTTGGGCATGAATGTTTTGCCAGTTTTAAGCATCACTCTACCTTTCTGGAAAACAATGTAAAGTGATTGTGAGACAAGAGCATATATTTTGGAAACTCTCGGCTGTAGTGATAGCTACTAAAAGAAAGGTCTTCTAAGAGAATAATTTTAGATTGGCATTGGCTGCAGGATCAAATGGAACTGAAGTCAGCATTCTAAAACACAAGTGAAGTCCCATGGAGGTGTAGGGTATTGTATGGAGGGGTCTAAACAAAAATACTATTCCTAGGAAGACTTTGCATACACAATGAGAAGTCAAGGATGATTGACTGAGGCCTTGATGGTGTGCTGGAATGGCAGTCAAATGGGTTTTTAATCAAACAAATCCGAAAAGAACCAGAGAACTGAGGAGACTGGAGCGGTCACTAGGTCCAGTTCCTGCTGGGCTGCCCATAAGGTAAATTTGAACCTTTTTCTTTATATAATGTCCTAGTCAAGGGTTCTTAAGATGCCAACAGTAGCTAGACCAACCTAGGAGAGCAATCGCACTCTTTGGCCATTTAGTAGAAGTGGAGAAACCATGTGATTAACTCGAGGAACAATATGTCTGGGAGAGGCTTGCTGGATGAGTGAGATACAAGTGTGGATGTTGCACTAGAAGGAGTGGTCTCCTTAGCACGTGAGGGTATAGCAAGGGAAAATAAAACCTGCCAGAGCCAAAAATGCGGCTATGAGAATGACTATGGCTCTACACAGTCTGGCTTACTGGATGAACTTCATCAAGAGGGGCAGGGACAGAAAAGGAGAGAAGAGACATATGGGGCAAGGATGAAGTAGAACATCTCAGAGTTTCACTCTGAAGGGGATTAGGGGAATGTATTTGTTGCATTTGATGTTAAAGATGAGTCAAGCAATATCACAGAAAGGCTTCTCCCAGCAATGGAAATTCATTCTAGGTGTAGACATGATTACAGACCACTCATTAGGAATTAGAAGACATGTACTCTACTTGACTATTAAGGAATTGGCATGACACAGGATATGCATTACAGCTAGAAAGTCCGGCAGGTTTATAGACTATTCCTATACCCATGCTGTTTCCCATCAGAGGGTCTAGAACTTGGCTCCCCCTTTTTTGTTGATATACCACAGTGCTGCCACACTGTAAGGGGGGATGGCTATTACACCCTGAGGAAGGCAGTCTTGAAAAACCTGCAATGCTGGGTGGATGGCCCTCATTTTCAGGATACTGACATGCAGTTGAGTCTTTTCCTCTGTCCACATAACCTGGATTCTCTCTCAGACAATGCTCCTACAGTTCATGGTAGATGTATCTATTATGACCATGATGGTTGGAATGAGAGGAATGAATAAAATATCTTGACTGCAAATTTTATGGTTAAAGCCACACTATTAATGTTTTGATGATTCTTATCATATGAGGCATTTGGTCATGAAATTGGGACCATAACTTGCAGTATCCATCGGAGAATGCTTATGTGGCATATGGTGAGTGGAACCATGTGGATGGCTTCAACTTTACCAAAGGACTTGTAAAAAGTACAGTTTTGTACCTACCATAAATGTAGATGTTCGAGGGCTATTACAGCTGCAGTAATCACATATGGGTTTTCAGCCGGCAGGCGGTCCCTCGGTCGGCCGAATTCCAAAGTCTTGGTCCGGCGTCGGTTGTTGTTGCGTACTCTTCTGACGTCAGGAAGGCTAGAGTATAAAAGACACAGCCGACGCCATCTTCTTCAGTCTTTCTTGCCCCAGATGTCAGGTGCCCCCAAAAGGAAGGCAATACACAATAAATCTAATACACAAAAGTAAGCAAATAAAACATAGCAGGATAACCCAGTCAGCAGGTATGAATAGTTATTCAGACCCCAAGGTCTTACCAAGTGGGGAAGGAGGGTGGGAAACCTGTACTGCAGCTGTAATAGCCCTCGAACATCTACATTTATGGTAGGTACAAAACTGTACTATGTTCATCGTGCATTACAGCTGCAGTAATCACATATGGGTAGAATCCCAAAGCTATGCATAGGGTGGTAGGTACTATACGGAACTAGGTTGAGCTAGAATGCCCTGCAAAACTGCAGTAGCAAAGCCTGCTCTTGTTCTGGAGTATAAAGGCAGATGGTAGTGTTTTGTGAAGGTATGTACAGAACTCCAAGTGGCTGCCTCCAAGATATCTTTAGTAGGCACTCCTCTGAGGAAGGCTGTAGAGGTGGCTGTGGCCCTAGTGGAGTGGGGTCTGATACCAGTAGGGACAAGCTTTCCATGATAGGAATAACAAAAGCGTATGCAGTGACCTATCCACTTTGAAATGGTCTGTTTGGTAACAGGTTTCCCTTGACTCCCCACAGCATAGGAACGAGGAGTTGATCTGATTTTCTGAAGGATTTGGTTCTGTCCAAGTAATAACATAGCTGCCTATGGATGTCTAAAGAGTGTAGCAGCCTTTCCCCTTTGTTTTGAGGGTTAGGGTAGAAGGTAGGAAGGTGTATGGCCTGGTTTAAGGCTACCCTAGATACCACTTTAGGCATAAAGGAAGGGTTGGTGCGAAGGGAAACCCTGTCCTGATGGAATATGAGGAATGGCTGCACCGCCATGAGGGCCTGTAACTCAGATACTCTACGAGCTGAAGTGATGGCCAGGAGAAAAGCTGTTTTCCAGGACAAATATTGCAATTCTGTTGAAGCAGCCGGTTCAAAGGGAGGTAATGTCAATTTTTCCAGTACATAGTTAAGGTCCCAAGCTGGCACTGGCTGTTTCCTTGGAGGTCTTATGTTCTTAGCCCCTCTGAGGAACTGTCGTAGGAGTGGGTGTGAGAATAAAGGAGGATCCATGTTGAATTCTGCAGAGATTGCTGAGGCATGTATTTTGATTGAGGAAAATGAAAGTCCATTGCTCAAAAGTTCAGCTAGGTACTGTAAAATCTGAGGTAGGTTCAATTTTCTAGGGTCCTGCCCTCGTTCTTCATTCCAACAGCAAAACCGCTTCCATTTTGCGGAGTAAGCTTTTCTAGTAGATGGTCTTCTGGCCTCCAAAATGACATCCTGCACCTCTTTGGAGAGTAGTGTCTGATGTGATGTTAAGGAATTTTCCATGCAGCGAGACTGAGAGTTTTCAGCTGACTGTGAAGGGTTTTGAAATTGTTCTGCGTCAGCAGTAGAGGTGTTAGAGGCAGGGGCCACAGAGGAGTGTGTGTTAGGCTCCTCAGGAGTGGATACCAGTGTTGTCTCGGCCAGTCCGGAGCAATCAGTATCATCCTCGGCTTGTCTGTTCTTACTTTCAAAAGTACCTTGGGCAGAAGAGGTAGTGGTGGGAATGCATAAACTGACCGAGTTGTCCATGTGAAGGAAAGAGCGTCCACTTTCCAGGCCTTTGGGTGGAAGGTCCTTGAGCAAAACATTTTTAATTGATGATTTCTGTGGGAGGCAGAAAGATCTATATCTGGCCTTCCCCACGCTTGAACAATCTCTGTAAATACGTGTGGATGTAGCTTCCATTCGTGAGGGTCTGTCATATGTCTGCTCAGAGTGTCTGCCAGTGTGTTTTCCATTCCTGGCAGGTACTGTGCCTGAAGTTCTATTTGTCTTTCCAGAGCTAGGTTCCAAAGAGTCATGGTTAGTCTGCACAAGGGGTATGAATGAGTTCCTCCTTGCTTGTTTATGTACCACATTACTGTGGTGTTGTCTGTTCTTATGAGCAGTTGTCCTGGATGTAGGAATTCTCTGAACGCTGAGATTGCATTTATTACTGCCAGCATTTCTTTTTGATTGATGTGAAGGTGCTTTTCTTTTTGGGGCCATCTGCCCTGAATGCACCTGTCCTTCATGTGCGCTCGCCAGGCGTAATCTGAAGCGTCTGTGGTTATGACTTGTGTAGCTTGAGGCTTGCAGAATGGGAGGCCTGTGTTTACTTGGCATGCTTGGGCCCACCATATGAATTCCTTTTGAAGACAGGGAATTATTGGAATCTCCGCTTCCAAGCTGTGACTGTGTTGAGACCATAGATTTTTTAGGTACCATTGAAGTTTCCTCATGTGCAGCTTTGCGCATGGGATTAGAAGAATGCAAGATGCCATAAATCCCAGAGCCTGCAGGATTTTCCTTGCAGTAAGCCTGGTACTTTTTGCAAGTATTTTGAAGTAATGAGATAGTTGCCCTTGTTTTTCTGGTGTAAGGTAAGCCATCTGGGTGTTTGTGTCCAAGTTGGCACCCAGGAAGGTTATTTTCTGAGAGGGTGTTAGCTTTGATTTCTCCTTGTTGATGGTGTATCCCAGAGAAAGCAGTAAGCGTGTCACATATGCCAGGTGTTTCTGAAGTAAGTGTTTGCTGTCCGCTTGGATCAGGCAGTCGTCCAGATAAGGGTAAATTTGTATCCCTTGAAGTCTGCAGTATGCAATCACTGATGCCAGGCACTTGGTGAATACTCTGGGCAGTAGATAAGCCAAAGGGCAATGCAGAGAATTGATAGTGGTTTGAACCTGCAAGAAATCTGAGGTATCTTCTGCAACTTTGTCTGATTGGGACATGCAGGTATGCCTCCTTGAGGTCCAATGTTACCAGCCAAAACCCCTTGCCCAGCATGGGAAGGAGTTGCTGTAATGTGAGCATCTTGAATTTTGTACGAGAAGAAATGTGTTTAGAATGGATAAGTCCAGTATGGGTCTCCAGTCGCTTCCTTTTCTTGGCACCAGAAAAAGCCTTGAATAAAAACCTTCTGCTTGTTGGTGCGTAGGTACCTTTTGTATAGCCCTCATGCTTAGGAGCTTTGTAATTTGTAGTTGTGCCTCTACCCTTTGATTTTGTGGTAGGTTTGGCATGCCTCTCATTTTTGGAAGAGTGTGAAAATGGAATTTGTAGCCTCTGTTTATAATGTCCAGAATCCATTTGTCTGTTGTGACAATATGCCAATTGTTTGCAAATAGTGCCAGTTTCCCTCCCAAAGGCGCTGCCAGTTGAATTTTGCTTGGCATGGAAATGAGGGAGTCATTGAGTCTGCTTCCTGTACTGCTGTGCACTGTCGTCACCACCTCTTGGTGCTGGTGATTGCCATTGTCTGCCTCTATAGGACCCTTGGGCTTGTCCTCTGCCCCTTCCGCGTCTGTATCTGCCTCTTTGGGGCTTGTCAGTGGTTGGAAAGGACCAGTTTTTTGAAGGCCAATTCCTGCTGAACCGTGGTGGCTGAACGTGTAAGAAAGCTTTGACAGTTTGCATAGATTTTGCTTTTTCTTCCATTTTACGTAATATATCCTCAGCATTAGCACCAAAAAGAACATCCTTATGTAAAGGTGCATCCAGAATTTTTGCTTTCACATGGTCTGGCAGATTTTGTTCCCTAAGCCATGCATGTCTGTGAATGACTGATCCGGTAGCGGCCGATCTGCTGGAGGCCTCTAGGGCATCATAACCACATTGTAAAGTGTGCTTACCCACTTGTTCAGCACTATGCATCATATCCTGCAACTCTTTTATATCTGGTTGTTCAGGCTGTGACATTTTGGTCTTTAATTGTGATAACAGGAATTGTTGATATTTAATCATATGAAACTGGCAGTTTAAGGCCCTCATGGCTAGGGTGGCCGAGGTATAAACCTTCTTACCCCACCTTTCTAGAGATCTAGATTCCCTTTCCGCAGGAAGTGGATTCTTGGCCGTGGAGGCCTTAATTCCTTTAGGGCCTTGAGAAATAGTTTCAGGGTCTGCATTATGGCCTTTGTAGAGGAACTGATGAGAATTAGGTACTCTGTAATACCTATCCGGCTTAACTGGTGCAGGAGGCAGAGAATCAGGATTAAGGCAGGCCTCCGACATCATCCAATACCTCCAAAACAGGAGGAATAGCCAAAGGTCTATGCTGAGGTAACCAGAGAAATTCCCTAAGCCTTCTCTTGGAGTCTGAAAAGTCTTGGCCTTCCCAGTGGAAGTGCTCTCTCAAAGAGTGTAAGGTTTCCCCAAAGGAAAAATCCTCAGGGGGGGATACAGAAGGAATAGACTGCTCTGCATCCGAATCCTCGAAAGGGGAATAAGAGTGTTCTTCAGCATCAGAATGTTCTGATAAAATGGATCCCTGGTCAGAAGTAGGAGAATCCTCCTCTACTCTGGGTCTCTTGTCCGGAGGGGCCTGGGAGCCTCTGATAAGAGTGATAAGGTCCTCAGCCATTTTAAGCATGTGCTTCTTAGGCGTGGGCCCAGGTGATGGGCCTTGTGTAGCAGGCCTAGTATGTTGCCTGGCTGTTTTGGATTTAGTGAAGGCCTTGATAGAGAAAGATGATGAAGGCCTAAATACACCATGGGTGGATGTAGATCTCGGTTCCAAAATTTTTCGTAATTCAGGAGCTGGCCGACCGGCACTTGCGAACTGCTTCTGCTTCGGGCACCGCGCGGCAAAAAAGACTGAAGAAGATGGCGTCGGCTGTGTCTTTTATACTCTAGCCTTCCTGACGTCAGAAGAGTATGCGACAACAACCGACGCCGGACCAAGACTTTGGAATTCGGCCGACCGAGGGACCGCCTGCCGGCTGAAAACCCATATGTGATTACTGCAGCTGTAATGCACGATGAACATCCACGTTTTCCATGGGTGCATCATGATATTGAGCCACAGACTAAAACTAAATGCCAAGAAATGCATAATAGTATAATTTGGGAAGTCATCCAATCCTGGTAACTACCATATTGACAACACACCCCTAACAGTTGACCCAGTAATCAGGGACTTGGAGACAAACACAGACAGTAATCTAGCCTTTGACCATCATTTGTCACAGTAGTGAAGAAATCATTGTATGTTGTGCGACTTATAAACAAAGTTATGGCATCTAGGTCCAAGGAAGACATTGGTCCACTGTATTAGGCATTCATCAGACCTACCTTTGAGTACAATACCCATTTGGTATGTACCTAATCAGGCATATCCAACAAATGGAATGCCCATGGAGGTTCCTCCTCACTAAAAGAATACAGAGGGTAAGTAACATGTCCTATGTAGACCATCTCAAGGTCCTATTCCTGTATACTGTCTCCTACAAGCTGTTGAGGGGAGATCTATGCCTGGAATACAAGGTATTGTCAGACCCAACTCTAATGGACCTCTTGCATATCTTCAATATTAACAGCACCAGAATTATCTGCTCTAAAGACTTGAACCTTACCTGTGATATAAATTGGACCTGCTGGAGAGACAGGTATGTATCCCAAAGACTACCCCTTCTCTGGAACTGGCTTCCCATCCATGTGAACAGAGTTCATCCTTAACCCAATTCAAGTGTAACTTGGCCAACTGGATGGGGAACAGGAAATTCATCCCTGGTTTGGCATCTATATATTTAATAGACACAGGCAGCCTGTAAACAGTTCGTCTCCCAGGCCACTTCTTGTAAATATTTCACCAACCAATCTGCTGCTTGCACTTATCAAGGGTACCAGAACTAGTCAGAGGTTTGGGATGCATGGCTAGGCTTGAAAATGCCCTTGTGGTCATAGCCTATTAAACATCTATTAACCTATGAACCTATATTGTAAAACTTTGATTGACTCCTGAACTAGATCTAGACTGTAAAACACCATATAAATCACCAATAAATAAATACCACAAAGCAAAATGAGCCAAGTCAAACAAAAAAACTAAATAATACTCTCTAACAACATTCTGGCACTTCTGCTAAAATAGTCTTCAAGGAGTAAAATCATTAAAACACATTCACATTTTATAGCTCTAATCCACTAAAAACTAATCAATTATACAATTAGGCAATCAATTAAACAATCAATCCAATTTAAACCTTCCAAATGAATTCAGACCTATGGGGATAAAGTATTACATTTTAAAATAAACAGATTCCTTATAAAAATACTTTCCTTTACATTGGTAATATAGCACCATTTTATCTCATCTCCTCCTGTCCCAACTGTTAGTAATTGAGCCTCCTCTACCTTTAACATTGGCATATTTAATTATTCCATAAACATTTCCATTTGTACCTTTTTTGGATTTCCAAATTTCTCTGTGTTATAACAACTTTCAAAGAATTTCCAAAATATTTCTAATACTTCTACATGATCCCTTGTTATCTTCCTTGTTATAGGCTCCCTAAGCTTGGTGGTAGACCTTTCTACTTTCTGTTGCCTGAATTGTTGTGTTAAACATTTTTGTGCCCTAGAGTTATTATCAAAAAACAGTTGCTTAACAGCAATCTTTCTATACTCATGCAAATTACTGATGTAATCCCTTATTTTCTGTTTAGCATTCTGCAGTTGCTCCTTGTCTTGTTCTATGAGATTCCCCCTATTTTGCAATACTTTAATATTTGTCAGTCCCTCTAAATAATTTTTGTTACTTCTTAACCATATCCCCCCTTCTTTCATTTCCATCCTATTTTTAAATTACACTTTAATTTTATCTCTGACTCCCTAAGTATATTTTCAGAAGAAATGTCTATCTTCTCTGATAGCTTCTGAATAATTTCCACTATCCATTCCTTGAATTCCTTTCTTTTCAATAGATAGGTGGGAAAGTGCCAATGTCTCATTTTTATTTCATTATCCTGTGTTTTTATTTTAGTTATTATTGGCAAATGATCTGAAATAGTTATTGGGCATGTATCAAGGCCTTCAATTAAATGCACATGATCTTGTGAAATGCAAATTCTGTCTAGACTAACCCAGTTTTTGTATCTATGCAAATTCACTCCAAACTCCAAGTACTGAATTCTCATTTTCCATACCAATATTTTCATAAATTTCTTTAAAAATCTACCCTCTTTTTTCATATTTTCCCTTCTGGGCACCAAGACACATCTTCACTATTGCAAATCAAATTCCAGTCCTCACCTATAAGTAATATTCCTTGCTGAAAGAAGATTATTTCCTTAAGCTACATTATAGCAGATTTTGGTGGAATATAAATACATGCCAGTGCAATCCTCCTCCCTTGCCAGTAGCCCGTTACTATTTTAAATCTATTGTCTTAATCTTCTTCTATTACTAATGGAGCTCCCCTTGCAATTTATATACATACTCCTCTCTTCCTTTGCCCCAGGTATTCTGTTGAATACCATCCTGAAAACCTTTCTTTATCAAATTCATGTTCAGTTCTTTCAAGTGTGTCTCCTGTAACATAGCTATTTCTACTCTACATTTTTAATATAGTTCACTTCTCTTTCTTTTTTGTATTTATCCGTGAGATCATTTATGTCTAAAGACACAGAAAGCATCATATTCTTGAGAGATTATTATTTCTACCTTTTATGTATAACAGCATTTTTGTTAAATGTCTAATTTCAGCTTTTGTGTTACACTGATATTCTGTTTGGCAGGGTAATCTTTTATACAGTTGTTTCTTGTTCCATTTGAACCTATGTCACATCTTACAAAACTTTTTGTTTTACTGAAAACCCTCAAACAAAAATAGTCTCTCTCACACACACACACACACACACACACACACACACACATATACACACGCAATACCCCCTAAAACTCATTAAGTTAGTAACAACACACAAGACTGTACAACTTCAAATACTGAAGTTTTACCCTCATAATAGGAACAAATGTTCCAAACTGACAGCCCCACGCACAGACTTGAGCTAGCCTAAAAGAAAAGTTATCCATACTAAGAGTCATAGTATAGCCTGTGGCTCTATTAAGTGCTGACTGGTTTTGTCTTATCTTTATAGCTCTCTCAGCTGGGAAAACACATGAATGCTTTTCAGAAAACATTTTCTCCAAGCCATTTCTCTTAATTAGATTGTTTGCAAGAGACATGAGAACCAGACACAAAACTGTTTACTAGAAATAAATTCTTATAATAATATTCTTTTCCATTTACTTGCTTTCTCATAAAACTTAACAGATTAAGCTAATAGCATTAACCCAGTCATTCCCCTATGCAAGAAAGAGAAAAAACACACAAATTTTTCTTTTGTCATGCCCTTTTAACCATACCTTTTTTTTTCAATAAATAAAAATGCTGGCAGACAGAGTTTCACAGGCACAAATCACTCAGGTGATGATAAACCAAAGGTGTATTTAATGATAAAAATCCACAAGAAAAACAAATAAAATGTGAGCGCTTTCGTTAAACAAGTGTTAACTTCATCAGACCTTCAAATGGTCCAGCCACAGGAAAGCTATAGAATTCAAGTAGGTCCTAGAGTGGAATCTTGTATCCATACATTTTGTGTTTTGGAAAAAAAATGTACAGTTGTGTACCTACCATAAATGTAGATGTTCGAGTGTATTCACTGTTGCAGTCATTACAATTGGGTTATCCTGCTGGCAGGCTACTCGCAGTTGGCCCGAGTTCCAAAGTCTAGGTAGGCTAAATTATGCCAATAAGCATGCATACACAAAAAACAACTTTTCATTCATCTACAAGCAAATACACCACATAGGTTGTATACAATAGAGAAGTACAGATAAGTCCCAGCAAGGAAAAGGGGAATGGTGGGAAGGTAACCTGGACTGCAACAGTGAATACACTCAAACATCTACATTTATGGTAGGTACACAACTGTACTATGTTCACTGTGTTTCACTGTTGCAGTCATTACATTTGGGTTGAATCCCAAAGCTAAGGTTGGGAGGCTGGTGCTAAACAGGATTAGGAGAGGCTATCAGGCCCTGCAGAACTGCAGTGGCAAAGCCTGAGCTGGATTTAGAGTAGAGAGGTAACTGATCGTGCTTTGTAAAAGTATGCACTGAACTCCAAGTTGCAGCCTCTAAGATGTCTTTGGTTGGTACTCCTCTGAGGAAGGCTGTTGAAGTGGCTGCTGCTCTGGCTGAATGTGGCCTAATGCCCTTAGGCACTGATTTGCCATGCTGTGAATAGCAAAAAACAAATGCAATGGCCTATCCACTTTGAAATAGTCTGATTTGAGATAGGCTTTCCTTGTGATCCTGCAGCATATGCCACTAGAAGTTGTTCAGTCTTTCTGAAAGCTTTGGTTCTGTCCAAGTAGAAGGGTAGCTGCCTGTGAATGTCCAAAGAATGCAGAAGTCTCTCACCCTTACTCTGTGGGTTTGGGTAAAAAGTAGGCAAATGAATTGTTTGGTAAAGGGCCACACTGACACTACCTTAGGCATAAATGTAGGGTTTGTCCTCAGAGAAACCCTGTCAGGATGGAAAATGATAAAAGGTTCCACAGCCATGAGTGCCTGTAACTCTGAGACTCGTCTAGCGGAGGTTATTGCAAGGAGCAGAGCTGTTTTCCAGGATAAGAATTTTATATCAGCTGCAGAGGCTGGCTCAAACAGAGGCAGTGTGAGTTTTTCCAATACATAGTTGATGTCCCATGCAGGTATTGGTGCTTTCCTTGTGTGTCTTATGTTTTTGGCCCCTCTGAGGTACTGCCTTAGTAATGGATGAGAAAAAATAGGTGGTTCTGTATTGTAATGAGCTGAAATGGCAGAGGCAGGAATTTTAATTGAAGAAAAGGAAAGGCCTTTATCCAGCATCTCAGTTAAGTATTGCAAAATTTGAGGAATATTTGGAACAATCATGTCAATACCTTGGTGCCTGGTTGCAAGCACAGAATCTCTTCCATTTTTCTGCACAAGATATTCTGGTGTTAGGCCTCCTGGCCTCCAAAATAACATCCATCACTGCTTTAGAGAGAGGTGTGTCTTGAATGGCTACATTATCCACCATTCTGCCAGGTTTAAGGTCTTGAGTTGGTTGTGCAGTATCTGACAGTCTTGTTGGGTCAATAAGTGAGGAATTTGAGGTAATGTCCAAGCTGGGCATTGAGACAAGCTGTTTAGCATTGGGTACCAGTGCTGGCGGGGGCAGTCTGGTGCAATCAGTATAATTTTTGGCTTCTCTTGTCTGACCTTGAGGAGTACCTTGGGGAGGAAAGGCATATACTGTTAAGTTTTTCCAGCTGAAAGATAGAGCATCCACTTTCCATGCTTGCTTGTGATAAGTCCTTGTGCAGAATATCTGTAGTTGGCAGTTGTGAGGGGAGGCAAATAGGTCTATGTCCGGGCATCCCCAGTTCCTTGTTATCATGCTGAAGGCTTGTGGATCCAATTTCCACTCGTGGGGATCCATTAGGTTTCTGCTTAGTTCGTCTGCCAGAGTATTTATCCTTCCTGGCAGGAATTGTGCTTGCAGATGTACTTGGTAAGTCAATGTTGTGTCCCACAAGTTCATGGCTAGTCTGCAGAAGGGGTAGGAATGTGGGCCCCCTGCTTGTTTATGTACCACATTACAGTAGTATTGTCTGTCTTTATCAGTAGTTGTCCTGGATGAAGTAGATCCTTGAAGGCTGTCAGGGCATTTTGAACTGCTAGCATCTCTTTTTGATTGATATGTAGATGCATTTGACTTGTGGACTATGTGCCCTGAATACATCTTCCTGCATATGGGCCCCCAGGCATAATCTGATGCATCTGTTGTCAATGTCTGCCTGGCTGTGGGTAAGGTGAATGGCTGTCCCGTGTTGTGGTGACAGGCTTTTGCCCACCATTGAAACTCCTGTTGCAGGCAGGGAATGAGGGTAATCATTGTTTCCAGGCTGTGGCAATGTTGAGTCCAAACACTTTTTAGATACCATTGAAGTTTCCTCATATGCAGTCTTGCATATGGAATTAGCAGAATGCAGGATGCCATGAAGCCCAAAGCCTGCAGAATGTTTCTTGCAGATAACTGGGTCTTTGTTGCCAACATTTTGAAATAAGTAGTCAGTTGTCTGTGTTTGTCTGGCATGAGATAAGCCATCTGGGCAGTTGTATTTAAGCTTGCACCCAGGAATATTATCTCTTGAGAGGGTACGAGTTTTGATTTCTTTTTGTTTACTGTGTACCCTAGGCCTCTTAGTAATCTTTTTACAAACGCCAGATGCTGTAGTAGAATGTCCTTGTTCTCTGCTTGAATAAGGCAGTCGTCCAAGTAAGGATATATTTGTATTCCTCTGTCTGCAAAATGCAATTACTGGTGCCAGGCATTTTGTGAAGACCCTGGACGCAGTAGATAAGCCAAAGGGCAGTGCAGAGAATTGGTAGTGCATTGAGCCAGCTATAAATCTGAGGTATCTTCTGCATGACTGTCTGACTGGGACGTGCAGGTATGCCTCTTTTCGGTCTAAAGTCACAAGCCAAGTTTTCTTGCCCAGCATGGGCAGAAGCTGCTGCAGAGTTAACATTTGGAATTTTGGAATATCCAGGAATGTGTTTAGTATAGACAGGACCAGCATTGGTCTCCAGGCTTTGTCTTTTCTGGGCACCAAGAATAGCCTTGAGTAAAATCTTAGTCCCTGTTCTTGCTGTGGTACTTGCTGAATGGCTCTCATGTCCACGAGGGATGAAACTTGTTTTTGTGCCTCTGCCCACTGATTGCGTGGCAGGCCTGGCATACCGTTTTGCCTTGGCAGGGTGTGAAAGTGGAACCTGTAGCCTTGTGATACGATATTTAAGACCCATTTGTCCTGGGTGATCATGTGCCAATTTTGGGCAAAAAGTGCTAGTTTTCCCCCCAAAGGAGCTGCCAGAAGATAAGTGCTTGGTGCTGGCAGGGGAAAGTCATTGAGACTGTTTCCTGTATGGCTGTGATTTTTCCTCTCTGCTTTTGGAGGTAGAAGCACCCCATTGTTTAGGCGTGTATGAGCCCTGGGGCTGTGATATGCCTCTGAAGCATCTGTATCTGCCTCTTTGTGGCCTGTCTGACACTGGAAAGGACCAATTCTTTGTAGGCCAGTTCCTGCTAAATCTGGGAGGCTGTACCTGTAAGAAATCCTTGACTGTTTGCATAGATTTAGCTTTGTCATCCATTTTCTTCAACACCTCTTCTGCTTTAACACCAAACAAGGTATCATGGTGTAATGGACCATCTAATAGTTTTGCTTTAACATGATCGGGCAGATTCTGTTCTTTTAACCAAGCATGCCTCCTAATGACAGAACCTGTAACAGCGGCCTTGCAGGAGGCCTCCAGAGAATCAAAACCACATTGCAAAGTATGCTTTCCCACTTGTTCAGCTGCATGCAATAAATCCTGCATTTCTTTATTTTCTGCACATTCTGAATTTGTCAACATTTTCTGTTTAAGCAGTGGCATAAGATATTGCTGATATTTAAGCATATGAAACTGACAATTTAAAGCTCTTACAGCCGAGGTAGCAGAAGTATAAATCTTTTCCCCCATCTGTCCAGGGCCCTTGAATCCCTATCAGAGGGGATAGGGTTTTTTGCAGTGGAAGCCTTGACCCCTTTGGGAACCTGAGAGATAGTTTCTGGGTCAGCAGCAGCAGGGTTTTTATAAAGACATTTGTGTGAATCAGGAACCCTGTAGTATCTGTCCGGCTTAACAGGGGCTGGCGGCAAAGAGTCAGGAGACAGACCGGACTCTGGAAATACATCATCTACAATGTCTAAAACAGGAGGAATAGCAAGGGGCCTGTGCTGAGGTAGTAAAAGGAAGTCCCTGAGCCTTTTCTTGGATTCTGAGTAATCTTGGCTCTCCCAGTGGAAATGCTCCCTCATAGTATGCAGGGTCCCCCCAAAAGAATAATCTTCAGGAGGAGAGGCTGAAGGGATAGATTCTTCAGCATCAGAATCCTCATAGGAAGGAAGAGAATATTCCTTTTCAGAAGAGGAATCAGAGGAAATGGAAACCTGATCTGAAGATTCATATTCTATCTCTTGCCTAGGCCTCTTATCAGGAGGGGGATGGGAATCCCTGATCAAAGTAATTTGGTCTTCGGCCATTTTAAGCATCTGTTTTTTAGGCATGGAGGCCTGTCCAGGAGAATGCTGTACTTGTTTCTTTGTCTTTAGTGCTGCTTTAATCTTTGCCTTTGAAGCTGAAGCTGGTTTTACATATAACTGTGTAGGCCTGAAAACACCCTCAGAAGCCAATGCCTGCTCAGTGGCTCCGGACCCATCTGAGGGAATAGTTTCCGAGTGTCCAATACCTTGAGTTTCCAGCGGCCTAGTCGGCTCCACGTGGGAGTCTGAAGTGGCCTGTGGCTCTGAGGTAGCGGGCGTCAGGGGCTGAGAAAGTGCCTCACTGAGAACCGGCAACAGTCCTAGCAGACGCCTCGTCGTCGGTTTTGGACCTCCGATGTCTGTTTTTTTCTTTTTCTTTACGCTTTTTATAAATTCCGGTAGTTGGCTGTTCCAACAGCATTATATAATTGAATCTTCTGCCAAAGTAATGAAATGCAAAATCGTACCGAAGCTGAATAGTGCGTTGGTTAAATCTAGCAAAAAACTGACAACTAGCAATGTCGTGGTCAGGGCCTAGGCAAGGAATACAGTAAGAATGAAAATCCTTATGAGGTATTTGCTTCCCACAAGAAATACAATTATTAACTTTTTCTGACATCGGTCTGGAGCAAGAAAAAAGTTTCCCCAATGGGGTACTTAGCTTTAATGAAGGCTTTGGATCTGAAATTCGAATTTGAAAATCTCAGGAGTTGGCCAACTGTCACTTGCGAACTGCTTTGCTTCGGGCACCGCGCGGCAAGAAAGACTGAAGAAAATGGCGTTGGCTGCATCTTTTAACCACTGGCGCACTGATGTCAGGGAGGAGGCGACAGCAACCTCCGCCAGACCTAGACTTTGGAACTCGGGCCGACTGCAGGTAGCCTGCCAGCAGGATAACCCAATTGTAATGACTGCAACAGTGAAACATGATGAACATCAGAGGTTCATTCTTTATCCATATTGCAAAAACGACATGGAATAAACTACCAAAAATGTCCAAACAGAAGACTAGGTGCTGTCTTAGATATTCTAATATCATAGCACCACACAAGAAAACAAGGTGATGTGAAACACAAATTCTATGCATCGACAAGGAAATACACTTAAAAAGAGGAAAAATATCAATTATTGATATAAACAATTATAATATTGGTGGTGAAAATATTGTTATAAAAAGAGAGGAGAGAAAGCACCAAATAATAGCATGGAAAGGATGAGTAAACTAAGTGGGAGTGAGGAGTCACATGAAAAAATAACTTTTTTCTTTAAAAACTGAATCAACTGGTAGAAAATTGCAAGAACCTGTAGTAAAAGGAAACATCTGAGGAAAAAGGGCAACTAAATATTATTCTGTTGTTGAAAATGTACTTTAAGTCCTGAAGCTGGTCAAGCTGCAGGAAACCAGTGCATTGCTTGTAGAACCAATAATGAGATCTGGAAGATGAAAATATCATATTCTGGAAAAAGGGAAGGAGCTCAAGTTTACAGAAGGCTGTGAAAGTTGCAGAAAAAGGGGACTTGCGGTGACCAGCACAAAGATTACAGTTTACAGACAGTTGTAATACAGATCAAGAATAGTGCTCCAAAGCATGACTTGTTAATTGAAAGGGCATTTCATGTACATGCAACAAACCTAGTCATTATAGGTTCATAGGCCAATGACTACGAGGACCCTTATAAGCCTAGCTATGCAACCCACATGTAGCCCACAAATTTGATCTACATAAGGGGTGATTTACTGACTGCCTCTGTTCAACAGGGACACAGGTGCCAGAGTAGGGGTGAATTTCTGATTTCTCATCCACTTGTCTAAGTTGTGCTTAAATAGGAATAGGGAGGAACTTTGCTCCACATGGATGGGAAACCTGTTCCGGAGAATGGGAATTCTCTAAGAAATATCTCTGCCTCTCCAACATATCACAAGCAAAATTTAGGTGTTTTAATCTAGTAGTTCTGATGCGGTTTGTTTTGCAGATGTGCAAATGGTTCATCAAAAGAGAGTCCAGGGATACCTTGCATGACAGGCAAAGATCACCTCTCAGAAGTCTGTATGATGCTGAGTACAGACACAGGGCTTTGAGGTGATCAGCACAGGACATTGTGTTTACTTCCTGTAAGGAACCTTTGTGGACATTCCATTTCCTGCATGTGTCTGCAGAGGTAAGCTGATCTCTCTGGACCTAGACGCCATACCCTTGCTTATAAGTTCAGCAACATAGAAGCATTTTTTATTACCTTGTTCACATGCTGGCCAAAGGCTAGGTTACTATCTACACAAGTTCTCAGATCCCTGACTAGTGTATCAAGTTTTAGGGGTGTGTATTGATGACGCAGTTACCCAGGGTGGCCGACTTCCCAAAAGGTACTATAATGCATTTCTTGGTATTGTGATTTTGAGCAATGGCTTTGGCATCAAGTGTTTGTCTGTACTAGACCTTATTAAAGGGTGTTCTCATTTTGGGGGGGGATTCAGTGACAGCTCCCAGTATGAAATCATATGCAAAGTTGGTGAGCCAGAGGCTTTTGACATTGGCTTTGACATCCGAGAGGTAGATGCTGAAGAGGAGTGGGCCTAGCACAGAGCCCTGGGGGAACTCTAATAGTGACCAATCTCTTTGAGGAGATGGCTTCACCAGTTCTAACCTCTTGGGTCCTATCAACTAGCTATCTAGAATGTTATAAAGGAGTTTACACCTAGCTCTGTAAGTTTGAGGGCAATGCCTAAGTGGAGTATCATGTTATATATCTTAGCAGATCTAGGTAGGCAGTATGCACCATTCTCCCCTCATCTATTGCGTTAGTAACTTTTCAAAGACTTCCACCAGATTCAGTTAAGTTTTAAAAGGATACTGGCACATGGTTCACTGAGTAAAAAGTACAGTTTTGTACCTACCATAAATGTAGATGTTCGAGGATCCACATTGCTGCAGTCCTAACTATTGGGTAGTCCGCTGTCCAGTCGGCCCGAATACCAAAGTATATGGCTGACGTCGGTCAGGGCGCATTAGACTGACGTCAGTACGTCAGGGTACTAATGCGCATGACCGACGTCATATCCTCAGTCTTTTCTTGCCCCAGATGTCAGAAGACCCTAAAAAGACAAGGCCTAACATACCTACACCAAAAACATGTACAATATATACAAAATCATCAGCATATAACCTCACCTACACAACCACCCCTAAACACAGAGGGGAAGGAGGGAGGGTAAATTGGACTGCAGCAATGTGGATCCTCGAACATCTACATTTATGGTAGGTACAAAACTGTACTATGTTCTTCGTTCCACATTGCTGCAGTCCTAACTATTGGGTAGAATCCCAAAGCAGAGGTAAGGGAGGCTGGCAAATCATAAAGAAGCAGGAGCTGACAACATGCCTTGCAAAATAGCTGTGGCAAAACCAGCCCTAGACTTAGAGTAGAGAGGAAGGTGATAATGCTTAGAGAAAGTATGCACTGAACTCCAAGTAGCTGCTTCCAAAATATCCTTAGTTGCCACCCCCCTTAGAAATGCTGTTGAAGTGGCAGTAGCCCTAGTGGAATGAGGCCTAATCCCAGCTGGAATCTCCTTGCCATGATGGGAATAACAAAATGCAATGCAAAACCCAATCCACCTAGAAATAGTTTGTTTTGACACAGGCTTGCCCTGCGAACTCAAAGCAAAAGAAACAAACAACTGCTGAGACTGCCTAAAATCCTTAGTCCTGCTCAAATAATAACGCAATTGCCTGTGCACATCTAAAGTGTGCAAAATCTTTTCCCCTTTATTTTGGGGATCTGCATAAAAAGTAGGCAAATGAATAGTTTGGTTTAAAGCCACACTAGAAACCACCTTAGGCATAAAAGAAGGATTAGTACGTAATGATACCCTATCCTTATGAAAAATCAAAAAGGGCTCAACCGCCATAAGGGCCTGTAACTCAGAAACCCTTCTTGCAGAAGTAATAGCCAACAAAAAAGCAGTCTTCCATGACAAGTATTTCAGTTCAGCAGTAGCTGCAGGCTCAAAAGGTTGTAGAGTAAGTTTCTCCAACACAAAATTGAGATCCCAAGCAGGAGTAGGAGCTGTACGTGGGGGTCTTATATTCTTTGCCCCTCTAAGAAATTGCTTGAACAAAGGATGTGAAAACAATGGTGGGTCACAATCATAGTGAGCTGAAATTGCTGCAGCATGAATCTTAATGGAAGAGAAAGACAAACCTTTGTCCAATAACTCAGTAAGATATTGAAGAGCCACACTCAAATTAGGCTCTGAAATCTCTAAATTCTTTGCTGCAGTCCAAAATAAAAATCTCTTCCATTTTTCTGCGTACACTTTCCTTGTACTAGGTCTTCTGGCTTCCATAATCACATTTAAAACTTGTTGAGGAAGTTGAGACCTGCTGTCTTTCAAAACAGAATATGCCAGGCTGTTAGATGAAGAGAGTGAAGCTTGACATTGAGCAGACGACCGTCCTTCTGAGACAACAGATGTGGAATCAAGGGTAAAGGCCATGGAGGCTTCTTTACCAGACTCCTCAGTAATGGGTACCAGTGCTGCCGAGGCCAATCTGGAGCTATTAAAATCATCCTTGGCTTGTCTTGTCTGACCTTTAGAAGCACCTTTGGAAGAAGAGGCAGAGGTGGAAAGCATACACATGAAGATTTTTCCAACTGAAAGAAAGAGCATCCACTTTCCAAGCTGTGTGATGAAACCTCTTTGTGCAAAACTTTGGCAGCTGGTGGTTCAGTGGAGAAGCGAACAGATCTATGTCTGGAGTTCCCCAGGACACTGTCAACTTTTGAAATACATGAAGATCCAGTTTCCACTCGTGGGGATCCATGATTTGTCTGCTTAACACATCTGCTAAGGAGTTCTGTGCTCGGCAGAAACCTTGCCTGAAGAGTTAGTTGCAAGCTGAGCGCAGTCTCCCATAAAATCATTGCTTGCCTGCACAATGGGTAAGAATGTGTTCCCCCTTGTTTGTTGATGTACCACATGACAGTTGTGTTGTCTGTTAGAATCAACACCTGCCCTGGAAGAAGTAACTCCTTGAAAGCCATTAATGCAAACTGGACTGCTAACATCTCCTTCATGTTGATATGTAGATGCTGTAGTCTGGCAGGCCACTTGTCTTGTATCCACTTTCCATTTAGATGAGCTCCGCAAGCAATGTCCGAGGCACCTGTCGTTAAAATCTGACTCGCCTCTGGCGGGTCACAGAGAGTCCCTTGTTTAGGTGACATTCCTGAGCCCACCACAAAAATTCTTTTTGAAGGCAAGGTATTATTTGAATGACAGTGTCCAAATCCTGGCAGTGCTGTGTCCATACATTTTGAGATACCATTGTAGCTTCCTCATATGCAGTTTGGCATTGGGAAGCACCAGAATACAAGATGCCATGAACCCTAATGCTTGAAGGACTGTCCTTGCAGTCAGCACGGACTGATGAGATAGTTGATGGAAGTAAAGTGATAGACTCTGTTGTTTGTCCGGGGTTAAAAGGCCATCTGGGCTGCTGTATTCAGTCTCACACCCAGAAAGCACATGTCTTGAGAGGGTACTAGACTGGACTTTATTTCGTTCACAGAATACCCTAGGCATCTTAGCACTGCTATAACATATTCCAGATGCTGTAGAAGGTCTTCCTTTTCTTGAGCCAGAATCAGGCAGTCGTCCAAGTAAGGATAGATTTGAATTCCTTGTAGCCTGAAGTAAGCTATCACTGGAGCCAGAACCTTTGTGAATACTCTGGGCAGTAGATAAGCCAAAGGGCAATGCAGAGAACTGATAATGAGAATTTCCAGCTCGAAAGCAGATACTTCCTGCAACTTAGTCTTATAGGCACATGAAGGTAAGCTTCCTTGAGATCTAAAGTTACCATCCAGTGATCTTTGCCCAGCAGAGGTAAAAGCTGTTGTAACGTCAACATCTTGAACTTGGGAATGTCCAGATAAGTGTTGAGGATAGATAAATCCAAAATTGGTCTCCACGTGTTCCCCTTCTTTGGTACTAGGAACAGGCGAGAATAAAATCCTAGGCCCCTTTGTGATACAGGGACTGGCTGAATGGCCCCTATTTGGAGTAACTGAGAAATTTGCTTGTGAGCCTCTTTCCTTTGTGGCGGAGGAACGTCTGGCATGCCTTTGAAAGGGGGCAATGTATGGAAATAAAACCTGTAACCGTGGTGAATGATATCCAACACCCATCTGTCTTGAGTAATTAAATCCCAATTTTCTTTGAAAAGAGACAGTCTTCCTCCCAAAGGAGCTGCCAGACGAGAATCTACTGGCAGCTGAAAAGGCAGGTCATTGGGTCTGTTTACGAAAGGACTGACCCCTGCCCTCACCAGAAGTCTGAGCAGGTGAACTCCTGTTCTAGGCCTAAAAGAACCTTGAGCTCTGCCCCTACCACGTCTAGACCTACCCCTAGACTGGGAATCATAAGCAGGATATGTCCAACCCTTAGTAGGCCAATTTCTACTAAACTTAGGTGGCTGCACCTGCAAAAATCTTTAACAGTTTGCATAGACTTAGCTTTGTCCTCCATTTTCTTTAAAACTGCTTCCACAGGCGAACCAAACAACACATCAGACTGCAAAGGAGCATCCAAAATCCTTGTCTTAACATGCTCAGCTAAATTCTGATCCCTCAACCAGGCATGCCTGCGAAGAACAGAACTAGTGGCAGCCACCCTCGAGGAGGCCTGTACAGCATCAAAACCACATTGCAAAGAATGCTTACCCACTTGTTCAGACACATGAACTAAATCCAGCAACTCTTTACACTCAATACCTTCCGCCAAAGCATCCACCTTAGATTTCAGTTGTGAAAGGAGATAATTTTGATATTTTAGCATGTGAAACTGACAATTCAACGCCCTCATGGCTAAAGTGGAAGAAGTATACACTTTCTTTCCCCATCTATCCAAAGCCCTTGCCTCTTTATCAGTGGGAACAGGGTTTTTAACCACAGAGGCCTTAACACCTTTAGGTCCCTGAGAAACAGTCTCGGGTCTGCCCTAGGACTCTTAAAAGATACTTATGAGCTTCAGGCACCCTATAGTACCTATCAGGTTTTACAGCAGCAGGAGGCTATGAATCAGGGTTTAGGGAAGCCTCTGCAAAACATCTTCCACCACATTCAACACAGGAGGTATAGCTAAGGGCCTATGCTGGGGTAAAACAAGAATTCCCTAAGCCTTTTCCTGGAATCAGAGTAATCCTGGCCTTCCCATTTAAAGTGCTCCCTCATGGAATGCAGAGTCTCTGAAAATGAGAAATCCTCAGGAGGAGAAGCTGTAGGAGTGGAATCATCCACATCAGAATCAGAATAAGGAGGGTACTCCTGCAAATCTTCCAAGAGAAGACTCAGAAGCCTCTGAACACTGTTCAAAACTATCAAACTCAGGTTCCACCCTAGGCCTCTTATCAGGGGGGGGCATAGAACCTCTAATCATAGTAATCAAATCTTCTGCCATTTTAAGCATATGTTTCTTAGGCACAGAGCCTGAAGTGCTAGGAGAAGCCCCACTGAAGCTAAACCTGGCCTACCTCTCAAAGAAGTTTTGGAAACAGAAGGAGAGGCTCTAACTACCTTAGGAAGAGAGGGAAGAACAGTTACCTGAGAAGCCCCTCAGCCTGGCCTACCTCCTGAGAAGGCACATCCTGTAACAGTAAAGTCTCTGCCTGAGACTCCAAAGAAACTCCTGGCAAAACCTCTGGCTCCACTGAGCCTTCTAAAGAACCGGCGTCCGGGACTGCGGTTCATCAACCCTAGGCTTCGCTGTTTTGTCCTTGCGCTTTTTGACGAAGCGGCGCCGGAGCATCCGGCGGCATTTTATAATTGCAACGCTTCCCAAACACTAACCTGGCACAGTCTAACCTTCTCTTAATAGTGCGTTTGTTAAACCTAGCACAAGAGCGGCATCCAACAACGTCGTGCTCAGGCCCTAAACAAGGTATACACAAGGTATGGTAATCCCTATGAGGTATCTGTTTCCCACAAGAAATACAGTTATTCACTTTTTCTGACATCCGGTTAAATACTGAGGCAAGAAAAAACCAAAATGTTCCCCAACGGGGTACTTAGCCAACTTTGATTCGGTCTGAAACTCCGACTTCAGAAAATTTCAGAACGCCAACCTGCACTCGCAAAACTGCTTCTGCATCGGACCACGCGGCAAAAAAGACTGAGGATATGACGTCGGTCATGCGCATTAGTACCCTGACGTACTGACGTCAGTCTAATGCGCCCTGACTGACGTCAGCCATATACTTTGGTATTCGGGCCGACTGGACAGCGGACTACCCAATAGTTAGGACTGCAGCAATGTGGAACGAAGAACATCTGACAAGGTGCAAAGTAATTAATTTTTTAATGGATATTGACAAGTAGTTCAGAGAAAATAAGTGAAGTATGAAACTGCATTAAGTAAACAGTTACACTAGCAGTTGACACCCAGCCTTAGTAATTTAATGAAATCAAGGCAACAGTGCACATCTGAGTTTATTTACATATTTACAGACAGCATGTACACTTTTTTAATGCCAAACGTCAATGTCTATGAATGTTCCTTTCCAATTCTGCGAGGGGAACAGAGAGAAGATAAAAACATAGCAATCTGTGTTAGTGGGAACACAGGTGCTAACATGTGCACTAGCACGGCTAACTTTAACATTAAAAGTGGTAATAACTGACAGTGCAGTCATCAATCTGGGGCAAATGGTGTTATTTGAAGCAGTAGACTCATTTTTGAAAGGTATATACAGTTTTCATTTTCGTGTGTGTTAAAATGGGATTTTTGTTTTGAAAAAATGCTTTTTTTTGTTTTCTGAGTGCTTTACCTGAAGTAAAAAGTCTGGGAAAGTGTGTCATGGGCTCTAGCAGACATGGGAATATGCAACTACATACGAGATCAGACTGCCAATCATCAGTGTTTGCATGTAAGCTGCAAGAAGAGCTGTCATATAATGTGTGGGAGTAAGTTTTTTTTATCAGTATGTCTGCTCTGTTAATATCAACATGGAATGTAAATGTCATTACAGATATAGACAAAAAGCAACGAGCAATGAATTATATTAATAACTGTAGGGTACAAATAGCAATGTTACAAAGTAGCATTTGCATATAAATGAACATGTGAATTTGACAAGGATTCCATCATGTATACTCAATAGATTATCATGGACAAAGGAAACGGGGAGTAATAATACTAATTGTTAGAGTGTTTCCATTAGTGGCAAAAAAAGGACAACAATTATAGTAAAAAGGAGTTATTGGCACAGAAGGAGGATTGCACTGGCATGTTTTACATTACAAAAAGAACAAGTGAAATACACACACATAAACAAACACAACAGAAAGTCCCTGGCAAACCAAAGTTTCTATACTGTGTAATACCTTAAACCTCTGTAGAAGAAGGCCTATGGGATATATGGAAATGACTTCTTAGGGCCACACAAGCCTTCTTGCTCTATACCTTCTGAATGCTCACTGAATTTTTCCTTTTTAAGTCTTCACTGATCCATACAGAAAACTAAAGCAAAACCTACCCTTTTTATGGCCTTGTCAGTAAAGCATAAGGGCATTTGTCCTTTGGAGGTCTTATAAAAAAAATCTAATGTCAATAACATTAGGGTAACTGCAAAACATCCCAAATAACCAAAAAAGCAAATGAAGAGGACAAACAGAAAAGCTGTACAGCCATGAATAAGAAATAAGGCACAAGCAAACCCTAGTCTCCACTAGGTAATAACTTAAACCTCCTTAGGAGAAGGCCCTTAGAATACATCCATATGGCCCTTTATGAACATAAAAGTGTTTCAAAAAATATTATTTATGGGTGCACGATGGAATTTGATTTGCAAAAGTGAGGATAGAGAGTAGTATATAGCTCTCTCTCTCTCTCTCTCTATATATATATATATATATATATATATATATATATATATATATATATATATATATATACATACACACACACACACATATATATATATATATATATATATATATATATATATATATATATATATATGTGTGTGTGTGTATTGCTGGGACCTAGAAGGGAAAATGTAACAAAAGAGAGTAGCTCTGAAGAAGTATATCAGAATATTTGCTACGCAAGATGTTTAGTACCAGGACAAACACAAAGAATAAAACAGTTTTTATGTTGGGTGCCCAATTGTTCAGAAAAAAGTATACATGTGCATGTATGAGTGTGTTTGCTTCTGTCTGCTTGTGTGAGTGAATGCATGCATGAAAACAGAATGTATGTGCTCTTGAAAGCAGAAGAGACTGTGGATGTGTGTATGACAGAGTGAACAATGAGATCGGTTGAGAAGTTACTTTACACTCACTAAGCATCGTGTTTGCTGTTTAGCGAGTATGAAATAAAAAGTAAATGAAACTTGAAAAAAAGTGTGTGTGTGTGTGTGTGAATGCAGAACAGACTGTGTGTATGTGTGTTTGTGAAAGACAGAGAGCAGACAGACAGAGAGTGAAGAGTGAGAGCGATCCCTGGCAGCAGCATCATCAATTAAGAGGTTTGTGTACCTCTCGAATATACCTCTCAACCTCTCCCAGCAGAATTCTGGACAGAGCCACAAATAACGGGGTAGAAAAGACAAAAAAATATTGCTCTTATAAACTTAACAAGTTACTAGAACAACAGGGTTTCCATTAGAATGTATTATCTGAACAACATGAAGTCTGAAACTCAAATGCCTGTCATTATTTAATGACTTTAATCCCCAGTCATTTGCCAGAAAACTATACATTTTATGAGGATTGGACCAAAACATATGAGCCAAAAATCTGGACATTCTGCAAAAATCTGGACAGTTGAAAGATATGTTCTGTTGACTCTTAGCTCAAGCTATCTGGATAAACCTAAAATAAATGAGGGACAAAGGCTCAAACTAAGAACATTATTTTACTTTTTTATTGGGATTTGTGTTAACATACATTTTCTGAAACAGAGGTGTTCATGAGAGTGTGAGGAAGGGCAACAGTAAAGAGGTTTGCAAACCTCTGAACCTTTCAGCTGAAAAAATCTGGATAAACCCTAAAATAAAGTAGGAATAAAGGTTCAAAATAAGAACAGATTTTAATTACTGCTCTTATAAAATTGTAAACTTGCTTAAATAAAAAGATTTTTGTTAGTCTGAATTTGCTGAGGAAAATAATAGTCTGAAATGTAAATGTATGCCATTATTTAGTAATTTCAATCTCCAATGACTGTCAACAAACCAAATGTTTTAGGAGTAAAGGACCAAAAAATAAAGAAAATGCTTAAGTGTTATATTTTGAATGTAAAATGCTTCCTCCAATACCATTAACATATACTACAACAAGTTTGAAACATTAGGTGGAGGAGTTAATTTACATCAAAAATATATAAAAAAAATGACATAGTACTTAAAAAGTACAACACAACTTTACAGAGAGCTCATTCTCCAGCAGAATAATGCCCTCCAGGGAATGTGTTAATGTGCAATTAATGCCGTTCCAGGGGCCTGCAGCATTGGGCCTCATTAACACCCCCGGGCAGGCATTAATTTCACATTAACAAACACTGTGCTGGGTATTACTACTTGCTTACTATGTCCTCGCGATGGCTGGTCCATGGAAAATTGTCTTACATGAAACTGGACCGTGGTGCAAAAAAGGTTGGAGACCACTGACTTATGGTTTTAAAGAATATAAACATATGAACAAAGTATGAACTGCCGCTTCAGGATATTTCACTGAGGCATTATCTTTCTGGGGAATCTACATTCAAACTTAAGGAAATCTCCCACAATATTTGTACATTTATGTACCTTAAGCTGTTACTTTACATTGTGCTTGCCTGATGGCACAGGCCATGGCTGGAAACAGTTCATTAACCAGTTAACTTGCCTGGATAACAAAAAACAAACAAACATCTGTTCAAAGAATAGCATTCCTACTACTTCTTAGAAGTGTACACACACACACACACACTTTTATAGGCTACAGTTTTGTACGTACTAGTAACAGTATTAAAGAGCTTCATGTTGTTGTTGTTGTCTTTCGGCTTTTCCCGGTTAGGGGTCGCCGCAGTGGAACTCCGGTCCGCTAATGATTGGCAGTAGATTTTCACGAATGCCGAGGTGCCAGCTCGACATTCAACCTTCAACGAAGGCACTCCCATTTACGCATATCATTCGAACGCCCACCCAACCGTGGGGAGGACATGCAGACTCCACACAGAAGGCACTCCCCGTACTCATACACAGCATTATATAAATGTGCTCTAGTATGCTTTGTTCTAAATAAAATAGACTTGATATTTTGCACCTCAGAACACGATCATAATTAGGGAAGAGACCTGGTTTAGGTACATGCATGTAATACATGTATGCATTTATTACATTTATTTTGTTGACTGGGTAAGTGAACTGTCTGAAGACATTTACCACTCAATGCCTGTTGCTGTTTAATACAAAAAATAAAGCAGGTACATGAATTGTTCCATGTAGAAGAATACAACAAACACCAGAATATAAGCATCACTAACAGCCATCAGAATGTGAGCAATGTTACAAATATAGAGAGGATAAACAGCAGAACAGAAGCATCACTAGAGTACAAATATAAAACAAGAAGTTATATGCTCACCATAACGTTCGATGTATGTAGTCCATCTCGCCTCACATTCTTACCCGTGGGTTCGGAGCCGAACCTCGGCTCCGACTCGGCCATACTCTAGCTCGAAGTCTTTCAACTGGCTGGGCTAAGAAGGTATCCCATGCTGCACTGCTCCCTTTCCCCAGATCTTGTTTTTTGCGAGCTAATCATTCACTCCTCCACATACAACAACATATACAGAAGGAAGAACATACCAGAAAGGAATTTGAAACCATAATTAACCCCTAGGTCCTCCAGGATGGGGGAAGGAGGTGGGGGGGTAAATAAGAATGTGAGGCGAGATGGACTACAAACATCGAACGTTATGGTGAGTACATAACTTCTTGACGTTATGTAGTCCAGTCTCGCCTACATTCTTACCCGTGGGACAGCGTCCCCAGCACCTGAATCCTGGGAGGCTCAATGGAAAATACTCCTGAGCACTGTGGAACCAAAGGAAGACCTGCCTCTGGACACCAAATCCAACTTGTAGTGAGTAACAAAGGTGTGAGGAGATGCCCATGTAGCCGCAGCACAAATATCATCCATAGACAACCTGGCCTGAAAAGCTGTAGATGTAGACACAGATCGGGTAGAATGAGCCTTCACTCGAAATAGTAAATCCTTGCCCCCTGAAGCATAAATGAATGAAATACAACTGGAAATCCATCTGGATAAAGTGACTTTGGAAACAGGAGACCCAATACTGTTTTCTGAAAATGAGACAAACAACTGATCCGAATTTCTGAGATCCTTCGTTCTATGTAAATAGAATCGTAATTGTCTGCGCACATCCAGCTGATGAAATCTAAATTCTGCCTTGTTCGAGAACTCTGGAAAGAATACAGGTAGTTCAATGGATTGGTTTAGATTACTGACAGAAGCCACTTTTGGTAGGAAGGAAGGGTTAGGTCTGAGAGAAACCCTTGTCCTTATGAAAAATCAAGTAAGGTGGTCTAACTGATAAGGCTTGAAGCTCCGAGACACGTCTGGCTGAAGTGATGGCTACTAAAAAGGTTGTCTTCCAAGTCAAATATTTTAAATCACAAGTGGCTGCAGGCTCGAAGGGGGGTGAAGTATTGTAGGACAAAATTTAAGTCCCAAGGCATAACTGGTTCAAAAACTGGAGGACGAAGCAGCATAGTGCCCCCTTCTGGAATGGCTTACAAAGTCTGTGTGTCATGAGACTAGGCTCATCAGCGACGTTGAAAGTGGAAATAGCCGCCAACTGGACTTTAATAGTTGCGGCCGCTGATCCTTGGTTGAAAAGCATGGAGAGGAACTCCAGGACTGACGAAATTGGAGCTGTATAAGGATCAATTTGTCTTGCATGCGCCCAGATGGAAAATCTCTTCCATTTGCTGGAACAGATTTTTCTGGTGGAAGGCTTATGGGAAGAAGACAGAATATGAACCACTTCCAGCAAAAAATGATGAAGCCTGACTAATGATGGAAGTGGAGGAGCCAGGCTGTCAGCCGGAGGGTCTGAAGAGAGGGATGGAGCTGCCCTGACATGTGAGTCAGCAAATCTGGTTGAGGGTCCAGAATCCAGGGGGTGTCCACTAGGTAAGGATGGAGGAAGGGGAACCAAATTTGACGAGGCCAGTGTGGAGCAATCAGAATCATTTTGCTTCCCAAAGATTGCGCTTTCTAAATAACCTTTGTCAGCAGAGGAACAGGAGGGAAGGCATACAGTAGACCGGAGGGCCAATCGTGCACTAGAGCGTCCCTGGGTGACTCCCCCTGAGGGGGGATAAGGGTGAAGTAGCTGCTGCATTTGGTATTGAGGGGGCTGGCAAATAGGTCGCAGCAAGGCTGACCCCACCTGCGGAAAATCTGCTCCGCAACCTGATTGTTCAGGGACCACTTGTGAGGCATCAGAATCGCTCTGCTCAACCTGTCGGCAATCACATTGGACTTCCCCGGAATGTGCGTTGCTACAAGAAAACGTTGAGAAGCCACTTCCCACAGCCACACTCGCATGGCCTCTCTGCAAAGGGGATATGACTTGGTTCCTCCCTGTTTGTTTAGTTACCATACCACCGACATATTGTCTATGTGGATCGCAATTGTCCCGAGAGGAAGAAAGCTCTGAAGTGCTTGCAATGGTAGTAGCACTGCTCTCATCTCCAGGACATTGATATGCAGATGCATCTTGTGTGCCTTGGACTGTCCTGCCTCGATAATGCCCCCCCACCCTATCTGGGAGGCGTCCGTGGTCAATGTGGCAACCGGAAGGGACGGAACGAAGGGTTTTCCCGCGTCGAGGTTGCTGGTGTGAAGCCACCAGTATAGATCCTGCTTGCACCTGTCTGTGATTATTATGAGATGAGAAAGAGGAAGATGTTGTAGAGACCACTGGGTGAAGAGTAGCCATTGAAGGAGCCTCATGTGTAGCCTTGCCAAAGGAACCAGCATAATTGTAGTAGCCATCGTTCCCAACAATTTGAGGATCAATCTTGCCTTCATTCTTCTCAAAGAAAGTAACGCGTACACCTGCAGTTGTAAACTTTGAATCCTTTCTCTTGGTAAGAATGCCCTCATGATCACGGTGTCTAACTCGGCGCCTATAAAGGTGAGACACTACGAGGGCAACAAGGCAGATTTTTCCCAATTTAGAGTTATGCCTAATTGTTGACACAGATTGATCTTGGCATCTCTGGTTTGTAGGAGTAGATGCCTGGTGGTGGCAGAAAGGAGCCAGCCGTCCAGGTACGGAAAAACCTGGAATCCCTGACGTCTCAAGTGAGCCGTTACCACTGCCATGCATTTAGTGAACACCCTGGGGGCTGTGGTGAGGCCAAAGGGCAGGGCGCGAAACTGAAAATGACTGGCTCCCAGCCAGAAGCGTAAATGACTTCTGGATGCCCTGTCCATCTTTATATGGTGGTAAGCATCCTTGAGGTCGATGGAGCACATCCTCACTTTTCCCAACAATGGGAGAATAGATTGCAACGTGACCATTCCAAACTTGGACTTCTTTACATGGGTGTTCAATCTGCTGAGATCCAAAATGGGTCTCAGGTCCCCTGTTCTTTTCGGCACCAAAAAGAATCTGGAGTAAGTCCCTAATCCGATCTGGTCTGAGGGGACAGGCTGGATGGCTCCTTTTTCTAGCAGCTTTAAAACCTCTGAAGCTGCAGAATCCCTTTGATTGGGTGGAACATCTGGGATTTTTCTGATCAGAGGGGGAGCTGAAGAGAAGGGAATGCGATATCCTCTGGAAACTATGTTTAATACCCATTGGTCCTGAGTTATACTTTGCCAGGCCTTTAGGTATAGTGAAATGCGACCCCCAACTGGCTCCAGAAATGCACAGTCGGGCCTCCCATCAGGAGCGCTGGTAGGGAGAACCACAAAAGGAATTGCGGTCTCCCTGGTTACGTGGGCCTCCTCTACCCCTAGGGCGGAGTCTCCCAGAATTACCACCCCCTCCCCTGCCTCTGGAGGGGGACTCACCTTGTGCGTCATGAAAAAATCTCTGCGATATTTTGAATCACATCTTCCCACCCCTCTGGGTCTTGGGATAAGGCCTAGAGGGTAGGGAAAAATGGACTCCAACAGCAGACAGAGTTTTTCCCTCTTGCTCGCAACTAGTGAGAGCTTCCTTCACCTTGGTTCCGAATAAGGAGGAACCATCAAACGGGCATTGGTGAATGTAGACTTGAAGACCTCTGCGAAATTACAGAGGCACATCCAGGAGTGTCTCCTAACAGCAACTCCGGAACTGGCTGCCCTACCCGCTCTTTCGGCTGCATAAGAGATCAGCCTCATGGAGGAGTTAGCAATAGAGTTGAGGGTAGACATCTGAGCGTTGACCTTCTGAGCCACTGCATCAGAAATGTTACCCTGTAGTGTATCTCCAAGCTCTTTCAGGAGATCTCTTTGGAGCCGTATAAAGTGAGATAAATAATTCAGTGACCGCAGTGTAAAGGCCGCTGAAGAAAGCATACGCTTCCCATACCGGTCCATGGTCCTAGACTCCTTGTTAGGAAGCTGGACAGTAGACGAAGTCTCAGCCAGTTCCTTCTTGGTGGCCGCTGCCACCACCATGGCATCTACAGGAACTCCGTTGGATAGAAACTCTTTGTCAGAGGGGGGGCGGACAAGAATTTGGGTCTCCTGGGGATTGGTTCCACAGAGTCAGGGGTTTCCCACACCCTTCGACAAACCAGATCTAAAAGCTTGAAGGGTGGAGACACCCAGGAGCCAAAGGGCTGCGCCCCGAAGGCCTTCAGGAACACCGACTCCTCCTCGGAGGGAGCTTTGGAGGGCCAGTCACCCCTCTGCTTCAAAATTTTCAGGATGTCAGAGAAAGAGACATCTTCAGAGGATGACTTGGGGGACCCCTCCGATTTCTCGAGGTCAGTGTCTGACGTGAGGGACTCATCTTGGGAGTCAATGTGCTTCCTCTTGCACGTTCTTTTTCTGGGTGGCTCCTCAGGCAAAAACACTAAGGGGGCCTCAGAAATAAGGAGACCACTTATGGGGGTATCCTGAGGCCTTGGGTCTCTGCTGTTGAAAGATAGAGGGCGATCAGAAACCCGCACCGGAGCTGGAGGGGACAGAGTGTCAGCGCCGAATGATGTCGCTGAGGACCTGGCCAGTGCGGTCTGCATGGCCTCGAAAGCTGGTACCCCCGGCTCCGAAGACTGACCAGCCATGGAGCAGAAGGGACAAGGTCTGAAGCCGACGCAAGAGTCAGGCTTCCCCGAGCTGAAGCACCGAGAGGGAGGCTAGGAGCCAAAAAGCGACCCGAGGCCTCCCTCTCGGGTCCAACCGAGGAACTATGAGTCCTGGTCCCCATGGACGAAGCCGACGGAGTCGGAGCTGAAGCCGGAGCTGATAAGCCAGGATAGGCCATCGGAGCCGACCTAGGAACATCTGATGGCACCAACCACTCTGGCTCCGAAAGCTTAGATTCGATCGGAGGAGGAAGTATCGACGCTGGTTGGGTGACATGCTCCGTAGCCGACTGGGCTGGAGCCTAAAACAATTTTGCCAGAACCAGTGACTGGAGAAGTCTCTGCACCACTCTATCTACATCCACATCTGAAAGAGTCCTGGAGGACCTAGAAGATAAGGAGGGAGATCTAGACCGCCTCTCCGAAGGAGACCTACGAGGAGGAGAGACCAGCCTAAAATTTGGAGACCGGCTCCAAACTAGCACCTCCGTAATCGGCTCCAAGGGACTTGGAGCTGAAGCAGATTCGGTCAATATACCAACTTCCTGCGGCTCCGAGGACAGTTGAGCCGAGGATGCCACAGAAGATTTCACTACTTTCTCCAGAGGCTCCGCGGATACAGATGGAGCCGGAGAATGCTTTTTTGCCTTAGAAGTTTTAACCTTAGAGGGAGAGGACTTAAAGCTAGAAACCCTTCCCAAATCTTCCTCGAAGGAGGGCTTCAAAAGTCCTTTCAAAATTAGTTTGTTCTTCCTCTCCTGAAGAACACGTGGGCTAAATGCATGGTAAAAAGTACAAGATTCCTGGAGGTGAATAGCCCCCAGACAATAAACACAGACAGAGTGTCCATCAGTGATGGACTTCTTATAACCACATTTAGAACACTTCTTAAAGCCCGAGGGCTTATGCTCTTTCGTATGTTTAGACATGATGAAGAAAAACCAACTGTTAATAACAGTCAACCGCTGAAATCTATAAAGCGCGGGAACTATGCAAAAACCACTACAGACAAATACACTAGACCTCTAACTTAATCGGCCTCAACAGGAAAAAAACACAAGGAAAGACTAGGTCCTCTAATTTAAACGGTCCTTGCCCGAAGGATAGGTACCTACAAACATAACAAGAAACACTGAAGAAGGGGCAGACTAGGTCCTCTAACTGAAACAGGCCTAGCCCATAGGGGAAACAGTTAGCGGGGCACCACAAAGACAATAACACCAGAAATAACAATTTTTTACCAAGGGTTTGATCAGTACACACACACACAACACACAGCTATGAAAATAGCTTTTGTTTTTGAAGCAAAACTGTCAAAGACCAAAAAAGGTACTTAGCCACAGCCAAGAGCGAGACCACATCCGAGCTACACGAGCAGCAACAAGATCTGGGGAAAGGGAGTAGTGCAGCATGGGATACCTTCTTAGCCCAGCCAATTGAAAGACTTCGAGCTAGAGTATGGCCGAGTTGGAGCAGAGGTTCAGCTCGGAACCCACGGGTAAGAATGTAGGCGAGATTGGACTACATAACATCATCAGTTTTACAAGGTATGCATGTACATAGGTTCATAGGTTGGTATTAGGCTATCGGCCCAAGGGCCTACGTAAGCTTAGCCAACAAGGTTCCCTGGCTTACGCCACCCAAGAAAGTTATTTTCCTGTGCCACTGTCGAGCAGAGACACAGAAGTGATCCTCGGGGTGTATTTCCTATTTCCCATCCACTCATCAGGATTTTTCTTGAAGAGTGCTAATGAAGAACTTTGCTTGACATAGATGGGTAGCCTGTTCCAGAGTATGGGAAGTCTCTGGGACAGGAATCTATCCCACCAGCATGTCCTGTTTATTGTAGTGACAATGTTTAGGTCCCTAGAGCATGTAGTTTGGAGGGACTGGGATTTCTTTAGGTGTAGCATGTCCACCAGCTCTGGGTTTGACATAGCTTTATATGTTAGGCAGAGATCACCTCGGAGTAGGCGATATGCTACAGAGTAAAGCTGGAGTTTTTTGAGGCGGTCAGTGTAGGGCATTTGTTTGAGGCCAGTAATACATTACCAGTAAGTGAGAGACTGCATGGAGGTAGGTTCTGTAAAGTTTATTGTGGAAAGAGGTAAATCAACAGGAATTTCCATAACTTGCAATAGTACACACGGCACATGGTCAAGTACGTATTTATATAATTGAGACATACTGAAAATATGCAGTATATTATTTAGATGTTGAACTACTTCAGTCTGCTTCAGTTTGAGCTGAACAAACTCTACCTGGTCTATGTCCCGGTGTTACACATGGTTATATGCACCTACATCAGCAGAATAAGGAGATGGACAGATGTTGGACTTAAATTCTGTGCAACACTTAAACACAGAAATTTAATATATGTTGAAATTTAGACTGCAATACACTAAACTATAAAGTTAAGCAAACTATTACATTAGGTATTGACTGCACATTTGTATTGTTTATGTTGAAATGTATAGTTGGAAAAGTGTTGTTATATCCTCGATAAATATACACTGAAGATAAGTTAATAAATGCAGACTGAAGATAAGTTAATGTGGTGTCAGTATCCCTGAAGCACCTGAATTTAAATTCACTTTCTATGTGAGATTTTATTTCTTTTTTTCTGAATTATACCATGTTTTTGGTTTGCCTAATGTTTTTGGGAATGGCACGCTAACTGTCAGGTTCTGCCTCTGGAAAAGCTTTTTCAGTAGTGCCTAATTTGTACTGGAGCTTCCCCAAGTATATAGCTTCATACCTTCTAAGTAAACAAATCTATTCCCTTTCAAATGATCTATTTCTAAAGTTGAAATAATTTGTAGGTACAGGTATTTAAAAGCAGTATGACTCTAGCTGAAAATGATAACCAATGACATTTGAACAGTGTGAAAAAGTGGTGCTCCCTATTGTTGGATATTTGTTTTCTGTGGTTTGGAGTACAGCAGAGTTTTTTTGGGAGACAGTATGGACACATATTACAACCTGGGCAGTGACGGGTCTATATTATAACAGCGAACGATCCAAAGATCAAATGCTGTTATATTGAACCCAAAACAGCGAAAACGTAAATGAGTGAACTACCAGAACAGCGATTTTTTTTTCCTCCCCAGGGAAAAAAAAAAATCGCTGCCCTGCCCCCCCCCAAAAAAAAACAAAAAAACAAACACACTAAACACTACTTAAAGCACCCCCCCCCAAATATACCAACTCCAAGATCGCACTACAGTGCCAAAAACGGCAAAGTGATGGAAGCGGCCAAGCAACTTCTTTCCCAGGGAAAGAATTCGCTTAAAAGCTGCTTCTAATTTTGCATTTTCGACATTTGAAGTTTGACAAAGAAGCATTCGACAGAATTCATCTCTGGTCTTCTGATAGGAACCCGGCAGTGACACACTGACTGTTACAGATTGTCTGGTTTCTGCTGCGAATAAGTTGGGCATTTTATAAGAAGCCTTTGGCCACAACAGTAACTTATTCACTTACTTGTGTGTGTAGGGAGCAAAGGAAGGTCAAGAGTCAAGAGTGATTTTTTTTGAGCTGCAGTTGCTGATCAACAAGATCTACTAGGGGTCACAGATTGTGATACTAGTTGAGTTCTAAAGACAGTAAGAAATACTAAATAGGATTATGTTTGTTTCTGATGTATTCATTATAACTATTTGTCAAAAGCCAATTTCATGGTACCCCTAAGTCCCCCTGTAATGCTTTGGAGAATAACAAAAGTTTATGCCAGATGTGGCAGAAAATGTCATATGCATAAAGAAAAAAATATGCCAGGGAATTCCAAAGGCAAGTCACTGATAAAAAGTGAAAACAGGAATGTGCCTAATCCTGAACTCTAGGGAACTCTAATAGATACAGAAAGTACAGTTGTGTACACTTATCATAAATGTAGATGTTCGAGTGTATTCACTGTTGCAGTCATTACATTTGGGTAATCTGCTGGCAGGTTGCCCTCAGTTGGCCTGAATACCAAAGTCTTGGGTCCTGCGTCGGTTGCTGTCTCCTCTTCCATGACGTCAGGTTGTCAGGGATATAAAACATGCAGCCGACGCCATTTTATTCAGTTTTTCTTGCCCCAGATGTCAGGTGCCCCCCAAATGGGGAGAAATATATATATATATATATATATATATATATATATATATATATATACACACACACACACACACACATATATATATATAAACAGCAATATATGAAAATGCACTTTTAGCAACATAAACTTTACCTTCATCTAAAAGCAAATGCACCACAAAGGCTTTAGAGTATAGTGAAGGAAAGAGAAGTTATAGAAAAGGGGGATCCCCCCGGTGGGTAACCCAGACTGCAACAGTGAATACACTCGAACATCTACATTTATGGTAAGTGTACACAAATGTACAATGTTCTTCGTGTTTCACTGTTGCAGTCATTACACTTGGGTAGAATCCCAAAGCTATGGATGGGAGGATGGAAATAAATAGCATTATGAGTGGCTATAAGGCCCTGCAAAACTGCAATGGTAAAGTCTGCCCTGGATTTGGAGAAGAGAGGCAAATGATAATGTTTTGTAAAGGTATGAACAGAGCTCCAAGTAGCAGCGTCTAGAATGTCTTTGGTTGGAACTCCTCTGAGAAAGGCTGCTGAGGTAGAGGCAGCTCTGGTGGAATGTGACCTGATTCCCTTGGGTACAGGTTTACCATGATGCAAATAGCAGAAACGAATGCAGTGGCTTATCCACTTAGAAATAGTATGCTTTGATATAGCCTTCCCCTCTGATCCTGAAGCAAATGCCACCAGTAGTTGCTCAGACTTTCTTAGAGATTTGGTTCTGTTTAAGTAGAATCTTAGTTGCCTGTGTATGCCCAATGAATGCAGAATCCGCTCCCCCTTGTTCTGCGGATTTGGGTAAAATGTTGGCAGGTGAATAGTTTGGTTAAGAGCCACACTGGATACCACCTTAGGCATAAAGGAAGGATTGGTCCTGAGGGACACCCTGTCCGGGTAAAAAGTAATAAAAGGCTCCACAGCCATGAGAGCCTGTAGCTCTGAAACCCTTCTTGCTGAAGTGATTGTCAAAAGGAAAGCTGTTTTCCAAGATAAAAACTTTACATCCGCAGTAGCTGCTTGTCAAAAGGAGGCAGGTGAGTTTTTCCAGCACAAAATTGAGGTCCCATGCAGGAGTTGGTGATGATCTGGGAGGCCTTCAATTTTTGGCTCCTCTAAGATACTGTTTTAGCAGGGGATGAGAAAAGATGGGAGGCTCCAAGTTGTAATGAGCCGAGATGGCAGAGGCATGGATTTTTATTGAAGAGAAGGATAGGCCCTTGTCAAGCATCTCAGTCAAGTATTGTAAAATCTGAGGGATATTTGGTTTTGCTGTGCCCATTCCTTGTGCTTGGTTCCAAGCACAGAATCTCTTCCATTTATCAGCATAACATTTTCTAGTACTAGGCCTTCTGGCTTCCAAAATGACATCCATAACAGATTTACTAAAAGGTGTTGTTTGAATAATTACATGATCAGCCATGCTGCAAGGTTCAGAGTTTGGAGCTGAGTGTGCAGAATTTGATTGTTCTGCTGAGACAGTAAACGAGGTATATGAGGCAAGTTCCAAGGGGGGAGTTGAGACATATTTCTTAGAATTGTGTATCAGTGCTGGCGAGGCCAGTCCGGAACAATTAGGATCATTTTTGGTTTTTCCTGTCTGACCTATAGTAAGACCTTGGAGAGAAGAGGCAGAGGGGGAAAGACGTAGACTGCTAGGTTTTTCCAACTGAAGGATAGGGCATCCACTTTCCATGCTTGTCTGTGATAAGTCCTTGTGCAGAATTTGTCCAGCTGATAATTTTGGGGAGAGGCAAATATATCTATGTCTGGGCTCCCCCATTTCTGTGTTACCATGCTGAAGACTTGTGGATCCAGTTTCCACTCGTGCGGGTCCATAAGATTTCTGCTTAGGTCATCTGCCAGAGTATTTTGTTTTCCTGGCAGGAATTGAGCTTGAAGATGTACTTGGTAAGTCAAGGCTGTGTTCCACAATGCCATGGCTAGTCTGCAAAGGGGGTAGGAATGTGTACCCCCCTGCTTGTTTATGTACCACATAACCGTGGTGTTGTCCGTCTTTATCAGTAGTTGTCCTGGATGAAGTAAGTCCTTGAAGGTTGTCAGGGCATTCTGAACAGCTAGCATCTCTTTCTGGTTGATGTGTAAATGCATTTGTTTCGGTGCTCCATATGCCCTGAATGCATCTCCCCGCCAGGTGGGCCCCCCAAGCATAGTCCGATGTTTCTGTAGTTAGGGTTTGGGTGGCAGAGGGTAGAGTGAATGACAGTCCCTTGTTTTGGTGACATGTCTCTGCCCACCAAGGAAACTCCTGTTGTAGGCAGGGAATGAGAGGAATCATTGTTTCCAGACTGTGACAATGTTGACTCCATAAACTTTTTAGGTACCATTGAAGTTTCCTCATATGCAGTCTTGCATATAAAATTAGTAGAATGCAGGATGCCATGAACCCCAACAGCCTGCAGAACTTGTCTTGCAGATAACTGGGTTTTTGTTGCCATCTGTTTGAAGTATATAGTCAGTTGCCTTTGTTTGTCTTGCGTAAGGTACGCCATGTATTCAAGCTTGCACCCAGGAATGTAATTTTTTGAGAGGGTACCAGTTGTGATTTCTTTTCGTTTATTGTGTACCCTAGGCATGTTAGAAGCCTTTTTACAACACCAGATGTTAAAGAAGAATGTCTTTGCTCTCTGCTTGAATGAGACAGTCGTCCAAGTAAGGATAAATTTGTATGCTTCTTTGTCTGCAAAATGCAATTACTGGTGCCAGGCACTTTATAAAGACCTTGGGTGCAGTAGATAAGCCAAAGGGCAGGGCAGAGAATTGGTAATGCATAAAACCTGCCTTGAAGCGGAGGTATATTCTGCACGATTCCCTTATTGGGATATGCAGGTATGCCTCTTTTAAGTCTAGAGTCACTAACCAAGTGTTCTTGCCCAGCATAGGCAGTAGCTATTGTAAAGTCAGCATTTTGAATTTTGGAATGTCCAGGAACGTGTTCAAAATCGATAAGTCCAGTATTGGACGCCAGGCATTGTCTTTTCTGGGTACCAGGAACAGTCTTGAATAAAAACCTTGTCCTTTTTCCTGTTCTGGTACTGGGTGAATAGCCCCCCAAATCCATGAGGGACTTAACTTGTAACTTGTTTCTGAGCCTCTGCCCATTGATTTTGTGGCAGATCTAGCCAACCGTTTGGAATTGGCAAAGTGTGGAAATGAAATCTGTACCCCTGGGATACTATGTTTAATACCTACTTGTCCTGGGTAATTAACTGCCAATTTTGAGCATGAAGTGCTAATTTTCCCCCCAAGGGGGCTGCCAAAAGATAAGTGCTTGGTGATGGTAGAGGGAAGTCACTGAGACTGCTTACCCTAGGGTTGTGTTGTGATTCCTCCAGATTTGGAGGTGGAGGCACCCCATTGCTTTGACCTGTAAGAACCCTGTGATTGGTATCTAGAGCCTTTTGAGTGCCTGGATTTGCCTTGAGAGGCTCTGTTGGACACAGGAAAGGACCAATTTCCAATTTTTAGTAGGCCAGTGTCTACTGAATCTGGGTGGCTGCACTTGTAAGAAATCTTTTACAGTTTGCATAGATTTAGCTTTGTCTTCCATTTTCTTTAATACCTCTTCTGGCTTATTACCAAACAGAGTATCATGCTGTAAAGGGGCATCCAGTAATTTAGCTTTAACATGATCAGGCAGGTTTTGCTCCTTGAGCCAGGCATGCCTTCTAATCACAGATCCAGTAACTGCGGCCCTGCAAGAGGCCTCCAAGGAATCAAAACCACATTGCAAAGTATGCTTTCCAACCTGTTCTGCTGCATGCAATAATTCCTGTAATTCTTTATTGTCCACACAATCAGAAATCAACATAATTTTCTGTTTCAATATGCCCATAACATGCTGTTGATATTTATGCATATGAAATTGGCAGTTTAAGGCCCTAATTGCCAAGGTTGCAGACGTATAAACCTTCTTTCCCCATCTATCCAGCACCCTGGAATCTCTATCAGAGGGGGTAGGATTTTTGGCTATAGAGGCCTTTACACCTTTGGGACCCTGTGAGATAGTTTCAGGATCAGCTGCAGGATTTTTGAATAGAAATTTGTGGGAGTCAGGAACCCTGTAATATCTGTCTGGCTTACTAGGAGTCGGAGGTAGGGAATCAGGAGCCATGCTTGATTCTGAAAACACATCATCAACAATGTCTAATACTGGAGGTATAGCCAAAGGTCTATTTTGAGGAAGAAGAAGGAAATCCCTAAAGCCTCTTTTTTGATTCAGAGAAATCCTGACTCTCCCAATGAAAATGTTCCCTTAAAGTGTGCAAGGTTTCTCCAAAAGAATAATCCTCAGGAGGAGATGCAGATGGGATGGATTCTTCTGCATCTGAATCCTCATAGGGTGGTATAGAAAATTCCTGATCAGAAGAGGAATCAGAAGAAATAGAAACCTGATCTGAAGATTCATAATCAGTGTCTTGCCTAGGCCTCTTAGCGGGGGGGGGGGTGTTGGGAACCCCTGATCAAGGTAATTAAGTCCTCAGCCATTTTGATCATCTGTTTTTTAGGCATAGGGGCCTGAGCACGTGGCTCATGCGTCAGTTTTTTAGACTTGGAAGTTGTTTTTGAAGCTGGCGTCGGTTTTATATAAAAATGCTGAGGCCTGAAAACACCCTCAGCAGCCGGTGCCTGCTCAGCGGCTCCGGACCCATGCAAGGGAGAGACATCTGAGGGTTCAATACTCTGAGAATCTCATGGCATACCGGCCTCTGCATGGGTCTCGGTAGAGGCCTGCGACTCCAAAGTAGCGGGTATCAGGGGCTGCGAAAGTGCCTCACTGAGTACCGGCGACTGGCTTAGGAGAAGCTTCGTCGTCGGTTTTGGACCTCAACGGTCTGTCTCTGCCTTTTTGTGAACTCCGTTAGTCGGATTGCTATCCGACGACATTTCAGGGTAATTAAATCTGAATCCAAAATATTTTGAGGCAAAAATATACCGACGTTTAATAGTGCGTTGGTTAAATCTAGCACAAAACCAACAGCAAGGCATGTTATGATCTGAGCCTAGGCAAGGAATACAGTACAAATGAAAATCCTTATGAGGTATTTGCTTCCCACAAGTAATGCAATTATTAACTTTTACTGACATCGGTAAGGAGCAAGAAAAAGTTTCCCCAACGGGGTACTTAGCTTAAGTTGAAGACTTTGGTTCTGAAACTCGAATGCGAACATTTCAGGAGTCAGCCGACCGGCATTTGCGAACTGCTTCTGCTTCGGGCACCGCACGGCAAGAAAGACTGAATAAAATGGAGTCGGCTGCATGTTTTATACCCCTGACGACCTGACGTCATGGAAGAGAAGACAGCAACCGACGCAGGACCCAAGACTTTGTTATTCAGGCCGACTGAGGGCAACCTGCCAGCAGATTACCCAAATGTAATGACTGCAACAGTGAAACACTAAGAACATCTTGTTTTTGCTTGGGAATTGTGATTAATTATCCTAAATGTTCTAGCTGATGGACTGATTTTAAATCACAAATTTACTTTGTTAGAAAAAATATAGAAAGCTAAATCTTCCTAATCCAATATGGTCTCAAAGGCATGTTTCATGTTTATAAAAACAGCACTGAATAGTAACCCCGTTGTCCATATTATTGCAAATCTGGCAGGTGAGGGATTATATAGCTGCAAGAGTAATATACTTTGATGGAAACCATGTCACTTCTCTGTTAAGATGTCATATTTGAACATGTAATCTTAAATTTGATTATACATTATTCTTTCCAGAATTTTAGTCAGTGGAAGAAGACTTGTGATGGGTGAAAACTGAAATGCATTATAAAGGGACCGGACTTTAGGTCACAGAATAATCAGCAAAGTCTTAAAACTGCGTGTTGTAAAGCAATTTGTAAATGTAATACTGTAAATGGAAGCAAGTAACACAGTAAGAATATTATTGCCAAGCTTTGGGACTTGGAGGTAGACAGTGTAAAATTCATCTTTCAAGTGAAGTTGAGTTTATTTAAAAGACTGGACTTGTGATTTTTATTTTTTTAAGTGGAATGGTGGGTGTTGTAGATACGCAGGCGACTGGAAGAACTTACTATCTGTATTCTGTTGGTGTAACAAATGTTATATTTAATGTTGTTTATCAAATTGTTTTAAGTAAAGCAGGCGCTGCCTGTTTTTGAAACAGTTTGTTAGTGGTTATGTTTTCCACTCTTTACCAGAATTGTTCTGGTTAACGGATTCATTTCCTGCATAAGCCTGACCTCATTTCCTATGAGGTTATGCATTTTAATTCTTACTTCTCTTTAAGCCTCTAATATTCTATAAGTTTATTATCATTGGTAGGTCTGCTTTCCAGTCTTTCCATGCACTGTCTGCAGCTTTAATGTGTTTTTCCAGTCAGTATAAATTACTAAGCAACATTACCCCAAAACGTGATCTTTTTGAGAAGAAATAATTTATCCTGTAGAGGTGACAAAAGATTAAAGAAGGTGGAAAGCACAGATGTGAAAGCTGCACAGCTGTAAAATTCAAGACAAAAACATGTCACATGACGCAGGCATATTCCGGTGAATACAATTTCAGGAAGGAATCTATTATCTTTAAGTGAGCATTAGGCAATAACAGGGCAATGGCAACTTAGAGTGTTAGGAAGCAATGGCAGAGATGTCTGGTATATTTTGTTAGAATCATAGTAGAGAAGAACGTTTGGTGAATGAGTTGAGTCGAGTCCCTTCTGTGAATGCCTGAGAAAGCAACAAATGCAAGGTAAGTATAGAGAGGTATTTTAAAATGACATGTAACACAGAGGAATGCCTTATGAGGGAGTGCGGTTTAGTCCCTTCTGTGAATGACTGAGAAAGGTATTAAGTGGAGGTAAGCCTAGAGAAGTTATGTATTTGCTGTCCTTGCCAAGCAATACAAAAATCATCTAGAATATTTATTTATTTATTGATTGATTGATTGTTTTTGCTGACTTGGAAAATCTGACTAATTTTTGGCAGAGGCCTGGGAAGAAAAGTTCCACAAGATATGTAGAAAAACTAGCATACTCAATGTAATGAATCATTTGAGTATAACACGAGAAAAAAATGACTGTTTCAGCACACAATAAAGAGAAAAAAAAATAACATTGACAAGACACACATGAATAGTCAGCAGACCACATATTATAATTATGATACAGGTAATACTTTGAAAAAAGAAATCATTCAAAGAAGACTAGAATGAGTGTTTAGACTAACAAACTTTAGACTCTTAGTATTTTATAACATTAAGACACTGGTAAAGTGAACTTAAAGTTGAAGACAGTACTGTACAGTGTATGTGGCAAAGTAGACATAGTACTACAGGATAAGACAGAAGATTACTGGCCAAACAGTCATTTTAGAACAGGATGGGATACAGTCTATAAGGACAGTTTAGGGGGATTAGCAAGTGTGGTGCATAAGCAAAGCCACAAGACTTTTCGATGTTGTTTCACCAGTAGCTTAAAGGATTTCAGGTTGTTAGTTTGTCTAGGTGAGAGGGAATTGTAATTTCAAGCTTTAAAGCCATGAGAGTAATACAGTGAGCCACCTTCAGTATTGCTTGATTTAACTGGGTGCAGTACAAATTTGTCAGCAGTGCAAACAGCCTTAGGCAGGGATAAAGTTTAGATAATATTTTTTGGTGTCTGGCATTTTTCAGGTTGGAAAATTAGACAGTAAACAGTTTTTAGTTGTGTGAATATTAAATAGTGAGAAAATTCTAAGCAATGTATCTGTTTTAGTATCATACAGTGAAGGGATCTATAAGGCATATCAGCTGCAAACTTAGCTATTTGGATGTAGCATTCTTCTAGCATGGTTAGTTGGATTGCTTGCAAGAATTCAAATACAGGAGGGTAGGTAACAGTAAAGTAGAGGCAACTGTTTGCCTAGTCTGATCAGTCAGATAGGGTTTAGCTCAATTTAAGGTGCCAAGTTTTTGTCTTTTGTGACAGCTGCTAGCTCTATGAAGTGGTTGAATTTTATGGCAACATCTGTGATTAAAAACTGACAACAAGGGGCACTTGGAGGCACCAGAAGAAAGGAGAAACTATTTCCAAAGGTATACAGTTATAAAAACAATCCTTTATTAACGCTTAATGGAATCACCGCATTTTCATCCTCTAAACACCAGGACTTCATCAGATATAATGCCATTACAATTCTGTTCTTAAATCCCTTAATCCCATCAACAAAACAATTAATCCAACAAAACAGTGAATTAATCTTAAAATTAATTCTCAAGCTACCCAAGTTCAAAATATGGCGATAAAAGATGCAAATAGCCATACAAAAAACTAATAAGTGAATTATAAAACATCTCTGACTGATGTAACAAAATCTATAAAAAAACAATAAATAAATATTTTGAAAAGCCTGTAAAATATGCATAAATCTCATTAAATAGGTAAGATGTCCTAAAACCTGTTATTTCCATGAATTGTGGTGCTATCTAGTGGTCTGAAGTATAAATAATTTATGTAAAGTCTAAAACTCAATGCAGAAGTGCTGAACAAATTTTCTGAAGAATTATGTGTACTCTGTGTACCTCAAGGGATTGATACCATACATATTCAAATACATAAACTATAAGTGTGTGAGTGTGTGAGTGTGTGTGTGTGTGTGTGTATATATATATATATATATATATATATGTATATCAACAAACCATAAGAATATTCTCCTAGAGTCTAGCAGCTCTTAATTTTAAAACAGGTATCAGGAATATATTTTCATTTAAGCTCAGTGGTCTGTTGCCTTCTAACACCAACCACTAAAAGACCTCCCTGTACTCTATTCTGGTTTCCCATGGTTCCCCCTTTTGGGTCTTGAGGTATTTCTTCTATATGTATGTTTACACCCTTCTTGCATGATGTGAACCCCTGAGGGATCTCAATTTGGGTATGCCCACTGTTCCTCAATATCTCCCCCCTCTCATGGTCTGGTCTCTCCCCCGTTGTAATAGTGTACTGGTGTTTTGTTCCTCAACCTTTCGGATCTCCTTGGGGGGAGGGGGGACTCTAAAGGGTCTTCTAAGATCATAATCGCCCATGGTTTGGGGTCCATCTTGTGCATACCCCTGTCTCCTAGGTGTACTGTATGAATTATAATCCCTCAACTTATCCATACCATTCATGTACCGGTTGTTACCATTCACACCTTTTGGTTTGGGGTAGCTATGACTTTCTAGGTATTCCATCCTGTCTCTCTAGTTTTTTATTCTTTCTTTTAAGAATTAAGGCACATTTATCATCCACTTTTTGTCTAATGTCTAAGTATTTCTTCTTTTCCTCCTCAATAGTGAACATGCGGTCTGAGGTAACAATACTGTTAATAGATTCAATTTGTTTATGCAACACCTCACATCCCTCTTGTTTATGTTTAATTATAGCCCTCATAATTTCAAATCTGCAATCATCAAAAATTTTTAACAAATCCCTGTGAAAATCACTATTTTGAATTACATTATTAAGATACTTAAACACTCTGAGTCCCAGGGTACAATATTTTTCCTAATACATTCTTTAAGATAATCATTATCAGGTCCCAAGGATTTGTATTTCAGGATACGTTCATGCAATTTATTAATACTGTCATTACATGTATCCATACAATTCTCATTGTTGGTACTGCCACCACCTTCAGAGAAAAAATACTTGTTCATAAGCCAGGCCCCTAAACAATCTATTTTGTCTCTAAAGTTTATATTCTCACTGTTAGGGGCACTAGTAAAAGTAATACAGTCATCATCTGATGAAGTCCTGGTGTTTATAGAGGACGAAAATGCAGTGATTTCGTTGAGTGTTTATAATAAAGGATTGTTTTTATAACTTTATAACTTCGGAAGTGGTGTCTCCTTTCATCTGGTGCCTCCAAGTGGCCTTTTTTCAGTTTTAGTGGTTGTTGATGGTTGCAGTCCTTGGGCACTTTCTTCCTTTTGTTTCTTCTTGAGTTCTGATCATCTATGATGACACCTAGGAGCTTGATATGAGTTACAAATTCAAATTTGCTTTGGTCAGAAGAAGTAATGGTGAAGGAAGGTTTATCGTTAATAGTATTGTTTAGGTGTGAGCAAAATAATTTTGGTCTTTTTTGGATTCAATAGTAATGAATAGTTACAGAACAAAATTCCAGTGGAGATGAAGGATTTCTGTCTTTGGGTTTGAAGCTGTTGTAGGTTTTTGGGAGTGTGAAATCATCAGCATACTGAATAATGATACCCTATTTACTTACAGTATGTAGATCATTTATGAAAACGTTGAATAGCAAGGAACCAAGAACAGATCCTTGAGGTACCTCTCTGTGCATTGAGAGAAATGGAGAGAAGTCATCTGCTCATTCTACAGCCTGAAGTCTATCGTAAAGTAGCTGTTGAAACAGACGAGAAATGGGTGTTGTAGGACTTGGGAGAAGAGTTGTGGAGTAGCTTTTGGAGAGACACTGTGTCAAAAGCTTTTCGTATATCAAAGAAAAGTGCTGGTACTAAGTTTCATACATTACTGTTGGTGCTGATGGTAGTAGCAAAGACGAGAAGAGTTGTTGCAGTTTTATGGTATGGTTGGAAACCATGTTGTGCAGGGCTTAGTAAATTGTTGTGGTAACAAATTTAAGTAGCTGGGATTGGACACATTTTTCTAAGACTTTGGATGGGCAGGGACAGAATGGCTACTGGCCTATAATTGGAGATATTGGTTTAGGAGACACCTCTGTGTAGGGAAGGATATAAGATGTTTTCAAAGTTTTAAGAAGTAGCATTCTGTGAAGAAGTGGTTTATTAAGATGCAGGCTGGATAAGCTAGGGTGTCTGCCGTATGTTTAACACACTCTGCTGCAAGACTGTTTGAGGGAAGTGTAGTTAGCTTCCATCTGAGAAGGTATGTCCTGATGGTGGATGTGTGGATGGGTTTAAAATCAAATGCACTAGGGTTATTTGTTGACTCTGGAGGGGTTGGGGTGTTATTAGGTGGTACAGTTGTTTGACAGAGAAGTTACTGTGTTAATAAAATGAGCACTGAAATGAACAGCTGTGATGTCATTAGTGTAGTTTAAAGAATGGGTTGCTATGGTAGTGCGGCCAGAATGTAAAAGTTTGTTGATGGAGGACCAGAAATATTTGGGATTATTTGCTTAGTGCTTTGGACATTCATATAGTATTTTTTTTTTGTTTTTTTGTCAAGTTTGGTAATTTTTTTTGCTATCTTTAAAAATTATTTATTATTTTGGTGGTATTCAGAGCTTTGTCTCATTCTTTCATTATCACTTTGTCTTTTTGTAGTAACTGTGCAGGATTTGTTTCTTAGTGGGGCATGTCCATTTAGGATGAAGAGAAACGTATCATTTAAGTATGTAACAGTATCTTCTAAAAGAAGAGTATGAAGGTGGTTCCTGTTTATGCATCTTAAAGTGGTTTGCTACACTTTTGTAATATTTCTGGTTTTGTTTTGCATGCATTACAACAGCAGTTTTATTTACTGTAGTTGTAACTACTGTGGTTTCCTTTTTGGAATTATTTATTTCTTAGCTAAAACTGTCAAGACAGAGCTGTTTGTATCCTGAAAAAAGAAAGCATGCACTCACCATAATGTCCCATCTGTGTTGTCCATTTTCATTCTTCCTCAACAGATGGGTTTGGATCAAATCCTTCAGATCTGACTCGGCCATTGCTAAAGTTTGTGGCCACCATGAACTCTCGAGCTCTTCCCTTACCCACAATGCATCAACCCTAATTACCTCCGATCTTGTTTGCTGACATTAGTAGAAAGGAAATATCATAATCCTGAGAAGAATAAGGAGAAGAAGGCTATATCTGGAATTAAAAATACAGGGCAGAAAAGATCTATAACCATTCATTCTTCCAGAAAAATTCAAGGAAGGGGGTTGGTGGGAGGGGGACTGAGAAAGAATGAAAATGGGCAAAACAAATGGAACGTTATGGTGAGTACATAACTTCCTTATCTGATGTTGTCAATTTTCATTCTATGGGACAGAGTTCCCAGCAACCTAAAATCTCTAAGGAAGGATATTGTTCAGCACCACTGAGTTGAATGACGCTCTACTTCTGGAGACCAGATCCAGTTTGTAATGAGTAACAAAGGTATGGGGTGTAGCCCAAGTTGCTGCTGTGCATACATAATCCATGAACATTTTAGATTGAAAAGCTGAGGAAATAGCCATGGATCTAGTAGAATGGGCCCGTAATGGTTTTGGTAGAGCAATGCTCAATTTGTTATGAGCAAATGAAATACAGTAAGAAAGCAATTTAGATAAAGTAACTTTGGCAACTGGTTTTCCCAATTTGATTTCTGCAAATGAAACAAATAATTGATCCATTTTTCCGATGTCATTTGTTCTATGCAGGTAAAAACGTAATTACCTGTGGACATCCAATAAATGCAATATATACATTCAGCCTTGTTATCAAATTTAGAAAAGAATACTGGCAAATTAATGGACTGGTTAAGCATTATTTTTTCAATAAAATCTTTATTAAATTATCACATTTGACATCGGCAATCTTACATTTATATAACTGGAAAACAAATAACATTGACACTACTTTAGGTGCAAACATTATACATCACAGACACCATTTAAACAACTGTAGTTGCAAACATTACACATCACTTATAATCTATCCAGTCATTGTCAGTTAAGTTCAAATCATGCCTCATAAACTGCGTTCCTTCTCTGCATTGCTCCATCCCTTTTCTAAAGATCCAAATTCTAGTTGTTTGATCTTTATTATATTCACGACTTCTAGTAAAGTTGGTCTAGACTTTGATTTCCATTTTTTAGTAATTGCTTTTTTGGCAGCCACCATAATTAGACTCAGCAAGGCTTTACTATGTCTAGACAATTCCGATTCTGTATCATAGCTCAAAAAACTCATGTCCCCAGTCAATCCAAACCACTCACCCAGCATTTCCGACAGAGTGGTTCACAGGGAATCCCTAAAGTGTACCAGCTCATTACACTCCCAAAAAAATTTGTTCCCAGCCACCTCTTTCTTTGCCCATCACACCTCAAACATTTGCTATCCACTTGAGGAAAAATTATTTGGAGTCTACTTTGGGTATAAAAATACCTATGTAAACACTTCCCGGCAAAGATCCTAAATCTTTTAGACTTTGTTTCATATTTGGGTCTCTTTGTGAATTGCTTATCCAATCTCTCTTCTCAATCCTTTCTAAGCTTCTCTGATTGATTCTTATAATTATCATGCAATATTGTATATGCTCTATGAATTATTTCTTTTTAATGGCAGCTTCTGTTCTAGATTCTACTAAAAACTCTACCAGCGCTGGCCTTTCATTTAGGACCCCCCCTATTTCTCTCTCTCTTTGCTTATACTCTGATATCAATCCTTGATAGGGAAGGCAATCTCTAACCTGCAGTCGAAATACATTCTTGGCCTCTTCCCATTGTATTATCTTTCCCTTTCTAGTTATTTGCTCCCAATACCTTGGCTCACTTGCCAGTTTTTTCCAATAAGTTCCAGCCCCCTCTTGCCTAGTATCTGTATCCCTAACCACAGTCATCCCCTATCAGCAGAATCTCTTTCCTCCATTCGCGTGCTAGTTTAGTTCTTACAATACCCCCTGCTATTTTATGAATATAATACTCTGTATGATTTTTGTTGTTCTCCTTAAGAGTCTGCATCCAAAATCCCAATCTCTCCTTATTTCTTGAGCTTCCCCCCTGCATCATCATCATTCCTTTCCACTTTGAATTATAGTTATCTGCTTGTGCTATGTATAAGAGCATTAACTGTGTTGCTCTAAATACCCCCTCAAATTGGGTAATCCTAGTTCGCCTTCTTCTACTGGAAGAATCAGCTTATCCCACTTGATCCTTGCTGTCTTCCCAGATAAATACTTCAACTGTTTTTTAATTGCTAACCACAGCTTCTCCTCTGGTTGATAAAAATATGCCTGGTCTGTGTATAAGACTAAAGGGACTGAAAACGTTTAAAACTGCTTGCATCTTAGTATCCATATCCACATAACAAAGCTTCCAGTTTCTCAATTTTTGTATTATCTTCTGTTTAGTCTCTTCCCACATATACTTAGCTGCCACAACAGAGTCATTTATAATCCATACTCCTAAACACTTCATTTTATCATGTCCCCATAAATATGGATATTGTTGGATGAATTTGTGTGTGGGTACATAATTTACTGCTATTGCCTTTATTTTAGCTTCATTAATTTTATATCCCGAGAAGATCTGAAATGGTCTTAAAATTTTCCACAACACTGTAATATTTCTTTCTAGTTTTGTCATGTATAAAATAATATCTTCTGCAAATACAGCCAGCTTTTCCTGACTATCATACCAATTACTGTATACATTAAATGCCCGCGTCCCTTATTTTTATTTGCCAATGGTTCTAACTATAATGCAAACAAAAAAGAGGAAAGCGGACAACCCTGCCTGGTTCCTCTACTCAAGCAGAAGTTATCAAAGAGGACCCCCCCACTTTAATTTTCACCTCTGATCCCTCATATATACTCCTAATCAACCATATAATTCTATCAGAGAAAGAAAATGCTTCTACTGCCTGCTCATGAAGTCCCAGTCTACTCTGTCAAATGCTTTCTCTGTCTCAATACCCACCAATAACAGTGGTATTTTCTTACATCCTGCTTCCCTCTGGATCATCAATGTTCTGTTAAAATTGTTAAATGTTTGCCCCCCCTCCACAAAACCAAACTGATCCGTATCTATCAAGTGTGGTATCAATTCGGCAATTCTTTTAGCCATTATAGAGAAACATTTTATAATCATGGTTTAGTACTGAAATGCACCTGTATGAAGCTGGATCCAATAGATCTTGACCCTCTTTAGGTATTACAATTACCACCACCTTCTTCCAGGATGCTTCTCCTCTCCTTAAAATACTGTTAAACAAAACCTTCCAGATCTTTATCAGTTTTTTCCATCATATCTTTTAAAGTTCCACAGGAATACCATGTACTCTTGGGGACTTTCCTGTACATTGGTTACACATAGCCATTTTTATCTCATCTCTTCCTATCATGTTAGTAATTGAGCCTCATCTACCTCTAACCCTGGCATATTTAATTCTTCCATAAACCTTTCCATTTGTATCTTTTCTTGATTTCCATGTTTCTCTGCTTTATACAAACTTCCATAAAAATTTTCAAAATATTTCTAATACTTTTACAGGATCTCTTGTTATCTTCCTTATTATAGGCTCCCTGAGCTTGCTGACAGCCATTTCCACTTTCTGTTGTATGAGTTGTTGTGCTAACAGTTTTTGTGCTCAATAATTATCATCAAAAAAAGCTGCTTAATAGCAATCTTTCTAAAGTCCTGCATAATATTGAGATAATGCCTTATTTTCTGTTTAGCATTCTGCAGTTGCTCCTTTTCTTGTTCTTGCGAGATTCCCCCAAGTTTGCAAAACTTTAACATTTGCCATTCCCTCTAAATAATTCTTGGTACTTCTTATAGGCTCATAGTTTCATAGTTTAGTACTAGGCTATCTGCCCTGGGGCATTTATAAGCCTAGCCATAGTGATGTGGGTTTCGCCACCCCATATAATGGTACAAAAGTGTACAGAATAGATTTAGAATACTGTGCCTCTGTCTAGTAGTTACACAGTGAAGACCCCCTTACATAATAGAATTAGTTTACTGTGCCTCTGTCTAGTAGTGACGCAGAGATGACCCCCTGGGGTAAACCTACGATCTCCCATCCACTCGTCAAGATTTCTCTTGAAGAGAGTCAGCGAGGGGCTCTGCCTAACATGAATTGGGATTCTGTTCCAGAGTATGGGAAGCCTCTGAGTTATGAATCTGTCCCTCCAGCATGTCCTATTGTCCTATTCATATTTGTGCTGAGGTTTAATCTTTAGCTCTCATGGTTCTGATGGATTTGGAGTTTTTGATGTGGAGCATGTCCATCAATTCCTGATTGGGCATGGCCTTGTACGTCAGGCACAGATCACCTCTGAGTAGGCGGTATGCTACTGAATAGAGCTGGAGTTTCTTTAGTCTGGCAGCATATGACATATGTTGGAGACCCTTGATCCTCTTGGTGAGGTACTTTTGGGGTCTCTCTAGCTGTTGCAAGTGCCGGGTGAGGTACATACCAAATGGGGCATTGTACTCAATCATGGGCCTGATAAGGGAGGAGTATAGGGGTGCAATGACCTCCTTTGATCTGGATGTGAATCCCTTCATGATAAGGTGGGCAAGGTAGAAAGTCTTTCTAACCGCTTTGGCAACGTGGGTGTCAAATGAGTGGTCACTATCGACTTGGGTCCCCAGGTCTCTGATTACTTTTTCTGTACTCAGTGGGTTACTGTCTATGTGATAATTTGTGGGTACTTTGTTTTTCCCAAAGGGGATGACTATACATTTTTCATAGGTTCATAGGTTCATAGGTTGGTACTAGGCTATCAGCCCTAGGGCCTATACAAGCCTAGCCATAACAATTCCCTGGCTATTTCTTCCCACATTATTTACCTTCCTGGACCCCTGTCTAGCAGGGCGACTGACGTGATCCCTGGGGTGAATTTCCTTTCTCCCATCCAGTCGTCAAGGTTCCTTTTGAAGAGGTCCAAAGAGGCACTCTGCTTGACATGTATGGGCAATCTATTCCAGAGTCTGGGGAGCCTCTGGGTCAGGAACCTATCCCTCCAGCATGTTTTGTTTATTGTGATGACAAGGTTTAGATCCCTGAAGCGTGTAGCTCTGAGGGATTGGGATTTCTTTAAGTGTAGCATGTCCAACAGCTCTGGGTTTGACATGGCCTTGTATGTTAAGCAGAGATCGCCTCTGAGTAGACGATATCGACAGAGTATAGCTGGAGTTTTTAAGGCGGTCAGCGTAGGGCATCTGCTTTAGGCCTGTGATTCTCTTAGTGAGGTATTTCTGAGGCCTTTCCAGTTGTTGCAGATGTCTTGAGAGGTACATACCAAATGGGCGTTGTATTCTATAATGGGTCTAATGAGGGATGAGTACAATGGGACAATGACCTCCTTTTTCTGGATGAAAAGCCCTTCGTGATGAGGTGTGCCACATAGAAGGATTTCCTGACTGTTGTGGCGATGTGGTTATTGAGCGTGAGACCACTGTCCACCTGTGTCCCTAAGTCTCTTATCACACTTTCTGTGTTTAGTGTACTGCCACCTATATGGTAATTCATGGATACATGTTTTTCCCAAAGGGATAGCAATACATTTCTTGGCATTGAGCTTGAGCCCATGGCTCTGGCACCAAGCATCTGTTTCTGTAAGGCCCTTTTGTAGAGTATCCACATCATTTGGGGATTCAATAATGGCTCCCAGTTTGCAGTCATCTGCAAACTTTGTTAGCCAGAGTCCCTTAGTGTTGACCTGTACTTCAGAGAAGTAGATGCCAAACAAGAGCAGCCCCAGGACTGAACCCTGAGGTACTCCACTTGTCACTTGTCTGGAGCTGGATTTGGAGTCAGCTACTTTTATAGTGTGGGTTCTATCAGTAAGCCATTTAGCAACCCATTGGGTGACATAGGGATTAATGTCCAACTTAGTAAGTTTATCTATGATTCCAGAGTGGGGGATGGTGTCAAAGGCCTTGGCAAGGTCTAGATAGGCTGTGTGGACCACCTTACCCTTGTCCATGGCTCTGGAGACTGATTCAAAGAAGTTAATCAGGTTCAGGAGACAAGATCGGCCCTTCACAAACCCAAACTGGGTGGGGTCCAGTGTTTGAAGGTTGCCAATGTCTTTGTTTATAAGTTCCATGATAATACGCTCCATGGCCTTGCAGATAAGGCTTGTCAGACTGATGGCACGGTAGTTTCCGTGATCCAAGGTGGATCCCCCCTTGTGGATTGGGATAACTGTAGCTCTACACCACTCAGTGGGCACAAAACCTGAGGTGAGGCTATGATTAAACATGACACTTAGGTGAGGTGCCAGTTCATATTGTAGTTCATGTAGTACACAGCCCGGGATGTCATCTGGTCCCATGGATGCTGTATTCTTGGCTTTAGAGAGTGCGTTTTGTACCTGTGTGGCCGTTATTACTGGAATTTGGCAATCTTCCGGTATTGAGATGGGCCATTTAGGGGGTGAGAGGGGGGTGAAGTTGGCACTGAATCAATCTGCCAGGATATTGGCAATATCCTTTGGATCAGTATATTTAATGCCATTCTGTTTTAGCTCAGAGCAGATCTGAGCATTGCCATTTAGATTTTTGACATAGTTATAGAATGCTTTGTGGTTATCTTTGGCAATTTTATTTTCGTAACTAGCTTTGGAGGATTTTATGAGGCATCTCAGTTTCTTACTGAGGCTAGTAAGGGAGTTTTTTGCATCCTGGGATTTTCCTCTTTTCTGCAAAAGTTTCTTCCTTTTGTTGTAAAGTTTGTTTATGGCAGGGGACCACCAGATTGGCTTCCTTTTTTTGGATGAGAGCATTTTGGTTCTATTTGGGATGGCACGATTCATGCATGAGTGGATGTGCTCGTACAGTGCCTTAGTGTAGGATTCAGCAGTTTCAGTTCCCGTCTGCATGGGTGTCATGAAGTTTGTCACTACTGACTTAAGTAGCATGAAGTTGGCTTTGGAGAAGTTTTTTATGGTGGTTTCTTTACTGGGGGGTGGGGGTGGGATGTGGATGTTAAGGGTGATTAGCTTATGGTCAGACCTGACTAACGAGGGGGTGACCATAGGTATGGAGCATTGATTTCCCATGTTGGTAATGACCAGGTCTAGGATATTGGAGCCCCTGGTAGGACTATGGATTAGTTGATCCAGGGCGTTGGAATTTATGAATTCCAAGAACCGTTCTTAAAGGTGTTGGGACATGAGTAGTTTTCCCAGTTAATGGCAGGGTAGTTAAAATCACCCAGTATTAGGGTGTTTGGTTCTATCTTAATATTTTCCAGTATGTTTAGAAAGGTGTAGTGAGAATCTTGGGGTATGGTGGGGGATCTGTAGCAAGCTACAATTTGGATTGCAGTCTTACCTAGTGTTAGTTGCACTTGGAGAATTTCAGACACATTGTGTTGGCCAACTAGCCTGGTGGTGTGAATATCCTTGGTGAATATTGACACTCCTCCACCTTTAGTGTTTCGGTCCTGGTTTGGTGGCCGAAAAGTATGGTAAGAGTTGTAGCCTGGTATTGCAGGGGTGCTCTCTGGTGCCTTGAACCAGGTATCAGTTACTGCACAGATATCGATGTTCTCCATTTTTAGGAGTGCCTCGAGAGAGTGCATTTTGAGGTTTAGACTTCTAGCATTGAGAAGCATTACCTTCAGATTTTGCATGCTTGTACCTGTTACGGTGGTGGTTTTGTCCTTTGAAGTTTGCCTAAAAAAGGCACTATAGGGGTGGCAAGAGCCTTAGCCAGTAACCTGAATCCCAGGGGCGACAGGTGCAGACCATCTCTGGCAAAACATCGTGGTCTGTCAATCATGTCATCCCAGGCAGACAGATACTGGATCCCCTTTGAATTACACCATAAGCTTAGCCAATTGTTGAAGTCAATCATTTTATCCTTATATTGTGGTATAATTCTGGGCGAAGGCAGGATGCTACTCAGGGCTAGGGTCATACCTGCCTGGGCCACATGATCCGAGAGCTCTTCCATGTCTCTTTTCATGTAGTCCAGGGAGGTACGTCTCAAGTCATTCACTCCAACATGGACAATGACAGAGTCATATTTGTACTTGTTGTGGAGTGACTTGAGTGCATGCGTTATGTGGCGAATCCTGGCACCCGACAGGCAGCTGACTGTAATTTTCTCCTTATTCAACCTGGTGAGAGGGACATCAGTGTGACGGACTATAGAGTCACCTATGACTAAAGTGTTAGGTAAATTGTCTTGCCTTAGGGGCTGTTGCTGGGTGGCACACTGGTGTTGTGAACTATGTGACACATTGGTTGTGATTGGTGTTTGTTTGCGTTTCAGCTTCAGAGGTCTTTGTTGCTTAGGCAGGTTACAGTTAAGGGCCTCTGCATATGTGGATTTAGTGTTGCTATATGTGGGTGTTGGTGGTGTGGGTTTAGAAGGGCTATGTGTTGCTTGAGGTGTAGTGTGGGTGTTAACCTTCTCCTCTTGACTGTTTAGCACAATCTTGGGTGGAGAGAGCTTTGCTTCCATTTTGGCTATGTAAGTGCATCTCTCACAGGTTGTAGTGTTGGGTGGTAGGAGGAGAGGGTTGTCTGTGTACATGAGGCAATTGCTGCATTGCCCCAGTATGCCCAGATTCACCAGGTGGACAGGAGAAATCACCGGAAGCTGACCCTTGGACATACCTGGTTTGGGGCTTTTTTTTTTCTTTGTAAAGTATAAGAGCTGTTTCCTTAGCAAGGTACTTTGCAATTATAGGCTGTTTAGTGCCTACTATTAATTTCTCCTTGTTAACAAGGAGAGTTCAATGTTTGTATGAGTTTAAGGCTTCCTAGTGCTTTCCAGCAGGTATTAGAGAAAGTGCTAGTCACAGGGATGCTTAAAGGTAAGATTGAAAAGAATGCACTCTGCAGTGTGCACTAGAGAAGTTAGATGTGAAAGTAGGTAACTTGAGTTTTACCTGATTCAAAAGTTAAGGTTTAGTGGAGAGTTACTATTTTTAAAAACAGCAAGATGGATTGAAAGGGGTGGGCACTTTTGTATTTTGGTACTATGAAATACTGTAGGATGGCCAATAAATTTAAATAATTGAAGGGGTGGGATTTCAAAAATGATGATTTTGTGATTACTCACATAAGCCAGTGAAAGTAGAGAGAAATGAGATATATGGTCAGATTAACATAAGAGGCGGGCAACTAGAAAGACAGTGGTATTTAACAAGACAACTAAAATGGGTGGGAGGGCAGGAAAATTCTGCCTGACTCAGAACAGAGAGAGCTGTGGTCTCTTTTAAAGTTTTAATATGCTATTAAAACAGAATGCAAGCAAAACACAAGGTAAAGAAAACAAACTACAGTATTCAAAATATAGAAAAGTAATACAAAAAATAAAAGCAAACTAACCTTTCCTTCACAGCAAAGTGTAGCAGAGTCTGGATGAGCCTTTCTGGTAAAGCTCTGAAATGTTTTAGTTTACTCCTTAAATAGAAATTTTAGTTCCTAGCTCCACCCTCTCTGTTAACAAGTGATTAACCTTAAGTGACCTCTTCTGTCTTATGAATGAGTCCTTAATTAATCAGTTCTTATTTCTGCCTGACTCAGAACAGAGAGCTGTGGTCTCTTTTAAAGTTTTAATATGCTATTAAAACAGAATGCAAGCAAAACACAAGGTAAAGAAAACAAACTACAGTATTCAAAATACAGAAAAGTAATACAAAAAATAAAAGCAAACTAACCTTTCCTTCACAGCAAAGTGTAGCAGAGTCTGGATGAGCCTTTCTGGTAAAGCTCTGAAATGTTTTAGTTTACTCCTTAAATAGAAATTTTAGTTCCTAGCTTCACCCCCTCTGTTAACAAGTGATTAACCTTAAGTGACCTCTTCTGTCTTATGAATGAGTCCTTAATTAATCAGTTCTTATTTCTGCCTGACTCAGAACAGAGAGAGCTGTGGTCTCTTTTAAAGTTTTAATATGCTATTAAAACAGAATGCAAGCAAAACACAAGGTAAAGAAAACAAACTACAGTATTCAAAATATAGAAAAGTAATACAAAAAATAAAAGCAAACTAACCTTTCCTTCACAGCAAAGTGTAGCAGAGTCTGGATGAGCCTTTCTGGTAAAGCATTTTTTGGCATTTAGTTTAAGGCCATGACTTCGGCACCAGTTGTCCGTTTCAGTGAGGCCTTTCTGTAGGATGTATGTGTCAGCTGGTGTATCGACTATGGTGCCTAGTTTGCAGTCATCTGCGAACTTTGTCAGCCACAACCCTCCCATGTTTGTTTTCACATCTGAGAAATAAATGCCGAACAAGAGGGGTCCCAGGACAAAGCCCTGTGGGACACCACTTGTGACTGGCTTTGAGTCTGACATGGCTCTAGCGATTTTGACTTTATGGGTTCTATCCTTTAGCCAGTTTGCAACCCATCTTGTGACATATGGATTTACATTTAAGCTGTTGAGCTTGTCTATGATGCCAAAGTGGGGTATTGTGTCGAAAGCTTTAGCCAAGTCCAGGTAGGCTGTATGGACTGCTTTGCCCTCGTCAATGGCTCTAGTGACCATTTCGAAAAAGTCAACCAGGTTCAAAAGGCAGGATCTGCCCTTTACAAAGCTGAATTGGGTGGGATCAAGTGTCTGTAAGTCCCCAATGTCTCTGTTTATGAGTTCCATAATGATTCTTTCCATAGCTTTGCAGACCAGGCTGGCTAAGCTTATGGGGCGGTAGTTACCAGGGTCTGTAGAGGTGCCTCCATTGTGGAGTGGGACTACTGTTGCTGTACGCCAGTGTTCAGGTACATATCCTGTAGTAAGGCTAAGGTTAAATAGCATTTTTATGTGCGGGTTTAGCTCCTCTTGGAGTTCACGTAGCACGCAACCCGGGATACCGTCAGGTCCCATTGATGCTGTGTTTTTAGCTTTGCTGAGGGCGGTTCTCACCTGGACATCTGAGATAACAGAGAGGTTACATTCAGCTGGGATAAGTATTTCTTCTTTTGGGGGTGAGGGAGGGGAGAAATTTGTACTGAACCTGTCTGCCAGAATGTTGGCCATATCTGTGGGTTCAGTGTATTTTTTGTCATTGTGAACTAACTCTGAACATATCTGAGGGTTTCCGCCCAGCTTTCTAACATAGCAGAAGAAGGCCGTGTGGTTATCTTTAGTGTCCATAGCGATTTTTCTCTCAAAGTTGGCCTTGGATGTTTTTATGAGAGAATGTAGCTTTCTACTAGTGCTGATCAGAGATGCCTTCTCTTTATGGGATTTTGCTCTGTCGTGCAGTAGCTTCCTTCTTTTGTTATACAATTTGTTTATGGCTGGGGTCCACCAGACAGGATACCTGCCCTTGGTGGAGAGGGTCTTGGATTTATTTGGGATTGCATGATCCATGCATTCTTGGAGATGTCCGTAGAAAGCATTTGTGAAGGATTCTGCATTGTGGGATGTGGTTTCCACTGACCTAGTGGGCTTAAAGGATACCATCTCAGTTTTAAGAAGTGTAAAGTCGGCTTTTGAGAAGTTTTTCACTGTAGTCTTTTGTGTTGGGGGTGGAGGTGGGATATGTATATCCAGGGTGATTAGTTTGTGGTCAGATCTCACTAGTGAGGGGTATACTTCCGGTGTGGAGCACTTTGTCCCCATGTTTGTGATGATCAGGTCTAGTATATTATCTCCCCTTGTGGGAGAGGTGACTAGCTGTTCCATTGCATTTGAATTTATGAATTCCAGGAACCTTTGAGCTAGGGTGTTTAGGCTAGAATAATGCACCCAGGCTATGTTAGGGTAGTTGAAGTCTCCCAATATGATGGTGTTTGGTGAGACATTCATAACCTCCAATGTCTTCAGGAAGGCTGAATGGGGTTCCTGAGATTGGGAGGTGGTCTGTAACATGCTACCAGTTGTATAGCAGTTTTGCCTACGGTTAGTTGCACCTGGATGGTCTCTCATGTTTCATGTGTCGCCACTAACCTGGAGGTGTGGGTGTCCTTGATGAATATGGACACCCCCCCTCCCTTTTTGGTTTGGCCCGAGTTTTGGGGCCGAAAAGCATGATACGAGGTATAGCCTGGTAGCGCTGGGATGCTCTCAGGAGCCTTGAACCTGGTTTCAGTTACTGCACAGACATCGATGTTCTCCATACTGAGGAGTGCTTCGAGAGCCTGCATCTTGAGATTTAGACTTCTGGCGTTGAGCAGCATTACCCTTAATTTTTTTCCATTTTTGTTTTCTAAGGAGGTGGGTTTGTCTTTTGAGCCTTGCCTAAAAAAGGCACTATGGGGGTGGCAAGAGCCTTAGCCAATATCCGGAAGCCCAGTGGTGAAAGATGCAAGCCAGTCCTTGCGAAGCAGTGTGGCTTGTCCAGCATGTCATCCCAAGCAGACAGACATTGGATCCCCCTAGAATGACACCAGTATTTGAGCCAATTATTAAAGCTGATCATCTTGTCTTTGTATTGTGGCATCATTCTTGGTGAGGGCAAGATGCTGCTCAGGGTCAGGGTCATACCAGCCTAGGCTACATAATCAGAGAGCTCCTCTGTGTCTCTTTTCATGTAGTCCAGGGAGGTACGTCTCAGGTCATTCACGCCGGCATGGACAATGATGTAGTCATATTTGTACTTGCTTTGGAGTGACCTGAGTGCGTGTGTTATGTCGCGGATCCTAGCTCCCGATAGGCAGCTCACCGTTACCCTCTCCTTGTTCAGCCTGGTAAGCGGAACGTCAGTGTGTCTGACTATAGAGTCACCTATTACTACTGTATCAGGCATGGTGTTTGGCCTTAAGGGCTGTGATTGTTTGAAACACTGATTTATTGAAGTATGTGTTGCATGTGTTATGTTTTGAGGTGGTTGATTTTTGGGTGTCTGCTTTGGGAGCCTCTGTTGTTTTGGTAAGTTTTTTGTTAGAGCCTCCGAGTATGTCTTTGTGTTATTATGTGTTTGGTTTGCAGTTGTGGTAGGTCTATGTGGGACTGGGTTTGGTGTGTGTGTGTGGTTACCTTCTCCTCCTGTCTGGTCTTGCCAGTCCTGAGTTGAGAGAGTTCAGCCTCCAGTTTGGCTATATAGTTGCATCTCGCACATGTATTTGTGTTTGTTGGGAGGAGGAGAGGGTTGTCTGTGTACATGAGACAATTGTAGCATTGTCTCAAGATTCCCAGATTAACCAGCTGAACCGGAGAGGATGCTAGTAATCTACCACTCGACATGCTAGAATATTATAAGGGAGTGCTGTGCCCTTAAGGGAAGTGGGTACTCACAGGGGTGGTAGGTGGATGTAGTGCTTACTTTAGTTAGCGAGTGCTTACTTAGAAGAGAGGTTTTGAGAACAAGTGCTAGGCTTATAATAAAGCGAGTAGACTGATTATAAGAGTAGAGCTTTCTTAAGGGAAAATTTGAAGAGCAGACTTGGCGGAGCCAGAAAAAGTTTAACCTTGTTTAACCGGTGCTGCACTATGCGCACAAACGTGCAAAGCCGTGCAAACGCGGATTTTAAACAGGGAACTTCAAAAGAGCTAGAAATGGTCCAAAACAACCAATTACTACAAGCTCTTGTGCTGAGGTCAGTCCTTCGGGGACAGATAGGCTGCTCAAGGCTCCCCACTCCCACTGGTGAGCAAAGAAACTTCCCTCTATCCAAGTAAGGCAATGAACAACACAGGAACTACACCACAGCCCAGAATACAGCAAAGCCTGTATACTGGTCTAAACTAGTCGAGGAGAGGCGGGAAAACAAGGATATTTTTTTGTTTTTTTTGTTTTTGAGATAGAAAGCACACAGAAATGCAGGAAACAGTAATAAATCAGTTACACAGGCTAGCACACTTTAGTGGACAGCCTCAACAGTTAAATTTAACAACAAACAAACAACTTTCGACCAATTTTCGACTAAATGAAACTTTAAGTGCAGATAATATATAATGCAACAAACAGTTAAAAAAACAGGTTAAGCTTGTTCAAAGTAAGCAAGAGAAGGCATTTCAGGTAAAAAACAGCAAAAAAATACTTAAATCAGGAAAGTAGTCGCTTTTCTCAGTTCTCTGCTGCTAGGACCACTCTGCAGGACCACGAGGAGCTGTTTCTGAGTAGTATAGCCAGAAAAAAAAACGCTCAGAGGCGGATTTTAAGCAGGGAACTTCAATAGGGCTAGAAATGGTCCAAAACAACCAATTACTACAAGCTCTTGTGCTGAGGTCACTCTTTCAGGGACAGATAGGCTGCTCAAGGCTCCCCACTCCCACTGGTAAGCAAAGAAACTTCCTTCTATCCAAGTAAGGCAATGGACAACACAGGAACTACACCACAGCCCAGAGCTCATGAATTAATTCCAAAACCCATTCCTTAAATTCGTCTCTTTTCAGCTGATAGGTGGGAAAGCACCAGTGTCTCATTTTTATTTCATTACCTTACATTTTTATTTTAATTATTACCGCACGATCTGAAATAGTTATTGACTGTGTTTCAAGGCCTTCAATTAAATGCATATGTTCATGTGAGATATAAATTCTATCTAGCCTAGCCCACTTTTTCTATTTTGGAGAATACTATCTAAATTCATTCCAAACTCCTACTACTGAATGCACATCTTCCTTGCCAAACATTTTCATAAACTGCTTCAAAAATCTACCATCCTTTCTTAGATTTTCCCTTCCAGATCCCTCGGACACATCTTCACTCTTGCAAACAAAATTCCAATCTCCACCTATATGTAATATTCCTTGCTGAAAGCTGATTATTTCTCCCAGAATTTTCTTTATAGCAGTTTTCAATATAATATAAATGTATGCCAGTGGAAACCTCCTTCCCTTGCCAGTATCCCCTTAGTACTATATATCTTCCATTATTATCTTTTCCCCCCACTTCTATCACTATTGGAACTCCTCTTGCAATTAATATAAGTACTCCTCTCTTCCTTTGCCCCATATATTCTGCTGAATAACCATTCTGACAACTTTTCGTTATCAAATTCACATGTTCAAATCTTTCCAGGTGTGTGCCCTGTAACATAGCTATTTTCACTTTACATGTTTTAATATAGTTCACTACTCTTTTGTTTATATATTTATCTGTAATACAATTCAGATTGAAAGGCATTACAGAAAGCATCATTTTCTTATATAGTTATTATTACCACCTTTTATGTATAACTGCTTTTTTGTTAAATGTCTAGTTCCAATTTTTACATTACATGCATATCATGTTTGGCAGGTTGGTCTTTTATAGAGCTGTTTCTTGTCATATCCATTTGAGTCTATGCCACGTCTTACATACCTTTTTTTTGACATTCCTAACACAAAATAAACAACCCCCACCAAAAAAACACCCCTAAAAGCTATTATTTTAATAACACACAAAACTATGTACACCTTCAAATACAGAAGTTTTTGCTTCCTAAGAAGAACAAAAGTTCTAAGTTGATAGTCAAATGGACAGGCTAGAATTAACCAAAAGAAAGGTTAGTCATGCTAAGATGCATAGTACAGCCTGTGCTATTAGTAAGTGCTATTTGATTTTGTCTATCTTTATAGCTCCCCCAGCTGAAAAACACTTGAATGCTTTCAGTAAACACTTTCTCTAAGCCATTTCTCTTCATCAAATTGCCTTATAATAACATGCAAACCAGAAACAAAACTGCTAAGGTACTTTGTTTACCAGAAAAAAGCCTTATAATATTCAATATTATTTCTGATTTACATGCCTTGTAATAAACTTGCTACTGGATAATACCTAGGGTCTTAACCCAGTAATCTCCCTATGCAAGCATGGGAAAAAAGCACACTGATATTTGTTTTGTCATACTCTCTTAACCAGACCTTTTCTCTCTCCCCCACTTCTCTTCTCTCCCCCCTTTTTTACACTGCAGTGCCTACATTTCTTACAATTGAACAAAGACAAAGAAAGAAGGGAGAAAAACAAAAGCATCTGTTTAATATTAGTATCCCTACTAAATTTTAAAAAAACTGAGAAAACTTTACTTCAAGTCTAATTGGTTTTGTCATCTTTAAAGCCCTCCCAGCTGGGAAACCCCCTGATTGCTTTCACAGAACATCATGTTCTAGCCAGTTTCTCTTTTCTTTTTTTTTTCCTTAGCCAATCCCCTTCCACCAAACTGTCTCGAGTTCCTCTTTATCAGATTATCTCCACGGAGACATGAGAACCAGACAGACAGTTTCTATTTACACACTGTTTCCATGGAAATATGCAGACCAGCTGCAGAACTGCTACTAAGTATACATGCATTTGCTAGAAAAAAAGCTTCATAATTTTCAATTTTTTTCATTTACTTGTCTCTATTAAAACTAATCAGTCCAAGGTCCTTAATAATTTCATTTCCCCATGCAAAAATGAAAAAAAAAACACATTAATTTTAAATTTGTCATGACTTTTTTTTACATTGCATTGCATATATTTCTCAAAATTGTACAAGAAAAAGAGAGAAAAGGGGAGAAAAAAGAAAAACAACTCTACCTGTTTACAATCCCCATTACACTTAAAAATAGCGTGCAAATAAAACCATATACCAGAAATACAGTACTGTTAAGAAAAGAAAATGTTTTCTTTACTTACAGTTAGCTTTCTCACCTTTTTTCCCCTCCCGAAGCATTTTTTTGAACATTAATGACATGATGTAGGGCATATACTTTAGACTCCTCACAAATTCAGGAAATTTTAAAATGGTCCAATATTTCCAGATTTTCTTGTTCTGTCATATTTCACAAATATAATCATTGCATTGTAATCACACATTGAGTTTTATTACTGTTATTTTCCATCACCCAAATCCTATCTCTGTTTCATTTCCAATAGACTCTCAGTTCTTCTAGTCAACTCTCATGTTCCCTTCCTTTTATCCAACATTTTCTGTTGAAATACTGGAAAAAGTTTGACAGGTACAGTCTTCTTTCTGGTCTGTTCAACCAGAAGAACAAGAAGCAGAATCTCCTTCTGTTTCACAGCTCACTTTTTGTTGGACAAACTTTTATATTTCCTCCTTAGCATGTGCTTCATCAAAAAATTATTTTATTCCTCCAGGGAAGACTACTTTAAAGACAGTGGGATACAGCAGTTTGAATCTCACACCCGCGTCTTGACATTCCCTGACTAATGGAATGAATTTACGCCTCTTCTGTCTGCTGTACGAGTAATCATTCTCCACAAAGTCTTTGCTGTCTCCCACTTTTAGTATTTTGTCCTTCTGCCAACAGTTTTGTCAGAATCAACTCATTCTGGTGGTAGGATTATACCTTTACTATTAAAGGTCTAGGTTGCTTTCTTATAGCTAGGTGTGGATCATACACACAATGTGCCCTTTCAACTAACAACTCCTGCTGTGGAACACCAGTCCAGTTGCTTAATTGTGTTTTCATAAAATTAATGTAGTCTCTCCTTCCAGCTTCTCTGGCACAGATGAAAATCTCAGGTTTTCCCTACATGCTCTGTCCTCTAATTCTATTATTTTTTTGAAACTGCTCTTCCTGAGCAGTCTCATATTCAGCCAGCCTTTTCTTCATTTTGACCTCTACTTTTTGCAGCTTTATCATCTTATCTGAATAACTGTTTAAAGCTTCTTCCATTTGTTCCAGCATTTTGCTGTTTGTGTTGATATACTCCAACAGTGTTTTGTTTGGTTTACCCAGG